>NC_140587.1:397276591-397968591 GCF_964204655.1 Triturus cristatus | reverse complement strand
TTATTGCATTGGCAGCTGGTGTGATCCACCATTGAGAAAATCTAACCCTCCACTTGTAAGAGCACAGCACAGAGACAGACGAGATACAATTACTTGTGGACATGGTCCATGCCTCCCCACTTTGATCCCTCCTCAGATTACCGTTTTAGAGGGCTGAAAGAAAAAATATGTGCGGAATTGTGCTGGTCTAATCCGGAGCTGTTTACGAGAACCCTATTGGCAGTCTCTCAAGGGACCTGTTAAAGCCATTGGCCTCCCCTCTTCTCTCCCCTGTACGGGGTATAGGAACATCACTCTGCCCTCCCTCCTCCCAGGGATAATAATTCCTCTGTAGAGACACCATCGCACCGGCTAGAATCACTGAGCCCGGGGGACTGTCAGGGTGCACTTGTAAAACACTACACCCTCTCCCTCAGTTCACATAAGAGGCATCCTTATTCTTCTTTGCCTGTACCCACTTGCTGGAAGATCACTGATTGAAGAATGTGGTCATCTGGTAGTGACAGCGACTAGGAATTGGTGCCATTACAAATACTAGACTCGCCGTCTAGGAGTTAAATAAATGGCTGTACTTCCAAAACTTCACATTGAAACTGAAGCCATGAAGAAGGTAGCTTGCTGCTGTCAGTCTGGGGTCACCAAGATGATTTTACCATATCGGGCAGTTATGTTATTTATGTACCTATCGAAACGCTTTCTCTTCACCCCGTTTGAGGCTCTCTTTCTGTTATCATCAGTCACCGGAGTGAGATCACAGTGAAATCAGAGAAGTTTGGAATGTGCTAACAGAGATAGCTGATAATCTGAAAGTAGCAATCTATTAGTTTTCGGATGTATTTAATGTTTTAAGAAATCTTTCTTAATTCGAGGTACTGTACGTCTTATTTTAGGGGAGTTGCTGTCTCAGCACAGTATATTTAAGACATACTAGGTTACTACAATGCAGATGTGCAGGCCTGCCAATTAAAGTAGTCACTAAAAAGTATACATTTTCTATACTGAAAAGGGATTCGCTGGACATGAGTCACCTGGATGAAAAGTTAGGGTAAATGTTACCCTAACCTACGACTTGTTTGGCTGTCGGGCAGCTAATTCTCAGCAAATATCTTATTGAGCTTCCAGCTCTATTGCCTGATGTGCATAGTACCACAGGAACAGGGGTACGTTTTCAAAAACTCGAGACCTTAAAACCTGTCCTCCTCACAGCGTTTATTCAACACATGTTCACAGTTCCAATCTAGAACAACGATGCGTGCATGTTTGTGCCGTGTTTATTTGTGCGTGAAATGCAGATGCGAACACAATATGAGCCTTGACTGTCTTGCGTGACTGTGTCAATAAAAGATAGTGCTTACACATTTTAACAATTATTTGCAGTGAATAGAAGTGCTTTAGCTGCACTGAATAGAAATGCTGATGAGGGCCTTCAGCTTACATCACTTATCTAATTGTAATCATTGAATTAAAACCTATTTGAAATGAAAGTCAGTACCCATGCATACAGAGGGGTTTATTAATACAGTTAATAGTATCAAAGATCCAGAACATTGTTGAAGGTTTTATGGGCTTGTTTGCTCCTCTGCAGGTACAGTCGTGAATTATTGTAAATATGGGAGATTTTTGTGTAATGCATGATTGCTCTTCCTTATTTGCCAGCTTTGTGGGAAACCTCTCCCCTAGGAGAGAGGTTTAAAACTGCTTATATAGCTGTTAATGGAAAGCCTTGCCTGCTGGTACTCTGTCCTAATGCAGGTACTGCAGACCCCCGTCCAGCTCTGGAGATTAGGGGAATATCCCAAGGTACCAGTTCCCCTGTATCACCCATCACTGCCAGTACCAATCTCGCTGCCGTTCTGGACGTAATTCCTTGCCATTTCATCTGGAGCTATCAGAGATAGAAGATTTCATGATGGATCCGTCTTCCAGGTATTCCCCTTTAAACAGAACTCATTTGAGAGAACCAATTACCAACCCAGAGACCAGTATTGATGACCACAAGGACAGACAGAGAAAGGCTCTACTATGCTGCAATGGCAAAAGCGTTGGAAGCATTATCCGTTGAGACCGAAGTCCCACCTTCTCCCCTCATTGAAGTAAGAGGGCAGATAGACATTTACTTTCTGGTAGTTGCAACAGCTTTCCTACTAGGACATCTGCAGGTTATCAAGCAACCTCAGGAGAATTAGAGGAAGCCTTTCTCTTATCCTACCATCAATCCGTCTTTAGACACAAATAACTGGTCCCCATGGAGAGACCTATATTTATGTCTGGGAATTATTCAGCTCAGTAATTAGTTTTGATAAGGACATTTAATGAGGAGAAAAATAACACAATTTCAAATGGGCAAGGAGGCCATGTGTCTGACGACACAATACAAGAAATGCATCAGTCCTCACACTCGCACTGAAGCAAAAGAAACCCATTGCCATAATGGCCAGATATACCTCTATCTCTGGAGTGAGTGTGACCTGGTAGATGTCCTTGCTCCAAGATTGCAAGTACATTCTTACCTTGGGCTCAGATGCTGCAAAAAACATAAGCTGCCTATGTCCAGTGACCTCTTTGAGCGTGCTTCTATGACCATGTTCTCCAGTTGGCCACTTGCACTCATTGTTGAAGTTCTTGGACCAGAAAGCAGAGGGCTACGAAAAGATATAGACCTCATCTTTGATGGAAAAGAACCCTTGTGGATGGGTTAGGTCCTTCACCAATACAAGAAGAGCACATTCATGGGAACTCTACTGAGAACCAACAAAGTGGTACTGCAGAGATGCCACCCCTTTCTACCAAAGAACAATAGTCTTGTAGTATTTTAAGATTTAGTAGTCCTTTTTTTCTGAGACTCTTGTTGGAGCCTATTCCTCATCAAGAAGCAGACAGTCAACTTTTTGGGAAGATCAGCCTTCCATCTCAGGGGAGAAGACTTTCTCTTCACTGGAATCAAAGAGTCACCAGAGCAGTGCCCTCTCAGTGGTGAGAAATGGCTGTGCTCTACAGTCTCCACTCCCACCATCATCCTGGACATTTTTGATGAAGGCAGCCTCCCTGGTACCTCTGTAGGAGACAGAGAGGCTGCTCGAACTAGCAGCAGTAAAGCAAACTGCTCACAGTATTTTAAGTTGAAAATGCTGATTATAGGACAGAGGCTGGCAGTTGTCCAAAATGACTAGATATGCTCAATGGACCTTCCAGATGACTACTCCATTGATCTCTTCCAGAGGGAATGCAGGAAGTACATCTGTTTGATGGAGAGGAATCAACACTATTACACATGGATGCTGTTCTTTGCTCTCAGTACCACACTTTCAGTCTTCACCAAGATCATGGGCCTGGAGTCTGCCTTTCTGAGTTCGCATTTCATGTTTTCCATAACTAGATGACTGTCTCACCTGAGCGGCAGCAAGGTAAAAAGCAGAGTCCGGACTAACCCTGGTGCTGTGGACCCTATACAATTTGAGTCCTTGAAGAACTATCACAAATCACTGATTCGTACCATCAAAAAGCATTCAGTACATATAGACCATCCTGAATTTACACCTGGCAAAAGTCACCCGTTCCCTAGATTGGTAATGCCAATCTTCCAGATAGGGGATATATTTCTTGACCAACAAGACAGTGACAGCATGGTAGTTCTAGAGCATTTGGGCTCCAGAGGCCTATATTGGAAATATCCCCCGTTCCAATCGGCACAGGCATTCCCTACAACTCCCAAAGCTCATTTCCAACCCGTCTTCCTGAGTTATGAGTATTTGCTCTCGCTCTCTTGGCTTAAATGTCCTTCCCACCTGCCTTATCTACAGTTTGAGGTCGCACCTGATACTTCATATGATATGTTGGAGGGTCACATTGTTAAGAGCACTGTGTCACTGCCCATTGAGACAAGTTAGATATGCCCATCCTAAAATGTTATGTTAGAGTTGATTTGCTTTATGAAGTGCTGGGAGCCTTTCTTCCAGTGGTGAGATTCGGAATGCAATATTCGTAGAACACTTTTCCAGATTGAATACAAGGTGGCCCCCACTCTCATCAGTTCTGTTTAGTGGGGTCACACCCACCTCCCCCAGATGAAATATCTCTTGCTGACTGAGGAAGTGTGCTTATCTCTGGACAACTATAGTTCATCTTGACCATATGGTTTACAAGGGACTGTTTGTTGCACAAGTACTTCTCTTTGAACTCGGTGGCTCTGATAGCTAGCAGGTAATCTTCCACCAGAATTCAATATAAGCGCGCATGACTGAGATTTTCTCACCCGGAACTAGTGAAGAACATTGAGTGGCTCACTAGCTCACTGAGTAAGGTCATGTTTATTTCAGGTCAGAGACAGGGTGCTGGTGAATACTTGCAAGGCTTATTGTGTCGATTGGGGCCTGCTAGATCATGTGTAAGGAGTCCTTCTCAGCCAACAAAATAATTCAGCAAGACCTAATAGACTGTATGCATTTGTAATGTCCAGTGTGGCTTGCCTGTTCCCTATGGCACCTGAGGCCATGGCTTGCATACTTGCCTTTCAGGCCATGAAAGTTGAGAAGGGTCAGGTTAAGAAGGGGAAAGAGCCAGCATGTGAGTATAGGATAACGTTACCTCTATGGTGAGTCTGTTGCTCTTAGAGCATAGTGCTGTCCACATCATGCGAAAACACCCTCCTACTGACCCCTCAGTCATCGAAACTCACATTGTCTCCTTTTTTAGGATTCAGTTTTGCTTAGTGATTTTAAACGTATAAATATGCACCCGCCTACAAGCATTGGGGCCGTATTGTAGCTTGAACCTCCTCTTGGAACAAATTTGCAGAGGTTTTGACGTGCACCGCCTTCCCAAAGCTTTCACAAAGACATGAACAAAAAAGAAGAAAACAGCCTACCCAACAATCAGCCTCACCCCTCCAACACCCACCCTGTCACTCAGCTTTATTTGAAAAGCATGCAAAATAAAAATATTAGCCCAATTGTGCTGAATGGTTATGAGACCAAAATCTTGGGATATGCAGATGCTTTAGCAATTACATCATCATCACCAATTATAGCAATAGGGGAAATTGAGAAGGAAGCTAAAAAGTACGGATTATTGTCAGGATATAAATTGAATCAAGGGAAAACACAAATAGTTGTAAATCAATTTGCTGCAATTGATGATGATAGAGTTATAAAGTCTGCGGTCTATTTGGGGATAATTATAACATCTGATTTATCTAAGGTTGTGGAGGAAAATTTAACCCCATTAATTAAAAAGGCCAAATTACATTTAGATAGGATGGACAATTTACACCTAACAATAATAGGTCGCTGTAATGTTATCAAGATGCTGTTTTTGCCCAAGATTATGTATCTATTCCGTACAATTCCTTTATTATTTACTAATAATTGGTTCAAAGAAATAGAGGGGGTGTACAATCGCTTCATTTGGGCTAAGGGCAGAACTCGAAGAGCTATAAAGATGTTGGCACTCCCTAAAGATCGGGGGGGACTGGCAGTTCCTGATTTTAAGGCATATCATTTTGCTTCAGTCCTTCAGTATTGTAAAGGACTCCTCGGTGGGAATACAAAAGATATCTGGAGGGGTAGTACAGGTATTCCGGATATTTATGATCTGCTGGTTTTGGATTCCAACAAAGGACTTCTTACATATAAGGAGTTAAATTACTATAAAAGAACGAAGTTCAAGTTGTTGGGGGCGGTCATTTCAGTTTGGTCAATTATCCGGAAAAAAATTAAGTTAGGGAGAATGAATTTTTATACTCCCTTATATATGAACGAACTCCTCCCAGATGTATTCCACGATGAAGTGATGAGGCGTTGGGATAATCTCGGGGTTGGTACGATCGGAGATATCACTGATCAGTCAGGATTAATAACATTTGAAAGGGCACAACAACTATATAATTTGGATCGGAGAGATTTTTTTAAATATTTACAGATAAGATCAGTTTTGCAGAGAAAACAAGCAGGTAACTAAGTTTTCTAGGATAGACCTGATGGAATTAGCTCGAGATGAGGACGGTTGTTCAATCTCTCAACTTTATGGTGCATTATGTCAATTCAATGAGGATGATAGAGGAAAGGTATTTGATAAATGGAGAACTAAATTAAACCTAGTCGGGAATGAGGGCGAAAAATCACTAAGGTTCGGAAACACTGTCTTAAAGGTTGCAAATTTACAGGCGCAATATTATAAGACTCTGTATGAATTATATTATACTCCGCACAGAATAGCCCGTTGGGG
This sequence comes from Triturus cristatus, assembly GCF_964204655.1. NCBI lineage: Eukaryota > Metazoa > Chordata > Amphibia > Caudata > Salamandridae > Triturus > Triturus cristatus. The sequence continues at coordinate 397,962,369 of NC_140587.1, read as the reverse complement.
GGGCACGAGTGGGATCTACTGTCCAAGATGTCAGAGCGTGGAGGCAGACATGATACACATGTTTGCAGCCTGTCCTAATTTAGATCCCTTTAAACAAGCTATGGAAAATTTCTTTAAAAATGAACTGGGGATCTCTATTAATTTAACTAACGAGATTATGGTTCTTGGGGTGGTAAAGGAAGGGCAGGATGTACCCCATCAAGAATTTTTGTTTATCGCAATGACTTTGAGTCGGCTCTGTATTGCAATGGTATGGAAAGACGTTAATCCTCCTTCGTTTCAACAATGGGTCTCAAAATTATTAGCTATTTATACCCTAGAGAAAGCTCTATATGAAAAAAAAGGAGTGAATGAAAAGCAGCTTGGGAAACGGATATGGGCCCCAGTTGGAAAATGGAAACTTAAACTAGAAGGTTAACTCTAGAGGGGGTAGACACATGTCTATTTAGATAGGATTATAGATGGCGGTGTTAAAACTGTTTGATTATTACTTATACGTGTCCTTATATATTTATGTCTCCTTCTCTAGATCTTTCACCATTTTATTTATTTATTTATTTATTTCTCCTTTCCTTCTCTCGGAAATTCTATACAAAGAATGTCTTGCATCTTGTTGTTTACTTTGAGTGATCAAGATTTAATGGAAGGTTTTCCTTTTTTTTTGTTTGTCGTATTAGATATAGATGTTAAAGTAAGTAAATGTCTATATTTGGTTTTCCTGATGATGATCAATAAAAAAATAAAAAAATAAAAAATAAATAAAAGCATGTGTCTCGAAAATAAGTATAGTGATATTAAACTGCTTTGGCCCAAAAATAATTTTCTTTGCCTGGTTCGGCGGCCTCACAATCTTATACCCAGTCAGTCAAGCTTACCCTGTAATGTGTAACTCCCTAACAAACTTGGAGAATGTAATTTTCCTGAATTCTGTTGCTAACAGGGACAGTTTCCTCGTTGTTCCAAACTACTTACTCTCCCTAAACTAGCCTTTGGTATCTTCTCCATTCCAATCATTTGCCAGATTCGTAAGAGCAAGTTCGTACGGCTGAATATGCCTTTCTTTTCCCACAGCCCCAAAAGCACCTGCTTAATGGCACACAACAGCAGAGTAATCAGGCAACTCCTTGGGGATCTTAACGAGCATGAGAGCTGCACCCTAGATAGCATAAGTTGAAAGCCTTAGATCTATATTGTGTAAGACTTCCTCCCGGTACTTGTCTCAGGGACCGAGTATTGCTATGTATGTTGATGGTAAATGGATGAAAAACTCACAGCAGTGGCGTAACAAAACTCCAGGGGCCCCCCTGCAAAGTACATGGAGTGCCTCCCTTCCGGGTCACTCAGGAGGTCTCATGCCAGCATAATTTGTTGAGGGGGCCCCCTGAAGCTCAGGGCCCACCCGCACTGCGGGGGGCTTTGTTACGCCCCTGAGTAACGCAAAACCAAACGGGATGATGGGTGGAGTGTTGAACATTGCAAGCACTCACCCCCAGTCAACTGATCTGGGTTTAATCCATCATCATTTTTTAGCTCACTCCGCCACCCCAGTTCAGACATGGCACAGTGAGCCCAGGACCCACGTCTGGGCATTTGTCACCCCGAGTGGGACGGGTATGCCCAGACGTGGGTCCCCTGCTCTCCAAGCCACAGGAGTCAAGCTATCCTGGCTGAAGAGAGGTGAAACCCTTAAACCAGTCCTAGGATGCTTGTTTCCAGTCCAGGGAGGACTTGGCCTGGCAGTTCGGGCTGGACTGTTCCCATTGGGCACAGGGTCAAGACTGATTTGCATATGGCTGGGATCAAACTGGAATGGCTTGGTGAGCAAAAAAACGATGGATATAGGCCCAGATTTTTGTACTGGGGTGAATGTATGACATTGTTCTGCATTCTGTCCATTAATTGTTGTTTTTGCACTGATATTATAAGGCCTGCCATGGGCAGCACCAATCACTGAAGTGTCCCTTCTGTGACAAGTTGCCTGTGTGCAGATACCTGTCTGAGCTCAGCTCAGCCCACACACTTGTGCACATTGCACATGCATTTTTATATGTGTTCATGTGCAACTCAGTGAATTTTCTTATCCTATCTACGCAGCAGTGGACTTTATCTTAAAAAGTGGACACTGACCGTTAGCACTTCCAATCCATTATAATAAAGCTTATAGTAAGTGAGACTCAGGTAGTGAGACTTACAGCAGACGTCAAATCAGGTAGTCTAAAAAGCAAACAAAATCCCAGAGGATTAAATGGGTGGGCCCTATTTCTCATGCCATTTCTTCCAGAAAATGACTTCAGAACTATGGCTCAAGCCCTTGTACTCTCTCTCGCATCTGGATGGTGGGTCTAATCCAGGGCATGAAGAAATATGATCATATCACCCCTCTTTCTGATGGAATTCAATTGGCTCTTCTTGCTGGCCCACACCATCTTCAAAACTAGCTGCATCATTTATAAAGCAATCATGACCAGCACCGCCACTTATCTTGCAGAAAAGCTCGCCATCTTTGGTGGTTCTCTGCACCCCCAGCCAGGATACCATCAGACTTCAGATTAAGAAGTGTAAAAAGAAACAACATGGCAGCAGACCTTTTCAATCTATGCATCCAAGATCTGGAACAACATCCCTGTATCCATCAGGACTGCCCCAACGCTGCATCAATTTAGGAAAGAGTTGAAGATTCACCTCTTAACACTACATCACAGTGCATTAACAGTACACAGACTAGCTACCTCTCCTAATACTTGTTGACTCTGTTTGTTTTTGACCCTGTGCAGCGCTCCACTGCCTTTTGACTCGGATCACACTGTAGAACTACCACATTTACACACTTACTGTAAAGTGTAATTCTGTGTAGACACTAGGTGAAACTGGGCAACTGCCATAAGGGGTAACTCCCCTTTCTGAGTCTTGAATATATAAGACTAGCTTAGGATGAGCATTAGTTCTATTGTGTGAGCCTGTTAGAGATAATTAAAGCTGTTGCACTGGGTGTGCACCTCCTGCTTCCACATTCTACGCATGTTGCAAAAGATCTTCAAATGGTTGCCTCAGAACACCAGATGGACCGTCACAAAGAACTCATCACTAGCAGGGTGGACTACGGCAACACTCTCTACGCCAGAATTTCTAAACAACTCCTATACAAACTCCAAACCATCTAGAACGCAGCTGCAAGACTAATACTCGACTTTCCATGCCACACACACATCACACCACACCTCAGGAAGCTTCATTGCCTACCCATTCACCAGCACAGCCAACTCAAACTTCTCATGCACATAGACAAAGCCCTACACAACACAGGACCAGAATAACTGAACAGCCCACCAGGCACCTATGCTTTGCCGCACTCTCACTCGCACACACTCCCTGCATCCACAAAAGCAAAACTGGAGGTCCCTTATTGTCTTATATCGCATCCAAGACATGGAACAATCTCCCTCAACAGCTCAGAATCGCCTCCTCACTTCTTGAGTTCTGCTAAAAGCTGAAGACTCGGCTCTTCATACAAGCACCTTGGGACCACAAACCTACACAAAGCCAAAGCGCCTGCATACCTTCACGGGTTATTAGTGTACTATACAAATCAACATACAACTGGTGGCTGGGGCTTGAATCTATCAATGTAATGTAACCTAGCAAATATCTTTTCAGTTTGAGTCTTTAAGATCTGTGTAACTCATCATTTAATTGGACTGTTCTGTCTTCTCTGGATTATTTCTAAGAGTTATTATTCTTCAGGGATAGTTTTTCTGTCTGAGGTCTCAATCTTTTTAGGGTTGCTCTGCATTTAGGACCCTAGAATGTGAGGTATGTAAACTATGGCAATTATTCTGTCTTCTGCCTGATGTCAAAGCCTTTATCATCTGACGGGTAATGGCTGAGCTTGTTAATCGTGTTTATAGCTCTGCTTTCAGATGCCTGACACCATATTCTGTGTGATCTAAGATTCTAGTCTGTGATATTTGGTTTCCTTAAGGGATAACTGTCTGTACCTCTTTGTGCATACATTGTATTCATTAGCTCTGGATTTTGTGCCATCTGTGGGCAAAAGATGTCTCTAAAAAAACCTGTAAGGTTTGCCTTCCTTTTCCAGTGTCCCTTTCTGATATCCCAAAATAAGCGTGGGCGAGCAACGGATGAATTCCAAGCTTTCTTCCTAAGGTTTATCCTACAGCACCAGCATAGCTGTCAACAAGTCTGCGTGTCTACTCAAGGAGCTAGATGTTTCTGTTGCAGATCCTTATGCTGTCCGTGAGATCTCTCTCCTCTTAATAGAAGACGATTTGGACAATGCTGTTTCTTAAAGTGGTTTCCCTGAGAGTTAGCTCAGTGGTACAATGATTGAGCCTGGAATATATCTAAACTGACTTGTGTGTGTGTGAGTATATTATTTGATAACATGCACGTTCCCTAAAAGATTTGATGGTGCTAGTAGCATGGCCTAAGGATAGCTTTGATTTCAGAAGTCTGAAATTGTAATGTCTGTACACTCCACAGGATGCAGATGTGTGTGTTGTGAAGACTTTGAGGAAAACCAATGTAAGTTGATGGACATGGGTTGTCTAAGAGGTAAGAATGCAGGTATCGAAGAAGCCAGATGAATTATTTGAATTTAAATCTGTGACTGTTCCCTTCTTCTGCCCGCCTTCTCTTAAATGTGCCAGCGAGAACACGGCTCTCGCCCTATTTGCGGACCTTACAGAAAAGAGTTAGATTAAAGGTTCTTGTTCTAGTGCATGGTACCCGGTATAATATGAAAGTTTCTTATCACCGAGCCAGATTTGGATTTTATAATCCTCCCAGAAAGTTTAGATCTGCTAACAAAATCTTGGAAGTGATCCCCAAAATTCAGCATGCAGGAGCGGGTGGAAGGTCTTTCATTCATCTGGGCTCAGTTGCATGGAATCAGCCTCTTGAGTTGTGCGCAGTGAGTGATGTTGCAGTGTTCAAGAAAAAGCTAAAACGTGGCTTTTTGTGCAGGACGAACTTTTGTCGTTCACCTTCCGACCTATACTTGTTCGAACCGGGACACTCCATGGAGTAGTTGTGCGCACATTACATTTCTTTCAGCGCCATCTTTCTCCTAAGAGCTGTTCTCAAGCTCTAGGATGTCAATGGACTCCTGCTCTACACAGCAGAAAGAAGCTAACAGACCGATATTATTAACATATTATGAAACCAAACACTTTCCTTTAACTACTTCTATTGTATTTGTTTTTAAACTGCAGTTTCCATTCTAAAAAGAAAGCAACCTAAACAACTCTGCCTCACGATCCATTGGTCTTCAAATTAAATACATAGCCTCTTATGTATAATTATCGGCATCTCTTTGTCTTTTAATTCACACACGCACATCCACTAACTGTTCTGGAGTGTTGTCGCTACGTATGCATTTTGTTTGTTATTGGTGCCCATCGGCAGATGCTCCATCATCATGAGACTTTCCCTTCACTGCTACAACCACAAGGCGCCATACGGGCCGGGAGCATTGAGCCTTCCTGACGCGCCTCGGCGCAGCAGCGGGTGACGGTGCTGTCTCCTGGAGAAGGGACAGTTGGCAGCCTTCCACCGACGGCTAGGTGATACTGTCCGTGTACCCCCCCCCCCCCCCCCCCCCGCACTGCTGCACACGGCAGCAAGGGCTCCAATTAAAGGCTTATTGCTTGGCAGGAGCGGTCACAATATTTGCGCCTCGAGTATTGATTAGCACAATTCTGTGGTAGTAAAACATACACAGCTAAACTAATCCCTTCCGTGCACATGACCAACCACATATCTTGAGGAGGGGAAAAACGACCAATTGTCCCCGTGGAAAATGCCCGCACATCAACGCTCCAATCTTTTCATATCTTCAGGAAATTGTGCTTCGACAATCAGTTGCATTTTTCTATTTGTACTGCATATATTAGGCGTGGCGGCACTAGCATTTCAATTCCCACAAAATAAGCAGTTTTGCATCGACGCTCCAGTTTTGTGACGTGAACCCGTGGCGCAGTCAGCGACGGCAGACCCCGTAGAGAACGTTCTATTTCAGTACGTCAATGACTGACACTTCTTCGTCGACATTGTATTTTTGGGAGATTACCCAGTGGCACTTTGTCCAGCTATTGCTATACGTAATCACGGATATGCATCAGCAGTCACCGGTTGCTCTGCTAGTGTTTCTGGGGCCTATTTGTTTTATTTTTTATAAATGAGATCTCAGTGAACATGAATTAGTTCATCATGTTTCTGCTTCATAAAGTAGACATTTAGCCTCTAGTTCGACCACAATTCAGTTTGAATCTACTGGGGAGGCTGGTAGAGGGAGGGCATTAAATGGTTTGTTCTAATTACAGAACCAAAAGTACATTATTCAGGTTTTATTGTGTTTTGGATTGGTTTATTAGTTATTTATAAGCTTTTAGCTTATAGGTAGGTCATCTCTGCAAATTTCAGAAGAGGTTGGCTCATACAAATGTCAGTAGAAAATACTGTCTTGCTATTAAGGTAGAAAGTCTAACCTTAAGAGAAAATTGCAGACTGAGGAGTAACCTGGGACATATTTTAAAGTGAGGAGATAATATTCGTAACTGTGACCTTCAGCGAACCTTATAATCTTGCTTTTGACAGTGGTACTTGGCCCAGGAGGAGGCGCTATCTTCTATTGAACTATATCAGGCTGTTTTGGTTTAAGGGTTGCATGTGACTGATTAATGGAAGATTGTTGGAAAGCTCTAATTTGGTGTTCAATTTGTTTCTGAAGTCCGAGTCCCAATAATGAATTTAGGGCATAAAATTGCTCGCCAGTTGAAGGGAGAGCTTTGACTGAGCTTTCCCAAGGCCTAAACAATCCAAGAGGAAATCTGGTGCATGCCTGCTAGTTTGGCATAATCAGCAAGGCCTTCCTGATAGAAATGTGATCTATGAATAACATCTCCCCAAAATAACATTACAGCTAGGAAATGTCAAACTGAAAAGGATCTAACACCATTAACTAAATCACAAACGTATAAATATAATAGTAAAAAAATGGACATAATTGGATATAATTTGATCAAGTGAATAGTAGTAAAGTAATGTAAACAAGCATTGGCATAGCCAATAGGTCTCGCCTTTGGGACCTTATAAGTGTTTAGCCATGCAACAGTTGCATAACTTAATACTTATAATGTCCCAAAAGCGAGACCTATTGGCTATGCCAAGCGGCTGCGATCAAACATCAACGCGGCCGTGCGGCCGCAAAAGTGAAAGTAATCGCGGTAAAGCGCGGCGCGCCCGCCCGCGCACATGCACTGTAGCTCTAGGCTGGCCTGGTAGCACTTTTTGGAGCTCTCTCAATAAGTCTCGCCAGACCAGCGCATGCGCTGGGTCAGGCGAGACCTAAAAAGCGGTCTATAGCATCTTATGGAGTCTGAAAATAGGCTAACAAAATAGGATCCTCCATGCCTTTTCTTTTTTTTGCAAAAACCAACGGTTTTCCTCACGTTTTGGTAGAAGTAACCTGAGTACCTGTAAATTGGCTAATAGCGACATCAGTTGTTCCCTTCACATTGCTTAGACATGCCACAAACTAGCCTTTAATGCAATATAAAGTATAAGCTGTGATTAATAAATGGTGAAAAATGCTTCTAGATCTCATCTACATGAATCGGATAACCCAGTGTATATTAAAGAAATGTAAGCCTACAATGATTTTGAAAGAACATATTTTCTCTCTTAATTCCATCTGCTTTTCTGGAAGAGTAATTGCTATATCATATTTTGAGAAATCTTGATCTGAAGGTTCCAGGGCAGTCAGAAAGTAGTGGGTATTTTGCCTTTTGTGTCCTGAGGCCCCTGTACTGCGGACCACCAAACTAGAAAAAATGGGAAGTGAAGATGTCTAAAAGGTGGGTCTTTGACCTGGCATCTTTGGCGTAGTTTTTCCCTGTCTTTTTGCCTCTGCTGCTTTGTGGATTGACTATCTGGCTTTGGAGTGACAGGGGCTGGGCATGTGCATTCACTGTAGACAGCCACTGGGGGCTGGGGGGGTGAGGTGTGTCCTGCCTTTCCTACATGAGTCAGGTCTGGGCTTAATAGACCTGGGTTGCATTTAGAGTAGGGGAAGAAGATTTCCTTGCACCTGAATGGGCCTGGTCTGCCTTACACAATGCTGTCTCCACCTCCTGCCGGGAAGCTGGACCAGAGAGGACAGAACTGGTTTGGACTCAGCACAGGGACTCTCTTCCCCCAGAGAACAAAGGAAAGTTCTATATCAGGGGTCTTCAACCAGTAGCTCTTGAGCTACTGCAGCTCACAAGCTATCTCTGAGTAGCTCACCTGTGTACAGTATAGCTTATTAAATTAGAATGTTTTTGCTTGGTTGAATTATTATACATATACAATTATTGAAATTATACAACACTAATAATATAAGTAGCTCTCAATGCATTTCATTGAACATCAGTAGCACTCAGTACAGGTAAGGTTGGAGACCCCTGTTCTATATACATATTGGGGCTTAGACCCTAGAACTTTAGAATACTTCTGGACACAAGAGGAACCTCTGCCAAGGAGAAGAGCTGGGGAAACTGATGGAGAAGTACTACCCCTTTGCTGTGTGTTGTCTGGGGTTGGCCTATAGGGGCTGTTTCTGCCAAGGGGAGGACCAAGGCTTTGCTGTGTATCCTGCTTGAAGAAAGTCTCAGGACACAAATACTTCATTTCCTCTATCCTTCTGCATCTGGAACTGCTGTTTCAGCGTGAAATTGCAACACCGACGCCGGCGAGCGATGCAACAACATGTAACAAAGCCAAGGGCACCACTTGTGAGGAGTACGATGCACCGTCCCAACTTGCACCCCAACCCGATGCCTGTTGCCGCCTCACCGCATGAACTCAGACACAGTCACCAAGGCTGCTTCCTGCACTGGAGCCGAGGGCACCGCTTGTGATGCTCACGACGCACCGCCACGACTCACACCACAGCCTGATACCCTCGACACCGGTGCTTTATCATCGCGGAGCTGATACTGGAAGTGGGTGACTTCCTGAATCCATCGACACTGCACCGTCGTAAGGAACTGACGCCTCGCCGCCACCGCGACATCACCTTCCCAGCAACAGTAAGGAACCGACACCTCACCTCCCCGACATCAGTAAGGAACCGACGCCTCACCTTCCCTGCACCGCAGTAAGGAACCAAGGCCTCACCTCCCCTGGGGTCGTAAGGAACCGATGCATCACCACCCCTGTGGTCGTAAGGAACCGATGATACCCGGCGCCATAGAAGCATCACCTCCCTGACACCGTGCACCGTCTTTCCTTTCATAGTTTGCCAAGGTACTGTACTTTGGAAGTCTGTGTGACTCCACGCCAGACGCCTCGCACCTCGCGGTCGGCGCCGCACCTTGGGATTTTCATCTGTCACGTCGTAGTAGCTTCAGGTGGAGCTATTCATTGCTACAAGCTTAATTAGTGTGAATAACCTATTTTTGGTGATATCTTGGTATATGTATTGTGGATTTTTGTGATTTTGGTCTTTTTTGGTTTAGATAAAGATTAGTTATTTTTCTAAGCTGGTGTGGTGTCCATCTGTAGTGTGTTCACTCTATTACTGTAGGTGTGTACAAATGCTTTACACACTGCCTCTGAGATAAGCCTGCCTGCTCGTGCCAAGCTACAAAGGGGGTGAGCAGGGTGGTCTAATGGCGTAACTCCCTTACACTAACTAGAAGCAAGGGTCCCTACTTGGACAAAGGTGTAAACCGTTGCCAACTAGAGACTCCATTTCTAAAAGTGGGTGTCACATTACTCTTCTACCACTTTACCAACACTTCCTATGAACAGCCCATATTCAGGCCCGCTCATCCTCCCATGAACACCATCTTAGGTATTTTCAAAATGGCAGTAACAGGCTGTAATATGCAAGAGCTCTCACTGTGGGTAAGCTCTGCCCCTAACTGACATTGAAGATCAGGGTTCTTGTAATACATACAATGCACTTTCCCTGTTTGTGCCACTGTGCACCTTTCAAAAGGTGCTCAGGGAGTAAATAGGGACAGAGCACTGTTTTACAATTAGGGCACTGCTCATAGGGCAGCAGCGAACTTGCATTCAAGTGAAATGGGGAGTGGCTGCTTCAAAGCCACTCTGTGTTTCACAGTGCAAGTGGCATGCACTTGATAGATGGATCTTAGGCGGGCAGCCTCTGGTCTTCTTGGAGCTAAGCCAACCTCTGGTATTCTTGGAGCTCTGTGTCACTGGATTCCTTAAGCTGGCTGGACGCCTTCATATAGGTAATGGCCATCGGGCAGGCTGCAGAGCAAGGTATCAGGCATGCTCCAAATCTTGAGGAAAAGGCAGTACAGAGCTCCATATTCTGGAAACACTGCAGTGGTGTCATGTATGTCTGTTGATGGAGTTCTTATCCTTTTTGGAAGGGACTCTATCTTATATGCTCAGTCGTTGTCACTTGGAAATCCAACCAGTTAACCTAGGATAGACTTTTCCTCACCAGAGAGGATCGTAGGTATATTGGGCCTTATCCTGCTCCAGAATGCATTTTGGGTGATGTGTCTGTCTTAAAAATCTTAAACACATTTATCTTGAAGACATATGGGCTGTGGCTACCAGTCACTAAATTGAACAAACTTGTTCACAGTCCTTACTTGTGACAGGGCATAGCTTCCTTTTCTGAACTCAGAGCGCAATAGGACTATGTATTTGAATAGACTAAATTATATGGTCTTTTCAGTGCATAAAATGGCAAACGTTTTCCCTTATTTATATGTAGCTGCACTCCTATGAACACCCTTCACAAATATGCATTACCTGGCTGCACATTTCTCACTCGTGCAATGTGAAAGGGAAGTTCCCTCATCTGCACCCCCATGAAAGTACGTATGGATGTTCTTCACTGGCAGATAAGTGGGTGTAAACACCCCTGTGATCTTGATAGACTTTAGTAATCCAATCGCTGAAGTTCTTTTCAAAATTCTTACATTGCAAAATACGATAATGGGAGGAAAAATACTTCTTTTTTTGTCTCGGATACGTACAGTTTCCTACATGTATTTACTGCAAATGGATTTGAGAAATGTGCTTAGATGTCAGATAGCATGAAGGTACTCCAGCCCTTCGCAGAGGATGTAAGGTTAAAAGTATTTCCTTGGTGGAGTGCTTGGGGCGAGCATTTGCATGGAAGGTTTCAACTCTCTCTATAGACCTTGCTTGTTAAGTAGTGAACGACTGATAGCGGACTGTCCAAAGTTCTGGTCATGTAATACATTGGAGGAAAGAACTGTTTCTGTGGACTCGGTAACAAAGCCTGCTGCTCCACATACTCGCCACTGGAGGGCTTCACAAACCCTGATTCACTGCTTGTCAAGCTAGAACAATTCATCAAAACCTGAATTGTGATGACATTTATGTGCTGGGAAAGCTTGAGGCTACACATTTAATAAATGGGATTTCCGAACGTTAAAGCTCATTTAAAAGGAGATTCTTCTGTTTCACATTTTTATGTATTCCACACTTCTCAACATGGTATTCAATAATTTTGTGCGGAATCTGTGAGTTTCTACTAAATACTGGGGTACCCTTACGTTTTGATGCAACTACCTTAGATGTTTCGATTGTAAAACAGAAATGGCAAATTTAATCAAAAGCCTTCGTTTAGCAGTTCGATTGAGTCAACCAAAGTTGAAACAAAACGTGCTATGTTAGTATGAACTACAGGAGGACTAATATGTAGTGACCTAGTTAAACGTTTTCCATGGTGTCAGCAGAGCAACATGCCCCCACCTTGAAATATACATGTATAGACATCTAAGTATATAAGGAATTAATACTATTTCTGCAGATTGTTGAGTGACTTGCATGTCTTGTATTAATGTTACAAAGGCAACCGATAATAGAAATGATTTCAAGATTCTACTCTTTGTCTTCTGTCTATTCCATGAGAGCACAGTTGCGAGATGGCAGAGGTATGAGAAAAAAAATGACCAGGAGAACATTTGGTGACAATGTGTCATTCCATCTGGCACCCAGCCCGTTTTTCACGAAATTCTGGACATGATAGCGGTAGAAGGAAAGCTAGAGAACTAAGGCTCTGTAGCTGAACTTTCACAATACCCAAGTGCAGCTATTAAAAGCCTAACTTAGTTAATGTACACTCTATTTCCTGGCTCTCATTTTAGAAGGTTGGCCAAGCCCTGGGACAAACCTTGCACGTGGTGCCGTTGTATGCAAGAAATACAGAAGCAGAATGCAAAACAATTAGCAGATGAAGAACTAAAACGTTAGACGTAAATTCATAAATGAACATCATAAAAATTAGGGTTAGGGCCCAATTTAACTTCGTTATTGTGTAGCACGTTAAAGTGTAATTATTAGAAAGTATTCAACGTGACTCTAAAGTGCACTTGTGGGTCTTTATAATGGTACCAGAACGAAGGGGCAGTCCGGGCCAGGAGTGTGCCTAGTGCATGTACGGGACCTGTTCGATCTGTTCAAAAATGTTACTCTTGGACTTGAAAGCACACGTGGAGTCTGATTTACTCACGTGGTAATATGTTGCTGACATTAGAGGAAGTGAGCTCACAAACGTAAGGACAACTGGCTGCTGAAACATGTTAAGCTGATGACAATCCTTTAGGTGGGAGCATGCTGTGTGGACCCCAATGCTGGATATATGACTGCTTAGACGAATGCAGTAGGTTTTTCCTATTCTCATTTCTCAAACCGGGGACTTTTAGTTAATGAATCAGTGTATTGTGGGATCTGTGGAAGTTATTTTCTATAATTAGCCAATGCATCTGGTAACACCAGGTTGTGAAGTTAACCCCCAAAGCTGGATGCACAGTGAGTTGTGAATACCTACAAATGTACTAGTTTGTTGATGTTCACCAACCTTTGTTTGTTGACCTACACAGGGTTATTCTTTTAAAAAAAAAAATCTTTTTATTGACAAGAAAAACAAACGTATGGCAGTATAGAATTAAGTGACATAGTGCATAAGTACCAAAACCAGCATTAATTTGTCTTTAGAGTCCATTCTTTCCATCACATTACAGAACAGCAATATCAACATCTTGACCAATGCTATCATGGAATCATATCGTCTTGTGTGGAGGGATCGAGAAACGGTTCACACAACATTCCCCTTGCTTTGTTCCAGTCACACCAAATCTTGGTCCATTTCTGAGGGCAACCCCTCCCCTCTCCGTCTGCATACACCAGTCCATATCCGTTTCCCAGTCACCGGAGGGTGGGTGTCGCGTCACCCTTCCAAGTCATGAGGCAGGGTTTCGTGCGTCTGGGGACCCTCGGTCACCCACTTACTCCCGCTCCACTGAGCCAGGCCGTAAGCCCCTACACCCTCCTCGCTATCCGGAGACCTAGCTGGGCTACACTGAGCTTCCTCCACCACGCTGGGCTGGAGGATCTCTGAACCACTACTGTTGGAATCACTCTCCCATTCCTCATCAGAACTTGGGACCCCTTCCCATCGGTCTGCTCTTTTTGCAAGGTCCCAAGCATCCAAATCGTAATATCCCAACAGGTGTTGGCGCAACCCGGGGTAAAAACTACTGAGTAGCTGCTCTTTGATAACCAGAGCATACAGTCCTTCAAAATCCCGTTTCGTGTTTACTCTTACCCAATCATCCAGTGCATCCTTGCATTCACCCACAAACGTGTCCCAAGACTGGTGAGACAGCTTCCTACTGCCCCTGAATTTCAACCTATACTCCTCTTCTTGGGAAACAGGTACCAGACTGGGTAAACTGGGAATGGGACTTCCTGCACTGGACTTTATCTCGCTGTCACCACTGGACTCAACCCTCCCTGGGGAGCCCAGACAACTACAACTGCGCTCAGGGGACAACTTACCCTCCAGAGCTAATTTCTCTGTGGCAAAGGCCCGCTCAGCCTCCGCCATCTGTTTCTGAGCTAAGACCCTCTCGGTCTCCAGCTTGGCATGCTCTATCCTGAGCTTCTCCATGGCCAGCTGATGCTCCCTTTCTTCCCTCCTATCTACCCACTCCTCTGGGGACAGGGAAAGGGATGGGGTGCTGCTCCTGACACTGGACCCAGCAAGGGACTCCCTATCTATGGGGTCTCCACTATCTACTGGCGTCCCTGTCAGGTTACTTTCTTCCTCCTCTTCTAAATCTTCAGGGCTCCCTACAGACCCACCACCCTCCTGGTGTGAGGCCCGGGCCCTTATCCTACTGCGCTCAAGACCCCATTGACCCTTTTGCCATAGGATCAGGCTGCTTCTAAGTTCGGACTGAGAGTCTGACTCATCCACCCCTATGTCTCTCTCTTCACAGAACCTTACCAACTCCAACATACTGTACCCAAACAGATCACCGAAATCAAAAGCTGGCTCCATTTTGGCGGACGTTCTTGAGAAAAGATCACACAGGGAACCTAGGGGTCTGAGCTTAACACAGGAGTACACAATTCGCAAAGGATTCAGCAAGCTCTCTATCCCAGAGAACTCACACTCACTTGCCTAGTGCCACACACCACTCATCCACACCCAACCCTCCCCTCGGACTGGTAAGGCAGTTTCTACCACCCCTGATTCCTCAACCTGACCACCCCGTGACACAGGTACCAACTCTGGGCGCAGGGCGGGGGACAAATGTACTGGACACTATTACGCTGCCACCACTGGATCCCACCCTCTGGTGAATCCAGAAACACAATGCACTAAGGGGGATGATCTACCCTCCCGAGCTAGGGACACCTAACTCAGAGTGCACAAAACCACATTTCCAAAGAAATGACAATTAAAAACAAACTTAGAACAATAATCCCTATACCATGTGATTTATCTAAATGCAGAGTTTTGTAGTGCGGCCAGTTGCCGCTGCGGTACAGCGCAAACGCAAGTCCAAATCCCACCGCTGCCACCAATGTTAGAAATGGGATTTCTGGTTGGCTAGGGCTTGCGCCAAAGCCAGACAGAAACCACCACTCTAGTCAGGCCTGGGGAGTTACACGCCAAAGATAACCCCTGCTCACCCCCTTGGTAGCTTGGCACGAGCAGTCAGGCTTATCCCTGAGGCGATGTGTAAAGCGTTTGTGCGCGCACCCAGCAACAACACCCAAGGCCCACCACAAAGGAAACTCCACACAAGGTATTCTATAAAAATAGCCTTTGTATTATACACAACACATTAGATAAAAACACACACTCTACAATATGCCAACAGGCACGGGCAGAATTTACAAGGGATTATATGTACAGGGGACAGGGCCACGTGGACCGCTGTCCGGAATTAGCACTCTTAGAACATAGGAATAATACTGTAGTACAAAAGAACATATGTAGCACACAACCAGTAACTACTGGTATCAGGTAAGTACCACCTACGCAACCCTAACCACCTTAGGGAAATATTGCGCAGGGAATCAGGACCTCACTAGCACCACCTGTACTAGGGAGAAAACAACCACCTAAGTATCACAATACCTGTAGGGGTCTAAGCACATAAACACATGATGCATAACATTCAGAGGTGTAAAGCAAAGCACATGACGCATAACCACATTCAGAGGTGCAGGAAAGGTACAATGGCGCCAAAACTCACATTAGCCACTATCTGTGGCAGTCCCTGGGCCAACTGGCCTTGTAGGGGCAAGGATGCCCTGCGTCCAGGAAAGTCAGGGCACGGCTGCGCAGGCTGCGCAAGCCAGCGCAAGCCAGCGCGCACAAGGGACAACCTACACATTGCAGCTGCCCACGAAGTGCTGGGCAGCTGGAGAAGTGAGCGAGGGCACCACTGTGCCTTTTACAACAAATGTGGCATACCTTGGAGCCTCTCTGGGCTCTGCCAACAAGAATGCCCCCAAACGTTGGAGCCTGGTGGGCTCAATAAACAAATGTGCCCCGTTAGAGCCTCTGTGGCTCTGTAAACAAATGTGCACCGTTGGAGCCTCTGTGGCTCTGAAAACAAATGTGCCCCGTTGGAGCCTCTGTGGCTCTGAAAACAAATATGCCCCAACCGTTGGAGCCTCTGTGGC
Source organism: Triturus cristatus (assembly GCF_964204655.1). Lineage (NCBI taxonomy): Eukaryota > Metazoa > Chordata > Amphibia > Caudata > Salamandridae > Triturus > Triturus cristatus. The sequence continues at coordinate 397,946,367 of NC_140587.1, read as the reverse complement.
TCGAGGACCATGTGCCTCTTTGGAGCCTCGTGGGCTCGGAAAACGAATATGCCCCCGTAGAGCCATCAAGGCTCTCAATGATACTACTCCAGCAGTTAGAGGGAGGGGGGCCTCGTTGGAGCGGCCCACTGCCAAGCGGGGCCGCTCTGGACTGACTGCAGGTGCCCCTCTCCGTTGGAGCGCCACTAGCGCTCTCAACACCCAATGCTGGCTCCATTCACCAGGCCGGCAAGAGAACCCACTCACCGGACTCTCCAGGCGCTGGTTGGACGTCTCCGGTGGCGGTGGGGCTCTTTCCCTTGCCGGCGGCGTCTCCTCTCGGCGCGGGGCTTCCCGTGACTGCGCGGGAGCCCAGGGCGGATTCACCACTCCGGCGTCTCTGTTGCCGGTAACACTCCGGCCGAGCAGCGCGTCTCGCTGCCTCGCTCCCCTCCTCTTCTGCAGGCGCGCGGGGTACGCTCCCGTCGCTTCCTGCCTAGGGTCCCGCCCACGTCCTCACCTGGCTTGCCTGACTTCCGTTTTCGCGGGGGCCGCGGCGGTGATTACGATGGCTGTGATGCGGGGTGGGCACCCGCGAGGATATCACCTCACATAAGCGGGGTAGGCACCCGCGAGGATGACCACAAGAAAACGGCCAGGTCCCTGGCGGGGTGGGCACCCGCTATGGTGGTAACAATGCCGGGTGGGCACCGGCTCCCAGAAATACAGCGCTCCTAGCGCTAGGGAGAAAATGTGGAAGCGCTCGCAGCGCTAAAGGCCAACAAAAAGCTCCCAGGCGCCTTAAGGATACAAATAAAGCGCTCCCAGCGCTTAGGGGAAAATAAGCACAAAAGTCCAGCAAAGTCCTCCCCTGCACACAGCAAGGCAGGGGTGGGGGGCAAGGCTGGACCCAGAGCCAGCTCACTGGGCCTCCAGGCAGGGAGGTAGTCCACGTGGCGGTCCTCTGGTCCAGCGGCAGCAGCAGCAGCCCCCCTCAGGTAAGATCCTGGCAGAGAACAGTTTCTGTGGGGACACAGCCCCATTTTTATACAGTAAAACCCTTTGTTCTGGGTTCTGGGTGAGGGGGAAAACCAGTCGCAGCTGGTTGGGGAGCACCCTTGATGTGCTCAGCCCCTCACTCTATTCACTGGCAGGGCTAGGGTCGTCAGTCGCACCACAGGGGGCGGGGCCAGCATTGTGTGTGGAAAACCCTGCCCTATTCAGGACCCAGGTGTACTCCTCCCACCCATCTAGCTGCTGATCTCCCCATTCACCACTGGGTGACTCATCCTGACTCTGGGGAATCCCTAGCCCGTCACATGATATGACCAGCCAATCACGCGACAGACACACTGCACACAGAAGTGCCCACTTCTAGAAGTGGCACTTCCACACTAGGTACATGCACGCCGCACACATCATCGTGCAGCATTCACTCCCACGAGTCCGCACATACCAAACTCGGGCCTGCACACCCCACGCATCAGGAACTACTAGGGACACATACATTCCCCATGCATTCCTATGGGAGGGCAGGCCTATCTCACCACATGCACTCAGAGCACGCACGCACTTTACCCTGGGACACAGGGAAAGTGCGCAGAAACCAAAAAAATTACCACACCAAGTCACCGATAAAAAGCCAAAAAGTTCAGGGGTGAACCTGCCAGAAGGGCCAAGTCCAACAAAAATGATATAAATCCACCCTACAGTTATTCAAATATGACTTTTAAAGGTAAAAGCAGTTCTGTCCATAGAAAACTATGGAAGCGTCAATTTTAGCACAAAGTACCTTGGATGCGTCAAAATTACAAGACAAAAACAGACACAGGAAAGGAGATGGGTTGATTCCTTGCTCCAGGGGAGGTGGTGCATCAGTGCCTTACTGCCACGCAGTGGAGGTGATGCGTCAGTTCTTTACCGGAGAGAAGGTGATGCGTGGGTTTCTTACTATGAAGGGAGGTGAGGCGTTCTGAGACAGTGCGCTGAACTCTGCGTGCGGTGGTTTTTTGGGCAGCGGCAGGCACTGTGTCGATTTCTTTGGCTGCACAGTGGCGGTTGGTGGAAACTTCTCCTGCATGGCGGTGCTGCATCGGAAAAACAGGCGCTGGAAGGGCGATGCGTCCATTTTTCCCCCCAGTTTTGAGCAGCAAAACAACCTACAAGGGCCCAGAGCTGGGATTGGCACCACAAGGCAGGTCAGAACTCCCAGCAGTAGAGTTCAGGGATGCTGAAAGTGAAGTCTTTGTGTCCCTGAGACTTCATAAAAGGAGGGAAGCTCTACATCAAGCCCTTCGAGATTCTTCTAAAGCAGGATACTAAAGCAAGTCTAGCTTTTTCTCTGCCCACAGAAAGAAGCATCAACTGAAGGCAAACCCAGCAAAGAAACACACAGCAAAGGGGCAGTACTCCTCTTGGCTGCACTTCAGCTCTTCTTCTTGGCAGGGTCCTCTTAATCCAGAAGTGGACTAAAGTTCTGGGGTCAGGGCCCCACTACTTATACTACTTTTAGCTTTTGAAGTGTGCAGATTTTAATGAAAGTCTCCCTTGCTTACTAGAACCAGTCCTGTCCTCCCAAGTCCAGCCACACTACAGGGGATGGAGACAGCATTGTGAAGGGCAGGCACAGCCCTATTCAGGTGTCAGTGACACCTCCTCCCAGCTCCCAGTCTAGCTCAAGAAGATGCATCAGGATGTGCAGGGCACACTTCAGCTCCCTTTGTGTAAGTGTCGGGTGTGAATGCAAAAACAGCCCCTGTCAGTCTAAACCAGACATTGATTCCACAAGCAGGCAGAGGCACACAGAATGGTAAAGCAAGACAATGCCCACTTTATAAAAGTGGCATCTTCAAACACACAATTTAGAAACCAGCTTCACTAAAAGATGTATTTTAAATTCCTACATTCCAAATCTCTAGCTGTTCCCAGTAAGAGGTTACACAGGTCAACAGGGCAGTGTAAAACTTCAATCACAGACACTGCAATGGTGGGCCTAAGACAAGTTTACAGGGCTACTCATGTGTGTGGCACAACCAGTGCTGCAGGTCTACTAGTAGCATTTGATGTAGAGACCCTGGGCACTCATAGCCCACTTTACTAGGGACTTACCAGTAAATCACATATGCCAATCATGCATATCCAATCATAATCACAATTTACACAGGGAGCACTTGCACTTTAGCACTGATCGGCCGTGGTAAAGTGCCCAGAGTCCCTAAACCAGCAGAAACGAAGTCCGGGGCCCAGTCAAAAATACAGGAGAAAGAGGCAAAAAACCAGGACAAAACCAAGCAAAGGATGCCAGGTCTAACATGCAGCTCCCCAGAAGGTCTTTAAGAACTCCTGGAAGGGAAGCTCAGACATTTCCACAAACCATAGGCATAAGCCTTTGAATGTACATTTCAGGCTTTACATTTAAACGCTTTGTGACTTGAGTCTATTCCAATTATATATTGAAGAGTTTTTGGGGCTGTGGGCATCAAGAAGTGTGAGATGGAACCAAATGAATAGTTCAAGAATCATTAGTTTATATAATTCTCTCACTTTTCCTGTGTGTTGTTTCTGAGCAAAATGGTCCAGTATTTGATCCTCTTGCTTAGACATTATTCATACTTCCATAAGTGAGTGAGGAAACGTGAATATAAACACATAGCTTCGATGTCCCTCCCCAATAAACACAAAGGAACAGATTATTTGTTTAGTTAAGAATGTATTCCTGTTGTTTTCCTAAATGGGAAAGTTCTTAATTATTTATTTTAAGCAGCACCACTTCCTTCAAGGAACCCTGGTAGCTTTTAAAAAAAATAAAAAAGTTACCTAGTTGGGAATGCAAACATAGGGATAGTGGTCTGCTGTTTTTTGTAGGCCATCTCCTCCTTGTTTGTAGAAAATCACTTAGGGTGGTATATTGTGACATTGTGACTTAGCTAATTAATATTTATTAGGCAGGCTATTCTGCACCCCCCTGCGAATGGCGATTTTGTGAACCGATCTTATAATAAATAGGTCAGTTCAGAGTCCATAAAAAAAAGTCTGTGTGAACTTTGCAACCACTTTTTGCGAAAGGACGAGAAGTATGGACCATAAAATGAGCAGAACCACTCAAATCCCCAAAACGCGTGTGGGCTGCTCTACCATTCTTGTGATATCCTTTTATTAGTAATCTTGCCCAGTTGCAGCAAGAACTTTAGCTCCTCTCTCTCACCTTCCCAGTAGGCAAAAACGATCAACAGTGTCTCTATCATCTGAAATACATTATAGCCACAATTGAAGTGCATCATCAGAACACCTGTTAACATGAGTTTTGTGGCTAGATTTAGTTCTGCACTTTGAGCTCAGCTGCGCAAACTGCAACTTTGGAAGAGAGCTACACAATAACCCCCTTATAAGTGCTGCTTCTAAATTTTCACTTTGCAGCTCTAGTTGCTTCACAAAGATGCACATCTTTTAACTCAGGTCTGAAATGCAACTTCGAGGTTAAGAGATTCTACTAATATCGCAGTATTGGAGCCTCCAGTCAGCTGTATCACACAATCAGGGTAATAAAAATAGTGACTTAACAAAGTAATGATTGCATTAAACTACTTGTGGGTAATTACGTTTGCTGGGGATTAAAAGAACTATTCCAGTAACACTCATGGGCGGTTCCTCCCTTAGGGCAGGTGCAAAAGCAAACGTAACTCATCATGCCAATACCATTTCCATTTTATAATAAAAGTGCCGCTGTTTGAGGGTGGGGCTGGGCCATCCCTGTTGATTGACAGCAGCGGTGATGACTGCCTAAAGTTTCAAGTGTGCATGTCGGATTGGTCGGCTGTCTTGCGATGGACAGCTCAACATGTGCAGTTCAGTAATCGGAGCTGTTTTAAAGAGCTAGACAGATTGCCGACAGAGGCCCCCAGTCTAAAAAGGAGCGCTAGGTTAGCCTGCTGTAACCAATCCTGGTGCTTCTCTCATGCTGAAAACATCACGAGAGCAGCTCCAGGACTGGTTAGGTTCATTGACTGACTGTGCTGAAGGAAAGACCACCTAACATCCTATGTAGCTGAGAGGTGCTTTGAGCTTTTCACACAAGAGTGTAACGTCTCATGCAGGTGAGGGATGCTGGGTCCTCTGCACACAAGGGTGTAACGTCTCACATAGGTGAGAGGTTCTTGGAGCACTGTACATGAGGCTGTAGCATCTCATGCAGCTATGAGGTGCGTGGACCTCTTTACATGTGTTTGTAATGTCCCATGTAGATGAGGAGTGCTCAGACCTCTGTACACGAAGGTGTGCTGTCCCATGTAAGTGAGCGGCGCCCAGACCTCTGTATTGGGTGGTGTTGTAACACCTTTGCAGCACACTTCCAAGGTTAGAGATGAAACCATGTATGTGCGTGTATGCAAGTTTATGGGTCATTTCTGTAGCGCAAAACTTTCCAAGACAGCAGAGTTATGTATGATGTTAATGTGTCACTGTGACTCACACCTTTTCACCGGTTGATCACCGCCTCCCACCCTTATCCCGGAGAAATCTACAATTGATGAACGTATGATGTCATGCTCACGGTCTTAACATGTGTAAAAAGGTAATTATAAATAGGCAAACTTTCGTATGTTTTCACCAAATCAATAATTGATTGAATGGATAAGTGAATATAAAAAGCTGCGATGCACATCCGGGACCAGGGGCTGGTGTGTGGGTGTTTGCATGCGGTAATATTAGCATGTTTAATGCACACCCGTGCCCGAGAGGTTGGGGCCTTTGTATACTAGGGCTGGCCTCACAGTCCTCTGAGCTTTGAGAATACCACGGAGGCACGTTAAGGTGACTAACCATCCGTACATTTCACAGGCTGTCTGTTATTTTGGTATCATGTCCGATGTCCATCATCTTTCCTTTTGCGGACGCCTTTTGTCCATCATTTTGGGGATTGCAGCAAGTTGTGTTGTTCACCTGCGAGAAGCCCCAAGAGTTTAAAAGTTCTCACTGTCCTGGCCAGCTTCTCTTTTACACTGTAGAGGCTGTAGCAGCCCCTCCGGGACTTCGCGTACACCATGGACTGGCCCTTGTCATTCAGACTCCGGCTGATTATCACATAAAGAATGACAGTGGGCCCTATTGTAGTTCCAGCATGTGGTGTGCCTTCTCCTGTATCAGCCTAGAGCACAGCATTCTGCTTTGGTTGAGGAGCCATGCTGCAGGACTATACTGCATTTTGAAGTATCCAACAGGAGTAAAGGCGAACACTTCACAGTGGTTTGCACGCCTGCAATTTTCAGGCCATAACAAAATTGTCTATTTAACTCTGGTGATTAATGTACCTCTTGGAGAGATCTGAGTTTTCACTAATCCCAGTTTTGACTCCTCTTGAAGAAGCATGGAGGGATAATGCGCCTCTGGCAAAGCACAAAGTGTAACATGCAGATCAAAGAATTAACTTGGATAATGGTAAATATTTTTCAGTTGGGTCAATCCCTATCACCGTATTATGTTTTAAATCCTGAGTTTGTATTTCTCTGGGGTAAGCACTCTTAACATGTAATCAGAACCACTGGAATGTTGTGATTGTACGACTGCAATTTTTTTTCCCATGATTATATGGATTTGCCGCATTTTCCACATAATCCCTCAAATGCATAATCTGAAGATTCTAATTTGAAAACAGTTTCTATCTTAAATGGTTAAAAAAATAACTAAAAATGCAGTGACAAGTGTTGCAAATGTTGACTGGTCACCTTTCCTTTACATATTACTATATTTGGATGTTAAACTGGTTCTAATGAGGTGCAACCTATGCCCAGAAAGTGTTAAAAAGTCTATTAATGAGAATTTGCCGCATTACGCTGCATATTTTCCCTTTTCTTGCCAAATAATTTAGTCAGCTCTACAACATAACTTGGCTGTCCCCTGTTGCATAATTCCAGTGGCCCTGCATATCGTACCTACCAGTATGAATGGCAGTTGACTCCTACACCTTACAGCCCTCATTGTCTTAAGTAACATTTCCTATACATTGATTTACACACTTATATGAGTCATTGTCTCTGAACAATATGTGTGTGCGCTAAAGCACACAACACCCTACATAGGGCAGAGTAGCACTATCAAAGCAATGAAATACACCTGAGAGAGGGTCTAGACAGAGATGAGGGGCACCATTGCAAGTTGACAATGAGGAAATCCGTGCAAAGGGAAGTCTTTGGTGAAGGGGTGTAATGAAGGCCTTTGCATACCCTGAAGTGCGGGGGTGCAACCCTTCAAGGGAACCCCAAACCTTCAGGCGGCCCCATACAGCTCAAGGCCAATATACATCTGCGAGATATGGGAGACTCAGGTGCCCCTCATCTTATTCTGCAGTGGGCCCCCATAGTAGACTAATAGGAATGCTTAGCCTATGAATAGAGGAATTTGATTTTATTATAGTCGGCATTTCTGTAGTGTTTTTATATCCCGATTTCCAGTTAATGGAGAACGAAGAGGACAATTAGAAATATGTAACATAACAAAACTGGGGTACAGTAATCTCAAAATCTTGTAGTGCCACACTGTAACCTGCTAGACAATGCTCTGAGTTGGAGCCTTGGATAAATTTCTTACTCATTCTTTGAAAAATAGCTTTTTTTCCCCTAACAAACAGTGATTTTCTATCTGAATGTATGTATATGTTTTTTCTGTAGTGTGACCCTAGCCGAAATGGCACCGGAGCGCTGTACTATGTGCAAGACAAAATTAATGTCTGAAAACCTGTGCCAAATTTATGATCAGTATATTTACTAACATTTCATGAAACACAGCGCAGAAAGTGAAGTTCTGTGCTGTGTTGCCTGAAACAGAAAGAGCACAGCAGCACCGTATTTTCAGAGATATGGTGCAGTTCTGCTCTCTCCTAGTACTGGGGCTCTTGTGGCTGCCTAGTACCAAAGCATTGTGGTCAAGTACGTTTTTCCTGCAGGAAGGGATAACTATCCTTTACGGCTATTTCCTCTTTGCATGTGTGCTGCAGAATGCGTCACACCTGCAAAAGAAAGTAATCAGTGGAGGCTGGTAGGGAATGGGGGTAGCGGGGCGCGGGGGGGTGATAAATACAAAATATTAAAAAACCAACACTTACCTCTTCCGCTGTCTCTCCTCTGTCACCTCTTCGCTTCTCTTCCTGGAAGAAGCAGAAAGCACACAGGCTCCCCTAAGCCAGTCATGATGCTGATTTCACCATCACAGCAGCGTCATCATTGGCCTGAGTGCTGTGGTTCGGGCTGAGGCCGGGTCTATGAGCTTGTGCATGTTCTCCACCCAGGCTGTGCATTACAGCCCAGTGGAGAACATGCAAAGTGCGCATGACTGTTTAGCTAACCAAAGACGGAGAGCCAAACTGCTATGCGCACTTATTGTGCACAAACCACTTCTCAATCCCTGTCCCACCAGCCCTGCCCTGCTCCACCCCACCCCACCCAAACCCAATCCTGTAGCTGCGAAAAATAAAATGATTTTCCACTGCTCCTCCGTCTTACCGCACTAGCCGCCCCTGGAAGTAATGAGTCGGAATAAAGATATTTTTCCTTGTTACACCTACCTCAGATAGGCACTCCATTTTGGAACAAACCCTTATTTAAAAGTCTTTGTAAATATGGGTTTACATCGAGATGCTTGGGAATGCCCATGCACCACCTATGTAACGCCTACCTGACCGTTCTCTAACTTTGCAGTCAAAGACAGAATACCAAAGTGGACTAGTTGACAGTCTTGTTGTGGAGGTAATAAGCGTGTGAAAACAGAGGCTGTAAGCTATCAGTTGTTTTGTGACACACAACAAGTTTTAAATTCCTGTAAATGAACTGTGCAAATATTTCAAAACATATCAGCAGTTAGGAAACCTTAAATGAACTCTGTTTGTGAGTCAGAAGTGTGCTGGAAACAGAGCTTTAATAGGATCAAAACAATCAAGACACTTTACTTGGTGATGTTCAAATGATACATATTTGCTGAAACCACATTTCCACACACTGGACTATATAGTTTTATCGGTAAAACTGCATGTTGGTATTTTGCTGTCATATCAATTGGTTCTGTATGTAAAAGACAGTGCCTCCTTCTGACCTACAATAATACCTCAACAACGTACAGAATTTCTAGTCTTTAGCACACTTCTGTACATCAATGAGAATCTGCAGTTTACAGCTCAGAGAAATGAAACAGCCCAATCAGTATACTATTTCCCATATACAGGTAACATAAGGGGGGTGATATATGGCTAGCCAGGGCAGCTTTTCCTTTTGTTATGAACTTGAACTTCTTTAGTAGACGAAGGGCTCACTCGTCTAAAACCAATGTATCTTTTACAGCCTTAGTCTGACAGCCTTAGTTGTTTGACATTTGTAGGCGCCCATGCTAGTAATTTGTGCTTGTATTCAGCAAGCTGTATTGTACAGGGGCCAGATGTGGCAGTCCAGTGCACATTGATATCTCGTCCAAGTGTCATTTCTTTTTGCACAATGGTGACAAGGTGTTCCATGAAATATACCAAACATTCTTTCTGAGCTTAATTGCTATCCATCCCTCTTTGTGCTGGTTTTATCCTGTTTAATTTGTGCACAAGATAGTCAAGGGGTTCAGAACTCCTGTCTCCCTGGTCTTGATTCATTTGGTTCTGGGTGCCAGTGCACCCTGTGATCATGTTCAGATGATTCTTGAAGAGCTTAGGGAGGGATGCAGACTTGAGTGCCCCTATGTTCATTCTGTAAAACCCGAGATTCCCACACTCAACCAACAGCATTGGGTTAGCACTCTTGCAGTGCATCTTGTGTGGCAAAGCTTAATATAGGGATGAGGACATAGGGACACCACCTGATGGGATGGTGTTAAAATTGGGTTGTTGGTTGAGAGGGGTGTGAGCTCTGGTCAGTCATCAACCACAATTCTTGTCAGGGGGAGGCATGAGAAAACCTCAGATTAACCTGTACCCAACCCCCCGGTAGCTTGGCACAGAGCAGTCAGGCTTAATTTAGAGGCAGTGTGTAAATTGGTTGTGCAACACTTCAAACAGTAAAATAGTGAAAATACCACACAAATAGATCCCACACCACGTTAGAAGAATAGAGCAAATTTGAATAAATAAAACAAGATCAAAATGACACAAATCCAATTAGGAGACCAAGGATATTCAATTTTAAAGATGTTGGTAAAAATAGCTCCAAAAAGTACAAAGCGCCACTGTGGATATCTGGTCCCATCGGGCCTAGACAAAGTTCAGGCTGACTGTGATGAAATGTGGGCCGGCTACATGGAACAAGTTAGGCCTGCTGAACAAAGTACATTAAATCCTGCTTTGCGCAGCATTGCATGGATCTGCGTTGAAGATGCATTGTGCAGCTGAAGCAATGCATCGGTTCTGTGATGAGGTAAGGCAGTGATACGAGGGCCTGCGTCATCATCGAGAATCCCATCGACTGGGCTTGTGATGCAAAGTCCGGCATGGAGGCTGTAGTGCTCCAAAGAGTTTCGAGGCTTCGATACGGGTAGGCTGTCATCGAGCCTGCCATTGACGAGGGATGAGAGGGCCTGCGCCGGGGATGCATCACACAGTCGGGGCGATGTGGCGGTTCCAAAGAGCTACGATGCGGGTTTTTGCGACAGTGGCAATGCGTTAGTTCTGCTCGGGTTTGCACCGTGCAGCAGAGGAAATGGGTCGGTTCTGCTGGATCCAGGGAGGCTGGCCGAGCACCTTAAGCCCACTTCCAAGGGGCCAGGACTGGGGTGGCACCACATAGACTCACAGATGGCAGGGTCCAGGTGTAGGTGCAAGGCTGTTGGTTGCCTGTTAAGTCTCTGAGGCTTGAGATCAGGAGGTCAGCCTACTAGCCTTTGGAGTCACTCTGGGTTCTGGGAAGAGATGCAGGTTCAGTCCTTCTCATCCAGACAAGAAGGCAGCAGGGAGCTGGTCAGTACAGCAGGCCAGCAGTTCCTTCAGTGCAGCAGTCCAGCAGAGTGGCAGTCCTTTTAGCAACAACGCAGTCCTTCCTGGCAGATTATTCACAGGTCCAGAAGTGTCCTGAAGGGGAGGTGCGTGAGGTCCAGTATTTATACACAGTTGTGCCTTTGAAGTAAGGAGAAGCCTCTATAGGCATAGCTTTGAAGTGAACAGATGCCCTGCCTTTGTGGCCCTGGCTCCATACTAACTACATGGTGTATGCAGCCCTTTGTGTGGAGGCAGACCACAGCATATTCAAGTGTAAGTGGGGCTGTACCCAGCTCCTCCCTCCCATCATGCCAGTGATGGCCCATCCAGTCTCACCTAAGCTCCGATTGTGTGTTGCTGTCTAGGAGGAATATACCAGGGGTGTGGAATTTAATAAAATATCTATTTGTCCATGGGGCAGGTTGCTTCATAAATGTACTTGTCCTGTAAAAAAATAAACTTGTCCCTTGTTCCATGTAATGAGGCAACAAATTACGGCGGCAATCTCACTATATAAGAGTTCTGATATAGCCTCTCTAATTATGCCAGGGCTCGTACCATAGTAGGGTTTGAATACTAGCAATTCTCTTATGTTGCTACGTTTCTGCAGGTCTACATACTGGGGCTGAAGGTAGTGGTAAGCAATAGTTCAAGGGTTGGAAGGCCCTTTTGAGTCTGTGCAAACCTACTAACTTGCATGTTTTAAGGGTTTTCACCAACTCTTTTCTAATCAATCAATCAATCAATTATTCTTTATTCGGGTATAAAAATATCCATAAAAGAGCATGACATAGGCAATCGAGATTCCATGACAGATTAGAATCAACATACACATTATTACAAACGGTAAAATATACCCAGTTGCAACGAGAAGCAAAAAAAGATACAAAATATTAACAAATTAAAAGCGGGACAATATATGCTGATCCGGGCAAATCTAACAGCATAAAATTTCACCATTAAGCAATCGTAAACAAGAGCTCTAAAACTGCTAGCAAATCTAAAAAATTTAAAACATTCATCATACGCTTAGCTAAAAAAGGAAACTGCGAGCCTAGACTATGTAGTGTCCTTATACACTTCTGTGCCCCATAGGAACCGGGGGAAATGTACTCCTTACAGTGGCAGATGTAAAACTTCTTCCAGGGTTGGGGAAAAAAGTGGTTGGAGGAAAAGTGAACCTGAAACATTCAGATTTTCACATGAGCAAATCTACACATGCACATTTGCTCATGCTCAAATGCAGTTCACATAATTTCTGGGAGTAATATTTCTTGGCCTACTTCTGTAAATTCTTTTTGACTTCACAGAAACTGAATATGTGCACTTAAAGCAAAGATATATATCATGGATGCACTTTTGAGACTTTCTTTAATAAGTGGGCCTCTAATTAGGCCTGACGTTAACCATGACCTTTGGTGTTTAATAAAATTCTCTCTCTCTCTCTCTCTCTTTTTTCTCTCGGTCTATCAGCTGGCTTCACTGTGAGTGACAGTATCCTGCTCTTTTAAAAGGATCATATTGGCACACAAAGTAGTTTTGTTCAGTGCCGGGAACTGCTGTGGCAATGTGTGCTTTTTGAGACCAAAAACAATTTTTGCTTTTGCTAATGCTTGTTAGAATGGTGAGGGCCCAGCAGCTCCCACGCAGATAAGGTTTTACAAAAACTATGCCTAAACAAGTCACGCATTGACAAAACCAAAAGGCTGTCCGCCAATTTCAGACCTATGGCTTTGCCAATGCTTGTTTATTTTTGTTTCCCATAATCGTATTTAAACTGGTTACACTGATTTTCCATTAGGAATATTTTTGGGAAATACAAGCATACATCAACATGTTACTAAATGATGCTGCAACGATATGGTATCTAAAATCTTACAGTAGTTTAGCATAATGTTTTTTTTCCTACTTGCATTTTTTTGTGAACATTTTATTTTGAAAGCAAATAATCATCACTCTTGCTTTCAAGTTTCTGTAAATATTTCCATATAATCAGAGAGCATTCTGGGAGAATTATACATAGCCTCATATTACTAAACTTTGAAAACGTGTGTACACATTTATACTGGAATCACCGTCAGTAGTGCAGGCCGGGCTTACAACATTTTCTTTTAGTGATGATCACCCTCATAATAAAGGCTTTGCATTAATGAACCATAAATACCAGCTTGAACAACATTAACACATGGAAACACATATTACCTTAACTGTAGACAATGCCAATCCCTGATCCATAATGTGGTACCGTAATCTGGCGGCCAAAGAGTTTCTGCTGTAGGGGGTTGGGCCTACTTGTCCCAAGGACAAAATACACACGAAAACGTATTGCCCGTGACCCCAAACAATATGTCCCGGGCGTGTGGCTATAGAAATTCCACATCCCTGAATACACAAAGCCCAACTGTCACACACACCCAGTCATGTGTCCCAGAGACAGTCTGCAGGCACCAAGTGGCTAAGGCAAGAAAATGCCAGCTTTCTAAAGTGGCATTTTCAGAATTATAATTTAAAATCCGGCTTCACTATAAGTTAGGATTTTAAATTTGAATTCCAGAGACACTAAACATGAACGGATCATGTTTTCCCATTTGGAAATATACACTCATAAAATGTAATAAGGTAATGCCAATGTTATCATGTGGGAGAGGTAGGCCTTGCAGTAGTGAAAAACGAATTTAAGAGTTTCTCACTACTAGGACACGTAAAACGTTAAAGTACATGTCCTACTTTTTAATACAGTACACCCTGCTCTGTGGGCTGTCCAGGGCCTGACCTACGGGTGACTTATATATACTAAAAAGGAAGGTTTGAGCCTGGCAAAAGTTAATTTTGCCAGGTCAAGAATGCAGTTTAAACTGCACACACAGGATCTGCAATGACATGCCTGAGACATGTTTAAAGAGCTACTTAAGTGATTGGCACTATCAGTGCCGCATGCCCGCTAGTAGCATTTAATTTACAGGCCCTGGGCACATGTAGTGTACTTTATTATGGACTTAAAAGTAAATTAAGTAAGCCAATTGGGTATAAGTCAATATTACCATTTTTTAAGCAGAGAGCACAAGCACTTTAAAACTGGTTAGCAGCGGTTAAGTGAGCAGAGATTTAAGGCCAGCAAAAGCAAAGTAAGCAAAAACAGGAGAATTGAAGGCAAAAAGTTAGGGGGAAACTACGCCAAGGATGCCATGTCTAACAGACAAATGCAAAAAGGACAGATGATGGACGGAATGCAGAATTAATTAAACATTCACCCCCAGTCACAGATTTTGGGTTAGATCCATATTGTTTTTGTTGCACGCCACACCATTCCAGTTTAGACCCAGCCATATGCAAATCAGTCTTGACCCTGTTCCCCATGGGAACAGTCCAGCCCGAACTGCCAGGCCAGGTCTTCCCTGGACCAGAAACAAGCATCCTGGGACTTGTTTCTTGGTAACACCCCTCATCAGCCAGGCTAGTTTGACTCTGGTGGTGTAGCGAGCACATGACTCACGTCTGGGCATTGCCCTCCCACTTAGTGCGACAAATACAAAAAGAACCGATGATGGACGGAAAGCTGAATTAATCAAAAATCACCCCCAATCACAGATCTGGGTTAAATCTATCATTTTTGTGCACTCCACGCCATTCCAGTTTAGACCCAGCCATATGCAAATCAGTCTTAACCCTGTTCCCCATGGGAACAGTCCAGCCAGAACTGCCAGCCCAGGTCTAACAGACAGGCATTGTAGACTGCTGATTTACGATTGTGATCAAACTTTTTTTAACTTGGTGCAATGGTGTACATAGCATCTTTGAAGTGACAAATCAAATATGGATTGCTGGATATCAACCATGTTACCAAAAGAACAAAATTTTAAAGGCTTCAAAAACTAACAAGGATTCTTTTGCCAGAGGCAGCCAGCTGCCAGGGAGTAGACTGAAATCCCTGGGGAGGAGAAAGACCCTAGGATGGCCTACTTGGTTATGGGCTGATCGAGTTTGTTAGCAAACATCATAGTTCAGAGGATGTCCAAGATGACTATCCAACTTGAGGATATCTCATCAAGGATTGCCATGACAAAGACCTCAGTTCAAGGTCTGGAAAAAAAAGTGGGAAAGCAGGAACCCATAGCAGGCAACACTAAGAGGATATGGTGTAACACAAGGACCTTGGAGATAGTGTGATAATGGCCTTGATGCGCTTAGGTGGCGCAGATGCAAAATAAAGCTTAGCTGGCCAGAAGCGGAGTGCTTAGCATTCAATTATTGGCAGAGACATATAATGTGAAAGACATACTGATGAAATTCCTAAAGAAGGAATTGGATTTTGAAGTCATGGATACATTGCTCTAAGTTCGAAATATGGCTCAAATCCCTATAAAAGGTGCTAGTCAGAGAGGTAATCTCGATTAATCAGTAGTGGTTACCACTGGGTAGTTATTGTTATGTTTGTGTTTCCATAGGAAATGCCTTTTTGTGTTGCTAATAACTTTAGCACTGTTTGACGAATCTACATGAAACCTTCGGAAAAAGTGCCACTTTTTGGCTACTGTGCGTATGGAAAGTTTTGGGGTGATCTGTCATGCCGTGGCCAAAAGAAGGTGGGCTTCCAATTGTGCATTTTCCCTAATAATTTTGTGGTCCCCAAGGGGGACCACATGCCCTCCTCCCCCTAAACATGTCACCAGGCTCTGGGGGATGGGGGTGCCGGTTCAGAAATCGGCCCGGGAGGAGGGCACCATGGCCCCTCCCCTTCATTTAAAAGAGCGTCATCAGTGATGTCCTTTGAAATGTCATGAGTGATGTCGTAAATTGTCATAGAACATATCTATGAGTGATTTCATTTGTGAGGTCATAAGCAGAGCATGGCGGGGTTTGCAACTTATAGTTAGTGGTGCTAACTATAACTGTCAGGTTGTTTTTTTAGTTCGAAACGTTAATGTTTTCATTGACAAATTCACCTAACAATAATTACTTTAACCTTTGTTTTTTTAAGTGGATACATATATACAAATACATATATATGTATGTATGTACATATGTGTGTGTGTTTGTGTGTATACAATTAATCTGTAATGGAATATATATATGCACCTTGATGATATAGTGGTAGTTGATTTACTGGATTTGATATGTTTGTAGTTTGGTATTATAAACCAGATACTACGGTACTATACCAGTTAGCATACTTGATATAGGAAGGTAAGCACTGACTAAACCATTGCAATGAAACTAATACTTTTTATTATAATCACTTACATCATTATTGGCAGATCAGCCTATGTTTAAATGTGAGTTATTTACAGCAAGGTTGAAAAAACAGTGTAGATAGGGCAGTAGGTTCATATGCAGTTTTTTTCCAAGTTCTACGCAGGTATAAACTTAACCTTCAGGCTCTGCCAGTAGGAGGAACTGCTGGTAAAGTCTCCAAAGGCACAGTACGTTTATTATTTGGACGTTGTGGTGGAATGAAAGTATAATACTTACAGTAAACCCAAGTCAAAACATTACGAACGAAATCTTAGTTGTTCCGTCTGATGAGTGGCTTCCCTCTGTGTGTGAGTACAGTTAATGCAGAGTTCACAATCACGCTTGTATTCCTGCATAAAATTACAACTACAAGTTTGAAGCGGTGTGTACAGTCTCCTTCATCGCCATACTGAAGTGTTTTATTGTTTGTTGCAAGTTTATCATCAATGTTTGATTCACCAAGTTTCACATGCAGTCTATTGGATAGAATGCCTTTGTTGCACTGTAAATAGTTCAGTTGATTAGGGTTAAGGTACAGTGTTCTGAGCCATGAAGAGAGCGAAAAAACTTTTCAAACACACATATATGTATATTTTCGTAAATATTCTTTTTTATTAGATACAATCTTACACCATAACTTACAAAACTGATACTGGAGAGGTGCGGTGAGCTGAGCAGTGAAGGCAATGAATGCTCTGTACTGGAGAGTAGATTGCCCAACTAGCAGGCTATTCTGAAACGCTGTTCATTGTAATCCAGGCAAAGATTTACTCTCAAACTGTTTCATTGTCTCCAAACCTTTGTTAGACAGCTCTGCAAATGTCTTTTTCTCTTTATGATATAGTCACTCTAGCAACAGTGCTGCTTTATAGTTCTTCATACCTATGAATTAGTAATCCCAGCATAGAGGCGTGTTGTCTGACAAAGGGCGTGGATTGGTTGTGAATTATGCATTTTCGGTGGATATTGCTTGCTACTTTGGCTCTGTTCTTATAATTCAGGAAGAGTATGTACATGGAAGTTCCATGTTTAGGGTATTCAAGGTGTGCAAGTTTTGTGTTACTGTAGAATGACCAGAAAGGCTTAGACTTTGGGTTCTTTGATGCTCTTTTACAGCCGCTTAGTTTTTCCCATGGTGCCTGTGGATGTATGTGGTATCTACTCTGAATCATTTGTCTTGCTGTTTTCCTCTCCTACTTTTTTGTTACAAGCCGAGTTTTTGAGCTTCTTTAGAGATTTGTAGCTTAGCGTTATTGATGATGAAGAGACAGGCCTCGGAAAGGTGAAACTGACACGTAAACACAGGTTCAATCGAGTGATCTTCTGACCTATGTTTGTAAGTAGAACTGGAAATTCATTGTCACTAGTGATGAATGTTTCGAGGAGGCGAGTTATGGTGCCTTCTATATCATTTGAGTAACCAAATACATCGCCACAATTTTGATGTGCTTCCATGTTTGTTCTGATGAAGCCCCAGTAAGAGGGATAATTTCATTACACATATTCATGGGTCGAAATGTTGACAATCTACATTTATATGGCTGGTCTAAATGATCATAGCTAGACAAATAAACGATTCATGCTCTTTGCACAACCTCACGAAGTTTGTACTTTTATAGCGTGCTTATTTATTGGTCTTAATTTATTCAAATATAATGGTGTATTTAGCACCGATTCTCACATTGCATGAGCACTGCGCCTATTTTCACTATTCATGGAACGCCTTGTTGTCTTGTATTGTTTATGAAGTGTTGCTTACTTGTAGACAACAAATGACTCACCTAACGGGGCGAATCACCACTACTAGTGTGTTTGCAACTTTAAGTAATTGATCACTAATGCGAGGAGTTTGCTTAGCCTCCATCTAATGTTTAGTGCATATTTGAACTAAATCAGACAGAACCAACCATTGTTTATTGTACTGTTGCTGGCCCAGGTTCTGAAGAATACAGAATTACATTGTGGATTATTATGTGGTGAAAGCTTTCTCAAGCTATTTTTCAGTTTCACTTGTATTTATTTACCCAGTATTTCTACTTCAGTCCTTTCTGTATGCGTTTTCTGTTTTTCTAATCACAATGATGGGCTTCTGTAAGATTCTCCACATCCAATAAGTTTGACTTTTCCTTGCACTGCCCACATGTGCTGCAATTAAATGGATAACCTTCAGTGAGTTTTTGTTCTTTCACTTTGTTGATATGAGTTCATATAAATGTACATTTGCTCATGCTTGGTTAGTGATGAAACATTTACTACAGTCACACAATTTCAGACATGCCAACCCTCCCGATTCAGGCGGGAGACTACCGATTTCAAGGCTTGTCTCTTGCCCCCGATTCCTGCAAGCAAAAACCCGATTCCTCTGGGGTTTCAGCTGACAGGGCTTGGTATTGTGTAACGTTCCAATTCTTCCAGCAATAGTCAGTGGCGATAGTCAGAGGGGCTCTAGAATGGGTGAAAAACCAACAAAGCCTCATTTACAAGCAAACGGTCTTTTAAAGACCTGTGAAGTACTCGGAGGCGGCTGTGTGTGTGCCCGGGAAGCTGTGCATTTGTGTTTCAAATGTCCGATCCTGCAGCAGCACACTTCCAAAGCCCACACATGACAGTAACCCGATTCAAGGCCCCATTCTCCGGATTTTTTTTTTTTTTTTAAATCTCCCACTTTTCTTTTCTATAATGTTGGCATGTATGCAATTTAACTCCTTTATGTTAACACTCTTCACTTAATGCTAACAAGTTATTGATGTACACCTATATTTAACACTTTAATGCATGTATGAATGTACACAACTGTTAGAAATGGGATGTCTAGTTGGCAGTGGTTTGCACCCTGTCCAAGAAGGGACCCTCACTCTAGTCAGGGTAAGAGAGTTCCACAGCTAAGATAACCCCTGCTCACCACTTTGGTAGCTTGTAATGAGCATTACCCCAGTATTGGAACTTTCATAGATTCTCATGCTTTGTATCATTCCCAGTCATCGGAATGGGAGCCTCGATAAATAAAAAATATCATAACCATAGAAACAAAAGAGAAAATAGGCTTAGGCCTCATCTCATTTTGTAGCATATCACCCTCTTTGTGTAAAAGAGCCCAAACTTTTGCCAGGACCAATCAGCACAGCCTCACCCTCTGGAACCTTCCTGAGAGAGCTCAGAGCCTCAGATTTTTCTACCGCATGTTGTGCTAGGGAGTCTCCACTGAGCTCTGCTCAGTTTTCTCAACTTTTATTTCAGATATTTACATTTTAACATCTATAGTGACATTATGTCAGATAAGGAAAAGAAAGCCTTATTCAGGCCCTGTGCTTCTTGTGGAAAGAAGAGATTTTTCATTGAGGATAAGCATGAGAGTTGTATTTACTGCTTATACCCTGAACCGGGACCGTCGACGGGTCAAATTTCTGTTTTTTCAATACAGAGGTTGAAAATTACACCTGAGATGACATCACCTAGGCGGGTTACGCCTTTACCACCATCTATGCTGCTAGATGAGTCGGAGGAGGAGGATGAGGTTGAGCAGTATGGGGATGCCTACGGTCCCTCAGATCTGCATGTAAAGCAGCAAGAGATTAATACTGAGGATTATTATGAACAACAATATGTTCAGCAGGAAGTACGTCCTCGCACTTTGAGACAGGACATGATAGCTATGCCAGTTGCTCTGGTTACGGACTTGCAGATGATGTTGCAGGACTACAGAGCTCGATTTCCATCACACCCTGACGTTCAACCAGTGCATCCATCTACATCAGTGGTTCCGCGAGGGCCGTCAGTGGACTTGCCACCTCCCCCTAAAAATATACCACGTACCTCACCAGTGGTGGTACCAATAGTGGTTCCTCAGACTTCGTATCCGGAACCTGCCAATGAAGATACACAGGATGTTGATACAGATGAAGAGGATGAGGTGTACGTGGTCCCACTAACTGATCCAGGGGATCCGGATGTGGATCTTGATGATACTGGAATGCAACAAGGCCACAGACTGCAAGATTTGTCGGACTCTATCTACTAAGACTTTGCGGGACAGAGAGGGTCGACTGCTGACATGGCTGCAAAAGCTGAAGACCAGGAAGGAGGTTCTTTCTTCAGATGAGGAAGATTCGATTTCTGGCACTTCCTCCAGGAGATCAAAGAAGAGGGGTAGGTCATCTCCCTCCATCTCTGCAGAACCCCCTGTCAAAGCCCCTCACAGGATCTCTGAAAGGCCTGAGGAGGCTGGTCCCATGAAATCTCCTCACGAAAGTGAAAAGGAGAGGCAGGGACAGGCTGCTGGTGTGGACACAGCCTCTAGGGACAAAAAGGAGGTTTCTATATCTTCTCCTCCGTCCCAGAAGGAAAAGCCTGCTAAGAAACACTCTGCAGGAAATCCACAGATGGCTCCTGTGAAGAAACAGCGTCCGTCGACGGTGATTAAAGCAGGTACGTCGACGACGATTTCCACTGTAAAAACTGTTTCCTTGGTTTCGTCGACGGGACCGTCGACGATGTCTGCTCCTGTTTCATCGTCTACGATAGCTTCATTCTCGTCGTCAACGACGGTTTCCATGAAGCTCCTGTCGACGGCAGTTTCGACGACGAAGACCACGACGACGATGACAACGACGGCGACGTCGTCGTCGATGCTGATGACGACTAGCTCGTCGACGAGACCATCGACAGTTGTCCCGTCGACGATGAAGAAAGCTCCGTCGACGAGCTTGCCGTCGACGAAGAAAAAGGCTCCGTCGACGATCCTACCGTCGACGACGATTCAAGCATCGTCGACGACCTTATTGACGACGACGATTCACTCTCCGTCGACGAAGACTACTGTGCCGTCGACTATTTCATCGTCGATTTCGTCGACGCTTGGGATTCCTTCGACGACGACTCCGTCGACGGGGACGTCGACAGGGCGGGACACGAACGTGTCGCCTCCGGCAGATATTGGGGGGTTCCATAATCTTATGGAGCGTGCATCCAATAGATTTGGTCTGCCTCTCACAGTGGAACAGTCGGACTGTTTTCTATATGATTTTAAGGCACAATACAAAAAGTCCGTCAGGTCGATTCCCATCATTGAGCATGTGTGGGATGAGGGAATCAAGATTATGCAGAACCCGGCCACTGTCATCCCGGTTCTTCCCCGGCTGGAGAAGAAATACAAGGCCCCTGAGGGCAGTCCTGCATGTCTTCTTGGACAACCAAAGCCTGACTCTGTGATATCTCAGGCCGCACAGAGCAAGTCAAAGAATCCTTCAACACCTTTGACTACGCCTCCGGATAAGGATGGCAGGCGGCTGGACAATGTAGGGAAGAGATTTTCCACCATGGCCAGTTTGTTGGTTCGGACAGCAAATTCATTAGCCATTCTAGGCAGGTACGACCGCCAAATGTGGTGCGACATGGAGCCGTTTATTGATCTACTACCAGACTCTAATCAGGAGGAGGCCAAGCAAGTCCTCATGGAAGGAGAGAGATGTTCCTCTGAGATCATTGACTGTGCTATGGACATAGCCTCTACCGCTTTCAGGGCTTTGGCAGGGTCAGCGGTCTTGCGCCGTCAAGGCTGGTTAAGGGCAACCTGGTTCCGTCAGGAGGTCCAAAATAAGATCCTGGACCTTCCATTTGACGGGGAAATGCTTTTTGGCAAGCATGTCGATGAGGCCTTGCAGAGCATCAAGAAGGACACGGACACAGCAAAGTCCTTGGGATCCTTAAATTATCGGAAGGTTCCATTCAGAGGAGCTCGTGTAAGAGGGTTCACTTCTTACAGAGGCAACCAGCGTCAGTATTCAACGCAGTCAGGACAATCATACAAGGCTCAGTACTCGAACCAACGCCAAGGTCAATCGGCGTCTTTCTCTCGTCAGTCCCAGAGAGGACGTCAGAATCGTCAGGGACGAGGCAATGCCAAGAGGCAATAGCGGCCTCCTGGTTCTGACTACTGTTCCTCCCCTACCAAAGACACCGGTTGGGGGCAGGATCTCCTATTGTCTGGACAGCTGGGTCCTTATAACATCGGACCGGTGGGTTTTGAATATTGTTCAGAGTGGCCATACGTTGGAATTCCAAGATCTTCCTCCAACGAGAGCTCCGGACGCCCGTCCCTCAAAACATCTCCGACTGTTACATCTCGAAGCCCACCAACTATTCATCAAGGGGGCAATAGAACCGGTGCCTCTTTCACAGAGGGGCATGGGTTTCTATTCCAGGTTCTTCCTGGTTCGGAAGACGGCAGATACGTGGCGTCCTATACTAGACCTAAGGGAGCTCAACACCTATCTCATCAAGCTCTCCTTCAGGATGGTCACTCTCCAGGATATTCTCCGTCTACTGAATCCGGGTGATTTTTTGGCGTCCCTGGATTTAGAGGATGCGTACTTCCACGTTCCAATCCACCCAGCTCACAGGCAATATCTACGCTTCACAGTAGGCAAGAGCCATTTCCAGTTCAAAGTGCTTCCGTTTGGCCTTCGGTCTACACCTCGGATATTCACGAAGATGCTGGCACCAGTCGCTGCTTTTCTCAGAAAGCAATCCCTAGAAGTGTTCCCATACTTGGACGACTGGCTCGTCAAGGCTCCATCGCTCAAGGCAACTTCTCAAGCCGTTTCAACTTGCATTCAGTTGTTCGCCCACTTGGGTCTTCAGCTCAACAGGTCCAAGTCGGTGCTGATACCCTCCAGGTCGCAAAGATTCCTTGGAGCTATTCTGGACATGACACTATGCACCGCTCGTCCGTCGGAGGAGCGTCAACGCAAGCTGATCACCTCCGCTCGTCAAGTGCTGCAGAGGAAATATTTGTCGGTTCGCCTGTACAAGTCCTTACTCGGATCGATATCATCCTGCATACCATTAATACCGCATTGCAGGCTTCATATGCGTCCTCTGCAGGAGGAGTTAGACAAACAATGGCGCCAGGCAGAAGGGTCGTTCAACGACAAGGTGTGGGTAACACCAGGTATGCGCAAGGCCTGCGAGTGGTGGCTGGTAAAGGAGAACATCGCAGTAGGATTAACATTCCGGACTCCACCGTCTCCTATGGTGGTGACCACAGATGCCTCCTTAGAAGGCTGGGGAGCGGTACTCCAGGAGCTTCAAATCAGCGGTCACTGGAGTCCAGCACAGAGCCTAAACCACATCAACCTCTTGGAGCTGATGGCCATTCGCTTAGCCTTGCTGGCGTTCCTTCCCAGAATTCAGAATCGTGCAGTGCTGGTCCGGACGGACAATACGACGGCCATGCACTACATCAACAAGCAAGGGGGAACAAGATCGCGAACTCTGTCCAAGGAAGCTCAGACGATCTGGGATTTTGCAATTTCTCACAAGATCAACCTACAAGCCGAGCACCTAGCAGGATGCCTCAACATCACGGTGGATGCTCTGAGTCGTCAGACGGAAGTGACTCACGAGTGGGAATTAGACCAAGCCACGCTGGAGGCAGTGTTCGAGGTATGGGGTACTCCGACCATAGACCTCTTTGCGTCCCCGGAGAACGCCAAATGTCGGTTATACGCAAGCAAGGTTCCCCATCGAGGATCTCTGGGGAATGCCCTTTCGATTGCTTGGTTCGGCGCATTTTGCTACGCTTTTCCTCCCATTCCCCTCATTCCTCGAGTTCTCAGGAAGGTCAAGGCGGAACCGTGCAAGATGATTCTCATTGCTCCAGCGTGGGCCCGGCAGTTCTGGTTCACGGAACTCCTGCTTCTCTCCCAGGATCGCCCAATTCGCTTGCCGCTGATTCCATCTCTGTTGTCGCGGGATCAGGGACAGGTGCTCCATCCGGATCCGAAGTCACTACACTTGACAGCGTGGCTCCTGAATACAGAGAATTCCGTCATCTGAATCTCTCCAGGGAGTGCAGGGATGTTTTGTCTCAGGCACGGGCGCCAAGCACTAATAAGACATACAGGGCAAAATGGAAGAGGTTTTGTCTGTGGTGCCAGAGGAATAAACTCCATCCTTAGAAATCCCTGCCACATCAGGTTTTACCTTACATCCTGTCGCTGGCTAAATCAGGTCTGGCGCACTCTTCTGTCAAGGTACATCTGGCTGCCATATCGCGTTTTCGACGAAAGGCATCGGGGCCATCTCTATGGTCCGCGAGGATTGTAAAACAGTTCCTTAAAGGGTTGTTTCGGATGTATCCTCCGGTCCGAGCACCTCCACCGATCTGGCAACTCAACCTAGTACTGGCTCAGCTCATGAAAGCTCCCTTTGAGCCAATTCACAGGGCGGACTTGAAGTTCCTCTCTTGGAAGCTAGCCCTCCTCTTAGCGTTGACATCGGATAGGAGGGTTAGTGAACTCCAGGCTCTGTCCATAGTGGAGCCATTTCTTCAGTTCTAAAAGGATGTGCTAATATTGAGAACCAACCCAAAATTCATCCCGAAGGTGCCTTCGGATTTTCATCTGAATGAACCCTTGATTTTGAATTCTTTTTTTCCACGTCCTTCTACCCAGGCGGAACGAACATTGCATTCTTTGGATGTCCAGAGATGTCTGAAATTCTATCTCGAGCGCACCAAATCTTTCAGGAAGTCTACACAGTTATTTGTTTCCTACAGTGCACCACGGAAGGGATTGCCTCTCGCTAAGAGTGGCATTTCCCGCTGGATCTCCAGTGCAATTCAATTCTGTCATCAGGCTGCGGGCAAACCTTTGGACAGAAGGTCCCGTGCTCATTCTACAAGAGCGATGCCGTCTTCAGTGGCTCTTTTTGCTGGAGTTGCTATCAAAGACATTTGCAGGGCAGCAACGTGGAGCAGTGTACACACCTTCACGAAACACTACTGCCTGGAGTCGGTGGGACGAGATGACACTGCTGTTGGTCAAGCAGTCCTCAGGAATCTTTTTCATTGAGAGGTGAGCTTTCCCTACAATCCCTCCATCCTGGTAAGCACATTTGGTTCAGTGATGATTGTTTTTTCTTGATTACCATGTACTGGTTTTTACTGTAAATTGAGATGGTTATGTAAGGCCAAGTGTCTACCAAAATGTGCTTTTGTGATTTACTGCCAGCTATTCTGATACAAAGCATGAGAATCTATGAAAGTTCCAATACTGGGGTAAGAAAACAAGTTACTTACCTGTAACTTTGGTTCCCCAGTATTGGTAACTTTCATAGATTCTCATGCGCCCACCCACCCCCCCCTGGGAAAGCTCTGCCTGTTTACTGAGGTAGTGGCTGTTTGCACAACGGCTACGAAAATCTGAGGCTCTGAGCTCTCTCAGGAAGGTTCCAGAGGGTGAGGCTGTGCTGATTGGCCTGGCAACAGTTTGGGCTCTTTTACACAAAGAGGGTGATATGCTACAAAATGAGATGAGGCCTAAGCCTATTTTCTCTTTTGTTTCTATGGTTATAATATTTTTTATTTACCGAGGATCCCATTCCGACGACGGGGAATGATACAAAGCATGAGAATCTATGAAAGTTACCAATACTGGGGAACCAAAGTTACAGGTAAGTAACTTGTTTTCGTATGGCTTATCTCAAAGCCAATGTATAAACCATATGTACATACAGGGTGAAAACACTAAAAAAAGAGTCCACAACAGTTCAGAAAATACCAATATTTATCTGAATAAAACAAGACCAAAATGACAAACATCCAACATACACAAATCAAGAAATCACTTTTCAAAGATTAAGCAAGTTTAGTCCATAGAAATCAATTGATATGTTTATTTAAGCACAAAGTACCTCAGATGCGTCAAAAATCAAAGACCGTGCTATGATGTGATGTGATGATATAAAGTTATAAGCATAGAGGGGTCTATTTGTCTTTTTTGTTTTTGAACAGCAGGTTTAGATGTCTGTTCCTGTCTTTTTCAGTTACCCCTGACGAAGGTCTTAAGAGAGGCTGAAATGCATTGGGTGGAATTTTGTGCGTTTCTGGAATATGATGTATTTACCTCTACATGCTTAAGTTGAAGCTCGGATGGGCACGCTGAAGGCAGTTGAAAATTACATGATAAAATACCTATGAGAAATGCGCAGTCCTCGCAGTGGTTTTGAGTGTCTTCGAGTGATTACATTAAACGTTTGGATGAATAATGGACAATATACTGGAATATTAACTGTTTAACATGGAGAATGACATATTGGCTAAATGATTAAGGGGCAATTCCTTACTTTAAGCAGTGCGATGGGGTGGCACGAAAAGCACGTGCCTTTTGGATCACTTTTTTAAAGTGGCTTTTTCAAACACGCAATTTAAAAAACAACTTCACGAAAAAAAGTATTTTTCAATTGTACGTTCAGAGACCCCAAACTCCAAATCTCAACTTTCTCCCAATGGGACATTACACTTAAAAGAGCGTTCAAGGTAATCCCTGTGTTACCCTATGGAAGAGATAGACCTTTCAATAGTTAAAATCTAAATTAGCAGTATTTCACTATTAGGACATGTAAAACCCACCAGTACATGTCCTAAATTTTAAATACACTGCACCCTGCCCATGGGGCTGCTTTGGGCTTACCTTATGGGTGCCTTACATGGGCTAAAAGGAAAGGTTTAGGCCTGATGAGTGGGTGCACTTGCCAGGTCGAAATGACAGTCAAAACCGTACTCCCAGACACTGCAGTGGCAGGTCTGAGACATGTTTGCAGGGCTACTTCTGTGGATGGCACAATCAGTGCTGCAGTCCCACTAGTAGCATTTGATCTACAGGCCCTGGCCTTAACACACCTGGCGCACTTTGCTAGGGACTTACTAGTAAATCAAATATGCCAATGATCTATAAATCAATAACCAATACAATTTAGAGCGAGCGTATATGCTTTTTAGCTCTGGTTAGCAGTTGTAAAGAGCCCAGAGTCCTAAAGCCAACAAAAACAGGTCAGAGGAATAGGAAGGTAAAACGTTTGGGGTTAACCTGCAAAAAGGGCCAGGTCCAATAATAACGGTATAGTACGGTATGTATAGCTCAAACCTATTTCGGAAGCAATTGAATGCTGAACAGCATTAAAAAAACACGCCCAGCAGTAAGACATCAGGACTGGACCACCTCCCTACAGAACTGGACAATGTGGCCCCAGCCTTTCTGATAGAAACTCTCCACACATGGATGTATTTTAGGTGGATATACTGGCGCTTTACTACTGTGATAGAGGTACAGTGCACAGAATCCTAAAGCCAGAAAAATAGAGTGGGAAGCAATGGGGGACTACACCAAAAATTGGGTCTTATGGTGCAATCATACTGCTTAATTGATCATTCTTGCTGAAAGTTCCATAAAACAGTAGAGGATTTGGCTGAGGTGGCAAATTGTGCCTGTACCAAGAGCAAGCAGAGTTCCCATAGTTATGATGAAACCAAGAACTGCAGTAATAATTATCATTTCATCTAATTGACCTTCCTTGATAGGTGAAAGGAGGTTATCTGTCTGCCTTTTTACCAAAATCAGTTGATACGATCATCAGCACCTTTCCTAGTTTGTGGTTGCCTAAGGTCCATTACTGTATTGTTGGCTCAGATGACTTTGTAGCATTTTTTACAAGGTTCAGTTCCTACTGCGTTATGAACGCATTAAATGTACTATAAATTTAGAGAATGTAGTTCATCTTTGCTTGTTGGTTTGCAACCTGCATCTGGATAAAAATGTTTTTAAACTGGGTAAGGGTTTTAGAAGGAATGTTTCAAGTGGTCTGTATCAGTAAGAAACAGCGCCACATTGCTCTACTTCGATTTTTCTATCATTCAATATTTTTGCAACTATTTTTTGCCAAAAAATTTAAGTTGTTTTACCATTCTTTAATTCCGTTGGGACTTGAGGAACTGCATTTAGTTAAATGTTCAACCCATTAAGTTAAATCTGTTAGCATTTCATAAACATTTTTATTTCCTTAAGCATATCATTTTCAAGGTTGATAGGAGTGCCATCTGTCTACAGTATGATAAAGTGTAACTGTGAAGAAGAGCATTAACTTTTTAGGAAATAGCATCCCAAGCGGTTTCTAAATCCTAAAGCAAATGACTTCGCATCTCTTCATAATTATCATTGTTTATTTATTAGACTCGCTCTCAGAGACATTAGTATAATAAATGAAAATGCATTATAGTACAGAACAATATGAAAGCTAGCATAAAAAGAAAGTATAAATAGCGATTAGTAAATTTAGAGTGAATTTATAAAGCTAGTAGAAGCATTTAACAGAAGAAGCTTTCTAGTGCTCCACTAGTTGCAAAGAAATGTCAGGTCTTTGGTGCATGCTAAACCCCCTGCATACACAACTAATGTAATGGTTAGGAACTAATAGAACATTTAGAAAGTCTACTCTGTGTCCAAACAAATCCTTAGGGAAACCGTAAGTTATCAAAGCCATTAAGGGTTGCTAGTGCGGATTTCAGAGTAAGAATGCTGTATTCTTAAATCAGAGGACATAACCTACCAAAAAGTGTGTTTTTTTGTTCTTCTGAATTAGGGACATTTTATAAATATCTATTCATATACCAGGATTGACTTAGGAGTTCAGAGTCCAGATTGCAGAATAGATGTTCTGACAGCGAGGAAACAAGGCGAAGACTGAATACCTGTCTTCCTGTAGCCTATCTCCATGTGATTGGAGAAGACTGTTGAGCCTGACCCTGGGGAATCTGCCACCTTCAGCAGCACACTTGAGGACTGCATCACCCCCGGATACTCAACTCCAGTGCCTTCTACCTCCTCGGAGAGCTCAAATACCACCTTAGTGACCTCGCTGACTCATTTTATGGGAGGACCTGACAAGCCTCTGACTCACCTAGCAACTGGATGGCACCACTCACACCACTGGACATCTAGTTAACCCCCCTTTCACCAGCTTCTATGAAATCACATTGGACAAGCCCACACTGATCACCTGGTACAACCACGCTCTCATCCACTTCAAAATGTCCATCCCACATCACCACAGATATCCCACTGCCAAACCTTCACAACAAGACTGAACCAGGATCTCAGAAGAATTTTGGTCCTTGGAGCTCCTGTTCCACCGACTGCAACATCTCAGTGATCGCTGTAGAACCATCTCCAACTTTAGTGCCTGAATCATTTCCTGCGTAGACACCCTAACTCCACTGAAAGCCACTAAGGCCACCAGTACTTGCCTTCAAGCAGGCTGGTATACTGAAGAGTTCATACTCACCAAATGCCACTGCAAGCAGCTAGAACTCAGATGGAGACAGACAGGATGACACCGACAAGAGCACCTACAAATCAGATACCACCAACAAATCAGGGCAATCAAATGTTCCGCTCTCACCACCGCATCAAAAGTAGGCCTGGGAGTAATTTTAATTATGGATGAGTAATCAGTAATTTCGGTAATTCCATGTTACTCTTTGGCGTGGAATTACCAATAATAGCCAGATTCCATCTGCTTCCCACCTCCTCAGTTCAAGAATTTTGCAAGACACTAAATACCTAGCTCTTCACTTAGACACTGCCCAGTCCTGGGCAAAACAGTTCCTACTTACAGCGCCAGTATACGCTCACTGGTGAGTTGTGCACTCTGCAAATACACATAACATAGCATATTATAACATATCAATAAGGACAGGGAAGGAAGAGAGATAAACTCTGAGACCAGTTGTCAGGGAGCACTTCAGCTTCTGAAATGGTAGGTAACACTGTATTAGCGAAATGGTTTATTGCTAATAACAAATTAGAATTGCATACATTAATGGTAACACTAACTCTCTCAGAGCCTTGGGGACTGCTCAGTCGTAGGATGAGAATCAGAAGACTGGTTGTGAAGTTAAGTATTATGAGGAACCTTTGTAAATGGAAAGGTGAAAAAGCATTAGCATTGCAATAGGTCTCACATTTGCGAGAGTTTAAGCTATTGGCATTGTAAATGACAATGTCTTTTATTTATCTTTTTTGATAATTAACACTAATATAAAAGGCATTGTCATTTACAATGCCAATAGCTGAAACTCTTGTAAATGTGGGACCTATTTCACTTCAAAGAAGCGGACGCCATTGTCCCGGGCTGCTTGGAAAGTGAAAGCGCACATGACGTGCTGAATGTTGCAGGAAAGCATGTCCTGCCTGCAATAAGAGAAACTCATTAAAGAAAATAGTGCTTACTGATTAAATAAGACATACTGTGTAACAACAGAAGTAAAAGGGCCAGTCCTCATGGCAGGTTACAAATTAAGACAATGAGCTACTATAGAGGGCTAACGAGCCTATTAATGATTCAGAAGCCAGCATTTACAAAGGACAATGACCCAAGCCAATGTAAAAATGGGCAGAGAGTGGGCGTAATTTCAAGTCCATACTTGAATACAGCATGTCTCGCAGAGCAGCTCATGTGCTGCCCAGGCTGGACCTACAAACAAGACAAAGAAAAAGGACTATAAGGAGGAAGTTAAAGAAATACGAGAAGGAACTGCAAGATAAATAAGAAAAGTGCAACTGGGGAGGAGCCGAGTAGATAAACTCACTAAAGGAACACCCAACTTGAGAAGTTGCCAGGCACTACGTTTACGTGCAAACCTGCTGATTAGGTGCTAATGCTTTACCAAGTCTGCCAAAAACGAAAGTACATCTAAGCTGACTATAGTGGAACTCTAACTTGGAATAGAAAAGTGATTACAGCAAGTCATAGTAAAAGTGCACTGATGCTACTCTGTTTGTACAGGAACCACGCCACCTTAATCGCCAAATTCTCCATAATCCCCAGCCATGCATACAACTTGGTGGTGGACAGGACAACCAATCTAGAACCATGCGCAACGGTGCCATAAGTGAGTTATGATAGACAAAAGGGGGCACAACCACCTCAGTCTTCTAAAGTACTAAAAGCCTAACGGTCAGAGCTGCCTACATTGGAACTAGGGAACCAGGTTTGAGTCTCTGCAAACATCCTGTGATTCTGGGAAAAACACCTCATCTCCCCGTGCCTACCAAATGAATGTTCGAGGCATGTGGGCTGCTGAATTCACATCTGTGCATAGATCGCCGCCTAGTGTTGGGTCCGGATGTTTGCACGTTGTTGTCCTGGAAGAGTCTTCGAAGTATCCTGAGATAGGTGACTCCTCCCCTGGACCACAGTGCGCATGGGCATCCTCTCCATCCTCAGATTGTTTTTTTCCGCCATTGGGTTCGGATGTGCTTATCTTGACTCAAGTTAGGGAAAACTTTTTTTTCAGGCCAAAAGGCCTTTAGTTCGCGTCGGTACTGTTCCCGATCGGTATCGACAGTTACTTGTTAGTTTACTGACTTCAAGAACAACTTTTTCGCATCATATCCGACCATCGACCCCAACATCGACGATGGAATCGAGGACACCATTCAAGCGGTGTCCTGTTTGCAATGCGAAATATCCCCATGTCGACGTCCACCCGGTGTGCAACAAATGCCTTTCACCGGATCATGACGAATCCACATGTATGGCCTGTGCCCGATTCCGATCCAAAAAGACTCTCCGGAATCGACGAGCAGCGAGACTCGAAGCGCAGCAAGCTGCACCGGCCCCGACCAACATCTTCAGCGCCGAGGACGAAGATGTGGAAGGCATGGAGAACCTACCCTCCAGCCCCGCTTCCGAACACGATTCCGGATCGGAAGACATCGAAGACCAACTCTTTCACAGGGAAGAAGCCGACACCGAGGTAGGAGACTACGATGAGGCCTTAGGGGCCGAAGAAAGTGGCTCCGGTGACGAGCAAGGCCTACCCGTACAGACGGAGGATATCCCAGTGCGTCAGTCTATGGCTCCGGTCGAGGGATCGCCTTCGGGCCTTACCCAAGACCTATCCCGCAGTTCTTCAGCCCCGCCCTCTGGCCCGGCCTCGGACATTCAGCGAAAGCCATTAGTGCCCAAAACGACTGGTTTTCCTTC
The DNA here is from genome assembly GCF_964204655.1 of Triturus cristatus. NCBI lineage: Eukaryota > Metazoa > Chordata > Amphibia > Caudata > Salamandridae > Triturus > Triturus cristatus. The sequence continues at coordinate 397,914,395 of NC_140587.1, read as the reverse complement.
CTCGAAACCGAAACCAATAGTCGTATCGGTTCCGCAGAAACCGAAACTGAAATTGACACTGGTCGGATCGAAGCCCACTACACCTTCGACGCCAGCCAAACCCGTCGGCACCGACCGCACCAAACGGGACTTCGGTGCCGAACTCGCAGCAGCCGACGTCAGCGCCGACACACGGAAAAAGGCCATCGGAACCGCCAAACCGCCTCGGCACCCGGCACCAAAACAATCGGCTCCGGCCACGAAGGTCAAAATGGCCGCTGCGTCGCACACCACTTCGAAAGCAGCACCTAAGGCCCAATCATCGACGCCGTCGACAGCTACTACCTCTCCTCGACTCGATGACCCCGTGGCCCCGAAGAAGTCCACGCCTGCCTCTACAGAACCGCTCGGCGCCAAAGAACCGTCGGCGTTCCAGGTGCGTCAAGTTGCAGCGTCCTTGCAACGCATCAAAGAAAAGGCAGCCCTCCAGGACACGTCGGGCTCCGAGCCGAAAAAAACTCAAAAAGCTTCTCCAGCAACACCCGACATCACTTTTGGCCTGCCGCCATCCACGGCGCCCAAAATGTTTGAAATCAGAACACGTGTCACCCAAACTAGGATCACACCTGCCGAACGCTCTCCCACGGAGACGTCACCATCCCACATCATCGATGCCGACACCGGCAGAATTATGCTCCACAAGCGGAGAATATCTTCCGAGCGAGCTTTGGACTCCTACCGGATTTCGCTAAAGAAAAAGCTGCCAGCGGATTCGGAACCAGTTCTTTACGAACGTCTCCATACCTCTTACCTAGATCCACAGCCCTTCTCTCCGACACCCTCCGAAACCGACGTTTTGGAGGACTACATGGGTGACGACGTCCCCTACCCTAGGGAGATGGACCCTGAAGGCCAACAGGACCCTGACCAGGCTTGGGATGACCCTGTAGACCCGGGTGCACCTATGGATACACAGGACACGCAGCTATATGGCGCGAAAACGTCTCCCACAGAGGACACTGCCGCATTCAACGCCCTCATTGAACGTGCTGCGGCCAATCATGGTGTGCAACTCCACTCTGACACAATCGAGGACGATTTTCTAATGGATACTTTCGCATCCTCAGAAAGGAATATCAAAACTCTACCCATGTTGAAAGGTGTCCTCAAACCAGCAAAGGACATTTTCAAAGAACCCACCAGGGCAAGAGTAATAAACCCCAGGATCGACAAGAAATATAGGTCGGCGCCTGGGGACCCTACGTACATTAGAGGCCAGTTGCCTCTGGATTCCATCGTAGTCGCTAATGCTCGCAACGGGCGCACTCGCAGAAAACTGGGGATGCTCCTCCCCCGGACAAAGAGTCCAAGGTGCTAGAGACCTCCGGCAAACGGGTTGCAGCCCAGGCAGCTAACATATGGCGTCTTGCCAATACCCAGGCGCTCCTAGCTCGCTACGATCGCGCACACTATGACACATTAGAATCCCTACTCCAACATCTCCCTGACCAATACAAAGAGGGAGCAGAGATCCTCATCAGGGAGGGACAACTCCTCACGAACGCATCCATTAAGTGTGCACTGGATGCCGCAGATACAGCTGCCAGAGCAATAAACACCAGCGTCATGCTACGACGACACGCCTGGTTACGAATCTCCGGATTCAAACCTGAGGTTCAAAATAACATCCTCAATCAGTCGGTCAACCCCGACTACTTATTCGGACCAGAGGTTGACACCACCCTAGAAAAAATTAAAAAGGACAAAGACACTGCAAAGTCCATGGGGGCTCTCCAAACGCAGACCTTTCGGAGTGGCTCCTTTCGTCGCCCCGGAAATAGAGGAGCAGGTAGAGGACAGGGGTCACAGCAAACCTACAACAAGGGCAACACACAAAGTACCTACGATAAAAACACCCGGGATGGTTATCGTGGCTCCAGCACAAAGGGCAGAGGACGCGGATACGGCAATACCAGGTCCTCCCCCAAGAACAAACAGTGACGCCCTCTCCCTTCCTCCCGACCACATAACACCTGTCGGGGGGAGGCTACAAAGGTTCCTGTCCACGTGGAACACCATCACCACAGACAGGTGGGTCAAAGATATTATCAAACACGGTTACTGCCTAGAATTAACCTCCACTCCACCCACAATACCGCCAAAACACCGTCCTATGTCCTCAGAGCACTTAGCGCTATTACAGCAGGAAGTGCTAAGTATGCTGGAAAAAGGCGCAATAGAGGTCGTACCCGCACACGAGCAAGGTACGGGGGTGTACTCCCTGTACTTCTTAATACCAAAAAAGGACGGGTCACTCAGACCTATACTAGCCCTGAGACCCCTCAACCGCTACATTCTCTCAGAGCATTTCCACATGCTCACCCTACAACAAGTCCTCCCGCTAGTCAAACAGGGAGACTTCCTGCCCACGCTAGACCTCAAAGATGCGTATTTCCACATACCCATTCACCCCTCACACAGAAAATATCTCAGGTTCACTATTCAAGGGCAGCACTACCAATTCAAGGTTCTTCCCTTCGGCGTGACAACAGCACCCAGAGTTTTCACAAAGTGCCTAGCTACTGTGGCTGCACATCTACGGAGGCAACACATTCACGTCTACCCTTACCTGGACGACTGGCTTGTTCAGGCAAAGTCAGCCCAGCAATGTGCCAGCCACATGTCCCGCACCATTCACCTTCTTCACAGTCTGGGGTTCTCACTAAATTACCCAAAATCACATCTCCAACCCGCACACGTACAACAGTACCTAGGTGCGACCATAGACACTCTGGCAGCCACAGCTCAGCCAAATTTAGTGAAGATCAACAGCATGCAAATGCTGATTTCCAAGTTCAAACCCCAACACTCCCTTCCTGCGCGAGTGTTCATGCAGTTGATAGGCATGATGGCCTCCTGCATTTTCATAGTCCCACACGCGAGACTACATATGCGCCCGCTTCAGGAGTGCTTAGCACGTCAATGGAATCAGGCTCACGGGCAACTAAAAGACCTAGTGTTGGTGAGCGGTCGGGCATACAACTCTCTGCATTGGTGGAATCCACAAAACCTTTGCAAGGGCCGACCGTTCCAAGAGCCTGTTCCACAAATAATACTGACAGCGGACGCGTCTCTCCAGGGATGGGGGGCTCATGTACTCAACTACACAGTGCAGGGACTATGGACAATACAACAAAAGAAGATGCACATCAACCTTCTAGAACTGATGGCAATCTTCCTGGCAATGAAAGCATTCAAAGTACACTTGTGCAACAAAGTCGTGTTGATCCGGACGGACAACATGACTGCCATGTACTACATACAGAAGCAGGGAGGAACACACTCTCCACAGTTGTCTCATCTGGCTCAGAGCATGTGGAAGTGGGCCATTCAGAGGAACATGTTCCTCATGGCGGAACACCTCCCCGGCAAGGACAACCAGATGGCGGATCTGCTCAGCAGACACAGCCACCAGACGCACGAGTGGGAGTTACACCCATCAGTACTCCAACCGTACTTCCAGCAGTGGGGTCATCCAGAGATAGACCTATTCGCCACAAGCGAAAACGCAAAATGCCAAAGCTTTGCCGCCAGGTTCCCACATCCGCAGTCGCAGGGCAATGCGATATGGATGAACTGGTCCGGCAGATTTGCGTACGCTTTTCCCCCAGCACCATTGATACCGCTGGTGGCACGCAAACTCAGACAACACTCACTGACACTCGTCCTGGTTGCTCCAACATGGGCACGCCAACCATGGTACACCACCTTTCTCGAACTTTCCGTGGTGCCGCATCAAAGGCTGCGGATCAAACCCGCGCATTTGACGCAGAACCATGGAGAGATTCAGCACCCAGATCCGCAACAGCTGAACCTGGCAATCTGGCTCCTGAAGTCCTAGAGTTTGGCTACCTAAACTTGCCACCTGACTGTATGGACATCATTAAGGAAGCTAGAAGACCCACTACCAGAGCTTGCTATGCAGCCAAATGGAAAAGGTTCGTAATTTATTGCAATAACAATCACATTAACCCGCTAGACGCATCCATCCAAAACATAATTTGTTACCTCTTACACCTATACCGATGCAATCTGGCATACACCTCAATACGTGTCCATTTGACCGCAATATCAGCCTATCTCCAGAACAGGCAGCACCTCTCTTTATTCAGAGTGCCTGCCATCAAAGCATTCTTGGAAGGACTCAAACGAGTAATTCCTCCAAGCCACCCACCAGCTCCAATGTGGAACCTCAACTTGGTCCTCACACGCCTGATGGCTCCACCCTTCGAACCTCTACACTCATGCGAAATTCAATTCCTAACCTGGAAAGTAGCTTTCCTAGTAGCGATCACTTCTTTGAGGAGAGTTAGTGAACTCCAGGCACTAACCGTTCAAGAGCCATTCATACAGGTTCACGCCAACAGGGTCGTACTACGTACCAACCCCAAATTCATGCCCAAGGTGATATCGCAGTTCCACATGAATCAAACTAGAACTGCCTGTTTTCTTTCAAAACCCACAAACTGTCGCAGAAAGAGCACTCCATACACTGGATGTAAAGAGAGCCCTCATGTACTATATAGACAGGACTAAAGTCTTTAGGAAAACAAAACAACTTTTCATTGCCTTTGCCCCACACCACAAAGGTAACGCCATCTCCAAAGCAGGTATAGCCAGATGGATCGTTAAATGTATTCAAATTTGCTATCAAAAAGCTAAACGCACATTAACGATTCCCCCACGAGCCCACTCAACACGTAAGTTAGGGGCCTCCATGGCTTTCCTGGGAAACATTCCTTTGCATGATATATGTAGAGCAGCCACCTGGTCCACTACACACACATTTACCAAACACTATTGTGTAGATGTGCAATCGAAACAGCAGGCAGCTGTAGGACAGGCTGTTCTCAAAACTCTTTTTCAGACCGCTGCAGCTGGCACTGGTAGCCGCCGCTAATAGAGGGTACTGCTATATATTCTATGCACAGATGTGAATTCAGCAGCCCACATGCCTCGAACTGAATATGCTACTTACCAGTATGCATCTGTTCTTGGCATGTAGGGCTGCTGACATTCATATCGCCCACCCTCCTCCCCGGCGCCTGTAGCAGCTGCAGCTCTCAGAATTACTGTAAGCATGGTCATCACTTTCTGTATCTACTCCATCACTGCCACAATGGCGAAAAACAATCTGAGGATGGAGAGGATGCCAATGCGCACTGTAGTCCAGGGGAGGAGTCACCTATCTCAGGATACTTCGAAGACTCTTCCAGGACAACAACGTGCAAACATCCGGACCCATCACTAGGCGGCGATCTGTGCACAGATATGAATGTCAGCAGCCCTACATGCCAAGAACAGATGCATACTGGTAAGTAGCATATTCAATATCCTTGTGTAACGTAACTGGTGCTCATGTAAAGTTCTCCAATACCTTGGAGTCGAGTTCGCATTATATAAAACTGCAACAACAAAAAATGTATCTGCATGTTGAGTCAACACTCACATAGTTCACAATAGAGTTAATTAACTTCTCCCGCTACTGGACAGAAAGCTAACTTTGCCCCAATCAACATTCAGGTGACACTAATGATCTGAGCGGGATCTAATGTTAAAGTGGGGATCCTGGTACGTTCACACATAACCTAGACGAAATATATGAGCCGATTGCCATCTATTGAATCTGTCCCCCAAAAACGAAGGGTTTGGTAGTCAGTTGTGTGATGTATATATGACTGACAATTCAAAAACGGCATTGAGATAGAAACTGCCCAACATATAGAGGTTACTATGTACCCTCAAAGGCCAAAGCACAACCGTTTCAGTCCAGTGCCAAGCCTTGGACAGTTAGATTCCTGTTACTAATGTCTTTATTCTTAGGGTTTGATTTCAGAGGGGTGGGAGCAATGTTCCCTAGCTTTTTTCTTGTAGATGACAAGGCTTGATTATTGTTGTTTTTAGCAGTTACCTGCATGGCAAGTTGGCCACATGTAATCTTTGTAGAGCAGCAGATACAGCTGTATGTTAAATAAGGCATAAGGAACTTTATTTTCGAAAGGAAGCGCTGACTTAGCCTTAACTGGCAGAGCCACAAGCACATTTGGCTTCTAGATCCAAGAGGGATAATGCTGTGAAACACTGGTTATCAAGTGTGTCATGCAGAGAAACTGCTCAAGATTGTATCGAGACGGTCTGAAACGGACGTGACACTGATGTTCGGGATTTGCTGATTTTCCTAAATGTTGTGCCAACACAGTAACTGATGTTGATGGTGTCACTGACGTGATAGCATTGACCAGCAAAGAATAATTGAAGCTGCCTGCAACACTTTGCAGAAGGGATCACCTTTTATAAAAATGCAGTAGAATGTCTAGAGTTCTTAAAAAGCAGCTGTAGTTGTATTACATGAGGGGGTGCTGTGTCCTGGTCTGCAGTGCACCCACATTGGTGATACTTTGCACAGACTGCGATTGTGCACCCAATTACAGGAAATAAATACAGTATTCACAGCACAAACACCTGTTATACTCCTAGGGCATTATAGTAATTATGACTCTAGTTGGTTCTCAGTTCAACAGGGCCTTAATTCTCCAAGGACAAAATCCTCCACTTATATACAAGTGTTGTACGAGGGGCTTTTTTGATAGCCTCACATTTCGTTTATGTGAATTTAAAGTCCAGGGCTATTCTATCGTAATGCAGTACTCAAACGGTTCTTACACGCAGCGATAACGTACATATATGCTGCATGTTAACAAATCACAAACATTAAAACACTATACATCTTAGTCTGTTGTTTAAAATAAGTACCCAATTCACATTTGTAATATACCTATTGACGTAAAACACGAGCTCGCCGCATCACAAAAGAAATCTGGATTTACAGATTTCTGTGTGAAACTCCACCTGCTATAGCAGACGGGTCTGTGTACTTGGTGGACATTTTCACATTGGAGACTCGCCTTTGCCCAATCTCTGTGATTGTCAAGCCTTGTCTTTTCAGTTTTTTAGAAACTTACAATTTCTTAACCATGAAGACAGCTGTCATAAATACTTGATGGTGTTCTTAAATTGTACTAGTATGTTGTGAGAAGCTTCCACTTCAGAGCATTTGTGATGCTGCACGTTGGTAGTAAAATGATTTGTATTTACATATACTATCTTTGACATTCATGCTTATGCACCAAGCTGTGTCATTCAGTTTGTTTTTCTGCAAATTTACATATTGGGGATTTTCATCCATAAACAAGATTTAGCCAGAGGGAGCATGAAGCTCTTTTCAAGTAACATTGCAAACAAGAAGTATCAGAGCCAGTAGGTCTTGTCTGTGAGACCTATTGGCTTTGCTTGCATTTTTTCCTAGTATGGATGTGGTGCCTAAATAAGTTGAAAGGGAAAAGGTTTAATACTGACAAGAACCTGCTGATTGGACTAGAAATGGAGGCTCTTTACACGAGCATTCCCCAGAACGAAACTGACTGCAGTACAACGCCTACTTGATGAAACAGGCCTGGATCCCATGACCCCAATTGAGTTAATCATGATCTGTACAACAATAGCAATGGAAGAGAATTGTTTTAGATCTGAAGATCAACTCTATCTTCAAGGGACTGGAACATCTAGGGGGTATGTTTGTTTGCCCTAAGTATGGCAAATCTCCATATGTACTAGTTCGACAGCACTTATATATACTCTGACACAAATCCTTACCATTCATCGCTCACAACACAGAAGCATTATATAGAAGACATGTTTGTGATATTGGAAGCACCAAAGCTGAGGCCCTAAATTACATTGTATGGCTTAATGAGCGTGACCACCACCTCAAATTTACCCACACAAAAGTGAAGAAATATCTGGCATTTTTGGATGAAATGACCCCCGATGGTTGAAAAAAGAAAACCATTGAAAATCTAATTCTCTTACAATATACTAGATTAACGATCAGTGCGAGAAAATCTGCTAGTAGGTCAGCGTTTGAGCCTAAAACAGTATTGCTTGTATCTGGCTACCTACAATGCTCATGATGACATCCTATCAAGACAATTGGAGATCAGAAGTTATCCAAGATGCATTATTGACCGTGCTTTCAAACACGCCAAGAATGACAACTGGGAGGCTCTTTTAGAGACCTAAGATAAACAAACCTCTGAAAGCTTAGTTTGTGTAACCACTTTCAATGATTTGTCTAATAAAATCAAACAGACCATCAAAAGACATTGAGACGTGAAGTTAGACAAACATTTGTTCACTCATTAACACAACAGAACCCTCCGGGATTGCCTAGTAAATACTAGGCCATATTAGAATTGGAAATCAGACAAAATTGGTCTCCTACCAAAAATTACAGGACACCATTCATGTGGGAATTGCAATTCATGTAATTTGACCAAACATCAAAATGTGCTGGATCTAGGTCTCAAAACTCCCTGGAAACTAAGGAACTTTAGCAACTGCAACAGCACGGGGCATATATGATCAAGACATATTAGTATGACTCTAAGAAAAATTAAGACCAGAATTCAAAAACATTGCAACATCAGATATAAAATATTGACCACCAAAATAACAACATACTTCTTGACAATGGGACACCAAGACATGGACCTACAATGGATGGTAATCAATAATCCTACCTTTCTCAAGAACTCAATCCAAGGCACTTTACTCCTGAACGAACAGTGGTAGATTTTTAAATTGCGTTAATTTGAGAAGGGATTGAGTGTTGAGATTCCGTGGAAGTCCTTTGGCCTGAAATCAAAATGAAAGGAATGGTTGTTCCACAAATGAGTTGACCTGCGGGTTTTCTAATATAGGTTGCAAAAACAAAACCCACTACATAGATGATGACACACATTGGATGTCAGGATACAGACAGATCATAATTCTTTAACTATGCCTTGAGGAAACCCCGGCTTGAGGGCCGCATGGGGTGAAACATGTTTTGGCAGACCTGTTTAGAAGTAGCTTTTCTATGTTATATTTATAATTAAATATGCATAAAAAGTATCAAATGGCGTTTCACTTATGTGACCATCATTGGATGATACTATAACTAATGATACTACCACTTATATAACAGTTGCAGGGCTTCCCTGTTACTCAGGGCATGAGGAGAAGCTCAATTATGAAGCATGTCACCATGTCCGTGGGTGAAGGCTTTTGTCCCTAATAAAGGGAACCCCAGAGCTAACTAATAGATTTATAGCTCCCATTAGTCCACATTCAGTCATGCCCTTCCCTTCCACAGGATACCTTTCCTTATGTGCAGCAAATAGGTATTAATCAGTCTGTGTGATACTACCTGCCTTTTAAGTGAAGTATGCATTGCAGAACCTGCATATGTCGTCCTTAGACATCAGCTTTGCTGAGATCTTTTATAATATTTACTTATGAGTAAATAAATAGAGGCATCATTTATAATTAATGGAAAGCGTTTGCCAAAGTGGATGGGAGATATGTGAAGGCAAGTGATACCACCCAATAGAATGTATGCAGTAATGTGGGAGTGTTGAGGTAGGTATGGTCTGTTTTTGCAAGTCCTGAAGAGTGGTTTCTGTAACATTGTGTTATAGCGGTGGCCAGCACGGATCGGAGGTGCGGTGGTGGGAGGACATGGGGGAAGTGGGTATTAAAAGAATTCTCGCTGCTTCCTCTCCACATCTCTCCTTCGTGGTCCTCCCTCGCTTACCTGAACAGGAAGCACACCCAGTCTCCCAGTCAGCCATTCACAACGCTGCCTCAGCAGCGTTGTGATTCGTCTGACCGTCATGCTTTGGCTCTCAGACGCTGACTGGGAGCCTGGACAAATTCTCCACGCAGGCTTAATGCAGCCTGCATGGGGAACATGCGAAGAGCGCAAGACTGTTTTGCTGGCCCAAGAAGGCCGGCCAAGCAGTATTGCGCACTTAGGAGGCTGCTACCACTCCTCCCCTGCTCCCGCCTCTTACGCAAACCTGCCGGAAGTAGGAGATAAAAAGATTATAATAAAGCAAGTTATTATCTTTTTGTTTTCCCTTAGTTTCACTGCTAAAAAGCAGTGGGGCGACGCTCCTCTGCCTTAGCGGAGGAACCGCCACTGCTGTGTACTTCTTAAAGCTTGTCTCTATTGACATGATGAAAAGAGGTACACCTGAGAACGGTGAGTGTCTCTTACCAAACTACACAATTGCATTGGGTGCTTCTAAAACACAGTCCTCATCTATTATCTTAAGGACATATAGGGAGCTGGCTTGATGAATCAGGGCCGTGGAACGACCAGCTATTTGTATGCATTAAAGGTGTTTTTTGCTACAGATATAATTTTCCATGCCAGTAAAACCTCAACTCTTTGCATTATTGTAGAATAGCAAAATTATATTTAGAGGGGAAATGCTTAGTTGACATATTTGGAGCATGGCAGGCCAAGCTCAGCTAAATTGCATTGAATATAATTCTGTTTGCTGTTAACAGAATGATGAATGATGATCTAATCTTCCAAACTCTGACATCCATGTCTAATTTGCCTTTCTGTCAAGCGTCAAAAGAGACATTTTTCTTGTTACTATTAACCTTTGTTTCCTAGTTTAATTATGAATCCTATTTGAGTCAAAAGATATGGATGTAAAATGTTCCATGTGGCTAGTCCCTGCTGTCACTGGGGATATGCATTACCGGTTTGTGTGGTACAACCGAGTGTATATTTCGGTAATATTGAGTACTGCATAGCTTCATGAATCCGGTGGCGGAGAGGGGTTTTTTGGGGGGGGGGGGGGGGGGGGAGGCATTGTAATTACCGAGCATTTGGCACCCCCATTGCGTATGATGGAACAGATTGGGTTGGGAACTTTAGGCTTCAGATGGAATAAGTCCCTTTCCTGTTTCAGTTCATTTCGACAAATGTAAAGTGATCAAACACTGCTTCAAAATGGAGACATCCTGAAGAGCCCCCAACACAAAGGTATTCCTTTTAATATAGGTTTAATTTAGGAGTAATGGTAGCGGCTGATGAGATCATATTCGAGAAACTTTGAAACTCGTAACTAATCGAGAGTACAATATTTTACGCTTATTCATACGACCATATGACAAAGCAAGGAACAAATGGATGTTATGTTGAAAAGCAAACACATTTGGAAAACCCAGCATGGTAAGGTGTGGTGCTCAAAACTAGACATCAGATTTTGTAATGTTACCATTTTCAACTCGTATGACCACATTTCTATTTCTGGTACTCTGTATAGTCATAATTAAGCATTTGGCTGCTTTCAGAAAGCTCAGTCTTGTAGTATTGTTGATTTGAATAACACCACTCCTGGAGAGCAGGGCAGCTGACTTTGTTAGCTTAGGACCTGGTCTCTTTAGCAGCAGCAAGGGTGTAACACTGACTGCATCAGAATACCTTACTCTTGCCCACTCTGCTTTGTGGAACTGGGTAACTTTTCACTTCTAATTACGTGTACCAACTCAACTCTGCGTTATGTTACTGCTCAACAGGATTCCTTTTACAGTTTTAGACTATCCGTGAAGATTTTCTAACGCATATGCCCTAACCCTGGGGAAAGAATGGAAAAGATCAGGTTAATATACGAAAATGAGCCTTGCTTTGGGTAAGAGGGAGCTCTGGACAAGTATTTAAGATTGTAAACACGCTCCCAAAGTAGGTTAGAGTATGTATTTTTGTTCAAAGAAATACAAAGACTGAGGTTTCCAGCCTTATGCTCTCTCTTTCACCACGTGGCTGAAAGTAAAGAGATGCCCTTTTCTTATGCTGGGATATTCTAAAGGTTTTGGATGAAAAAACATCCTTCTTTTTTGACCCACCATCCAGAGTATAAAGAGTGAGGCATGCCATTTGGTAGTTTCTATAGACATTTGGTCGTGTATTTAAGTTAAAGGGTAAGTCTATTAACAAATAAAAATGAACAGAGCTGAATTACAGAAGATGTTAAAAACTGAGAGATCTGAAATGTAAATGTAGGCGATGCATTCAGTATTCCAAATTATGAATGAATACATATTAAATGTGCCCCAATTGAATGTTCCCTAATTTGGTGTAAATTTGTGAGCTGTGAGGGTAGAGTCTCTTTGGTTGTTTTCCTGCCCCTCGTGAAAGACAAAAATAGTAAGGTGAGCTTAAACTGCACAAATTGAATGCACAGAAAACGTGTAAACATGTCTATTCACAATTGACTGAGATGCGGAGTAGATCTAGGTTTTCTGCACAGAGGAGTTTTTTAGGGATGTTGGGCCTGATTTGGTTGTTGGGGTGTTTGTATGGTGGCCTTTTCATAAAGATAGTTTTTAAATGTCATTCGGACATTCATATTGAGCCTGTGGTGTTTCCTCAGGATGTGGCATTGTTAATTATCTGAACATTTTCCAAGCTGCCAGTGTGGGTACAGCATTTTAGACTTGAAGTAGGGATATTTGAAGTTTTAGCAGGTTGATAGAGGTAGTTTTCATTTCATTTCATTTAAATCTTTATTTCGACGCATTAGCATCATAAAAGATACAATAAAAACATTTATTTCTCTTACAATTTGACATTTCCTAACACAAAAAAGGATAACAGGATCAGCGAAAACAGAGTGTAAACAACTTGAAAGGCAGTGGAGAATGGCCTATCTTGATCAAGCTAAACAAAGATATATAGATAGACGTAGAGAATATCACACCCAGATTAGGCGTGCCAAAACTTTATATTTCTCAGGTAGGATAGAAGAAGCCAATAATTCTTCCAAGGAGCTTTTTAAAATCTATAAAGAAATTGCCCTCTGTGGCTCCTCGGCTGACCCGCCCCTGGTATCAGAAGAATCCTGCAACCGCATTGCGGCCTTCTTTTCTGAAAAAGTGGCCACCATCTATTCCACTTTCTCGGGAGGGAAGGAAAAGGGAACAGCATTCATTGAGAGCCCTTCAATCGATGTGGGTACTAATTGCTTGACAACTTTCACTGTCTCGCCTTCGGACGAGCTCCAGCGGATATGTCGTTCAATCAAGTCTGGTTCACCACGAGACCCTGCATCCCCCAAGCTACTGGCTGAGAGCATTGAGATCCTTGAACCCTATATTAGAGATGCTCTGGATCTCTCCTATAGCTCCGGCATTGTACCTCTAAACTGGAAACAGGCTATAGTACTCCCGCTCCAAAAAAAACCCAACCTCAGTTGGGATAAGATGGACAATCTCCGACCCATCTCTCTCCTCCCCTATATGGCCAAAGTGGCAGAAAAGATGGCTAACTTTCAACTTATGGCCTTTGTGGAGAAGGCCAATCTGCTCCACACTACTCAGTTTGGCTTTCGTGCCCGCCACTCGACGGAGTCGGCATTACTCCTGGCCACTGAGACCATTAGGAGAGGGGCTGATGAGGGGCACACCATGGCCCTTATTTTATTGGACCTTAGTGCAGCCTTTGACACTGTAGCACATTTCACCTTGCTACAGTGTCTCAATAAAGGAGGAGTCACGGGCTCAGCGCTCAGATGGATCCAATCCTTCCTCACGGATAGGGGTTTTCAGGTTAGACAAGGAGAACACTACTCTCGTAGGGTCACTCTTGATCAAGGCGTTCCCCAGGGCTCTGCCCTCAGCCCCACTTTATTCAACCTTTATGTCTCCCTTGTTGCCTCTATTGTGGAAAGTCACGATCTCCAACTAGTGTCATACGCCGATGACACACAGCTGGTCATCTCGCTGTCACGAGCATCTAATTTTGCGGCATCCAGCTTCAGTGCCTGCATGCAGGAGCTTGCATCCTGGATGTCTAACAACTGCCTGAAGTTAAATGGGTCCAAAACGGAAGTGCTCGTGGTGGGAGGTGTACCGAATGTGTGGTCATCTGCTTGGTGGCCAGCATGCCTGGGACCCACTCCAGTGCCTTGTCAGCAGGCTAAAAATCTGGGGGTACTGTTTGATATCGACCTCTCATTTACTGCCCAGATCAATCGGGTGGTTGGAATATGCTTTGGCATACTTAAGAGCCTAAGGAAGATTCTTGACCTACTTCCAGCCAATGCCAGGCAGACCCTTGTTCATGCTTTGGTCACCTCTAGACTTGACTACTCTAATCTCCTGTATCTGGGTGCCACAGCAAAAAGCCTAAATCGCCTCCAGGTACTTCAAAATGCCACAGCCCGGCTGGTACTGAGGCTTCCTAGAAGATCACCCTCTAAAGCTGCCTTGAAGTCCCTTCACTGGCTGCCGGTCAGGGAGAGGATTATCTTCAAGGCACTCTGCATGTGTCATTGCATTATAATGAGTAGGGCGCCCTCACCCCTTTACAATCTCATTACTCCTTATAGACCGGAGAGGAGGCTCAGATCCTCAGACACGGGACTTGTAGTTGTCCCCACAATTCGTAAAGCTCGGATGGGAGGGAGATCTTTTAGATTTCTTGCGGCCAAGAATTGGAATTTGCTCCCGATGGAGCTGCGCCTCGAACCCTCAGAGACTAAATTCCGAAAAAAAATTAAAAACTCACCGTTTCCGCGAAGCACTGATGTGACCTCCTTGCTCTAGCGGCCTCTCTTTTCCTCTCAGCGCGGGGACACGTCGGTGTACGTAACCATGCGCTTTATAAACTTCCATAATAATAATAAGGATCAATTAAGCTAACCTATTTCTATGTGTGTTCATTGCATCCGAGTACACAATATCTAATTACAAGATTCTTTAACAAGCACAATTTACCTGGGCGAAAATTATACAACAATTAATAATACAGCTAATAATAAATAATTAAATCAGTAACCGCTTGGACATAATTTTAAAAGGTTATATCAAATTTTTTTTAAAAATAAAAAATGTAAAACTTTTGCATAATCCTCCAGGTTGGATAATTAGACATGCGATTTGAGTACATGATCATCCTAATCATTTTGAGATATTTGATGAACAATAGTTGTGCATTTATATTAAAAATGTAGGCCCAACTTTATTCCAATGAAGTTAACAGCAAGAAGAAATCTACTGACTCCAAAAACTATCACCTGGCTGGTGTCAGTCTTTAGAATTCTGCCAGCCTCCTTATAGGATCTCGAACCAATTTTAAGACAAAGCGGCGCTATCCACCTTTTCCTTGGTGTTGCATAGCTGGAGCAAAAGAAAAGTATATGTAAATCATCTTCCTTTGTATCATGAGTTCATGAAGTACAAAGATCACTTCTTAACTTCGCCCAGCTTTTTTCAAGCGCCTTGGTTCTAAGTGTACCATATCTAAATTTTAGGTACAAAGTTTTTGATAACGGCGGATGGATCTCATCTAAAAAAGGCTCAAAAAGTGCTACATCTTTAAACAATAAAAAATTATCAGTCAATGGACCATGGGTTTTTATGTACACTGACTCGTAGCTCACGTATGACCAAAATGATAGTTTAACAATTTTCCTAGAGCACGAGTTCATAGCCTCAGGATCATTCCAAAAATGGGCTAATCCAATCATGCCCAGCCAAGTTCTAACATGCTTGAACCAATAAACTTTATTACAGCTATCGAGATCCATAACTTCTTTCAAGCCTTTCTTGTAGTCAAGTAATTCTGGAGTCGTCCACAGTCTGACCCACAGCACTAATGGTCTTAATATTGCGTGTTGATCTGTTCGTTTCATGTTTAGATCCAGAAGGAGGGGTGTCAATGGGGTATTAGTAGATAGTTTTAACAACCCCCTAAGGAACTTGTTCTCAAGGCTTTCAAATGTACTTCTACATGCGGGTCCCCATAATTCTGCCCCATATAGTACCACTAATTGTACCTTGTACTTGAAGATCTCTAGGGCAGGGGTTACTGCCTTGTTCAAGCATTTATTATGTCTTTTAAGGATTGGGAGACAATTTTGTTTAAAGACTATCTTAGTCCTTTCTAGCTGTGATCTCCATCCTAAGGATGAATCTATAGATACACCTAAATAAATAAAATTCTGCACATAATCAAGCTTCTGTCCATTTAACATTAAATATTTCCTAAAATTTTTATGCGGGCTCAGGGCCATGTATTTCGTTTTTTTAGTATTAATTTCTAAACCTTTTGAAATACAATAGGACTGAAACCTTTCCAGTAGATTTTGCATTCCACGTGGTGTTTGGGAAATTAGGATGGTATCGTCCGCAAAAAGGAGGGATGAGACCCGTTCGCCCCCCAGTCTTGGTGAATCATTATCACTGCTCTCCATATAAGACGGAATGTCATTAACAAACAGGGAGAATAAAGTCGGGGCCAGTACACACCCCTGGCGTACTCCCCCTTTATCGGAATAGCTTTTGTAAGTTCCCCAGTTGGACCCCACCTAACCTTGGCATAGTTGTCCGTATGTAGCCCCATGACCAATTTTAATAAATCTACTGGAAGTCCCTGGGTTTTCAATGATTCCCACAAAAGTTCTCGGGGGATAAGGTCAAATGCCGCCCGTAAATCAACAAATGCCACATACAGGTGGCCTTTGCGAAGGGTGACATATTTCCAATACAAACAACAAAGCCTTAGGACTTGGTCAATGGTTCCTGTTTTTGCTCTGAACCCGGCTTGGTATTTTGTTAAAATTGATTCATCTTCCAACCCTGTATTAATGCGATTTAATATATGCCTAGCATAGATTTTTTGGGTTATATCTAAAAGGCTTATAGGGCGGTAGTTGGCAGGATTGCTTCTATCGCCCTTTTTAAAAATGGTAATAATTTCCGCTCCATTCCATGTGTCCGGAATTGCTTCCCCAGCCGCAACAGTATTACACAAATGATTAAGGTATGGTACCCAGACGTCCAATTCATGCTTGAATAGGTCGCCTGGTACTTTGTCAAGCCCTGGAGCCTTCCCGTATTTGACTGAATTAATGGCTAATTCTGTTTCCTGTAAGTCAAAAACTATTTGTGTGGGTTCGGCATCTACAAGCGACAAAGCATACTCTTCCTGCACTGCACCTTCGGCCCCTTGAGCGGCGTACAAGTTCATGAAATGGTCAATCCAGGTTGCCTCATCAAGAAAAACCTCTCTTGAGCCCTTCTCCCTTTTGTTACCCTTGGCCACTGTTTCCCAAAATAACTTTTGGTCCTTCATTTTAGCTGCCGTCAGCATACAGGACCATAAATCCTCGTCCCATAAAGACTTTGCGTTGGCCAGCACCTTGTTGTATAATTTCCTACTTTCCTTAACTGCCAGTGGGTTTTTGGTTTTAACCGATTCAATCAAAACAGATTTTACTATTCGGCATTCTTTATTGAACCATAATTTACCTACAGGCTGTAAGTTCACAACACCCGTCCCTTTTTTTGGTCTTTTAGTCATGAGTTCTAATAGTTCATTAAAGAACACTTTGTGTAATTTAAGAAATTGACCAGGTTCACTTTTAAAGGGATTATAGGTATCGAATATGTTGGTAAGGCAGCTATAAATATTTGCCACTAACTCCTCTTGTTCTAGGATATATGCCCATTTAACAGACCGTCGATTGTTGCTTAATATAACATTATCTGGGGCTGCTTGGTATCCTCCCTCTTTAGCTTCCAACCCCATTATTAAACTCTTTACAAAACTAATTTTAAGGGGACGATGATCACTGTCAGATCTTACTTTGACCGTCAGGTCTTTTGTATATGGCCACAGGTCCGAGGAAACAATAACATAGTCAATTATACTTTGACAATTGCGTCTCAAAAAAGTAGGTGCCTTGGGGCTATCAGATGGCAAATGCCCATTGCATGCCCTCAGTCCATGGCTTGCCAATACCCTTGTGATTTGAAAAGCTAGGGTAGTACCAGCAACCACCCCATTACTAGATAAGGATGGTATACCATTAGCATTATCTTCATCCTCATACAAATTGTTCATTCCTACAATGGACTCAAAATTACAATTCATGTCCCCACATATAATCGTGCTTGTTTCCGGGTCCAGAGTATCCAGTATTGACTCTAGTTTGTCAATACATAGTGACTCCTTATAAGATGGGCACGGTCTATTATATACGTTAAAAAGATGGATCACCCGTTTATCAACGGTAACCATTTCCAGTCCAAGTATATCTAATGAGTCAATTCTTAGTTGCTGGATGGCTATATTAATAGACACACTAACCCATATTATCAACCCTCCTGAAGGACGGCATCTTACTGATGGAACTGCATCCAACTGATAGGTTCTATACCCAACTCTGTGCATGGATTTCGTAGCCCATGTTTCTTGTAGAACACAGATATCAAAAGAATTTATATAATGGTTCCAATCAGGGTCACTTATTTTTGAGCCCACTCCTGCAACATTCCATGAAACAACCTTAGCTAAAGAGGGGCCATGATTTGAGCTGCTGCTAACGGCTGGTGAGGTTTTACTTGGCCTCCTAGATGCTCCTGGCCTGGTACGGTTCTGTTCACTCAGCTCTAGTTGGTCTATTCGGTCAACTCCTAGTATTGGCCCTGGAACTTCCTTAAGTTTTTTTATAAATATGGTATTTTCCCCCTATATACCGGGCGACAGCAATCGAGGCGAGCTATCATGTTGACCAGATGACCTGGGTGGACTGGTAACAGACGTGACAGAAATGACCGGTGAGGCGGATGGGCAGAAAATAAATGTATGTTCCTCCCCATGTACTGTGAGTCAATCAACGGCCTCCAATCCACTGAACCGATTGTAACAGGGGATGAAGGGTTGAACAAACTGCGGGCCCATCCATTCTCCACGGTGCTGCATACTACCGTATTGAGGCCTCCCGGCCCTACGTTGTATTACAGTCCAGCCGTCATTCCCCCCCACTTCCCAACTATTAGAATTTGAGTCCCTATACAACTCCAGCCCAATTCCACCCCTAACTTGATTTGTGTCCCTGGTCCAGCTCCATCTATTATCAGGCTGTTCCATTGGTGTATAAAAATAAGCCAGGGGTCTTGCCACAATCGATGAACCGTTTTTTCTAGGCACCCCCGAGCAAATATGTCCCACTGACCGAGGGTCTTCAAATGATACGACCACGCAGTCCCCTTGTGTTCTTTTTCTATTGTAACCTACCAAGGGGCCCTCTCTACCATTAAGATGTTACTTCTTGTTGTTGGTGGTAATGGGTGATTAGTATTTAGCCAATGTGACACTTTGTTTTTGAGTGCCCCATACGGTTCTATTGTTGATGGGCCTAGTTCCGGAACACCAGTTAGGATGACTACGTAATCACATGCTTCTGGGGGTAGATTAATATTCCTACGCTTTTCTGTATGCGTTTTATCATCATTATGTGTAGGTATACTGTAAAGAGCCGTTTTTTTTACTACGGTTCCATGTGCCAGAGGAGACTTTGCACTGGTTTTACCTACATCAGTATTGGTAAAGTTAGATGTAGGGACCTTAGATGCTGAATTTCTGCCTTTTTCCATTTCGTTATCAGGTGTTTTTAATGTCTGCACTTTACTAATAGGGGCTGGTACCTGAATTGCCTTTTTTGACTGGCTAGTGTAATCATTTTTTATCTCTTTCTTCAATTCTATCAGTTGTTTTTCTATCCCATCTAATCTTACTTCTATAGGAATGAGTAGGGTCTTAAATATTTTTGTCAAGGATGGTATAAGTAGATCTTCATTCCCTATACTTATACCTGTACTATCAGCTGTTGGGCTATCTGATAGAATGTCAGCTAGGGAACTGTCTATAAGAATGTCATCTATAATATTCAGCGGTAATGTTTTGGGGCCAGCCCCTTCTTTCCCAAATTCATGGCCCTGATTTTCCCTTGCCGCTCTTGCATTGACTATATCATTTTCATTACACTTGCCTATCTTTACAACTTTGGTGGTTTTAATAGAGAGATATTTTTTGTAGATCCGCTTACTTTTTCTTTTTTTGGGGATAGCTCCCTCCCTTTTCCCTCTTATTAAGATATTGTTGCTATCTGCCTGGTTATCTAGCTGTGGGGCTAACAAAGTGCTTCCTGTGGTTACCAAACCCTGCAAGTCAAGAACACTACAGTCTTGAAAATCAGAATGTGCACCGGTAGTGCTATGGACCGCCGCATTTATATGTAAGATGTTAGAATTGCTTAAAGTGTTATCAGGGGTTCGGACTGGGGTTCGAGCTGTAGCAATGTGACCCATGGAGGACCTTTTAGCTAAAGCGAGGTCTTGAGAAACCCTTCTCTCCATGAGGACAATACCCTGGTCTATTAGTGTGTTGGTGCGTACTATAAAATCATCTAATGTTCCTGTTAGTTTTGAGCTACCTGCCACAGCTTTACTACTTCTTGTTTCGGGTGAAGTCATATCAATATGATCTAAATAACAAATACACGAAATGCAAAAGAGGGTTTTAGATCTTTTGAACTAATAGCTATGCCAATAACAGTAGTAGCAATGGAATCCCTTTTAGAAGAATGATGATGGTACACCAATATCTAATATCCTCTAAACAATTCTTTCCACATCTAAATATAGGCACTAATGTAAAACAGTCCTATATTAAATACAAAATATTAAAATAAGCTTGCTTACAATGTCCGATGATCATATGATGGAACAACCAGAGTCCCTGGCCCCGTCCAGTCTCCTCGGGCCTCTGAGGGCCTAAGAGGGCCCGCCCTTTGCCCGGGCTTAGCCCGGCGTGTCCCACGCGCGTCCCGCGGTACGCGTTTCCGGTGCAGATTTAAAGCACCTGGTCTGCTCTGGGCATTGCCGGCGATGTTCCAGGTGCCCCACTGCCTTATGGGAGATGTAGTCAAGTTTGAAGTGGCTACTCGCTGGTCCCGGTGCGAGCGTTTCCCGCGAAGCTGCTTGTGGCGTCCGGTGGGGTTTTTAGATTCGGCCCCTGTTCCAGAGTCCTGCTCTGGCCACTGCTTCCACGATGTGTCACGGCAGAAAGAGAAGGTTTCCCAAAGGTTGTTCCTCCGGTGCAGATTTAAAGCACCTGGTCTGCTCTGGGCGTTGCCGGCGATGTTCAAGGTGCCCCACTGCCTTATAGGAGATGTAGTCAAGTTTGAAGTGACTACTCGCTGGTCCCGGTGCGAGCGTTTCCCGCGAAGCTGCTTGTGGCGTCCGGTGGGGTTTTTAGATTCGGCCCCTGTTCCAGAGTCCTGCTCTGGCCACTGCTTCCACGATGTGTCACGGCAGAAAGAGAAGGTTTCCCAAAGGTTGTTCCTCCGGTGCAGATTTAAAGCACCTGGTCTGCTCTGGGCGTTGCCGGCGATGTTCAAGGTGCCCCACTGCCTTATGGGAGATGTAGTCAAGTTTGAAGTGACTACTCGCTGGTCCCGGTGCAAGCGTTTCTCGCGAAGCAGGAAACGCCAGGAGTAGCTGCTTGTGGCGTCCGGTGGGGTTTTTAGATTCGGTCCCTGTTCCAGAGTCCTGCTCTGGCCACTGCTTCCACGATGTGTCACGGCAGAAAGAGAAGGTTTCCCAAAGGTTGTTCCTCCAGTGCAGATTTAAAGCACCTGGTCTGCTCTGGGCGTTGCCGGCGATGTTCAAGGTGCCCCACTGCCTTATGGGAGATGTAGTCAAGTTTGAAGTGACTACTCGCTGGTCCCGGTGCGAGCGTTTCCCGCGAAGGAAACGCGAGGAGTAGCTGCTTGTGGCGTCCGGTGGGGTTTTTAGATTCGGCCCCTGTTCCAGAGTCCTGCTCTGGCCACTGCTTCCACGATGTGTAGTTTTCATAATCAAGGCATGATCTATGTTTGGAGAGGAAGAGCTTCAAATCAAACATCAACAAAGAGGATAAGGTGGGAGACACTGATCACTTGTGTATTCTGGCCCTTGAGTGTCATTACAGAACTTGAGAATGATTGTTTGGCCCTTCCCTTCATGCCTGATATGAAGCATCCCGTGTTAGGGTTGAAGAAATTCACTATTGCTATGAAGCCATGGAATCCTGAGGTCATTCATCCTCCTCTACAGGATGGGAAGATCTTCAGGACAGTATTGATCATATATATATATGTGATGTAAAGGCAGAGTTAAGTTGTCGAGGTATTCTCATTATAAATAGTGGTCACATTTGTGAGTTTAAATGCCTCTGGAGAAAGTAGCCTAGGGGACTAGACGTGTCTTGTTAGGAGAGACTTAAATGCAGAGTTCTGGTTATTAACAATAGTAGACCAGGAAGAAAGCAAGCTGTGGCTTTAGGTTGTCTTCAGTTGATACAGAGCGGGGTCATGAGAGTTACTATATTGATAGCTGCACTCATATGAAATGGTGCAGAGAGGCACACGTCTTCCTTTGATATTTTGAAGTCCGCATTTCAGATATTAAGTAGAGAGACTTAATTCCTATGTCTGAGGAAGGGGATGCCATTAGAATGAAAGCTATGAAAGTCTTAATTTGTAATTTTAAAACTTGAACCTGCGACTCAAAACAGGCAACCATCAGTTGGAGATAAATTCTTGTGCTATGTTTCCGACAGTGGGGAGAGCATAAACATAACATTCTCCTGCCAAAAAGTGCAGTGTTCACTTGAATTTTATTCGTGACATCCACCACATCCGGACTACACATCTTTAAAAAAAATTAATCTTCAACTTCTCTAAAACTCAGACGCCCTCTCTCAATTGTTGGGCTTGGAATTGTGAACCCTGGTTTAAATTGTTTGCTATTTAGTGTGATCATTCAAAACGGTGCTTTGTAGTAAAAGCACCGTGTGTTAAAAGCGACATGAACTCCGTTTCCACATCCGCTTGAATTTTGTCATTTTTGTGCATGCGGAACTCGTTTTTGAAACTAGGGGGTTGGCAATACATAGACTATGTGGTATTAATTAACACAAATTAATACATTTACTAAACGACTGAAAGGATGTCAAAGTATGAAAGTTGTTCAGCGCACCGCACTCAGCTTCCAAAAGTAACCTGTGCTGGGATGAAGGTGCGCTTATAGCCTCACATTATCCCCTCCTGGCATGCGGCGGCGTCCCTCCATTGGGGGGGTGGAGGGGGAGGTTCAAAACATCACCCGGACAGCTATTTTCATACCACCTTTGGTGCGCGCTCTAGCGCCAGCAGGAGGCAACTGTCGTCCCCCCCACAATAGCATGCATGTTCATACGCATAAATAAAACACCACAAAAACTTTTGTTTGGGTAAGAAACTGCTGCAGGTTTATTACATACACCGTTAGGTAATATGGTGAGTTATGTTACGGGCGATCCAAGGGCAGGCAACCAACTGGGCCGCCTGCCCGCCTGATGAGCCAAGCAGCACTGGGGCGAACCCCGCCTGTGCTGCCCCTTCGGTGATTCGCTTCCCGGATCAAGGTCCCTTATTACTCACGCCCCTTTCAGGGCGGAGCGTAGCAAGGCAAGCCCCCGGTTGATCAGGCCCACAACCACCCAAAGGACTAACGGGGCGCCAACACGGTTTTCCAGGAACCTCCCATGAGGCTCCTGGGCTCTGGCACCCCCTATGGTGCCGCGCAGAGGTACCCCTCGGTACCCATTTGCTTCCAGATCGCCCTGTAACTTCGCCTGCAACGAAAAAAGAACAACATTACAACATTCTATGCCTCCCCCGCTGCTTCCACGCTGGGTAAGCGGTAGGGTGGGAGACGGCATGTCCAGGGCACGAAAGAGGAAGGTAAGAGGGTGGGGAGCCCTATATACCCCCCCATTCCCTCCGCCCCGGAAGTGACGCACCCTGTGTGCCGCAGCCACTGGCTGCAGAGAGGGGGGGACTCCTGCCCGAGGGGTCCCCAGTAGAAGGGGGGTGGGCTGGTGCCTAGTTGGCACTAGAGGCCCGCCCTTCTAGGGCACCCTGCGGGCGCCAGGGCAGCCGCATAGCGCCAGCGGGAAGCAACAGTCCCCACCCCCCCACAATAGCATGCATGTTCATACGCATAAATTAAACACCACACAAACTTTTGTTTGGGTAAGAAACTGCTGCAGGTTTATTACATACACCGTTATGTAATATGGTGGGTTATCTTACGGGCGATCCAAGGGCAGGCAGCCAACTGGGCCGCCTGCCTGCCTGATGAGCCTAGCAGCACTGGGGCGAACCCCGTCTGTGCTGCCCTTCGGTGATCCTCTTCCCGGATCACAGTCCCTTATTACTCACGCCCATTTCAGGGTGGAGCGTAGCAAGGCAAGCCTCCGGTTGTTCAGGCCCACAAACGCCCGAAGGACTAACGGGGCACCGACACGGTTTTCCAGGAACCTCCCATGTGGTTCCTGGGCTCTGGCATCCCCTATGGTGCCGCGCAGAGGTACCCCTTGGTACCCATTTACTTCCAGATCGCCCTGTAACTCCGCCACAGCTCTGGAGGCGACCACCGTCGCTGCCAGGGCCCCCCACCCAAATAGCTGTAGTCTTGCCCGCTAGATCGTCTGTGTAGAGCCTCCTGCAAATCTAGATGGAGGGATTATACTTAACCTTAGAACAGTCCCTATGCATGCTAAATCATGAAGCACAGGAGTGTTCATAGCTAGAAGTGTGTGACAATGGGCAAGGGGGGGGCCACCGGCCCTTGCCATGTATCCCTTATTCCTTGTGGGAATTATGCGCGCTCAGTTCCCTCTGAGGTGGAACCCCTCAGGCATACCAGCTTAGATAATCTGTCTGCTTTAGGCAGTGCGCACTGTTTGTACTCTGGTGCCTAACATTGAGGGTTGACAAAGTCCTACTTAACCCCATCCTAGAATATTCCCAAATAGGGTGTGGGGGGTACCCACTGCCAACCTGGAGCATCCCCGGCGGGGAAAATTATCTGTTCGGTTAAAGTTTAGGTTTAGTTGAACACTGGACGTGCCAAGTGTTCTATTGACATAGTAGCCCATTGTGCCTGACACCTTCTTACACCAATTATTGGGACAGCGGCACACTATGTTGGCTGCCCGCATCCCCACCAAGCATGGTAGAAGTGTCGGAATCCCAGGTTCCCTGTTAAATGCTAGCTCCTTTACACTTCCAGTGGACCCGCTGGGGGATACCACAAACCGCATTGGTCCTGAGAACCTTAAGAAGCACCCAATTACCTGGGCGTACCTCTAAATGGAGTTGGCTTCACACAGCTGTAAGGCCAGAGACACACCGCTTAAACCTATTTACTGGTTTATGCTACTTGGCACCCTTGTGGTTGAAGCTCTGTTTTTGTGTAGCGCGCGTGCCCCCGGGGCACTATGTTGGTGAAGGAAAGCTGGATGCTCCATAAGGACTGTAGACTTAATGCTCCCATCTAGTTTGACCCCTAAATTTAGGGAAAACCCAAGTAGTAATCAGGCCCTTCATGTTACATCTACCCCAGCGTTGACTATCAACGTGTTAGGGACGCCGGGGCACAAGATGCCCCTTCAAGTCTCAGGTTCTAACCCATAGACGGATAAACCAGGGGGCAGACAAGTCTGTGGGAACCATACGGGACATTCAGAGCAAATACCTGCCCTTTCCTAAGTGTTAGAATGCCGAATGATCAATAATACCCTGTCACCATTTGGCTCAAACGAAGCGTTTACCGGACTATTTAGCCCCACCGCATGCTTGTTAGATGACAACTACACCACCCGCCTGCTGCCCTGGCTAAAGAGCGGGTGAATCTGTCTTAACTGAAGCAACCTGAAACCTGCTCTTGGTTGCAGCGGAATGCCCCCCAGTGTATATCTGTACCTGTTACTAAATGTGCCAGCAGGTGTTCCTCATAAAGGCCTAAGCTTTGGGCAGGTGCTTAGCTTAGTGTGCTGCCGGCTGGTGTTTTGCGGCTTCTGACATTGCCTCACGATATATAATACAAGACCACGCTACACCTACAACATGCCAGTACCAGTCGCTTAACAAGGCTTGTTAGTTGTATCAGATAACTGAAGCCACAATTCTGGCATCGCTGCGTAGCATATTGAGAATGCTTCCATTCTGAAATGTTGGGAGTGTCACCTTTATGTGTTTGAACAAGCATTAAATGTCTCCCTACAAAGAAAGCAAGCTCGCCATGGCTTGTGCAGCAAGCCTGCGTCGCAATGCAACTGATATTATACTAAATAACGTGGCATGTAGGTTGTGGTCTAAGGAGCTGCGGTCAGAATAGAGGTCTAAAGCATTAGTGCCAAATCAGAACCGCCAGGAAACCTCTGCATCATGCATGAACTGGCCAAAGGGCCACTTCCCCAAAAAACGTCCACAAACCCGTAACCCCCATGATATCGCAATCCAGACATACACCCGGGAGGGGGAGGGGGGCAAACAGGCGACTCTTTTAAAGGTGAAAGAACGTGCGAATTCCATCCTTGAAACCCGGGCATAATGCTACGTTAGAATACCACATTGATATAATGCCAACAAGCGGACAGCCGGACACAGCCGTGCCACATCCCAGAAGAGCCCGCTCCGGTTCAAAGCCCCCTGAGGGGAGGAGTACAGTTCATGCCTACTTCAAAACCAACAATACTAAAGAGAAGGTACACCTCACTGGAGCGCCCCACCTTGTCCCCACTGACATGCACGAGCGCTAGTATAGGGCAGGGAAACAATGGCCAACTGGGTGGTCACTCGCTACACAGGTTGGGTTGATAGCCCAGGCAAAACTGATATTGAAACAATTGAAACCTACATGGTCCACGATTAACTCGGGCGCCATGAGACAGTCTTGAACAAGGGCCAGTGGACAGCGAGGCACCCGATAGTCAGGTAAATATTGATGGATTTGAGACAAAGGCACCATCCAACTACTGAAACAAAGTTGGCGAGAATAGTTCTATGGAGAAAAGCATTGAAAGAATCGCTCCTTGCAGTCAAAGGACATAACTACCCATTTAGGTCTACCTTGCTGGGAAGGATGGAGCGATGCCCGTTATCGGAATTAGTGAATGAAGACATTATTCGTTCATGTACAGCCAAAATGTGAGAAACTGCCCCCCAAGCGGTCTTCCCGCTTAATGGCACTCTGGCAGTACAAATTGGTTTGGAGCACCAATAATTAACCCCAAACTGATATACTGATTTGCCCCACCCAGGGCACCCTGTCCGGTAACCACCAAGGCAGACGTACCGCAATGCCAACTGAAGGCAGATTAAAACACAATTTCTGACCTTGGGCTGTTCGCGGCGACACCTACTGTGACGCCCAGTATTGTGCAAAACTAGAATCTGCATACGCGCGCGCTACATACCGCAAGGCAGTTCTAAGGAACACCAGCACCCACTTGGTCAAATTACCCAGTACTCTTTGTGCTGTAATTTAGCCTAGTGGCCGCTGTGTTGCTTGCCGCCATGTATTGGCCGCTTAGTATTTTGCCGCTATGTCATTGCATCCCTGTAATCAATACAATAGGGGCACTACACCTACAAGTCCATCTTATGGCTTTAGTCAATGCTTCCATTTGCATCAGATAAATAAGCCACAAATCGGGCTCAGTTGCATAGCCAACCAGGAGTTAGCCGCCCCCATCCATAGCTGCCAAGGTTACAGTTTGCTATGTGGGACCTTTTCATCATATCAGTACAACTATGAGGGCTATTAAAGGCCTATGACTCACTTTTTTTGTTGTTGTTGGGCAGTGTTTAATTTCCAATTGTTTCTAGAATATACCCAATGTTAAACCATTAAAGGGACAGGCAACTGAGGTTGTATAACTAATCCACACCTTAATACAGACGTCCCCACGAATGAGAAGCACTAGAGTTTTGGCATCCTTGGGCCTGGTTACTTAACCAGGTTAAGTTTATGGAGTCGCATGGTATTGACAAGCCCCTCTCTTGACGCGTGCCTGCATTAACTCCAAAGCGTCACCCTAGTCAGTAACATTAGGCAAGCAGCGTCCACTAGTTGCAGACTGTCACACGTGCCGGAGCTGACAATTAAATGACGGAACAGCCCCTCTGAAATTCCCGGGTTGACTTTCACCCATTGTCGATTTAAGCAAAACGAGGCTGACAAAATAAAGCCATTTAAAATAAATGAAGTGCTATATAAACTGCTTAATACATCCAATTAAAATGTGCGCTGCAGGCCTGAACCGCCACACCCGGATGAGAACATCAGCAACCCATGAATGTGCATGAATGTGCAAGATTCGCACGGTTGACACCGGAGCTGCAATACCCCCGAACCATGGCCTGTTAGTGCTGCGCCCGTGACTGCCCCAGGAGAGGTACAGGTCAAACCTTGGGCACCACTACCCCCGAAAGGGGCCTAGTGCCGCTTACCGGCCCCATGAAGCTCCATCCCGCACATAGTGCACGTGGAGGGGACAAGTACCTCGAGACCGTGCACCCCTCAGGTCCCCCCAACCTGCGGTGGATCCTTTGAGTACCGTGCTCTGCCAGACCGCGCGACAACTGGAACGTGCATGCTGTGTATTGAATTTCTAGTTTGACCCACCCCAACCGCATCAACTCTCATTGACATGCAACCTTCCGTGTCACACTAACCACTGGTAGCCGTAAACCAATGACCTCTGCAATTTGCCAAAATTCCTTAAGTCTCACGTTTCCAGAATCATTAACGTCCCCCACTAAATTAAGAAATAAAGGTTTTGAAGCGCTCCTCAATTAATTAATAACTACCTTGCAGATCCCCACTCGTGGCCTTGACCAGCAGGCACTGCCGCACTCTACACGGGGTATCATGCCTTGCCCTGCTCCCTGGAATGGCGAGCGAAAGCCAGGCCTCACAACCTGCTCTCCTCCCTGTCTCCATAATACAGCAGTGCCGGGCGCAACTCCCCAAACTCTCAATACCTTTACACCAGTCACCATGGTGGTAACAGACCATGATGGGTTGAGACATCGGTGCCATCCAAAACAATTGCATCACCTTGCTCACCCCACCCTAATAGAAAATGGCCCGGAATTCCCCCTCACAATAGTGCAACGCCCGCAAGCGGGCCTGGCGGGGCATGGGGCAACCCCGCTGAGTGAAGTTCCTGTGAGAACGGATGAATGAGGCTCGGCAGCGCCACCTTTATGACACCTCGCACACACGACTATCAAGCTCCGACCTACCTTGGATGCAAACTTTAGTACAAGGCTGTAATAATCGTACACGAACAACCGCACACCCAATATCGAGTTAGGCCTGTTGGGAAGCATCCCAGCAACATTGTCTTTGCTCTCAAAAGAGTTTACCCGATATAAAGAGAGATGCTATCCTCTTTACAACCAAAACTTTATCCTCTTCACTAGGGTCTGCCGTTTTTCACAAAAGTAACATCACGATTTACATGCCCAAAAATTGGCAGAGGAGGCAATATATTAACTCCCACATCTGAAACATGAATATTTCAGCTTACATTCAATTCTCTAGAAATAATCCCTGTTTTATTACGATTTTTCTTATGCAATGCATTTAGTTTTGTAAATGAGCGAATGGTTGTGCTGTCTTCACTTGCATTCCAGCATAACTTAGGATTCAATACTCAAACTGGTAGAAACTTAATACCCGGGTCTCATTAGGAGCTGGCGGGGCAAAATGAGCGATGTGGTGACCCAGCGCAGCCCATCTCCACACCCATGAAAACACCCCTGCTGCTCTCAGCCATCTGGTTCAAGCATCTGTTGTGAGCATTGTCCCCTCACGATGGGCCCCGGCTGGATTGCAGGGACCCACCTGTGACCAGAGACGTTTTAATGCATGGGCAAAGTGGGCTCTGGCCCAGGACCCCAGCCTTTCAGGGGCCCCCTGACAAAGTCAGCTCCGTTCTCCAGAGTTTTGCCCTAATGACCTTGATTATTTCTTAAACGGATTGTTTTAAATAGTTTTCCTTTAATTCATGTTTTATGTGCCTGATGTGTGATAGTCTAGTACAGCCATTTTGCTGAGAAATGTTGTGTTTATGTCTCATGCAGTATACAGAAAAAAAGTTTCTTTTAGATCAAAACAAGGCCTAACACATAAGAAATGGGAGGGCGTCACAGAGATTATTTGCAGTAATATTGGTGTGCTGCTGCTGTGTTACAATATTGAAAACACACATACCTATCCCTGAATATTAGATGTAAACACATTTAGGGCCTTATTTATGAGAAGTGATGCATCGCTGTGTGAAAACAGGGATGCGTCACTTCTTAGTGCACCCTCCTTGCAACGTGACGGATGCGTCATATTTACTGTATGTCGCATCATGTCGCAAGGAGTTACAGATACGTCAGTATTTCTGGCGTATCTGTAGGCGCAAAAATGATGCATTGCTGGGGTGTGTCTGAAAATAGACGCAAGTCCAGCAATGTGTCCTTTCACATGGAGCAAGCCCCATGTGAAAGGGCCTGCATCAGTCTTACACCTGCTGTGAGGCAGGTGTAAGATATTGACGCAATGGCCTCCTAGAAGTGGCGCACTGAGTTCTCATAGATTTCAATATGCCACTTCTACGAGGCTTTTTGCGGGGGAACACCCACCCTGCATACATTATACCTGGCACAGGTATAATGTGGTGCAGGGCTTTACAAAATGATGCATCTGCCTAGATGGGTCACTTTGTAAATAGGGCGCAACATGGCACATTTTTAGGTCTCGCCTGACCCAGCGCATGCGCTGGTCTGGCGAGACATTTTGTGAGGGCTTCAAAAAGTGCTACCAGGCCAGCCTAGAGCTACAGTGCATGTGCGCGGGCGCGCGCGTCGCGCTTTACCGAGATTACTTTCAATTTCGCGGCCGCACAGCCGCTTTGATGTTCTCCGTGAGGCTTCAATAGATTGCAGCAGTTAAAACAAGCATTGGCATAGCCAATAGGTCTCGTTTTTGGGACCTTATAAGTGTTTAATTATGCAACTGTTGCATGGCTAAACACTTATAAGGTCCCAAAAGCCAGACCTATTGGCTAAGCCAATGCTTGTTTTCGCTGCCGGTGCGTCACAAAAAGTGACGCACCGGCGGCATAAAAGTGAAACAAGGCCTCATAAATAAGGCCCTTAGAATTTGGAGTGTTCCTTTGCACTGTCAGGGACCTAATGAAATAATGTATTTAATAAAGCGCGCAGCCACTCAGACTAGAGTGTCTTGGCACATGACAGCGGGAGGAAAACGTGCGTAAAAGACCCATCAGTTATTAAAAAGCCAGGTTTTTAAGTTCTTCCTGAAAGAGAGTAGGTCTGTGGTTAGTCTCAGAGACTCAGGGAGTCTATTCCACAATTTTGCGCCTAGAAAGCAGAGGGATCTGCCTCCAGTGCGGGCACGGCATATTTTAGGCACGATGGCCAGGTAGGCATTGGAAGATCTTAGGGGTCTAGATGTTGTGCAGTGATCAACTCGCTTATTTAGGTAGCCGGCTCCTAAGCTGTGGAAAGCTTTAAAGAAGATGGTCATCGCTTTGAAGTTGATCCGTTCTTTTATGCGGAGCCAGTGTAGAGACTTAAGAATAGGGTTCATACTAGATCTGGGTTTAGGTCTTAGGATGGCTCTGGTCACGTTTTGTACTACTTGTAGGCGCTGGATAAGGGCTTTGGGAAGACCGAGGTACAAGCTGTTGACATAGTCAAGCTTTGATGTCACCAGAGCCTGCGCTACGATCTTTCTACTTTCATGCGGTAACAGTGGCAGGAATTTTTTTAGCATCCGGAGTATGCCAAAGCAAGCTTCAGTTAGATTTTGGATTGGAAAGCGCATGGAGAGTGTCTTGTCTATGACAATTCCTACGTTTTTGACTTTCCTTTTCCGCAGCAGATCTTTTGGCCACCAAGAGCTCCAGTCAGGCATTTCTGGATTACTTCAGTTTTGTCAGGATTGCACTTCAGCTGATTGATCTTAAGCCAGTTAAAAACCTTTGTGAGGCAAGACCTAATCATTGCACCGTCAAAGTCGGTTCCTTTTTCACATGTACAAATCAGCTGAGTATCATCAGTATAGGAACCAATTTTAACGCTCTCTTCCTCTACCAGAAATGCAAGGGGGGATAGATATATATTAAAAAGGGTAGGACTGAGAATGGAGCCCTGAGTGACACCTACATTCATGGCCGGAACCTGGGATGAGAAAGGTGGGAGCCAGATGTCCTGAGATCTATTTGCCAAGAAGGATGACATCCATGTTAAGGCGCCCTCCCAGGTCGATGTTAGCAAGTCTCTCCAGGAACCTCTCATGTTGGACCGTATCGAAGGCCGCTGACAGATCGAGCACTATCACAACAGCCTTACCTACCTGGTCCAGCTTACCCTTGGGAAATTCAGTCACATCCAGGAGAGCGGACTCCGTACTGTAGTTAGCCCTAAAACCGGATTGGGACTCATGAAGGAGCTTCCCATCATCAATGTGTTTTTGGAGGGCCTTGTTTACATGCTTTTCTAAAACTTTGGAGATGGCAGGAAGATTGGCCTGTAGTTGGCAGGGTCCGTCAGTTTGGCGTTAGCCTTTTTTATCAGTGGAAGAATCTTAGCATTCTTCCATAATTTCGGCAGTTTGCCTGAGGAGAGGGAAGCATTAAAGAGCTGGTTTACCGTGGGGTTTATGGTGGGAGCTAATAGGTTCAGGATATTCGCTGGACATGGGTCGGTAGGAGAGCCAGACTTAATAGTTTGGAGAAGGGTCAGTGACTCTTCAAGCTAAAACTCAGGGAAAACTAGTAAAGATAGAGGACCAAGAGGTGAAATTTGCTATTGGAATTAAGGTAGAAGGTCAGTTCTTCCTCTGAAATGTGACTGAAGGCTTGTTGGATCACGGAGATCTTTTTTTGGAAGAATTGAGCTATTTGCTTAGACCATTCTTCCGTACATGGCCCTTCCTTTGTGCCTGCTTTCGGGACGGTAAAGGATTTAACTATGCTAAAGATTTCCTTACTCTTATTTTGAGCATTTTCTATTTTGGTTTTAAAGAAGTTTTTCTTGGTTGCCTTCACAAGAATGTAATGAGCTTTTAAGGTGTCTTTATACACCTTCCTGTCCTTGGGTAGATAGGAGTTACGCCATTTCCGTTCCATTTTTCTACAATTTCTTTTGCTAGATCTGAGGGAACCGTTAAACCATGGAGCTGGTGAGGCCGACCTCTTTGAGGAGCGGGAAACAACCGGTACCACTGTACCAATGTTGGTAAGGAGCCATGAATCTATTGAGAGGGTGTCCGAGTCGGGGCAGCCAGACAGCTCCGGTGAGGAACAACCGAGGGCATCTGCTAACATCGGGATGGATATTTTATGGAACGTCCTGTAATTAGGGACCCTCTGCCCTGTGTTAGCCCGAGGGGCTGTGGCAGAGTTGGGAATGAAACATTTTAATAGGAGGTGGTCAGACCAGGTAATGGGAAGAGGTAGGCTTGCTTATATGTCAAAGTTGTGAAAGGTTTGGTCTAGGGTATGGCCCTTCTCATGGGTGGCCGAAGAAATAGATGGAAACATGTTGCAGGCCTGCAGCGTCCCAAACAAGGAAATTGTTTGAGGGTCTTTTCCATTGTCCATATACGTATTGAAATCTCCCAGAATAAGGCAGTTGTTGTATTTTAAGGCCAGGGAGGTGGTGGCTGTATTAAGTGTAGTAATAACATTTCCAATTGCACCGAGAGGTCTATAAATCATAAAAATAGCTATGCTATGATGGTGGGATAAGGTACAGCAGAAGCCTAAGGACTCTGCACCCTCGATGTTTTCCATTGGTATGGGAGAGCAGTCTCGTTTTTAATTGTAAATTATGGTGACACTGGCCCCCTTCTGACTTTGTCGGTCTCTCCTAAGGGTTATATAACCCGTAGGGATGGCCAAAGCGATAGTAGGGTTGGAGGCTACAGACAGCCAGGTCTCAGTGAGAAATAAAAGATCAGGCTGTTCGTCTAAAAGTAGGTCATAAATGTGTGGTTCATGCATTTGCAAAGAACGACAATTTAAAAGGGTGGCCTTTAAGTCCTCTGTTTTCTTATTGTTTTTACACTTATTGTTGCGTGGGAGGATCTTGGGTGCGAGTTTCCTGGGCTGGAGGAGAGACCAGTTGCACTTATTAAATCGAAAGTCTACCTCCAAGCTCGGATCAGCGGCTATACACTGACATAATGGTAGCCACCTAAGGCTAAGCGGTTTTTCCCTATTGTAATGTAGTGGAAGAAACTCACCGGAGGGGAACTGGGCAGCATGGCCAGAGCCAGACGCCTCCGGGATGCTGAAGGGCGCAGAGGGCCTTGCCTTTGGCACACCAGCGTCGCGCCGAAGGCCGCGTCCGTTTGCATCGGGAATATATAGGCTAATGCCTTTGATGAAACTGGACCGCTAACGCAGCTGAGGAAGCGGAAACTACGTGGGCGGAAGGGAGGAGCCCGATAGTAGCCCCAGCCCTCCGCACAATCGGCGTATCAGCCACGGCGGACCAGGACTGGAGAAAAATCGAGATGCGAATCGGAGCAGCTAAGGCGGTGCAGGCAAGCAGAATCAAGTAAAGTGCAAGTGCGCGTAGGTAGAGGAAATTGTTAAAAAGCACAGAGTAATTCAGCCACAATATACAATTTAAAAAGTATTAAAAACCTAGTAGAAGGGCAGGAAACACTAAATACTACTGCTGTCAGCTTCACGCGTCTGCAAACTGGATCGCTAATGCAGCTGAGGAAGCGGAAACTGCGTGGGAAACAGGGGCTCAAATTGGATCATAAATTCAAAGCTGTTCTGAACAGGGACCCCCAAAATATGTTTGGCCCAGGGCCCCCAAAATCCTTAAGATGTCCCTGCCTGTGACGCTGCCCCTGCTTGACGCTGCACTCTGAAAAGCAAGGACACACTAACACAAACATGCCAACCTCTGAATTTCTATTTCTATATTTTCGTAACACTAATCCCTTAATTGCGGCACCACGGGCAGCCTGGGCCCCTCCACCAGGCAATTCAGCCGAAGTGAGCTCCCTCTCTACTCTGGGCAGCGTGACGGCGCCCTGATGTCAGCAGTCGGACGGGACCATCCCCTGTCCACTCCCACCGCTGGGGATCCTTACCCCCATGCGCCCGTGAAACCTACAGGGCCCATGCTATCTATCACCAGGAGCACCAAATTCCAGCTACCATGTCAGAGCCATTCTACAGAGGTGAAAGACTATGGGTGGGGGGGCGGGGGGGCAGGGGGCTGATAATACCCATGCACTCACTCGAGCAGAAACCAATGCCAGACCAGAACTCCCGGACCAGACCAAACGGCGTTGAGGGCAGGTGCGTGTCCGACGCAACAGAGGGACTGTGAATCAACCAAGTTCCCCCCTTCTAAAAACCACGCTCCCTGCCCCATGTTGCCGTTCACCGCCACTCGCTTTGCCGTATAGCACCGGCGAGTCGGCGGTTAGTAAGATACATGCAGGCCGAGCGCTGCGTGTTTCAGGCCATCCCTCTTCAGCTCGCATAGTTTCGACCTATCACGCCTGGCCAACCATGACCCTTGCTGCCCGGACAAGCGAGCCGTCGGCCCTGAATTACCCACCAGTAAACTTCAGTGTCCAGGCTCACCCATCATGCTGCACGCTTGTATCCTGTGCCCGAAATCACACCACGAACCGCCCACAAGCTGTGCCTGAGATAAACTTATCTCCACGTACCGGAAAGAGGCACCACACCATGACAAATTAACACTGTGCCCGGTAACTCCTGGCCCGAACTCCCGCCCAGCTCCACCCGTACACCCAGGCTCCAACCAGGAGATCGGAGCCACAGCATATAAAGGGGAATAGCTTTGGGGAGGGCTGGTAATGCCATTTCACTCACCAACACAACCGGCACCAGACCAGGGACACAACAGCGTGTCCAGCGGCCACACAGCGAGTAGTGGGTCTTTACAACATATGCTCACACTTTTCCAGGCCGGTGTTTACACCGCATCCCGTATCCTGGATCTTAAAGGCCCACCACAGCGACCAAATTCTCTAACCACCAACTGTGCCCAAAGCCTCAGGTGAGCCCAGTCTCCTCACCCCTAGCATTTCCGATAACACCTGAGGGAGAAGCAGGGACGCCAACTCTCCGCCCTGACTCACCTCAAAACCGGACTAAAGGAAACGACCACCACCGCGACGCCGACCCCGACAAGACCGGACATTGTGTCCAACGGGGACAAAGACGGAGTGTCCAGCGAGGCAGTGACCACGGCGTGCCCAGGGCACGAAAGAAGAAGGTAAGAGGGTGCGGGAGGCCTATATACCCCCCCATTCCCCACGCCCCGGAAGTGACGCGCCCTGTGCGCCGCAGCCACTGGCTGCAGAGAGGGGGGACTCCTCCCCGAGGGGTCCCCAGTAGAAGGGGGGTGGGCTGGTGCCTAGCTGGCACTAGAGGCCCGCCCTTCTAGGGCACCCTGCGGGCGCCAGGGCAGCCGCATTTCCCGAGGAAGGGTAGCCTCCCCGTCTGTTGTTGGGCGCACTGAAGCAGCCCAAATTGTTTTTTCCGGGTCCCTGGCGGTCATTATGGCCCTTTGGGGGCGGCCTCTGCTATGACTTATAGCTAGGTCCTCGTGCATCACAGCAGATCTTTTGCTAGCGTGCCCTACATGGTCTGGGCTTCCTACTAGGACGTGCTTATTGCATTTGACTGATGCTTCTGCCCAGCACGAGGGCCTTGCTCTTTCGGTGTCACTCTATAGCCAGGCTCTACATACAACGTCTCTCGCTCCTACTGGGATCAAGTCTCCCTAGAAGTGATTACAGCTGAATGGTAGGAGGCGGACCTTTCACACGCAGCAGCATAGCACTGAGTACCACATTCGTGGCGCGCTCCATGCACTGCTGCTCTCCCCACAGTCTCCTCAGAGAAACCACAGCATTGGCTGGGATTCACTTACTACATTTCCGAAGATGTAATAAAGCATCCTAATATTAGGTGACAAAAACTCCAAACGGTCGCATGAGAATGTGTTTATAAAGTCAAAGGGTGCCGTCTGCGTTTTGTAGGCAATACTGGTCAGGCTGTAATCAGCTAAGTACCATAATCCTCCTTACAGGGCAAATTCTTTCCTGACCTCCAGCTATATACAGCACATGGTAACAGCATTAAACGGTATCCTTCCTCGCCGCTCTGCGCAGCCTCCCCCGCCGGCCGGCCGGCACGCGGCACGCAGGCATGTGGAAGCAGAAATACCTGCGCGAGCCGAGGCACGGGCTCTTTCCTTCCGCCGTCTCGAGCCACGGTTGGCACACCGCGCGTGCCCCGGGATCCTGTTTTCCAAGAATAGAATTGTAAAGAAATAATTAGGGAGACGGCTGCCGCAGTCGACGATGATGAGGCTGTTCGTAGGATTTCACTGAAGCTGGGAGGATTAAATGAAAGTGCTAGCCAGCACAGGAATTGATGCATTCGCCGGAACATGACGCTCCCTTCTTCCCAGATGTGCAATGGCTGATAAAGAGGTAAAGTGGGGCAGGGGGAGAGGGGATGTTGTATGCAAATGATTCATAGGCTAAGCACCGTCCTGCTTTGTAGGTATTCAAAGATCTTGATTGCTTTGAGAGGCCAATTTCTTTTAAGGTGCCTTTTGAATGAAAGTCCAGGAAGGAAGCTGTTAGTTGTTTTCAAGGGAATCTGTTTTTATTATTCGGTTACTGCTGCCTGGATTTTCCAATTTGCTTTCCGATCAAACAGTTTTTCAGCTTCTTTTGCTCATGTCTGTTAGTTAGCACAATGCATTGAGGAGGTACGGGTCTCCTTTCCAGTCCTCTGTGGAATGTCTTCATAGCTCCTATTTTCGTATTATTGCCATGCGTATCTTTCTGGTGCTGGGTACCCCCACCCCGCACACGGTCTCGCTCAGAGTGTGTCTTTGCCAGGGTTGTTGTGCAGTACTAGCAGCACACTGTCCTGGCTTGTTGTATTATTTGACCTCTTAGTGGACACCACTGACAGACGGCTAACGGCACCTCGGATTCCATCATGCATTGTAAAACCACGGCTGCATCACACCCTATCTTGGCCTTAGAGTTCAGATGCCACATTGCTGCTGTATATCCTCTCGAAGGGTCTGTTTCAAATGTTTCGGCAAATTTTCTAGTTGTTCAGATTTATCAACTCCCACATTGATGCCGCTCGGTTTCTGCTTCCCATTGCAACCTTGGATCTTATAGTACTGATATTCGTAGCTGCTGTACACTCCGATGTCTTCTCTCAGGGAACCCATTGCATCTTGGTACACCTTCACAGTGAATTTGGATTTAGAATAGACGTCCTCAGAGTGGAAACTGCAAGGGCTTTCAGTGCACATATGTCAGTAAATTGTTGCTTGAGAATAGTAATGTGTACCGAATTCTGTTCAACCATGCTGCTACGAACAAGACGTGTATTTTGTTCTGTGAAAACAAATTTTCTTACAGCATATTGGATATTTGTTAAGATGTTGTAGCCTGGCAACACGATTTTGTTTTCCTGTACATTTTCCAGGCGTGAATGTACTGGAAGTAATGTAAAAGTATCTCAACCACAGTTTTTTTTCTCACAACATCCAGTTAGGCTTTATAAATGCGAAAATGCTGATTTTCTATCCCTTGAAGATTAACTGAAATAAAGTTAAATGAACGAAGGAGGGGAGAAGGATGGCTAGCTTTTGGGAGAGGGGAGACTATAAAATGAACCACTATGTGAGTGAAATGGAATGAGAGATGATCTGTGTTGACTATTTACATCCGTACTTTCAAACATAAGTAAACGAATTGAAAATGATAAATTCAGTTTTGGGTGAGATATGCTTCCTTACAGTTACATTCACATCAGCAGTAAGTGAAACCCACGGGAGCTCATGGAAAGCTTGTAAAAAGGCTCCAATTTGTTACTTCTGTTATTTACTTATTTATTTATTAAGAGTTTTATAAAAAGAGAGTATCAGAGTGCTGTATGGAACCAGGTAACATACAGAATACAGTGACAAAATATGTATAGTTAACACGCAGTTTAAGCATGCTGGTTACAAGTTATAAGTTGCAACATATTACAATATATACAAGTAGATTACAATATAGACCGAAATTTATAGGT
Organism: Triturus cristatus; assembly: GCF_964204655.1. Classification (NCBI taxonomy): domain Eukaryota; kingdom Metazoa; phylum Chordata; class Amphibia; order Caudata; family Salamandridae; genus Triturus; species Triturus cristatus. The sequence goes on along the minus strand of NC_140587.1, from coordinate 397,875,655 downwards.
GATGCTACAGTTCCATAGAAGGAGTCCAAGCAGTCTGCTTTTGGCTACAGTTAGAAAGGTTGATTAAGCCAAACTTTAAAATAAAAAAAGGCAGATAACTATGTAGGCATAGATTTACAGGTAATGTTACATTTATTTTGGAAACACCCAATCGGTTAACATTAGTAAGGTTACAAGTAGTATGGCTAATTATGGGTAGCCATAACCAACATTGCATGATCCAATATGTCACTTCACTAGGGGCCTCATTACGATGACGGTTGGACCGGCTTCCGCAGTCCTGTCAGAGGCGGTCAGACTCGTCATAATTGGTCGGTCTGACTGCTGGATTACGATGCATGCATCGTGTACTCTGACCGACCACTGACAGACCGCTGACTCCGACACCCTTTCTCCAAACACTGAGATGGCGGTTAGAGAAAAGCAGCTGCCATAGAGCTGTACAGGGAGTTTCGACCGTCATCTGAATTACAATGTGCATTTCCGATGAGCCGACTGTAGTGCCTCAACTGGTAGGGAACAAAAGATTTGGGGTGCAGATTCACTCAAGTCAGCTTCTTTCCAACAGTCTCCAGTGTGCATCCCTTTCTCTAGGTCCCCACTACACTTCGGCAGCTGTACCCCCAAGATTTCATCTCTGTGGGTGCCGGAATGCAGGTAAGTCCGTAGGTGACATGTATCCCCATTGACTGGGCTTTGCACAGATAGTCACACTTCAGCAAAGGGGTACATGCAGCACAAGGCATATCCCCACATATGAGAAATACTTCTGGTGAAAGTCCACCAGTATGCTGGATGCACAGCGTGTGTTAGAGAATACAATACTTCACATGATTATCTTACAAACTGTGAAAAAACAGATGAAACCATCGATTTATACAAAACCGTATATAATGAACATGAAACGTTGAAATCGGATTATAACCACCATCTGATAACAAACATGCATAGATTTAACAAACAATTTAAGTCTATGCATGTTTGTTATCAAATGGTGGTTATAATCTGATTTCAACGTTTCATGTTCATTATATACGGTTTGGTATAAATCGATGGTTTCATCTGTTTTTTCACAGTTTGTATCATAATCATGTGAAGTATTGTATTCTCTAACACACACAGTGCATCCAGCATACCGGTGGACTTTCACCAGAAGTATTTCTTGTTCAATTGGGCTGGCTGCCTTCAACTGGGTTGCACGCATCTTGGTCATCAATCTGCATTAGTTTTTTTCAACTTTGTGAATAGGTGTGCGCTGATCACATACACATCCATATCCCCACATATGTCATGCATTTGAGTACATATCACATGTTTCCTGTGAGTTTGTATGCACTTGGAGCGTCATATTTGGGGGTATGTGCCCTGCCATAGATGAGACCACCACTGTATCAGCGGTTGCATCGTAATGTGTCAGGGGAACTTTTCTGGCCTTGGCGATCGGAATTGGATCATGGCTGCATCGTGATGAGGCCCTAAGTATCTATCAAAAAGTTCTTTCACACTCTTCTTGAAAGTCAGAGAGGAGTGGTTTGTGCAGATCTCTGGTGGCAGGGAGTTCCATGTCCTCAGTGCAAAGCCCAGGATAAAAGTGAAGACTTTTGATTTTCCTCTGAAAAGCGTATCTATATGTTCCTTAGCTACTGTTGAATTCTGGTTCTCAGACTCACAATTGTTTTATTTTTGTATATTCAGGAAGCCAAAGTTCTCAGTATCAAAGTGTGTAGGAACACATTCTGACAGAATAAATAGTTTTCATTGATATTTAAGAAGTATTTTCCAATGGGGGAGGAGGGATACTACCAGGTAGTTATCACAATGGCAGGTTTGTGCAATGACCATTGCACACCTAAATTATAACAGATACATTCCAATTTGTAATTCAATATGTGTTTGCATACCGTTTACCCACTTGGTTGATCCTGGACCAAAAATCTCCTTGCTACCCCTGGTCGAAAACCAAGCAGTCAGTCATGTTGGTCTGATCCAGCCTAGGTAGTCAAGTATACTAGTAACTGAAAAATTTAAGGAAAACACTTGAAATTACATCAGTGATATAGGGTTACCTCCTAAAGTGTTATGCACATAAAACACGTGTTTGTCTAGAGAATGTATTAGTTATACTTGTTCAAAATCATCCATATGGTCCGTTAGAAATAAAAGGTTCAACTTGAATTTGTGTACTCTTCTTGGATTGAGGACAACGGGGTATATGTTCCATCCATTTTTAATAAGGCCCTTATCGAGGCAAATTGTAGCAAAGGAGTTGAGTGGCAGCTGATATGTCATCATCAATTTAGAAGTGGGTTAGGATGTAACTGACTGGAAGTGAGTGGACATGTAAGTTATGAGCAAGAAAGAAATTAAAGAATAAACTTAATGCTGAGATAAAGGGGCAGCATATCCAGAGCAGTAAATAGTGTAATGAATAGGTTAATTGCGGGAGGAAAAGTCTGCAAAACATGGCGAGAAAGCAGTTGCAAGAAGAAAGATGAACCTGTTCAATAGTAAAAGGTTTTTCTTCTTCCAATTTTATATAGTCCGACCTTGACCTAAAGATATTGGAGTGCTTTACATGAGCACCAGTTACATTACACAAGGACACATTCATTGTTTTGTAGGCAAGGTAAGATTAAGTGATATGTCCAGAATCACAAGATGTTGAGCACACATCGATACTCAGACCTGGTTCCCTAGTTTCAAAGTTGGCTGCTTTGGCCATTATGCCACATCTTTTTCTCCTAAGGTAGATCATGTTTCACTGCGTTTTAAGGAAGGGTAATGTTGAGCAAGGTAGCACTCGACAGCAATAGCATAAGACCGTATTGCATTTTTTTAGTTTAAAAAATGCTTTATTAATGACTTTTGAAGGTAAAATCATTACTTGGTAATCAGTTATAATGTAAGTTCTGATAAGAAGAACACAAGTAACAATGGCAACATTGAATATTATACTGGAATTATCAATATAAAGGCACAAAGCAATTTAATTGGTTTTAAGTATATGAAGAAAAGAGAAGAAGAAGAGAAAAGAAGAGGAGGTGAGCCTTACAAAAGAGCCATTTATGGAATGGTGGAAATCCACTAGTAATCATACAAAACATAAACAACTATTATATATGTAATGGAGGATCAAATACCTTGTTTTCAGGAGAGGGACCTTGAATAGGCGTGGACAAAAAATAAGTCAAAGGCCTCCACAAAAGGTCCCTCTTAATCATATATTGGACAGAAAATGAATGAGCTCTATCGAGTCTATGGTTATGACACAATAAATTCCACTAGCTAATGCAAGTAATCTGTTTAGTATCCTTCAAATTTCAAGTCATTATTTGTAAGACAGTAGCAATAAGAAAATCCACAAACTTTCTAGTCATGGTACCAGCATTTAAAATGTGAGAGGATCCTCCTAGAAAAATGGAAACAAATGGTAATTCAACAGAGCTTATAGCAACAATTTTATCCCAAACCTGTAACCAAAAGGAATAAACATTAGGACATTCAAATAACATGTGTAAAACATCATTGCCTTTAACGAAACCTGACTGTTCAGTGCAAATTAAGTCCGGACTAAGGGCTTGGAGTTTAGCAAAGATTTTACAATCTCTATTAATAGTGATATGGGTCTGTAGTTTTTACAAACAGACATTTACTGACCCTTCCTAGGGATAAGATATAACATAGCTGCTAAAAAAAAGTTGAATGAGCGCAAGACATAGAGGGGAAAAAGGAGAAGAGAGAAAGGAGTTTCGGGAATAACATTTTGGAAAAGCAGGACTAGAACTCAACTGTGACTCCATCAGGACCCAGGTGTTTTGTCATGAGGTATATTGTTGGGGGCAGCTGAAAGTTCCTGACTATTAATGTTGCGCTCCAAAGGGAAGAGATCAACCCGTTGATGAGGAAACTTAGGTAAAGTAGTAAAAAAGGCAACAAGTTCCTCATCTGATGGTGACCTGTCAGGGGTATATAGTTTTTTAATAAAAGTTCATAAAACAACTCAATATCTCAGAGTCTTTAAAGTATTTGAGATCTTGGTCATCCGAGGCGATATTTATTTTAGACCTTTCCTTGCATATTTGTAAGTATTTAGCTAACATCTTGCCTGCTCTATTATGTCCGCGATAATACTTAGCGTTAATTTTGAGTAATGTGTCACATGCGCTGAGGATGGAGTTCCTATTGAAATTGAATTTAGCTTGTGTGAGATGGGCTAATGTATTTGGTTTGGCCGAAGAGAAATATTCATGTTTCAGTTGTTCAATTATATTTAAAGTGGAGGCAGTTGTATCCAATGCAATCTTTTTCTTAGTTGCAACGTAATTAATAATAAAATATCTAGCTGTTGCTTTGAAGGCATCCCAGATCACATCAAAGGACATGTTTTGAGTGTTTTGATGTGAGAGAAATTCAGTAGCACATTTTTGAAATTTAGCAACAAAAGATGAATCACTTAGGAGTAGATTATTAAAACACCATCTATTGGATCTAGGGTTATGAGCAACAAGATCCAAGTCTAAAATAACAGGGGCATGGTCTGAAATAACAACATCATTTATTTCTGCATTTGTTAAGGAACCCAATAATGTGGGACTTAGAAATACTTAGTCAATCCTAGAACTAGACTATTGTGCAGGTGAGTAGAAAGTATGTTACAAGGTATCAGGATGTAGATACGCCAGGCATCAATCAAACCCCTAGATGGAATAAACTATTTAAAAGCTTTTTGCATTTTAGTAGGGATAAATCGAGTGATAGAGTGTCTATCAAGGAACAGATCTATAATTTGATTACTATCTCCTCCCATCACCAAATTTGTATTAGAGCAGGACATGAACTGCAATTATTTTTTTTGCCCAAAGTTCAAATCAAGCCTGGTAGGACCATACACCTTAAATATTGATAAAGGTACGTTATTAATTTTAACATGTAGTAAAATCCATCGGCCCTTATTATCCATTTCTTGATGCTCCACTGTAACAAACAGAGATTTGTTAAATAAAATAACTCCATACTTATTATTGACAGTGGGGAAATAAAAAGAGTGAACAATCCAGTTTTTCTTCAATTAACGTGAGTCTTTGTCTGCAAGATTTGTTTCCTGTAGGAGGGAAATTTGACATTTTAAACAGGATAAGTAAGTAATAATCCTCTGTTTACTAGTTAGATTGCAAAGACCCATAACAAGCCCAAAAAGTATTCAAAATGAATGCTTAGTTACAAGTACAGGTTAATAATATACAATTTACCTAGGAAAAATCTAAATGACAACTTCTCAACTGTAGCGATTCTGGTGGAAGATAACCTAAGTATAACAGACTTGCTACATAACAAGTATGTAAGGCATAAGAGAAAAAAGGAAAAACAGAAAGGACAGGACAAGAAGGAGAGGTAGAAGAAGGGAAAGAAGTAAAGTAGGGGGAGACCTAGAAATCTTTCAGAAGATATAAAGAAAAGAATGGTAAGAGACTGGAGAGACTTTAAACATAATGAGGACAAAAATAGAAAAAAGAACATTGGAGTAACAGTCAATAGAGATAACAACAAAGGAACCACACAAGGAGCAATATAGAGCTACTTCTCAACCATAAGAAGGATGGATTACAAACAGATGGGAGGACAGGCGAGACATGACAAACACAGCAACATAGTGGGGACATCTCTCCACTCAGCCGACATGACAGGAATGAGCCTGTAGAGGAGAGAAGGAAAGGCAAAACTTCAATGAAAGAATAATTAACAACATGAATGGAAAGCTAACAAGAAGATTTACCATCATCCATAGCGTCTCCTCTGATTATGATGTAGGAGTTCTCAGAGCTGGGTTGGAGACTCATAGACAGTAGTCTTCTCTTTGAAAGTAACCTTGAATATATATGGGTCTAAGAGTCCAAATCTAGAGTTTATTGATCTAGAGGCCGGACACATCTCACAAAACTCCTTATGACAAGTGGCCATGACTTATGCTACATCTTGGTCAATATAGACCTTGTGACCAAGCCAATATGATTTGCTTCCATTGTTTTACCACTGAAAGAATCTTCATAAGATCAGTATACTGTAAGAAGAAAGCAATAAATCACCAGGATCTCGTAATAGACTGGGCTGATGTGAGAGCTTGAGGACCAATTCGATGTGGTTGCTGTATATAGAAAGGAGAAACTCCTGAAAGACCAAACAATTTAGGAATGGCAGACTGAAGTAAAGTAATCATATCTGAGCCTTCCTCTCCTTCAGGAATTCCATAGATGTGAACAAATGTGTTATCTTCGTTTCTATTCTTCAACTCTTCAGTTTGCTTTTTTGAATAGATAATATCTTTAGATATGGAGTTTACCTTGGTGATGACATCTTGTGCATCACTGATGAGTTGTTGAACCTCCGCTATCCTACACCGTTTCTTGTCAAGTATTTGCAACATGAGATTGGTTTAAACTAAAAAGGATTTTAAGGTCTTAATTTCTTCCATAAGGCCTTCCAAGGAGAGAATAGGTGGTGGTTTAGGAGGTGAAGATTGTTTTGTTCCTGGCTTTTAGTGCCTCACCCAAAGCAGTCCTTACGAGGGAGAACTACTGATGTAAGACAGGTGAATGTCTTAGGAATGGTTGTTGCTGAATCCATCCTATTGGTTGTAGAGTCCAACATATCTGTAGAATTAGCCCCACAAGGACAAAAGCGAAAGTTTATTCCTGTGGGTTGAAGTGATAATGATTTATTTATATGGCTTAGATCTTCCCACCCAAAATTGACGAGAAAATGGTCTGAAAAAAACAGAATGGACAGTCTCACAGTTATGGTTGTATATGCAGGAAAATGATTCCACCTCGTGTAGGGTATGAATGTAAGAGAAAAGATTCTGTGAAAGAACAGCCCAGTAAACGTGGGTGATTTAATCATGACGCAGCTTAGGCAGTTGTAGTCAAAGTATCCAATGATTTGTAAATTTCCTACTTACACGTGTAATGTAATTAACATATTTTCCACTAGAAAACACTGATAATAGAGACTGCATATAGACAATGCCGCCATCCACTGAGCGAATCGGCTGAAACATATTTAGAAGTCGGCATAACGTGCAACGCTTGCCTACTGACTAGAAAGCATTCAAAATGGCAGCCACACCAACGAGATGCAAGGCAGGGAAGTCCAGTTAAATATTTGAATAAGCAGAATGTGCTCATAAAAATTCCTCGTGCCGTACCGCAATGCATCTGTTACATCCGCCTACCTTCACTTCATCTCAAGCTTTAGCAGAACTGCAGAAATCCTCCTTTAAGCCGGCGGGGGAAGGGAGCTTCATGTACTACAGGCCATCTTGCGGGCTCTCAAGCCACACCCTCCAGTATTGCAGTTTAGCCCTATGTAAAAGTAGAGCAGCAGCCTTTTTAAACAATAATTGACTGTCATGCCCAGGAAGTTATTAACCAGGTTTGCAAAGACCATACTATTGCAGTGTATATTATAGAATGCCACTAAAGATAAGTTTAAAAAAAACAGGTCAGACAGTCCAGTATGAAAGTGAGGGCCCTATTCTACCCCTGTCAGCACCTAGCAAAGTACCTTCACAATTGACTGACTGACTGGTATTTCTATGGCGCACGCTACCAGAGTGTGTCTTTTGGTGCTATTGTTATCCTATGGATAATATTGTTTTTGCAAATCAGACACTTAAAAGTTGGGATGTGATGTATGAAAGTAATTGAAATTCATTGGCAAGGAGAATAATAAAATGGGGATAACAGAGTTTAGTTATAATTAAATAATTTATTGGTGTAACTATACTCATCCTACGAACTGTGGTGCATTTTAAGTTTATTTCAGCTTGTGGTGTATAGTAATATTCTCCTAGGATTACATTCCTGATCTTCAAAGGAAAACAGTCTTGCCTAATGGTTTTGTCATACAAATTATGTATAGTGGTCGAGACAACTCCAATGAGGATATAGTTTCTATTTTTTTTTTAAAACCTTCTGTTGATACAGTCAATAATTTAGCATCACTATCAAGTTCAAGGAACCATAGATGGACACAGGACCACAAGGCGACGTATCAGTATTTTCAGAAAGATAAAATATTCACTATTTCCCTAATAGTGATGGATGTGTGAGAGGTGCTATTTGGACGTATATCTGTTTTTGTATTTCTCATTTCCTTTCCCAGTACATTGCTTCACATCTCCCTGCATTAAAGTACTATGGCTTAGAAATCATGTTACATTTTAAGTAAAATATATTAAAAAATTACGTAAACGCATTTAAAAATGTCTGTATTTTGTACCCAAGAAATCATTCAATGAAAAGCTCATTTGCTATACCCTGGTTTAAAATGTGTCATTTTTCGTTAATCAGGGTTGTTTAATCTTGCCGAGCCTGGTCGCCTTAAAATTAGACAAAACATCTCAGATATAAAATACAGATCCAAATTTGGAAGATTTAAGAACACGTCTCTTGTCCATCCTTCTGTTTTTTCTGTGGTATGTCATTAGGGCTGCAGGCTGTTTGGAAAACCCTATATTCTATTTTAGCTCATGTTTTGGTACAGTTTTATTCTTCACAGTGCAATGCTAACTACAATTACTATAATGTTGTTCTGGTCGTTGAATACTAATTGCAAAAAAAAGAAAATTGCCTGTAGGTGGTCATCAGTTACATACTACCGCTTTCTCAAAATGTAGCTAGGTTAGAGCAGCTACGGTAAACAGTGCTTAATAAAACAAACAATAATTTAAATGTATTGCGACAACAACCTCTTATCATGCATGCTTACATCAGCAATTAGGCAACCTTTTTAAAACACTGTAAAAGAAGTAATGGAGTTCATAGTTTAAAACAATTTCAGAGACTGGAGGCTCTTCTAAAATGTATGACAACCCATGAGATAAGAAAGAATAAAACATTTAGGTCGAGGATTCAAGACCTCTTGTATATACTTAAGTATATACTTACTATTATTATATACCTATATGTATATGTACTTTTTGGCCTCTGGAGATCAGCCCTAGGACTTGTCTGCTTCCGCTTAGGGACTTTTTTTTCTGTCCAACTGCCTCTATTTAACTGTTTTGATAGAAACCGACCAGCAGAAGTCAGTAAAATACCAGAATTGCTTTCTGCTGAGGAAATTTCCTTTTTTTATTTTTCTGGCAACTGCCTCTATTTAACTTTCTTGATAGAAAATGAACAGCAGAGGTCAGTAAAATACCAGAATCACTTTAGCATTTTCTAGATTCCTGTCCATAGAAATGGTCTTCCACGAGCACCCGTAGACAAAAATATTGTTTTCAAATCTTGCATTTTCAGTGATATGACCACCGCAGGCCCTGATTTTATATTAAAAACAGATCTTTGGACTATACCTTTTCCCGCTGAAAGACAATATTTCTCTCCTTGTGTTCCCATACCTGGCGTGTCATGCAGTTTGGTGCTTACTTTCCCTCCATGTTAAAGAACAGTAAATATTTCAGCACCCAGGCTAATGTGCTGCATAGCTAAATACATATAAGGTCCCAAAGGCGAGACCGATTGCATTGCAAATGCTTGTTTTTTTAGGCCTACACTACCTGTAGTACTTGTAGCAGCACCTGGATAAGTAGCAAAGTAAAGATGGAAAGATGCAGGTTTAAGGCCTTTCCTGAGGACAAAGCAGTTGTAAGTTAGATGAAGCTCAGCATGAAGTTTATTCCACGTGAGAGTGGTCAGGTGGGAGAAGGAACCTTTACCAAATGTGGATTGGGAAACACTAAAAGGAACTAAAAAGAGGACTGAAGTGCACAAGAAAGTAATTTGTGATTTTCTCGCAAAGATAGTAATTCCATCTACATATTCAGTCTGCTGCAGAGGGAAAATTTAGGATTCTAAAGTGTCACTTGTCTTAAAAATAAGAACTAGGGGCACCGTTAGACTATAGTAATGTGAGGACATGTTCTAGAGAGGGTCCCACGAGCCATCTGCAAATCAAGGCCGTTTGTCCTGGCATGCATTTTCTTCATTTATTCACTTCTCATGACCTTCAAGCGGACCTTTGTAGGTGAAAACCTGAGGATGTATAAATCATATGGAATTGGGCTGCATTTTAAGGATTTTTTTTAATGATTTATTCACATGCAAACTTATTTTATACGTTTATGTAACCAGTGCTGCAGGGGCTTCCATGTTTTCCACCCAGTGAAATAATAAACATGGTGGGATCATTCATAAGTGATAAACAGTGCAGTAGGGTCAGAAAGTAAGAAGCACACTACAGCAACTCTTGATCTTTAGGGTCCATTGAACAATAAGTTTAAACTTGCTCCGCTATTTCATAATCTACTTCGAGGAGTCCTCAGCTGAGGGTCACATTGGTATAGTGGCTTGCATGTGTGAAAAAGAGGTGTTAGAAAACTCTTTGTCCAAATTGTAGTGGTTTTTTAAAATTTCCTTTTAAGTGTTTTATACAGTTGGATCCTATAATCCGTCACACCATAAACCGGCTTTGAAACTAGGGAACCAGGTTTGAGTCTCGGCGTCGGCTCAACATCCTGTGATTCTGGTCAAATCACTTAATCTCCCTCCGCCTAACAAAACAAGCATTGGCATAGCCAATAGGTCTCGCCTTTGGGACCTTATAAGTGTTTAGCCATGCAACAGTTGCATAACTAAATACTTATAAGGTCCCAAAAGCGAGACCTATTGGCTATGCCAAGCGGCCGTGAGGCCGCGAAAGTGAAAGTAATCACGGTCAACACACATGCACTGTAGCTCTAGGCTGGCCTGGTAGCAATTTTTGGAGCCCTCTCAATAAGTCTCGCCAGACCAGCACATGCGCTGGGCCAGGCGAGACCTAAAAAACAAGCATTGGCATAGCCAATAGGTCTCGCCTTTGGGACCCTATAAGTGTTTAGCCGTGCAACAGTTGCATAACTAAATACTTATAAGGTCCCAAAAGCGAGACCTATTGGCTATGCCAAGCGGCTGTGCTGCCGCAAAAGTGAAAGTAATCGCGGTAAAGCGCGGCGCGCGCACCCCCGCGCACATGCACTGTAGCACTAGGCTGGCTTGGTAGGAGGCTGGCCTGGTAGCACTTTTTGGAGCCCCAGAGCATGCGCTGGGTCAGGGGAGACCTAATGAATACGTTCTTGTGTAATGCAAATGGTGCTCATGTAAAGCGCTTCAATGCCTTCGGGTCGAGGTTCGCGCTATATAAAACTGCGCAAAAATGCATTCATAATGCCCCTCTCTTGTTGTGTACAAGACCAGAGCAGAGGACACCCCCAAAAGAGATGCAATACGTTATTTTCACCCGGGAAGCTCTTACGACCTCTCTGACGTTTCTGGCCCGCACCAGAGCCATTCTAATCACACGCCTTACTTTAAGAACACCCCAAGGGTGGTTACTGCATGTCACAATGATGTTTGCACACGCTGTCTCTGCGCATTAATATAACGAGGCCGTTGCTCATTCAAGGTGAATGTGCCACTTGTTTTCATGCTCATTTTAATACCATACAAAAGAAACACATTTGCCATTGTTATCCAACGAAGTGTGCTAATGAAAGTGATATGCAGAGGTACATGGCAAGAAAAACCGATCCTGATGTCCAGGACCACTGGAATTGTGCGATGCTGGGGTTTTTTCCACATAAATATGGATTTATGGGACTTCATATATCATTCACCATCTACTGCAGATTTTGCAGACTTGCATTAATAATATCTGTTTCTAGCTCAAAGGGAGCGAAAGTTACTTAAAAGAAAAATGCCTTTTTAGTGACGTGCAGGGACAGACCCTTTACAGTTGTTATCTAGCCGCTTTCCAGTTTCTGATTTCTGTCTTGTGGTGTTTAGCTGATATGTGAAAACTTTGCCCAGACAGATTTACTGCGTGTTAAAAAAATACAAAGTAGTAATTCCAGAGAATGTGCCTCATTAAGTCAAATAATGAGTTTTTTTCTTGCTTAATAATATAGTCAGCCCTGTGGCATTCATAGATCTTCCTATTCCATTGGCCCTCCTTGTGTCTGGTGTCCATACTGCCTCCCTCCAGGACGCCGTTTTTGGACTATTATCCGAACAGTCGCCACATTTGGCAGTTTTCATTAAAAGGGCGTGGGCTTCTGATCCGCATATACTGAATGCCGTGCCCAAACGTGTGCATTTCTCTCCACGGAAGAGCCCGCTATTGCTCAGTATCGCCCGGAACACCTAGGCAGGCACATTTTGCAGCATCATTTATATGCTTCACTAAACTTTCAGAACTCAATTGTGAAAAAAGCTTGCAGGGTAGAATGTGCTCGCGTTTCACAGACACATTACTTCGGGAGCTGCTGTCAGCACTGAGGAATGACTGCAGATTAATGGAGTGCCTCGAAGACTGCCCAACCGAGGACAGTTGTGAGAGCACGCCAAGATTGCTTTACTTTCTTTTATTTGTATTGATGGCTACAATCCTACATCACAGGTATTATGAGCCCAGGGGGTTCGTACTGGGAAACCTCTGACAGGCTTGGTTTGCACATTCCCTGTTATCTTTAATTAAGCCACCCTGACTGTGTGCCTTTGAGACAAATCATAGCCTGAGCACACACAAAGAGTTGCTTCGATGATAGTTATATCATTATTATCAGCATCTTTATTATTAGCCAGACCCCCCAGGATATAGCGGCATGGATTCGCAAATTTAGCGGCACAAATATGGAAATTTAGCGGCACAAATATGGAAATTTAGCGGCATTTTTGTGGCACTTTATTTTACTCATAATCCTTCATTTTCAGCCTTAAATCAATGGAAACTCTTTTAGCAGAGTATTCTACTTTGAATAGGCAACCTGGAATATGGAACACTGGAAGCAGCTCACAGGTGAAGGCTGTTATCCTTTGGAAATGCAATTCTCCATTCCTGGTCCCATCAGCCCCTCGGACAGACTCCCATCTAATCCCCGCGCTGCACTCATGTTACGAGAGCAGCGCGGAGATTAGCCTGAGCGGGCTGGAAAGACGCTCCGCTCAGACCAGGGAGTCTGTGGGATTTCTCCAGCCTGGCTGTTCAAGGCAACTGGGCTGGAGATACCTAAGAACGCATGTGTGTTTGGCCGGCCTGAGACTGCCAGCCAAACACATATGCTCACTCTGGGAGTGCCCATAGCGCTCCTCCTCCCCCTCCCATGCCTCGGCCCTGCCCCTCCCTACAGCTCTGGCTCAGAGCCTGCAAATGAAAAATAAAACTATGCTAGAACATAGTTTTATTTTTCATTTGCAGGCTCTGAGCCAGACAGTGGGGCGACGCTCTTCTGCCATTGCGGAGGAGCCGCCGCTGAAGTGCAATTATTGTGATCGGCTGCACTGTCCGTTCTGCACCTGGAGCACCCAGTTAAAAGTGTGCCAACAAGTGACATCAAGACGATTAACTTCTTGCCACTACTTACCCTTATAAGATCAAAACCAGATGGAGGTGCAAATATGACGATCGATAGCATGGGTTGGATTGCAAAGGTTCTGCACTATTTTGCTGCAACCACAAAACACTTTTTACTGTAGATTTTCCTATTTCCAGTTGTACTCAATACTAGCAGATTGCTTTACAGGTGGCTTCATATGCATCAAAATGATTGCTATAGCAGGTTTGCATTTTCATTTTTGAGAGGGAACCACTCAGAATCGACCTTCTCACAGTTTCCCGGTGTCTGCCCTCTTCCCAGGCATCATACAAAGGAAGCTTACAGCTGCACTGCCTTTAAAAGATATCTTGTAGCAAGATCATAAATCACAGTCAGCTTGTCACAGGCACAGGTGTAGAAATTTACTTTTCACTTTCTAGAGATGGGTTGTACATTTCCGATTATGCACGCACTTTTGTAAAAATTGCGGCATTTTTACAAAAGTGCCGATTTCGCGGGCACTTTAGTAAAAATCGCGGCATTTTTACAAAAGTGCCGATTTCGCGGCAAACCGCGAAATCGCGAAATCCTGGAGGGTCTGATTAGCATTTATGAAGCACATGGGAAACTAAAGGGCTTTGGGCCATATTATCAAGAACGGCGATAACATTAGCGCTGGGGGCTTGATAATATGCCCTTGAGAATTCCAATAGAAGCCCAGGTTTGTGGTCCTTCACACCAGAACCTGGGCTTCTATTGGAATTCTCAAGGGCATATGATCAAGCCCCTTATCGCCGCTTTAGCGGCAGTTTCCTGCCGCTAAAGCAGCGATAATGTTAACGCCATTATTGATAATGTGGCGCTGAGGAATGTAAATGAAACCAACAGAGAAGCTTCGGGAGAATAGCCAAAACGGCCATCTTGGAAAATTGTAGAATAGAAGTTTTTCTAGGGCCCATCAGAAAGCCAAGGAGTAATCTGTTTTTCTTAGTTTCAGAGGCAGATTATTCCATAGCATAGGAATCACTTGCTGAAAGGAACACCCTCGGCCTTGGACCCTCTTAATGCATGGAATGCATAGCGGGCGCCGGTTTTCCCATTTTTCACAGCCATTGACAGCTCTACAGGCACTCTTGCATCACAGCCAGTTAGTGCACCTTTCTCTGAGCCTCTGATAGATGCTTGAATATCCACAGGTTCTGCACTATGCTGACTGTAAAGTATGCACTTGATGTATAATAGCCTGTCAGCAGGCTGACCAATGTACAGGCTTGCGCAATAAAGCAAAAGCAGGTTTTTGAAGTTAATCATGGGTCCAAAGCTCACACACAGTTTTTCGTTCTTTTTGACATGTGTCAGAAAGTTGATTGTTAGTTGGGGTGGATGGTATTCCACCATAGTAATAATGTCACTGTTCTTGTTTAGGTCCAGTAATGGTTTCAGTAATTTAAACCTTAGCTCATACCCTTGTAGCTATGGCACAGCTATGGCAAACAAGCTTAACGTAAGGAAATGTGTAAAGCATTTAGAAATGTCAAAACAGATAAGCGAAAATACAACAGCATGAAAATTCCACTGCAGATTAGAAAAATAGAGACTATTTTAAGCAATAAAATAATACCAGAACTACAAAAATCCAATAAGAGGAACTAAAGGTAGAAATTTCTAAAGTTTAAATTACATTTTAGCATCAAAAAGCGCAAAGCGCCAACCACAAGCAGATGTTCACGCTAGACTGGGGCAAAGTCAAAATGATGGCCAACCGCAGTTGATCGCTGGTCAGGTACAAGGACTGGTCAACAGTTACCGTCTTAGAAATAGTTGTGGACATTGATGGGAAGTCAGTGGGTTTGTCAGCATTAAAGGTCACAGGGGAGGCCGAAGCAGGGCTCGATGGCAACAGGTTGCAGGAGGACGTGGTTCCGATATTGTAGTTGGCGAAGGCAAGAAAAGTTTAACTTTCCCGCAGTTTGAAGGTTTTCAGCGTCGACTGAGTTGGCGTCGATGGAGGCATCGATGAAGCTGCGGAAGAGAGTTGAAGGGGCCCTGGTGTCAACAAATTTCAACATGGATTGGAAAACGTAGTGGAGGTTACAGCAAAGTCACGTCCAACAGAGCTGCACCCTTGTTGGATCAGCTTGCAGGTTGGTTCTGGTCTTCTGCCAGTTCTCAAGACATAAAAGTTTTGCAAAAGTTTGTAAGTCCCAGCCTTTAGGGTTAGGCAGGAGGAGTACACTCAGACTAAGGGCTCCAGCAACTTAGGGACACCAATTAGGGGGTCAGGACTCAATCCAGTCAAAGCCATCAGCAGAATTTAGGGCAAGGTCAGTTGGAACTGGTCAGCTGGGCTCTTGCAGCTTTTGTGTCCCTGTAGTTTAACAGGAGGTCAGCTAACTTGCCCTTGGAGTCCAATTCATGGTCCTGGGTACCAGTGGGAAAAGGTCCAGCCCTTAGGGTTCTCCTACAAGTCACAGCTGCAGGTGCCATCCTTATTATATCTTCCACAGGTTCAGAGAGGTGCTCTGAAGAGAATACTTTGGGTGCCACATTTATGCCTAGTACGACCCTGCGGGTGGGAAAAATGGCCTTCCTTTAATCAATGGGGCAAAGGTTGCCTGGGGTGACACTACCCACATTTGCAGTACTTCCTGTGTGTTTAATCTAATCTTCAACTTGACAAGCTGGATTTTAAATTATCAGCCCTATGTTATTTAACATATACTTCCAACCCCTAGCAGATTTAGTGGAAAATTGTGGCTTCACCCTGTTCTCTTATGCAGACGACGCCCAAATAATTTTTTCCCTGGCAACTGACCAGGAACACATCTCTGCAGATCTAAACTCCTGCCTTGGTCTTCTCGCCACCTGGATGAACACTCACTCTCTAAAATTAAACAGTGATAAATAAGACAGAGATAATTGTACTGGGCAAGAACCCCTATCTTTGGGGACCTCAACACTGGCCCACTACTTTAGTGACTCTTCCATAACCAACCCACAAGGTGAAGAACCTAGGTGTCTGGCTGGACTCCGCCCTTTCTATGAAAACCGCAGGTGTGGTGAAAGGAGCCTTAACATACTTTGCCGTTATGAAATGGCTAGATATTCAGGCCATGATCAATTCAAGGCTGGATTACTGCAACATTCTGTATCTAGGGGCAGATAACGCCACTATAAGAAGTCTTTATGTGGTCCAGAACAATGCCACCAGGCTTTTGTTCTCACTTGATCCAAGAGATAGTGGGCTGCATTGCCTTGCCTCTTACTACCATGCTGAATAATATCATCATGGCAAGAAGCTTTGCCATAAGTTGGAAACAGGCGTCCATCCTTCCCCTTCTACAAAAAAACCAACAACTCTAAACCAAAATGAAGAAAAGAAATACCGCCCAATTTCTAGACTCCCCATGCGAGTAAAAATTCTAGAGAGACACATAAACATCACCATCTCGGAATTTCTGGATCAAAACGAAATACTGGACGGAGCCGAGTTTGGCTTCATGAAAACCCAAAGCACAGAGTTGGCGCTGGTTGCAGCTACTTGGGAGATCCGGGCCATTATGAACAAGTGTGGAAAGGCCGAAGTGGTCTTTTTGCGCTCATCTGCAGCCTTTGACATGGTGTGCCACTCAGTCGTCAGACCACGGATGGTAGGGATAGGTATTGAAGGATCAGCTTTCAATCTTTTGTGCTCTTTTCTTGATGAGCGAGAACAATCAGTGGCTTTAGTAGATTTTACCGCCAAACTGTTATCTTTACTGTGTGGTGTCCCGCAAGGGTCATCAATGAGACCCACATTATTTAATATATATGTGGCTCCATTGGCGAAGCTGATCGGGATGTTTAGTTTCTCCACCATTTCCTGTGCTGACGATACGTAAATTGTTGTATCTATTACCAACAGCATGGAGGAGGTGGCGGATCATCTTAATAGTTGTATGAGAGCACTAATGAACTGGATAAGGAGCCATTGTCTCAAGCTAAACTTCGAGAAGATGGAGGTGCTTCTCTTTGGAACGGATACATCTTTCTGGGATACTGCATGGTGGGCACATACCCTTAGTCCTCTGCCCTCTACTGTATCGTAAGTGAGAAACCTGGGAACCATTTTGGATTCCAAACTTGCTTTCATTGATCAGACTAACCATCTTGTTTCTTCATGTTTCTTTCTTCTAACAACACTGAAGAAAATGCTACCTTTCATACCTTACGATCTCCGGAAAACAGTTGCCATCTCTCTGGTTCTGTCGAAGTTGGACTTTTGCAATATTTTTATTTGGACATGTAGCAAGGGTTGTTAAAAAAGCTTCAAAGATTACAGAATGCAGGTGTTAAGTTGGGCCAAAGATTTGAGGAAATGGGCAACAGCGGAATGGATCCGTATGAGAAAGGGTCAGGAGGGATGATAAATTGGAGGAGGATGCTAGGCCTTGGATGCTTTGATGTTGGAGGTCCCCTTGGAAACTGCCTCTGTCAAGCAGCGTTCGGAGGGCACACAAGCAGTCCGCACTGAGGACGACTCAGAGGAGCAACATATGGACGCTCCCGTAATCAACGTAGAGTAATCACACAGTGTATAGACCGATGGGGTGAAATAACCTATGGCATGAACGGAGATTCCTTAATGTGTGTAAGCAGGGGGCAGGGGGATGGGATTGTTTATGATATTTTGTTTTTACGATTTGTGTATTGAGAAAGAAATCTAAACTTGCTGTTGGACTTGGCCCTTTTTGCAGGGTCAACCCTGAACTTTTTACCTGCCTCCTGTATTTTTTCTGACCTGTTGTTGGTTGTTTTGTGACTCTGGGCACTTTACCACTGCTGATCAGTGCTAAAGTGCATATGTTCTCTATTGTAAATTCATGTATTGATTATTGACTCCATGATTGGGTTATTTGATTTACTTATCAGACCCTAGTACAGTGCACCATGTGTGCCCAGAGCCTGTAAATCAAATGCTGCTGGTGGGCTTGCAGCACTGGTTGTGCCACCCACAGAAGCAGCCTGTAAATTGTGTCTCAGGCCTGTCATTGCAGAGCCTGTGTGCCGTCTAGTACTGTCATGCTGACTGGGTACGTGCACCCACTTACCAGTCCCTAAACCTTCCCTTTTCTTCATATCAGACACCTCTAAGGTAGGCCCAAGGGCAGGGTGCATTGTAGATATAAGGTAGGACATGCCCTTGTGTGTGTGGCATGTCCTAATAGTGAATTACAGCCATTTTCGTTTTTCACTATTGCAAGGCTACCAGTCCCCATAGGCCAGAATGGGCAGTTTGATTATAACACCTTATAATCCTAACTGACCCTTATAATCCTAACTGACCCAGGGAACTAGGTTGAAAATCGAGTTTAGTATGCCTGAACTCAGAATGATAAAATACATCTTTTAGTGAAGTTGGTTTTAACATTCTGTGTTTGAAAATACCACTTTTGGAAAGTAGGTATTTTCTTACCTAACCATGCAGCCTGCATCTGCTAGCTTGTGTATTGTGTGTCTGGTTTTGTGAGTGACAGGGGCTGGGGGATTCCAGGAGACAGGGTGAGTCACCACAGGGATGAATAGACCTATATGCATGTAGAGTGGTGGGAGGAGCTGCACCTGGGTCTGAATAGGGCTGTGCCTGCCTTCCACAATGCTGGCTCCACCTCCCGTGGTGCGTCTGATGTCCCTGGCCCACACTGTCAAAGGAAAGAAGGAGTTCTGTAAACAAAGTGCTCCAGGACTGCACAGAACTGGTTTGGACTAGGTACAGACACTCTGCCTTCAGAGACAAATGATTTTGGTGTATAAATACTGGGGCCCAGACCCCAAGACTTTAGATCACTTCTGGGAATCAAGACGACCCTTTGCCAAGGAGAAGAACCAAGGAAGCTGAAGGAGGAGACTGCCCCTGTGCTGTGCTGGTGGGGTTGGCCTGCAGTGGTTACTTTATTGCCAAGAAAGAGAAAAGGAACTTTTTGTGTACTTTTGCAATCTTGAAGAAGAATCTCCAAGGGCTTGAACTGAGCTTGCCTCCTGCCTGAAGTCTCAGGGATACAGGACTTTACCACTAGCTCCCCTGGATTCCTTGCTGTGGAATTCTGTGCTTTTCACTACTGCAATGCCTAGCTCACCTATAGGATAACATTGAAATTACCTTATAACATTTTATAAGTGTTATTTCCAAATGGACATAGATAACTAGTTTATGTTTGTAGTCCCTGGAATTACAATATAAAATTCTAACCTTTAGTGAAGTTATATTTTAAATTGCAATTTTGAAAATGCCACTTTCAAAAAGTTGGTTTTTTCTTGTCTTAGTCATTTGGTGCCTGCATCCTATCTTGGGCAAATGACTGGATGTAGCTGCCACTCTGCTGAACTGCTTCTCCAGAGAAACTGCTACCCTGGTGTGCTGACCTGCTGCCTGTTGCCCTCTTGGCTGGGGAAGAAGAACTGGACCAGCAACTTCTTCTTGAACCCTGGACCCCAGAGTGACTCCAAGGGCTAGTCTGCTGGCCTTTTGAGCTGAGCCTCAGGGACATAAAAGGCTCCCCAACATCCTGCACCAGCCACTGGACTTAGCGGCATTGAGTTCCTGACACCGAAGGACCTTAGGTCCTGGACCCTTATAGCTCATGGGCAATGAAATCAAGCTTTTGGGCTGTACGTGACTGCAAACAGGCCTGTTCACACAGAGACCTTGCCTCTCGCACCACAAATCAGTGCAAAGCTCCATCAGCCCGACTCGTCTCGTGACGCCAGCTGGCTCTTAGCCGACAGCTTCCCGTGACGCTCTCCCTGCATCTCACAGTCCTTTTCAACACAAACAGGACTGTTGGCACGAATTTGAGAAGGTAAATTTCAGCGGGCCCATCCTGGTGACTCTATCCAAAATGTGCTCCATGGCGGTTGGGCTGAACTTGTGACTTTGACCTGTACCAGCATGACCAGCTATCCTGAGTTGCCGTTTTGCGCTATTTGGTGCTATTTTCAGGAAATTCTTTCAAAAGTCATATCTCTGTTTCTACTATTTAGATTTTTGTCATTTTGGTCTTATTTTATTATTACATTTTACTTTACTTGTCTAACTTGGTGTGGGATACTTTTTGTTAGTGTTTTCACTTTATTGCTGTTTGAAGTGTTGCACAAATACTTTACACTTTGCCTCAAAGTTAAGCCTGACTTCTCTGTGCCAAGCTACCTAGGGATTGAGCACAGGTTAATTTGGGGTTTGCTTGTGCTTTACCCTGAGTAGGATTGTGGTTGCTTTTTGACCAGGGCTTACACTCCAATCAACCAATAACCCAATTTCTCACAGCTTCATATATGTAGATATATATTTCTCCCATAGGAACCCTGTTTTATTTGCCTATAACTTAGACATCATTTGATAAATCTGCACAAAATGTTCTAAAAATCTTTGTATAATTTACACATTTTTGCCATGCCAAGTTTCCTGCATATTCGTCCAGAGAAGGTTGAGTAAAACGTGGGTCCCAGATTTTGAGTTTTCAGTGTTAATTCCCGTAGGAAACTTTGGCGTCAACTACAGAAAAAAATGCTGAATTGAATCACTCCAAACCTGGCATGAAATTAGAACTTTACTCAAAAGTGTACCTTAGCTTGGATTGCTACTAATCCATTCAGTAATTTCGATTTTAATCCATTTAGTTGTTTTTGAGAAAATAGTGTGTTTATGGGCTTCAGAGTATTAAATATGTAGCTAACATGTCTGTTAACCCACAGATCCTCCGAGGACGTGCATCTTCAAATCCTAAAAGGATAATTTTTTGTCCGATTCAGGATTCACTGTTTTGAGTAATTGAGCCTGAGGGACTGAAATTTTTTACTGTATCAGCTATTGCTTGCTGGCAGGGACTGATACCTGTGCCCTGAAAAAAACGGACAGAGCGGGCATAAGGGGACTGACCGAGCATCCAGTGACCGCCAAAAAAGATGTGAGGAAGGATGGTCCAAGAGGGTTAGATACTATCCCCAAATATGTATAAAAAAGAAATTCTCATGAGATTCGCAAATCCAGATTGGGGTCTGCAGCTCTTGCATATTTGTGAGTAGAACCGCACATTTTGTCAAAGTTTTCACCCCAATTTATTTTGGCAAATCCTGAAAAAGAAGCTAAAGCAGCAATAAAGTTCGTAGTAAAAATATTGATGTCAAAGACCATTCACAGAGTGTACATTGGACCCTGGAGGAGTGAGACAAAAACATTACAAACCTTTGTGCTCCTATCTTCAGTAATTAAATCTAGTTTAATGGATTGTTTAAAGATACAGGTTAGAGACCCGCCAAATCCTCATCCCCTCTAATGAGGACTAGACTAGTGTGTGACTCACTGTAGGATACCCAATATAGGAATGTCTAGTAATCATCTCAACGCAATTCCACATCCTCTTAATTTTGACTTGTCCATTGTCTTTGGTCCTGGGGCTTATTGAACACTGCCCCTTTCGTTCCATGCAATGTACTGGTGAATGGTGCAGAGTTCTTCATCTGGCAACTACTGGTCTGGGAGGTAAACTTGTTGATGTATGTGGATATATGCCTTGGTACTGTGTTCAGCCTAGTACTGGGGCTTCTTTGCAGTGGTGACGAGGATGGTACACTCCACAAGCTTGAATCTCCACAACATGGTAAGTGAAAATCTGGGTTTTCAAGTTGATGTTGAAAAGGTGATCATCGAGTTTATTCATATTAGCTTGGATGTCCGACTAGATGTTTTCCTCTGCTTTGTTTGCGGACACAAACAATCTAAGCTGGACATATAAAAATATGGGTTGCCTATGCAATAAGATTTTCAAAGTCAAAAATCTGTATCTTTTCCACCCAAAAAGCTGGAAGCATTTTTCGTTGTCAGTAACTTACACAGCATGAGTTCAAATGAATTTGTCCATGTCTTCTTCGTCTTAATTTTCAGGTATTCTGACAATAGACACATTATTTCTTCATTGATATCTCTGCATGTCTTTGGCCCTGCTATCAATTGGTGGTGGTCTCTGCGGCAGGTTTTTGACTTGCTTTAGTAGTCTGCCAACCTTATCCTCCATATCTGATTCCCTTTCCTCGACAGTGATTACTGTGGCTGATAATCTATGTAACTTGTATCGGAGTAGGGTCACCCTTAAAACTATAGTCCACAAATACCCCTACACCACTGACATCCTAAACACTTCAATGGCTTTCAGATAACCTCATTCAGTAGATTTACTGGGTCCACTTGGAATGTCTCAATTCCCCTACTTTGTCAATGTATTCTTTTGAGAAATGGCATTTACACCCATGGACCACTGCTAAATCCACTTGTACAGCACTACTGTTGCTACAGGGTATTTGAGTAATTCCCCTGTTGAAATATACCTTTTTAGGGGTACACTGGTGCAGGGTCACCCTTTTGTCCACAGGTTCAAAAACCAACAAAGTAGAGATCAGCACTGGAGTAGGAATAAATAACAAGTTTATTAATCACTCATGAGTTGGACCACGTCCACACAAGACTCTCAAGTGCTGCCTGAGGTAGTACACTGAAGTCACAACAGTGCGAACCAGGCTCTACAGGAGCCATTATGCGAGAATGGCAGCGGTGACAACGGGATTCCTTTTATGTTCTGATGAGGAGGAATCTTGCCACAAACCCAACAGTTAGTAGCATTACCTAGCTGGTGTGTCTGATGCAACATTTGAAGAAATGAATTGTTATTCAGATTTTGCCGGTATCCCTGTTCATGTTGCGGCAAATCAAAATGATGATGCTCTTTTGCAGCAAGTGATGTAACAGTAATGTTAGGTAAGGAGGCTCCAGGCATTACTTCATCCACTACCCACATTACAGTAGCGATGATGGCAGCAGTCAAAGTCAGACCAAGGATGAAGATTGTACAGCCGTTGCACATTGTCGCAGTGATCTCCTTCTTCTTAGGCGAGCTCATTTTCATCGGCAAACTACAAAACAGATGGTGCTCTAAGGTCCTGGGCAGGCGTTGGTTTCTTCACGAACATTGAGACGAGTAGTCACTAATAAGCTACCCTCCTTTGTAGTCAGTCTTTAACCACCCAGGACAGTGGCTCAAACAGTCTCTTTCTGCGCTGAACCTCTTTCTTCCTGGATCGAAGCAGATATCTAGATGTACCAGGATCGTGTGGTCCGGGAAGACTTCCTTAGGTCCTTCAGGTGACGCAGCTCGTCCTTTCTCGGTGACCAGGATGTCACGGTGGTCTGTCAACACAGCAGGGATCACGAAGGAAGAGCTTCCCGCACCTGCTGATAAATAAAAGATAAGCTGTCGATTAACTGGGACAAATAGTCACTCATCAACATGTCTGGGGTACCTAATACTGGTGCAGAACAAAGGGATTGGCGTAAATGTATGAAACACTGCCTACAAAAAAAGGTGAGGCCAATCAGTGCACGAACATCCTTCTGAGTGCGGGGTACAGGAGTGTCTAGTATGGTCTGAATGTGGTTTGGTGTGAGTGAACGTCTCCTCTTAGACAGGAGGTGACCTAAATAGCTAACCTGCTGTCTACAATATTGCAATTTCTTTCGCGACACTTTGTGATGATGGGAGGCAAGAAATGATAACAATACCAGTGTTCCCTCTTCACACTAGGTAAGGATGCCAGAGCGGCATACTCATTGATAAGAATCTCTCAACCATTGGATAATTGTTATTTAAAATAACAGGCATACCTTCTGGAGAAAAACGTATTGTGGCACGAAAATATTTAAGCATATCGATCCCCACAATGTTGTCCGGTGTGTTAGGGGAAAGCAAAAATGGACATGGTGCAGTGAGTTTATCAAGTCTGAATTCAAGTGGCTGTGAAAGTGGGCTAATTGTAGGCATCCCATCGAATCCTATTGATGTTATCATTGTGCCAGACAGGAGAGCCCTAGTTACCAACTTTTTAGACAGAGTACTACGAGTAGCCCCTGTATCAACCAGAAACCGATCAGTAGATCCCAAGACGTTTGTGTCAACATAAGGACCCATTTGATCTACTCGCACCTCAACCGGTTCCTTACCCCATCCTAGGCATCTCTATGCATAATCGAAATCCGCAAGGGCATCAGCAGAATAATCAGACATTTGATATTGATTTTGTCTATCAAAAGTATTAGAGTAATTTGGTCCTTTTTCAACTGCCTCAAACCTGGGACGAGCTCCCATACCTCCCCTGTTTCCTGAATTCCCTGGGCGTCCTCTCATACTGCCCCTTCCCCACTGATATGGCTGACCTCACAAAAGAGGGCACTCAGAACGCCTATGCCCAGTCACTTTACAATAAGCACACTGATCAGGGGACACATTTGCTCGAGGGAGAGGGGATTCTCCAGGTGTATACATTGCACATCCGCCTCTTCCACCTCCCCTAAACGGTGGACCATATATTTGAGCCAACATAACTTTTGCCTTTAACTCCTTAACCTTCTTATCCCTCCTGCCTTTTGCTTCCTGTTCCTGCTACTCATAATATTGGGCCATAGTCAAAAGCGAAACTGGGGAAGACGTGGTCCAAGAACTCTTGCTGGCCTTTAAGCGACTAGCTATTTCCAGTAACATATAAGCAACAAATTTATCAACAAACAAATGCTTACCCGTATCATCGGCCAACGACTGACCACTAAAATCATGGAATGTTTCCTCAAACCTTGAAAAGAAGTCAGAAACTGACTCATCCGTTTTCTGATTACAGGACGCTAACGTAGTCCAAGCTATTTTCTTAGGGGGGTATGAGAGTCTTTAACTTAGTCACAATAACTTTAGGAAGATCTAATATCGCCTTCTGATGTTTCGGCGCAGGCTCCCTTTCCACATCTATTTGTTCTAAATGTTCCCAGGTATCACCATATGCTACATTGTCATCTATTTTACATATTGTTCTCCACATATCAGGAGGCAAAATAAGCCCAAAGAACATATCAATATCTGGTAAGGTCATAGTGCAGGAGCTAATGGCTCCTTCCACCTCCTCATAGAAGGCGGCAGGATTTTTCCGGGGGTTGGGCAAAGCAGCTTTAAGAGCCATCACATCAGCTCTACTCCAAGGAGTGTAAACCCAATTATATATAAAATATCCCTTTGCATCAATTGAAGTTTTATCATAATTTGTTCCCGCACTCTTAGGAGGAACATACAGGGGTGCAGCTTCACGCATAGGTTTCATAGCAGACTCACTACTACTAGGTTTATTCGCATCTACCAAAGCATCTAGTTTCTTTGCCTGAGATTGAACTGCTTCTGCAACTTTATTTTTCCTAGCTAATTCTTGCTCCTTTCGTAAACGTAATGTTGCGTCTCGTATTCTAACCACTCGTCTAATCATATCAGATAGGTTTGAAAAAGGAAAAGTCCCCTCTGTTAATCATTTGTAATCAGTATTTATATCAGCTGGCTCTAGTTCCTGAGAAATTTGTCTATAATCAAATATTACCTCCCAAATGAATTTTTCTACAAAATAAAATTGCTTTGCGCTGTTCCACTGTTGAACCATAGTTGCAATGAGTGATGCCGCGTGAGACCGACGAACCTCCTCCCTAGCAGCGGTTTTTAATTTATCTTTTTCTGCTCTAGTCAAAGTAGAGCGAGTCTGTCGCCCATCTTGTTTATCTTGTTCTTTGTCGTCTGAAGACAAATGCTCGTCGTCAGAAACCTCAACAGGGGCACTTGGAGTGGGAAATTTATACGGTGGTGGGGGGCGTTCTAATAGGATGCAATCATCCTTAAATGTATCAAGTAGGGAATAGAGAGGTCGCCTAATAGGATACTGGCCATTTGTCTCTAATCGACGTTCTCTATCTTCTTTTTCATTTTTTTCCTTCTTTTCTTTATTTTTTAATTCTAACGCTTTTTGATATATCGTTTTTCATTGTTCTTTTTCGCTATAGCTTCTGCTCTTTTCGCTCTCTCTCGCACTTCTTTTTCCCACATACGCACACAACCAAACATATCCTTTCTACTTTTTCTTTTAAATAAACACTTCTCTACATATTGAACCTTTTTAAAATCTAAGGATCCATTCACTGGCCATTGTAGATCAGAATCTTTGTTTGTATATTTGTTCCACAGTGGACCGTACATTATGGAGGAAATACCACATTTGACATACATATCTCGATTAGGCGTCCCCTCTGGGGGAGCCGGCTGACTTTTTTCTAAACTCTTTTTGGTACCACCAGAGCAGCAACACCACCTACAGAGTGTGCTGAGAACAGGCATGCTTCATCAAAAATGTGTACAATATTACTACTTCAAAATATTCAAAAAAGAGAAAAATCTCCACATTACCTGCCTTCAATTTTTGCAAAAAGTGAATCACAAATGCAACTGCTACCTACCTTTCCCTCCTGAGGCGGAAGCCGGGAGGTCTCTCTACTAATCTTTGGCATTTTTAACCTAGCGTGTTTGACTTTCATGCTTGTCATTTTAATTTTTGTCTTGTGCAGCTTGTGCTCGCGCTTGTGTTATAAGCGTGCCTGAGCCTAGCGCTGCCTGCCTTAGACTTCCCAGCGCTTGTAAGCGCTTTGCCCTGCTCCCTCTCCCTTGCCTGGGACTGTGAGACCGCCCTCGGCTGAGTGTTGACGCCGAGGGCTGGGATCTCATTTTGGCCGCCATCTTGGGGGTAGGACTCTCCGCCCTCGCGCTCTAGTAGCGCTATAAAAAGCTCACCCCTCCCTCCGCGCAGCGGACGCGGACTGCGGACGCGCCGGACCTGCGCCGGAGTCGTGCCAGAGTCCTGCCCGTCTGCGCCCGTCAGCGTCCCGGAGGCGTTCGGCGTGGCAGGTACTTCTGGCCATTATGCTTTCCTACTCCGCTCAGGAACTCTACTCTTTGCGTGACGGGGATGCGTCCTGTCACTCAGTCTTTCCTGGCCGATATAGGGGTAAACATAAGTGCCCTGTCTGTAAATTGCATCCTACTCGCAATCTCCCTTCCCCCCGCTCTATTAAGGATTGTAGCATTAAACATCTTTGTCTACTCCTTAATACAAGGTCGTTGCACCGACACACTCAAGAGATTTATGATCTCCTTTCGACGACCAGTCCTACCTGTCTGATGCTCACTGAGACATGGCTCAATGAATCCTCCCACCCGGACATCGCGGTAGCCATTCCCTCTGACTATATCATCCATCGACAAGATAGAGACAAGGGTAGGGGGTGAGGAGTTGCCCTGGTTGTGAAAAAATCTTTTCCGTGCACGGTCACGTACACAAATACCATCGTAGGGGCTGACTCTCTTGCCTTTACCATCTCCCTATCGCCTCAGCAAGCGCTGAAGGGTCTTGTTGTTTACAGACCTCCGGGCCCGGTGGGATCCTTTCTTGATGATCTCCAGCAGGTTATGTTGGTCCTTGTTCTAAGATCGGAGCGGTGTATATTGGCTGGAGATTTTAACTTCCATATGGATGATCACCAAGATCAGGATGCTATCAAGCTGTTTGATATTACATCTACTCTGGGCCTTTCCCCCTATATCTTTGGCCCGACCCATGATAAAGGCCACACACTTGACCAGGTTTTTTCCACCTCACCTATTATGGCTGTAACACTTCTGCCAGTCTTATGGTCTGATCATTGTCTTGTTCATTTTGAAATATCATCTACTACGAATTCTATGGCCAGTGCCACGAGACAGCAGGGTAGCAGCTATAGGGCACTCCATCGGGTGACTCCGGATCTGCTAGCGCAGGCTCTGGTGGATCACCCCATGTCTTATACGGGTGACCTGGAGAAAGACCTGGAGAGCCTGCAATCCTGGCTCCTTGCTAGATTAAATGAGCTCGCCCCATTACAGCCACCCAGGTCTGCCGCCCGACGGGTCTCGGCCCCTTGGTTTACGGAGGAATTAGCCCATCACCGTAGGCAATGCAAAGTCGCTGAGCGGGCTTGGAGAGCCCAGTACGAACCTGAGGCCAAACAACTTTATAAAACCATGATGAAATCATATCATGATTTAATACTTCAGGGCAAGAAATGCTATTTTGCCAAAAGGATTGAAGACGCGGCAAACTCCTGTAAGGAGATTTTGTCAATTGTGCGAGAATTCACCAGCCCGCGGTCAATCTCAGCTCAGGACGCTCCGGTGGAGACCTGGGCCAACACCATTGCTTATTTTTTTACCACCAAAATTAGGCAAATTCAGGATTCCTTTCCTTTGAGACCTATAGATGACCCGTCAACTCTGCCGATTGAGACAACTCTCCTGTCGTCTCCAGGCCCAGTTCTGCTAGACTTCCCGCCCCTTTCGGCTGCCGCATCCTTAGCCTTGATGAGGAACCTTAAATCGGGTTTACCGCTAGATCCCTGTCCAGCAAAATTCTTAGCGAGAATGGCAGATGCCGTTAACCTCATAGCTAATCCCATTCTTAACCTTTCCCTGAGTCAGGGATTTTTGCCCCAGTCCTGGAAACAGGCCATGGTCATCCCTCTTATCAAAAAGCCTAATCTTGACCCAGAAGTGCCCTCCAACTATAGGCCAATCTCGCTCCTTCCAGCACTTACCAAGATCCTGGAGAAACACGTTCATAGCGTGCTTTCTAACTTCCTGGAGTCAAACGAGTTACTCCATGAATCCCAATCGGGCTTTCGCTCCAACTTAAGCACCGAGACGGCGCTCCTGGAAGTTTCTGAGATCGTGAAGGAGGTGCTGGATACCGGAGGCAGGGTGATGTTAGTTATGCTAGACCTGTCGGCGGCGTTTGACACCGTCCCCCATGAGGATCTCCTCACTAGACTACACGACATCGGTCTGGGGGGGACGGTGCTCAACTGGTTTCGTTCCTTTCTAGCCAACCGCCGGCAGACGGTCTGGGTCCCACCTGGATCTGCCGAAATGCCGCCATTGGGAGTCGGAGTGCCGCAGGGCTCTGTATTGAGCCCCACTCTATTTAACATCCTTATGACCCCTCTGGCGACATTGGCAGAGTCCTATGGGGCCCGGATCGTTTCTTATGCTGACGACACCCAGCTTCTGTTCACCTGCCGTAAGAGCGAAGAGTTCGATGGAGAAAGGATCCGTGAGTGCCTTGGGGCTGTTTTTAATTGGTTCCAACTCAACAGCCTCAAGTGCAACTCGGATAAATCCGAAATACTATTCTTCGGATGCCCATCGGAACCAGATTGGCATGGGTGGTGGCCTGCTGACATGTTCCCTCCAACTCAGTCATCTAAGTGGGCTAAGAACCTGGGAGTAAAAATTGACAATGAGCTTTCGCTCAAATCCCAGGTTTCTACTCTTACGGGAACATGTTTCGGGATCCTCAGAATGTTGCGTAAGTTCTTTCCCCTTCTATCTGAGGAACATCGGAGGATAACTGTCCAGGCACTTATAGGATCCAGATTGGACTATGCAAATGTTCTATATCTGGGTCTGCCAGAATATCTCCTTCAGCGTTTGCAGGTGACCCAGAACGCTGCTGCTCGAGCGATCTTTGGCCTGCATCGTCGCACTAGTGCCTCTAACCTTCTTCTATCCCTCCATTGGCTTCCTGTACGGAAGAGGATACTGTTCAAGGCCATGACCCTAGCCCATAAGGCCCTGCATGGTAATGGTGCAAAATATCTCCAGAAGAGGCTGGACTTCTACCGACCTACACGATCCCTCAGGTCGGAAACATTGGCTCTGGCTTGGGTACCACGTATCAAAAGGGCTCGTCTAGGCGGCCGGTCCTTTAGATTCCTTGCCCCCCAGCTATGGAACTCTCTACCGGTGTCCTTGCGGACTACCTCGAACTTGCTTGCCTTCAGGAAGGACTTAAAAACTTGGCTGTTCTCTGGTTAGTCCGCTTCCTCTTTTAGGCTCCTGTCTTTTTACTGTTATGTTTTCCAGTTCTTTCTTTAGGTCTGGAGCACAAAGCGCCGGGACACTCCTTTGGAGTAGCCGTTGCGCTATAAAAGTCCCATTTTAACATAACATAACATAACAAATTAAAACAAAAAGCCCAGGCTTAACAAATCAAGAGTGCCACTTTAGCGACCTTACCAGACAGAAGGCTCCAACTTCCACCTGCTCATCTCTGGTCGACCTAATGGTCACTTCAAATGTGTGCCAAAGAAAACCCCAGTCGAGACCGGCACCACCTGAAGGGCCAAATCAGGAAAACTGGAAAAGTCACGTCGCCTGCAAAGACAAAGGTCCCCTCGTGCAATGCGCTTCCTCAGTGAAATTCCAATCCTCCGTCAACACCACTCCTTCGGGCAGCTGTGTCTCCAATGGGGTTCCACAACGGGCGCCAACTGTGGAAATATACCTTTTTAGGGGTACACTGGTGCAGGGTCACCCTTTTGTCCACGGGTTCAAAAACCAACAAAGTAGAGACCAGCGTTGGAGTAGGAATAAATAACAAGTTTATTAATCACTCATGAATGGGACCACGTCCGTATAGCACTCTCAAGTGCTGCCTGAGGTAGCACACTGAAGTCACAGACAACAGGGCTTTTATACAGTTTTTCTGCAGTGTAAGCATGTGAACAGAAATAGGAAGGACAAGTTTTTGAAATAGTTTCCAACAAACAAGGGCAGATGAATAACCACTTGGTCAGCAAAGTGGTAGGGGGAGCAGGAGTGCTTATGGCAGCAGAAATGATTGACAGGTAACAGGTGTACTTGCAGCTATAAACGCTCAGCACGTACATTGCTTTTAGCTGAGTCAGGAAGTCAACTAAAATAGATAGCACAGGCAGAAAGACGAGCAACAGAGGACGGGAGAATTACGAAGGAAAGGAAATGGACACCACAACCAAAATGGCTGTAGCTTATGCCAAGTAAAATATTACACGTTTTCCACACCCCCACCCCTGTGCCACCTCCTTCTTTAAGGTATCTTCCGGATTGAACTCCACCATCTTTGTCTAGGACATGTTCCTTTTACCATGTACTGATATAACCCTGAAGTTATTTTTTCAGACCCAGCTCCACAGTGGTTTGCTATACTATTGTGCATGTGGGCTAGCAAGATACAAAGATTCAGCCCACTCGCCAAATCAACTCTCATTGCCTCTGAAGCTGCCCTTAAAGAAGTGTTTGATTTCTGCTCTTATGTTTCTTTCCACTCATTTACTTCACCACTAGATTCCCTTAACATGTGACCAGTGGCAATCTGAATGAGTCGCCTCCTACCAGCCTGTGGCATGTGCCATTTTCGGTGCTGCACCACACCATCCGGTCTGGTACCCAGAGTCTGAACCCCCAAAAGCAGTGCTTAATTTATAAAAGAATAAGTGCAGAGGCCGAAAGTTATTTTCTTAAGCTTGCCCGCATCACTGCTGAATGTCAGGGTTACTAAATACCAAGGGTGTCTTGTCCTAATTCCAACCCATGCACTGTTTCATCCACCATCATTCACTCCCTTTTCCAGAATTTCCTTCTTGCAGATACTTTTTTTAATCCTTGCTTTTCCTTTGTCACTGTTTTTCTGTGTTTCTCTTCTTCATTGATTCCTCATTTTCTGTCTTTCCCATACTTGCTCTGGGTCAATGACTGATAATGAAAAATAAAGAGAGTGGCACCAAGTTAAAAAATGATGAAATAATGAAGTAATACTATTACAAAATGTGCCACATTATGCTGCATAATTTGCCTTTTCTTGCTGCATAATTTACTCAACCCTCTACCCTGCTGCATAATTCGAGTGGCCCTGGTTATATTCCACACCTGGCATTGGAAATGATGACTCGCTTCCCGCGGCTTGTTCTAGCGCTGCTAATTTTTCCCCAGCAGAAGATTCGCGCAGTAGCCCACGCCCAACTGCCAGACTCTCACGCCTTTTGTTGTGTAAGCATATACAGCAGGTGAGAATTCCTCACATACAGATGACCAAAATATTACAGCTGAAAATAGACTTCAGGGTGGGTAGGAGGGAAACTCCTCAGCTCATACTAAATTCTAATTGTGGTCAGCATCAGGAGTCCGGGAACGAGAACCACACTTGCAACGGCTTCTGAACTTGCCATCGCTATGTTAACCCTCTGGTCATAGATAGCTTTCTGTCCACTGTCTCTGATGAGAAGTCATGTACACTAACTGTAAGTGGGATATATAGTACTGTGATTAAGGGATCCTTTTTCACCACACTATTGCAATGTGCTCCACTTCCACTTAAACAGCTGTGATGGCAGTATATTTCATGTACCTTCTTCAGGAAGTAGGGGGCATCTTCGGCAGCATTTGCATTCTTTATCTTTGGAGATTTACATGGGTAGTCATTATTTATTGGCATAGTATAAATTATTATTATAGCGTTATAGCCCGCCTTAGCATGCTATATCGTCCATTAAAGGCCTGCCCCAGTGTTAAAAGCCCGAGCCGAAGATTCAATGTTCTAGTAGTTCTTAGTACACTATTTGGTTTACATTTTGAGGATAAGAGTACGCTTAAGTATTTCTGCTGTGAGGCAGCTCTCATCCACATCCGACTACTCCAGCAGTTGGTCACAGCCCTCTCTTAGCTGCACTTTATTATAAGTGCAAAGATTTCTCGGTTGTGACCTCAGGGAACGCCTGATATTTTATATTACTCGCAATTTGACATAATAAAATTGCTCTCAGGACATTAGTACTCTCCTTATATCAGCTTTTGTCTGTAGTAAAAGTATACGAAAGCAACAGTCACTTGGGTGTCATTGAACATTGTATTGTATGTTGTTTGTCATCATCAAAGGCAGTGATGGCCTCTGGACCGTCGTCTGCTTAGTTGAAAGAAAAGCTTCATCCATCGGTAACATTTAACAGAATGTTAGGACACAACTATTTATCATTATCATTTTTTCAGTTTTTTTGCCATAGGCTTGATTTATAATGCGATCACTGTGCAAACACACGCTAGTTTGATAATTGCGGGTTTCAAAGTGTAAACACCAGGGCACAACAAAATGATTAATACATGGGGAGCCAGATTAGTTAGTAAATGCTTAAGACTGATCTACTCTGCCCTCCCTGTAATTACATGTTTGATTGTGCATTCTGTACCGTGAACCTCTTACAATGAAGGAATAGTTGTTATTAGTGAAGACTGCCTGGTATTAGCCTATAGTTACATTACATCACCAAGGCTCCAGTAAGAAGCAAATGGAATTAACCACTGAAATGTGGGGAATCATTTAAAGATGCTGCTATGTGCGACGGAGTACATTTATAAAGATTTGTACGCAGTACCATAAGATTAAATATAGGATGCTACGAGCTTAAAACACTCCTGTAAGGTCTCACAAAGTGCTTAGATGACTCTGCATTACATGCCCACGTCACCACTGCCTATGAGGCGTGTGAATACAACACATAAGATGCAATAATATTTCTGAGCAAAGTTTGGAAAAAAGAAAACCGAAATATTAAAAAGCAATGTAGAAATACTTCTGCTTGATGCGAATGGGAAGAGGTATGCATGCGAAGGTAAAGATGTTGGTACGAGCAGATGGGCTGTGAAAATTACAATTACGCGTGGGAGAAAATCAGTAGTATTCCTGTGCTTTGCTGGAGGATACTTGCTGCCTCCATCTCCTCATGCTACCTGCTTCCAAACGAGAGCCGCTGGTACCTTCGTAGTAAACGGTTTCCAGTACTGAGCCTGGCAATAGCCTCACCCTCAAGCCAGTGCGTTTGCTTTTCTTCATAAAGAAGGGGGAAGTACTACTTACAGTAGTGGAAATGATATGTTTTAATATTTTGTAGCTTGATGTTAGCACGCATCAGCGGTGACAGTGCAATCTTTAGTCAAGTACCTGTGCCACAGAGTATATTGCAGTTTTGGCCGAGCAAAGTAGTTCTTTTGCGATGCTTCTTCCAGTGTGATCTTTTGAAAGGAAGGTCTTTGTTTAATGCTTGCTTTTAAATATGCTCTTCTCAAACTGATGACTGAAACACATTTGCAGGGAGAAAGGAGTCACGCCAGAGTGATTCCTGAATCAGCTTGTTGCAGTAACTCTGTATAACAGATGCCTTAACACTATTGACAGTATTGACTGAGTTCTTCTCTTACCTCTTGTTTTTGTTGATGACTTAGGAAAAGAAGCCCGTCAATATCCCGAGACCAGAACAGAAGACACGACCAGCAGGACGAAAGAGGGGAAAACTCGCAGTATGCTACACCAGACAGCGCAATGCCTAGGTCACCATCTGATTACTGTGACCGGAGATCTCAGCGTGGGCCTCAGTTCTATGAAGACCCCGAGCATGTTGACTACAGAGACTCCAATAGGAGAAGTCGCAGGCGCTCTACTGAGTATCCAGTAGATGAGGATGATGTGCAGGACAGAGAAGAATATGAGAGGCAACGACGGGAGGAGGAATACCAGGCGCGGTATAGGAGCGACCCCAATTTGGCTCCTTACCCAGTCAAGCCGCAACCCTATGAGGAACAAATGCTCATGCTTGCAAAATTCTCCAGGGCTCGTCATGAACGCAGGCATAGTGATGTCTCACTGGCCCACACGGAACTGGATGATGCACGAATATCAATGTTGAGAATGGATCGACCGTCGAGGCAAAGGTCTGCATCAGAGCGTCGGGCTGCCATGGAAAGCCAGCGTTCTTTTTCAATGGAGAGGACTCGAGAGGCTCAGGAATCGAGTCCCAATTGGCAGAGGACCGCAAACCATAGTCCCCCAACCCCACGAAATAGTCCTATTCCTAATGATAGACCTGATATGCGGCGGACAGATTCATTAAGGAACCAACACCATTTAGATCCCAGTTCTGCTGTTAGGAAAACAAAAAGGGAAAAAATGGAAACCATGTTGAGGAATGATTCACTTAGCTCGGACCAGTCAGAATCAGTTAGGCCTCCACCACCAAAGCCATACAAAACAAAAAAAGGAGGTAAAATGCGACAGCTTTCATTGAGCAGCTCTGAGGAAGAGTTGGCTTCAACACCAGAATATACAAGTTGTGATGATCAGGAGATTGAAAGTGAAAGCGTCAGTGAAAAAGGTAAGCGTGATAAGCAATAGGCTTCCATTTTTTTCTTCTCCTATTATATTGCCCTGAACTTAAAATCTTGTGTTTCTCATGTTTTATCAGTGTGGCTTCCAGACCTGCTTTTATCCTGTTTCACTAAAACAATATAGTTTAAAACATCATCAGATCTGTATTTCCCTTTACCTATAAATGTATACACTCTTTCTACGTACTATGTGGGTATGACCTATTCTGTAATTCATTACATTGGAGGTAGAGAAGAGAGGTAGGTATATGTTAAAAATCACAACAAACATAGTGAACACCCTTTTGCACATTGTGTTGTTTCTCCACAGACCAATTTCCATGTTTGCTATGATGATTTGTCAACTAACAATGAAGTGACATTCTATTTCTTGCAGCTTCTGAATTCAGGCCGCCCGTTGTTCATTTCGGAAGGGATGTTGGTCGTGGATCATGGGCCAGTGAATCCTCACAAAGGAATCAATGTCCAATTAAAGACCACAGGCAGCTGTGAATTATAGGACTGCGCAAAACAACATTGCTCTTGGTTTCTGGGCAGTGTATTCCTAGCTAGGTTTTGTTGCAGGTATGAGAAAGACATGCAGACTTAGGATCACACAAACAAATTACAGACTTTCCATCGATGCTAAATTTTCACTGGTAACATCCTTGATAAATTAGTATTGGAAATGGAAAAGTTGATATATTTTGAACAAAGAGAGCATATTACAGTTTTTTTTCGGACGGAACCAGTAGCTGGTGGCATGAACTAGTTCTACACTGACTGCAAAGTCTTGATACCTGAAGCCTTTTGATTGTTGGTTTTCAAAACCTTCCCGCAGTACACTCCACATCGAGCTCCCATATTCAATGCTAAGAAGATGAGAATATCTGTTCGATCATTTTTTTCCCAACTTTGTTTTGAAACTTTTTTTTGTAATGGACCAGAATCTTACACTTTCAACAAAAATTGTTATATTGTAAAAAAATTAAATACCCCGTACTCAAAAACTAGATTTGAAGGGTGCTTTAAAAAATAATGAACTGTGCTCTTATTTCATCGACTCCCAAGAGGTGCTCAAAAGGGAGGCCCAGTTTCCTTGCATAAAACATGATAAACCCTAGATGAGTGAGGTAGCCTGGCATTGGTACTTTCTGTCCAACTGTGAACCCTATGCATGAAGTTGTTGGCAAATACTAACATATTAATTCTGAATAGGATCTGTAGTAGAGTAGAACACAAATAGATATTGCAAGGCAGACTGATTTAGTTACACAAAATGCAGGTTTTAGGGAATGACTTGAGTAAGTGGATTTAGAAATGTATTCTATGATATACACATTCAGAATACCAGTTTTTTGATCACAGTATAAAGAAAATAATAACTAGAGAATATTGTAAAGGCGATAACACAAAAACAAAAGGGCTGGTTTTCCTTTTCATTTGAAGGAGAAATAAAAGCATTTAATATGTTTGTTTAGCATTCAAAAACGTGCCAAAGAGGGTAAGGTATCAGAGTATAACTCTTTAAGGGGTAATCAGCAAGAGGAAATTACTTCCCATCAGAGCAGTTGAATGCTGTAACCTATAGCCTTAACAAGGTGTGATTGGGAGCTTACCAATACAGTTATTTTTTGATAAGAGTATGTTAATAATTCAGTTATTGTGTAAACCTATTCTGCCCTTGTCCTCTGTGTGTGTGTGTGTGTGTGTGTGTGTGTGTGTGTGTGTGTTATACATATATATGTATTGCTTATTTGTGCTCCTCGTATGTTTACTAAAGTAAACGGAAGGAAGTATGTCAGTGGAAGGCCTCTTCTAACACCAAAGCGGATCTGAATCAAAGCATAGGAGTTGCATTGCAGGGACTAGTTTATTAACATTGCACATAAGAGAAAGTCAAAATCTGGGATACTAGGAGAAGAATTACCAACAGTGCTGTGAAGTGGCTGTAAAACAACATTTGTGGATCTGCAAAACCTTCAAATTCTCAGTGCTTAATTTGAATCGGTCGTTGAAGGTGGAGCCCACCGGTACTCATTTTTGGGGACTGGCACTTATTTTTAATCATCAGACGTTGACTCAGAACAAGAAAGAGAAAGGCAGACAAGTTGAAAAAGGAGGTAGAGAATTATGGAAAAACAATGTCATAGGGAGAGAGCAGAGCTGAAACAAAAAGTCTGTAAGGGTGAAATAAAGGAACAGAACGTGTAGTTTAGTGGATGTATGAGGTGGATTCAAGACTAGAAAGCATTGGTATTTGCAACCACAACAGTCCACAGTGCTGGCCACAGGCTTCTGACAAAAATGTTGGGCCCGGCACTTATTATTTTACAAATTAAGCACTGAATCAGTAATAAATTGAGATATTCGTTTGCATGCCCCAGAAACACAAAACTAATAAGAAAAAGCTAAAGTCAACAGGCAGGACACAAAAATAATTAGAAAGTCTACACACCCCTCAGTTTTCATATGATAGGTCCATAACAAAATCCATTGAGCCAGTTTTACTGATTGAAGCTTAGCTGTGCGTAAGGTTGTATTTTAATGACTCTAGCTGCATATTTGTTACGTTTTTCAATAGCTCTCAAAGAAGCATTTTCTTTGAAGACAATTTTCTAAACCAGGCAGTGAAACATCTCCCAGAATCTAGACTTGTAAGAAGGACTGTTACCTTCAGTCCATTCACTGGCAGTCAATCCCTTGGCACTAGTGTCCAGTGAAAATAGTAATGGCTGAAACACTGCATTTGTTGGTTAGAGACAAAAAGTATAAGATTAGTTTTAGGACTGAGCTCAGTCTCTCAGAATAAATATATTGAGACTCAGAACTGTTAAACAAATGAAAATGTCCAGCCTGTTCTGGTTTCTAAAGTGGAGGCCCTCCTGCTAATTCCTACAGCGGAATCTGTGTTATTTTTGAATGTTTAACTGCAGTTGTGAAATAATCAAGAGGAGTCACTCTTTAGACAAAGGAATATTGTGTCAACCTCGTAATGGGAAATAAATATTTTTTTCTTTTAAATAACCCTCACCCACCAGGGTTACCCCTTGGTAGCATGATTCATCATAGGGTTCTTCCCTAACCCGCTACAGAAAGGGGTGTGCTGCGACCGGTTGCAGCATGCCCCTCTCGTACAGATTCCCACCAGAGGAGTGCCACCATGTGACATGTTTAGGTTCTAAGCACTTAACTGTTCTGTTCAGACACAGATATTTTCATTGCAGTGGAGATGACGAAAATCACTGGAGTTGCTGGAACAAATGTTGATATTTAGATCGCACCCAAAAGCAAAGCTGTTGATTATTCTTCTCAAATGTTTCTCAGGCTTGACACTCTTCAAGTTTATTGGCATGTCTGTGAAGTCTGTGAAATCTGAGGCATGCTGCCTCAGAGTCTGATATTCATGGCCTACAAATTCAGCAGATTTTGGCCACTGTTATACAGTAAGCCTTACAACAGTAGAACTCTTAAAAGGTGTCTGAAAGTGATCCATAATTCAGTATTTATATATCGCTGCTTGCAGTATCCCACTCTAGCTTTGAGGGACCAAGGTTGTAATTCTTTAAAATAAAATCTTACTTGTCATTAGTTGTTCTGTTCTTCAGTTGTGATAGCTGACAGGATTTTTATGGTTGCAGTTAACCCCTTATCCAGCTGTTCATGCCCAAAATGTTTCCCTTAAATATTTTGGAGGATTTAGAGAACTATACTTAAGGCAGCAAAGGTGAACTAGGCTGCTGGTACTGCACAACACCTGGAATTCTTCAGAAGGGGTATTCTGTGATATGGCCAAGTTGAACCCTTATATATGCCTTCATATGTAACAGGCTGCATCCAGGGCACATTACAGGAGTACACAGTTACAGTGTGTGTAAGAGCAATTATATCACTTTCTAAGGAAAGGGGCTCAATTGTAGTTGGACATGTGGGAGAATGTGGAAGGAGTGTGTGAAAATTAAAAACGTTCTGTTCATTGCAAACAGGTATATATGCTTGATGTCATTTGGTTGTCTTGCAGCATGTTTTTTCATTCAAAAGAATTAGGTATGGGAGTTCAGAATGACCCATTTGTGCACACTACATTTACATTTGGAGTAGGTTCTTGTTATTTAGGAATTTACATGAGGAGTCTGCATATGAACATTACACAGTCACATCTTTAGACTTCAATATTTAGTCCAAATATGATGTAGAAAGTGTCATTTAAGTGAAGGGTGGAGAGGTTTATTTATGTAAGTTTGTATGGCGGGCATTGACATAGCCAAGTCAGGTTGCAATTCTTTACTTGTCTTAGTGTCCAATAGAAGGTGATCTTAGGTTCTCAATGTGCTTGTTCAGATGCAGTGCCCTGCCAATGTCCAGCTATCAGTTATGCAATGCCAGTGAGCTTAGCCATTGATGGAGATACAGGGTTGCCTAGATTTCATGTTAAAGTTCAAAAGTGTAGGATGAGCCCCCTTCCCTTGGCATGAAAGTATGCTTTAATATTGTATTAAGATCAAGATTCTGAAAATCATATATAGTGTTATGTATTATCTTAATTTTTGTGTGCATGGGTGTGCTGTTTTGCTGCTAGTACTCTTCTAGTTCCATATATGGAAATGGACCTTTGGGGCTAGGCATGATAATTATCCTGGAAGTAATGTTTCGGTGTGATCTTTGAAGCTGGAGTTTAACATGTTAAGCACCATGCCTAAATAAGTCCTCTTTAATTCTATAACTTCGTGCCAAGGGGCTCCAACTGGTGGCTCTGGACCTACTAGTAGCTCACCGATAACCTGGAAGTAGGTCCTTAAAGTGCAGCCCAGCACAGTGTGTAATACAGAAAGTTTATCCATTTTGAAGATGGTAGCGCTAAACCTCTCTTTTTCCTTGGGGCGGTAGCCAGACAAACCAATGGCAGAGCCAAACACACACACGCAGCCTATGGTACCTGCAACATGACCACCTGTCTCCACTCTCAACGTAGCAATGTCACATAGAGATTAGTTACTTTGCATGCCCCACTCAAGCAATCATACAGTAACTGTGAAACAAACTGTGCCACTAAAGAAGTGCCAGCAATGACCAGAGTGAAGTTACTGGTGTGTGTGGGACTGCCAGAGACAGTGAAGTCAAAGTATGCGATAACCATTCATTAGCAGCCCTGGAGTCAAGGAGAGCAGAGGTTGGATTAAAAGTAGAGACAAGTAATAGTCTTGCTTATTTCAGATGGTGGGAGTGGGTTGTGCATTCATGTGTATTTGTTTACATTTTTCTCTGTACAAATATACATATATGTGCACTATTCTGTATGGGCTGAGTATGTGGCTGATTTTGTGTCCCACCTTGAATGACATTGTCTCAAAATGGAATCCATTCCTAGTGTTAGTTACACCAAATGTATATGTGCCCCCATTATAAGGGATTCATCTCTGGCACAATTATGACTATTCCTGACATAATGTTGGCTCTGTCATAATAAAGGTAAATTCTAATATATTTTGCCCTTCCTTGGACGAATCAGGGCATAGCGGCAGCTATCCTTGCCGTATTGTGATAAGCTTGGCCTAATTGTGGCTATCTATCTCATAATCATGGCTGACCCTGGACCAATAATGTCCATGACTAATCAGATGTGTTCATTCTTAGCATTATGGTGGGCAGCCATGGCACAATTGTGCCCTTAACACAATGGTGGGCATCCTTGGCACAATGCAGATGTCTTTGACATTATGGTGGGCAGAATCTGTTGATGTGATGCATTTGTACTAGGGAAATCAAAAGCTGATGTTTGGGGACCATGCATGAAAACTAATTTTTGGGCCAAACATTGATGTTTGCTTTCAGAAAAAGACAACAGTTACTGGGAGGGTGTTAATCCTGTAAGGAAAGGGCATTATTGAAAGAAAAACATATATTTTGAGAAACTGATATTTGAAACCCAAATGATTAAAAACCAAAAACGTATATAAAGTTGCTCTTTGTTGGGCACTTTCTGCTTTGGCTGTTATTTCATTAGTCATGGAAGGCATTTTAAATTTATAATGCTTTTTCTAGACATTGCTACTAGAAAATTCTGTTCAGATTCAGATTTTAATGTCTTTATTTCGATAATAAAATCATAAAAGACAATTTAGACAAGTATTTAAAAATATTTTCAAAGTCTCCACATTATACAAAATCATACTAGAAAGATAAAATCAATATGTTTATCAAATATACAATCAGTCTAAAAACCACAATTAAAAAGTTATTAAACCGTTTTTGAAACGAAACAAGACATTGGATGTAGCTGATCATAAAAGTTGATTAGACATATACAGGTAAACACTATGCACATTGCACTTTATGATCAAGAGGCAGTTAAGTTCCTTCTAGCTCTGATTGCCCATGCCCAGCCTAAGTACTTAGCCAAGCATATCACGATAAAATCAGAGGTGTTTGTTTTTAGAGCCCAAATAGCGTCCGAGGATTTTTTACATGTCATGCGTTTAAAAATGGGTTTTAACCATTTTAAGCGGGGTTCTCTGTATTGAGGACAGGCGAACAAAAAGTGACCCTCAGTTTCCTTACATCCGGGGCAACGACTGCAAGGGTTGGTGGAGCTATTGCCCCAAGATGAGGTGAAGGAATTTAGGGGTAGTGAGCCCACTCGGAATTGGTGGTATAGTTTTTTATCCATTGACCTGGAGATAAGGTCCCAGTATGCCTCCCGGGCTGGATCCAATTTAAAACTTAAAAAACGCCCCGTCAAGTTTTCAGAACTGGAGGCATGTGCCAAGGGAAGGCGAGTTGAGGCCCAGAATAAACCCTTAAATTCCTTTTTCGAGGGAAAGTTGTTCGTACCTGGCGAGACCCACAGATGGCTCAAGCCCATGTCATGCAGGCTCCTTTTCACCGAGCGAAGCCATGGGAT
The DNA here is from genome assembly GCF_964204655.1 of Triturus cristatus. Classification (NCBI taxonomy): domain Eukaryota; kingdom Metazoa; phylum Chordata; class Amphibia; order Caudata; family Salamandridae; genus Triturus; species Triturus cristatus. The sequence goes on along the minus strand of NC_140587.1, from coordinate 397,833,483 downwards.
TCGCTCCGATCCCCACATAGCCTTTACCTCGGTTAGCTCCTTAGCAAAGAGAGCCAAATCCTCCGAAGTCCATATGCGCCTCCAAGTGGACACTACTCTGTATCTTGCCATGTCCGATATTGGAAGACAACCCATGTCGTGGCAAAGTGGGATCTGTGGGGTTGATTGGGGCAGCCCTACCAGATTACGAAGAAACCTACACTGTATCCTATACAAACTCGAGAGGTCCATAAAACCCCATAACTCTGCCCCATAAAGTGTTGCAGCATTAATTTTAACATCATAGATTTGTAGGGCGGGGACAACCCTTTTAGTGATTGATTTCTTTTGCTCACGCAAAAGACAACCAGTCAGTTGGGCAAGTTTTAGCTGTTGGGTCTCTATTTGTGGTTTCCAAGACAGTCGGCAATCCAGAGTGACCCCCAGGTACGTCATCGTATCAACTTGTTCCAGGTTAACCCTGTTAAGTTGTACACTACTACGTATTGGTTTTTTCCTGGAGAAAACCATAAACTTGGTTTTCCCCACATTTATCTGAAGGTCATTCTGTTTACAATATTCCTCAAAGTGATTTAAAGCCAACTGTAAGCCTCCCCTAGTCTTTGAAAGGAGGAGGGTGTCGTCCGCAAAGATCAACATTGGGAATTTAGTCCCCGCCAAGGACGGTGCGTCAGTATTAGTAGACCCGAAGAATTTCACTACCTGATCTATAAAGAGTAAGAAGAGGGTGGGGGCGAGAACGCACCCCTGACGGACTCCCCGTGAAACCGGAAATGAGTCAGTATATTGCCCTTGTAACCCCCATCTTACCCTGGCAAAGTTATCTTCGTGTAGTCTAGTAATCATCTCCACCAATTCTCCCGGCATTCCTAGGTCCCTTAGTACCTGCCATAATTTTCCCCTCGGCACCAAATCAAAAGCTGATTTCAAGTCTATGAAAGCAGCGAAGATGGTGCCACCCCCCAGTATAACGACCTTCCAAAAGATCATGCAGAACCTCAGAACCTGGTCAATGGTACTTATACCAGATCTAAAGCCCGCTTGTAGCGGGGACAGTATTCCTTCTAGTTCAATCCACCCTTGGACCCTCGCCAGGATCATACGGGCAAAAACTTTCTGAAAGCAGTCAATTAGGCTGATAGGGCGATAGTTCCCTGGGTTCGATCTATCACCCTTTTTGTGTATAGGGAGGATCTCTGCCCCCTTCCAAGACTTGGGTATATGGGCACCTCTCGCTATAGTGTTAAATATGCTAGTTAAATAGGGTACCCAAAGGCCTAAGTTTAGCTTAAATAGGTCTGCTGGAATTTGATCTAACCCAGGGGCTTTCCCTCTCTTGATTAGGCCTAATGCAAGCTCCGTTTCCGCTTCTGTAAAGGACATAGTCACGTTGCCAGGGGGTATTGCCGGTAGCAGATTAGATGCAGACGTAGGGTCAACAACTACTGTGCAAAATTGGGAGGAGTAATGATTTATCCAGACTTCCGGAGATACGTTGTTAGACGGGGTACGGAATTCACCGTCTTTTCCGCATTTAACAATATCCCAGAATTTGGTCTGGTTGTTGGATTTGCTAGCGTCCAAAAGGTCTGCCCAAAAATCATCTTCCCATTCCCTCTTTGCCTCCCATTGAACTCTTTTATACCTTTGTCTGGCCTCTTTTACTGCACTTAGGTCTCTGGTTTTAACTTTCTCTATTAGGTGACTATGCGCCTCTCTACACTCTCTATTATACCATTTTGCTCTTGGAGCATTCTGGTGCCCGTTGTTAGACTTACATGGTTTTGAGAGAATAGTTTTAAGCTCAGAGAAGCATTTGTCATGAATGCCCATGATCTTATCTAAATCACCCTGACCCCTCTCAACAACAGCAGACCTCACTTTGTTTAAAGCATTAGTCACCACATTTTCAATGTTGGCCTGTATCATTGCATCATTTGATATGATTGACCATTTCAATCTCCTCCGGTCATTTGATACGGTTACAACCCCTTGCCCCCTTGGATCTGGTTCCGCTAGTCTTTTCATGCCATACATTTTGACTTTCAGGGACAATGGGTTATGGTCACTTTCCGGACGCATTACAATTTCCATATCGACAATTAGGCTCCAATATTCCATTTTTATGAGGATGTAGTCAATACGACTTTTCCTCGCACCATTGTCAAAAGTGGGATTGGCTCCAATGTCCGATTTGGTGCGTCCGTTTGCGGCCCTTAATCCCCAAGTGAGGCAAAAAGCAGTCCAATTCAGGGCAGCCTCCGTTGCTTTAACTGGTAATTTGTTGGAAAGTTCGGGGATTTTCCAGGTCGCATCTTCTTCAAACCCCCAATTGTCTTCCGGCAAGTACAGTGGTTCAATTGTGCAATTAATATCACCCGCTATTATAATAAATGAGCCTTTATTCCAACCCAATAGTAATGTATCTAGGGCGCCTATCAGCTTGGGGCAACGGCCGCCAGGGAGGCCTCTAGAGTATATGTTAATAATAAGCATTTCCTGCCCCCCTACTTCCCTCAGCCTTATAGCCAATATGTCGGGATTATCCACATACAGTTCAGAAACTGAAAAACACCAGGCCTGTTTTACCCAAATGGTCAGTCCCCCTGACGCCCGCCCTTTAGTACCTTTTATAGCTGGTTTGAAAAAATTTGTGAATCCAACCATGTAAGACGGAGATGTGGCCCATGTTTCTTGCAGGAGGACAACCTCATGTTTACCTATAAATACCAACCAATCCTCAGAAATCATGCGGGTCTTGACTCCGGCAACATTCCAAGATACCATATGTGAAATTAAAGAAGAATTTACCTCTACGTGGTTATTGCTAACAATGGGAGGGGAATGGGAGCTCGGTAAGATGTCATTTGTTAGACTGGTCACATCTATATTGGAAGTGGAAGCCTCTTCCTCACTTTGCCCCCTCAACATACTATTGTTGTTATGGAAAAGGGACTGTTGCTCCTTTACTAATTCCGAGGTAGGGTTAAATGGGATGTGCGCTCCCTCCCCCTTCCCTATAGCTGTGTTCGGTGACTGGGTCAGTGCACATAGTCAGTCAACCCATTCTAGATCTGACAGTGCCTCGAAATGATTGAAGAGAGGAGGGTAGTATTGGGGGTGATGGATTGTGGGCTCCCGGGGCATTCCCCCTTTGAGTTTCCAATGATTGAGGCCCATTTGATTAATTGGGTACGTGTGGGGGTAAAAGTAACCAAGGTGTAAGGTCTGTACATCACCCAAATGGGCAAATCTAGCTTTCCTTTGGATTCTTTCCACCACCCAGGGGTCTCTAAATGAAATTAAAATACAGTCACCCTCCAGATCTTTTTCGCCCTTACCTACCCATTCTACTCTCCTTACATAGAGGATTTCGGTGGGAGATGACGGGGGGAGAGGGCGATGTTTGTTTAGCCAGAAGATGACCTTATTCCGCAGATCCCCTTGTGATTCTTTAATACCCTCTCTTAGGGGGGCCACTCCAGTTAGAACGATGGTATATTGTGACGCTTCAGGAGGTAAGTTTACTCTGGGTGGGTGTCGTGAATTTCTGTTATCTGTCCTCGGGTTCCTATCTTGGAGAGTGGTTTTCCTCTCCCTACCCATTATAGATGTCTGTGCTGGAGTATTATTAGGTTGGTTTACTGCACCATTTGCTGGAGGTTTTTTCCCCTGCGTGTTGTTAGTTGCCACTGGGCGTTTAGCCTTTGGTGTTTCTTTAGTAGGGGCTCTACTTGCAGTAGTCAATGTGGCAGCTGTAGTTTTTACTCCTATTAGTGGTTTTTTATTAATAATAGTAGAAGATGTCCCTACGGGGATAGTTGTGGTTGACCCCCCTTTTTGGTTAGCACCCCCTATGGGGTTAGGGCCCCTTGTCTTGAAACTAGTAGTCGTTAAGTTTTGCAAGAGGTCCATATTAATGTTGACCGCTGCTTCCAGGACATCTATTTTAGCGGACATTATCCTGGTACTTTCTAAGACCGGAAGCAATAAGGTTTTAATCATTGCTTCCATTTTTGCCAACAGGACATCGTCACTACTAAAACATGTTGGGCAAGGATTAGAAGACCCTGAGTGGACCAATGAAGGACAGTACACTATTGGGGGTTCTTGTATGGTCTGGGAATGAGAGGGACTATTAACTTGATCTATTTTAGGTTGTTTTTGTACATTTTCTCCCTTTGAGCTTGAAGCATGCTTTCTTTTCCGTGGAACCTGATTAGTAACGTGATTGGTAATTACTGGAGGCAAAACGGGCATACTGGATAAGGTGGGAGCGTATAATTGTGGGGTTCTGGACAAGCTACTCTCATCGTCCTCCGTATTTTGACTGTCCGCTTCTAAACAGGTCAGGTTATTATCAGATTTCAGTTCCATGTTATCATTGGACGTGGATGTTGGATCTCCGTCCCCATCTACATGAACTATCACTTCGGTCTCTGAAGTAGAGATACAATTAAATACAGCATTAGTTAAAGGGCTTTTAACACGGGCCAGGGCACCAATAGATGAGCGTTTCCCAGTAACTAAGTCCAGGGACAATCTGTGCTCAACTAGTTCAATTTCTTTTTCTAGTATCCCTGTGGCTCGGGTGATAAAAGCATCGAGGGGGCCTGAGACAACACCCTTAGAGGTTTGAATATGCACTAGGCGCTGTTTGCCCGATCTTAGGGCCATAATTGGAAATTAATAATGGTGCCACAATATAACGCAAAATGTAGTATACGGTGTAACAAGATGATAAAATGTACAGAGAACCAAGGCTCTAAGCCCAACCCAACCTCGTCCGACCCCGGACGGCCACAGACGGTCCCGCCCTTGTCCCGGGCTTCTCCCGGCGCCCTCCCGCGCGCTCCCGCGCAGCGGGAATGTTACCTTTACTTTATGGGAGATCTAAGGACCCCAAGGGGGCGGGGCCGGCAGGGAGAGGAGCCCAGCTGGTAACGGGCGCGCGGGGACTCCTGGTCCGTGGAGTCCCGCTCTACCCTCGCAGCCCTGCCGGTCGGAAGAAGCCCTTTGAAGTGTTGCAGCCGCTGTGTTTCCGCGAAGCGGGACCCGCGAAGCGGGTCCGGCGAGGAGGGGCGGTACACAGCGGTCGGAATCAGCGGTAGCTGTGGTAGCAGTTACAGGTTGCCCAGCATTGATCGAAGGAATCCACCTGAGGTAAGGCTCAGCTGCCTTTTGACTTTACCGGCGTTTGGGGGCGGGGCCGGCAGGGAGAGGAGCCCAGCTGGTAACGGGCGCGCGGGGACTCCTGGTCCGTGGAGTCCCGCTCTACCCTCGCAGCCCTGCCGGTCGGAAGAAGCCCTTTGAAGTGTTGCAGCCGCTGTGTTTCCGCGAAGCGGGACCCGCGAAGCGGGTCCGGCGAGGAGGGGCGGTACACAGCGGTCGGAATCAGCGGTAGCTGTGGTAGCAGTTACAGGTTGCCCAGCATTGATCGAAGGAATCCACCTGAGGTAAGGCTCAGCTGCCTTTTGACTTTACCGGCGTTTGGGGGCGGGGCCGGCAGGGAGAGGAGCCCAGCTGGTAACGGGCGCGCGGCGACTCCTGGTCCGTGGAGTCCCGCTCTACCCTCGCAGCCCTGCCGGTCGGAAGAAGCCCTTTGAAGTGTTGCAGCCGCTGTGTTTCCGCGAAGCGGGACCCGCGAAGCGGGTCCGGCGAGGAGGGGCGGTACACAGCGGTCGGAATCAGCGGTAGCTGTGGTAGCAGTTACAGGTTGCCCAGCATTGATCGAAGGAATCCACCTGAGGTAAGGCTCAGCTGCCTTTTGACTTTACCGGCGTTTGGGGGCGGGGCCGGCAGGGAGAGGAGCCCAGCTGGTAACGGGCGCGCGGGGACTCCTGGTCCGTGGAGTCCCGCTCTACCCTCGCAGCCCTGCCGGTCGGAAGAAGCCCTTTGAAGTGTTGCAGCCGCTGTGTTTCCGCGAAGCGGGACCCGCGAAGCGGGTCCGGCGAGGAGGGGCGGTACACAGCGGTCGGAATCAGCGGTAGCTGTGGTAGCAGTTACAGGTTGCCCAGCATTGATCGAAGGAATCCACCTGAGGTAAGGCTCAGCTGCCTTTTGACTTTACCGGCGTTTGGGGGCGGGGCCGGCAGGGAGAGGAGCCCAGCTGGTAACGGGCGCGCGGGGACTCCTGGTCCGTGGAGTCCCGCTCTACCCTCGCAGCCCTGCCGGTCGGAAGAAGCCCTTTGAAGTGTTGCAGCCGCTGTGTTTCCGCGAAGCGGGACCCGCGAAGCGGGTCCGGCGAGGAGGGGCGGTACACAGCGGTCGGAATCAGCGGTAGCTGTGGTAGCAGTTACAGGTTGCCCAGCATTGATCGAAGGAATCCACCTGAGGTAAGGCTCAGCTGCCTTTTGACTTTACCGGCGTTTGGGGGCGGGGCCGGCAGGGAGAGGAGCCCAGCTGGTAACGGGCGCGCGGGGACTCCTGGTCCGTGGAGTCCCGCTCTACCCTCGCAGCCCTGCCGGTCGGAAGAAGCCCTTTGAAGTGTTGCAGCCGCTGTGTTTCCGCGAAGCGGGACCCGCGAAGCGGGTCCGGCGAGGAGGGGCGGTACACAGCGGTCGGAATCAGCGGTAGCTGTGGTAGCAGTTACAGGTTGCCCAGCATTGATCTATTTTTTCTAAATTGAAGTGGGATTTTTCTTGTGTTGCGTTTTCACTTTATTACTGCTTGAAGTGCTGCATACATACTTTACACAGCTTCTCTAAGCTAATCCTGACTTCTCTGTGCCAAGCTACCAGAGGGTTGAGGAAAGGTTAATTTGGGGTTTGCTTGTCCCGCACGCTGACAAGAATTGTGGTTGCTATTTGAGTAGGGTCTCTCCCCCCTCAATCAGTAACACATTTTCTCACATTGGTGAGCAGAGGTGAGGATTAGGACTTGTGTTTGTGCAGTGCTATACAGTGATTTTGTGTTACAGTTGTGTTGGGGAGGTTGGTGCTCTACTACTACATTGAGTTTTAAATGTTGCCTGTCCAAAATATTACATCCATAATATCGACTACCACAATATCATGAAAATATTTATTTATAGGTTAATTTTATTTATATTCTTAACTTTGTATCTAGTTATCTTGAGATATATGCCTCTTCAAGGTAAACCTATACTTACCTATATATAGGTACCTTTATGATATTGTATTAGTAAATAATCTGGAAATGATGATTTGGCATGATGATATATTTATCACATGATATTGTAGCATACATCTGGGCGGTCTTTACTAGTAATCAAGAACAGTGTGGTCACTATTGTGATTGTATTTGACGTGGTCACTACTGCACCAGTGATCAAAGCCATTGGAAGCTGGGGACTATATATTTATTGACCAAAAGTATCTCTCATTATAGTAAGGGTCGGAAACCCCTGCTCTGTGCAGTCTCTAGAAGCAAATGGTTTGGGATACTGTTTATAGGCCAAGCAGTATGGTCACACCCACTTCTCTTGCCTTTCAAGGGGAATGGTTCTTGAACACTGTTGGAGTGAGAATATCCGTTTCATAGTATACAAGTCTTTACCCCAGTCCTGAGTTCCCAATTGCATGTGTATCTGTTACCCTGACTTTTGGTCTCCTTTTAATCAAGTGTGTGCACAGAGGCCTAGGCCTGTCGCAGGCAATTTGAGGTACAGGACTGGAGTGTCGCTCCAAGCATACCCCAAGTGTTGATAGGGGACTATTGTCCCTGTCCTAGGTTAAGCACATAATGCAGTAGTGGGAGCTTAATGCATAATGCAGTAGTGACACCTTACCATGTTTTGTGATCCCATATAGTTTACCAGACTTTCTTTTATCTGTGCCAGTGAACGTTTGGCTTACTGACACTTATTGTGTAAAGTACTACTGTTATCAAAAAGGCCATAACCTTGCGCTGACATCCTTTGTGTATGTCAAGTGCATGTGGAGTACACGTGTAGTACATGTGCAGTAGTAGAACTCACTGTGTAGGAGTTTGCGTTCTGAAACCTGTGGGATCCATTTTGTGTGCTCCTGGTTTACAATGGCACATGGTGGGGGGCGAGCTCAGCTTTCCTCAGACAGTGAAACTGTATTGCCTGCTTTCCAGTAACTAGGTAGTCAAGAGTCAGACACTGGAGTGAGGCGGGAAACGTTTAGAAATTCCATGAAGCATTTGTTACAAGGACTGCTGATTAGAACTTCCTGAGAACTGCTTTTTGGTAGATAGCAGGGGTGAATGCTGGAACTGCAGTTCATTTTTTACAAGGTGAGGTAGCTTTTAGGTCAGGCTTGCCCTTTTGTCTGTCCCTGATCACTACTTCAGAGAAGCTGATGACAGGAAAGTAAAGAATCATCTCACTTCATTGTGCCCATTTTCTGGGTGCTTCAGTTTGGAGCCAGCCCCATTGCTACCTGCTGTGAGAATCACTATTTTACACAAAGGCTGCATCTGGCGCACAGCCTAAAAAAGGAAAACAATTTTATAGCAAAACTTTATTAGGTTTTGATATAAGTAACTTGGTTCTTGACAAAAAGCATTAAAAAGTCTTCAGGATATGAAGAGGGAAATTCTGGAGTGCATTTAACTACCGGGGAAGTATCTTCAATTTAAACAGGGCAGTTCACCCCATATGATTAAGGGGCAATGTACCCGATTAGGTCATGTCCTTTCGGACCCGCGGGACCAAGGGACGAAGATTCAGGTTCCAAGTAAGTTCAGGTAACTATTCATGCGCACACCCAGTTAAAGGAAGCTAAGGTGATGTATGGGAAGTCCGGAGTGTCTCTTCTTGTCAGTCTCACCGTAGGGGCACCAAGAGAGATTTATCCCAGTTGACCCGTAGCCCGGAAGCTGAACCAAAGGAGGTCGGAATCTGGCAGAGGCGGGGCTCCTTAAAAGTGGATTGAGATAAAAAAAAAAGGACATTGTCTGAGTAAAGGGCAATTCTGTCGCAAGGTGCCAGTCAAAGCCTGATATTTGTGCATCACAGCTTATCCAGACTGCCAGGGGCTCTATGGCCAGGGCAAATCAAATAGGGGACGAAGCAACCCTGTCCGGTGTCCATGTGGATGGGAAATGTGGGAGACGGAGCTCCGTTGACTCTCACTTGGGCCTGAGGAGTTGCATATAGGACCTTAATGTAAGCCCGATAACACAGACCGCAACCCATTTTAATACCGCTTCTAAAAAAGACCAATGATAGTATCAAAGGCCTTCTCAAAATCTATGTGCTTGAGAGCCGCTGACCCGGCCAGGGAACGGAAGCGAGCTGGATCAACTTGTCTAATACAGTTTCATGTACTCCAGTGTGGGATGAAGCTGCACTGGTCCAGATGGATCAGGCAGGTCAAATATTTCAGAAGGCGAATGGCCTTTATTTTGACCTCTGTGTTAATGAGGGAGATAAGGCAGTAGGAGGCACCTCAGTCTCGAGAGCGGCCTGGCTTTGGCAGGACCACCAATATTGCCAGGTCTATCTCTAGTGGAAAGCTTCCCCTGGTAATGGCCTCTGCAAACAGTTCCAGAATCTGGGGGAGGATCTCTGAGCAGAGCCTGCAAAAGTACACCGGAAATCTATCCGGCACTGGGATCTTTCCCAGGTTTAAATCCAAGAGAGTTTCGCCCACCTCCTCCAGATCTTGTTCTTTATGATCCTCCTGAGTCAGTCGAGAAGGATACGTGCGCTACAAATGGTGAGTCATTCTTCCGTGCTTGCCGGGATTGTTCAGCATAAAAGGGCCTCCTAGTATCCATCAGCGACTCCCTTCCATCAATCAGCTAGGGCACCACCCTGAATTCTATAGTCTTAGTGGCCAACCAAAAGAGCAATTTGTCAGATTTGTTCCCCGTTCATAAACGCATCTGATGGAGGCTTTCCAGCATCGTCAGGCCTCCTCCAAACACAACTGCCACAGAAAAGCTCTGTCGATGGCCAAGCAGCACTCCAACTAATCTGATTGTTGGCCCCTTGCTTTTCACTTTTGGGAGGGTATAGATGTCTCTAGTTCCACAACTTGCATATGTTTTTCACTGTTTTTGCCCCGGATGTAGGAGCTGCCGATCTGCCACATGATCGCCTTACAGGTCCCCCAAAGTGTGCCAGGGGGTGCCACCAAGTCCTTGTTTATAATAAGAAAGGATTTAAGTTCTGTAGATCAGGGGGAATTGTTCCTCCATCAGGAACCAAGCATTGAGCCGCACATGGGTCTATCCCCCGTCAGGGAAGAACCAAAGTGCACGGCCCCTGGTGCGAAAGTCGGATATCCCTCACGGGAGAATATGAGAGGCAGTGGTGCGCAGCAGGTCAGGGGGTCAGAGTAGCAAATAATCATTGCAAGACGATGAACCGTGTGCTGCTGACATGTGTGTAGCCCTGAAAATTGGGATACCAAATTCTCCAAATGTCGCTGAGACCCAAGCCATTTGCCCAGTCAGCTAAGCCACTCCCTGTTCTCTGTGGAGATCTGGGAGGTCTCTGAGAGTCTCGGTCTTTCATGATATCATTGAAGTCGCCCCCAACAATTGTTACCCTGTGCAGCAGAGCTAGGACAAGTTCCCGAAGAGCTGTGATTGTGGAGCCAGCGTGAGGAACATGTACGCATACAACATTGTAGGGGGCACAAATCATCCTTGCGTATCATGAGAGACTCTGGACACACCTAAGGGCAGGATCTTGTGGGGAAGTATAGATACCCCTCTTGAGCTCCGAGAATATCCGGTGTGGAACACCCTGTCGGGCAACAAATGGACAGTTAGTACCCTTCAGGTGTGTTTGCTGCAGCATCAGAATTGCTGAGGTGTGTTTGTGTATGAAGTGCATCACTGCCCATCTCTTAATGCGATCCAGGAGGTCATTGACGTTCCGCATCATTACCATGAATGCATGCATAATGGAGGTGGGGATCAATTTTGGTGCAGTACTGGAAGAGGCCCATAAGTCCACACCATGTGAAGGACTGTGTCACTGTATTGCTTGTGTAGGAACTTAGGGGATATGTGGTATGAGCCTGTGAGATGTGATTGCGTTGTGGAGAGCCGTGAAACAACAAAAATAAACAACATAATAAAACATCTTAAAAAGATCGCAACTCCCCCAACCCTATACTTCCCCCCTGAGGAAGCATCTATCTCCAAAACTCTTCAGCTAGGGGTGGATTTAACTTGGAATAAGAGTAGTTTGGTGGTGAAGTCTGTTATCCCTTCAGCGGCTCCACCTACGGAGCGATACAGAATTAGAACAGCTGTGGGGTTCAGAGGTGCTGGCATGCACTGTTCAAGTTTATGGAATGGGTGATGTGATTCCCCCCATTATCCATCTAGGGGACCGCTCCAGTCATCAGACAGTCATCATCAGCATTAATGTCTGGGGGTGTCTCTTGAGACTTAGGCTTGTCAGGATCCATCCGCACATGTGTGTCTCCTTCTGAGTCTGTGGAGGCCTCAGCATCCTGTTTCTGGCATTTCGATCACTTTTGATGTCTTATTTCAGGCTTTCCTCCAGTTTTCAGCCTGCCCATTGCCGGGGAGTCAACTGTTTGCTAATTTGTAGCTGGTGCGGCACTAGAGGGCGCCGTTTTGTGAGTAATGTCCAAACTTCCTCCAGCGTGTCGAAAAAGTACAATTTAGAGTCCTAGAGCACACGCAGTCATGCAGGGTAGAGAAACATATATTGAAGATTCATAATCCGGAGCTTCTGCTTCACCCAGTCATATGATTTCATTGTGTTTAGATGTGCCTCATATAATCCAGAAAGATCAGGATGCGTCCCGCCTGAAACAGGAGCTGTCCTTTCGCTCTCAGCCACTTTAGGATCACATCCCTGTCCCTATATTTCAAGAGTTGGTTGGAGACAGGTAAGCGTCTTCTAACCTTGACCTGATCCACTTCTTAAGAAAGGTTTCTGGCGATAAACCCTCAGTGTCCTCTGTGAACCAGATGAATTGGAGATTATTGCGGTGGACCTTGTTTTCTGTGTCCTCCTCCCAGTCCGTGAGGCTCTTGGTTGTTTGGGAGCGGCGAGCGACCTCAGAGGAGAGCTCCCTTACTGTGTCCTCCAGTTTGGAGATCGGGTCTTCTGCAGCTGTAACACGATCCACAGTGTTACGGCGATCTTGGCAGAGTAAGGCCACGTCGGTACACACCCCCCAATTTTGGTGTCAAGTGCCGACCTGGATTCCTGAATGGCTTGTATTGTCATCGCAGTGTTGTTTCCATTGGGTGGGAGAGAGTTGTGGGCATCACCCTTCACAGTGCCCTTCATGCCATTCACCGGGACGGAGTAGCTATCCATTTTAGCTTGTGCTGAGGGTGCCTTATCATAACCCATTAAGCTGGTGGCGGTGCGGGGCAATGTGTCACCACCTCCATGCTCAGCAATGTCAACGAGGTCGCCTCACTCAACCTTGACACTCCTGATCTTAGGGATAGTTGGTAAGTGGGGACCTGACCCGCTTGCCCTGGTTTCCCTATCAGGGGCAGCAAGAGCAGTCAGGCCCTATTAGCAGAGGGCGTACGCCCGTCAATCTGGGGGAGCAATATACAGATTTCAACAAAGGATTCTTTTTCTTCATAGGTCCCGTCCAGAATAGTAAACTTATCCGCAGACTAACAAGGATTCTAGAAACAGTTGCTAATGAGACTGCATCAGCCCTGGGGAACTTGACCCAGGAACAGTCTGCTATGAGAATGGTCGTTCTTCAGAATCGTCTTGTTCTTGACGTCATCCTAGCGGATAGGGGCGGGGCCTGTAGGGTCATCGGTTCCAGCTGTTGCGTTTTCATACCTAATAACGCACCGTCTGTATACAAAGCAATAACAAGACTCCACAAGATTGCCCAAAGCATACACCAAGACCCAGGCACGTGGACTTGGTCCAGTTGGCTCTGGGAAATGATATCAGCATGGGGATGGAGAGCGTTGACGGTCTGTGGACTAATACTACTGATGATATTCAGTTGTTGCCTATGTCTGCAGTGTGGCCCGGCAATTTGCGGCCTGTGTGCTACTGCATGTGTACCACATCCCCATTTACAAAGCATTGAAAATGGAAAAATAATGCTGCAAGAACAGATTGACTGTCTAATGAGAATAGATATGACATGAGGGTCCACTAGGGGACAAGGAGGGAATGAGGAAAATAAAATATCATGAGGCCTATGTGTCCCCGTGTGTTCCCCCACACTCATGTGCACATACATGTCACCTATGTATTTCCCCTCCATGGCCTGTCTATCATGATGCTTATGCTATAACGTGGCCTGCCATAATCCAGTCTCCCATGAGAGAAACGACAAATCTGCTCTGAGGCCTACACGTTTTGCATCATGTTTTCCCGCATTTCCATTATTATGGCCCAGCCAGAGCCGAAAAGAGGCTTCAGGCCTCAGAACGCTCTGAAAGCTGTAGCTGCGTATCCTTGGCCTTGCACACTTGGGCCTCAGCCAAAGGGGCCCTGTCCGAGACAGTATTGAGCACAGTTATCTGCTTACTCCTACCGAAACCACATTCCTGCCTGGAGAAGGAGGGATAAACATGACCCATCTGCAAAGGAGAAAGCCTAGCCTTTCTGTCTCTTTTTGTGTGATTACAAAGCTCACATCAGTGAAAAGCCCATAGCCCCCGTGCAAGACTTCAGCAGTAAACGAAGAAATAAATGCCACATTGGCCCTAGGTGATGGGCAACCTATGTCACGAATCAGTCCCTGCTCCAGACTTTAGATATCAGATAATACAAGATGTGCTGGTCGCCCTGACACTGAAGGCCTCATTTTCAGACTCCAGACTCCCCGGTTGCATAGCAACCCTTTCACACGTCAGTTACACGTCATGCTCGAGTTGAGCACAAGTAAGGCAAAGTTCCAGTAAAGTTCCAGCTGATCACGCAACCCCCTCTAGGTATCCACCCACCTATGACACTTACCTATTATCATCGAGTGGACGCCCACCTTCACGCCTACTTACACACCCACGTGCTCTTATCTCATTCTCTCTTGCTCCGCCTAAAGCACTCTTGCTTACGTATATTATTACAAACATATATATACTGTACTCTGTGAATAAAGTTTGAGAAAATACCTTTTTGAGAATCCTGGTCCTGATCCCTTGTGGTGATGGAACTATTCTCCCTATAACTCAAGTTATTTGAATAAAGCCCTTTTGAACCTGATACCACGGACTCAGCCTCTTGCTTCATGCATAATCATATTGATATCTAGAAATTCTGAACTCGTAATCATTTATTTACGACACTGCCATAGCCTCACCAGAGTGTCTCCACAGTCCAGATAGTGGGAGCCTATGGGGAGGAGGAGAAAGAGGGGGATTGAGGAGCCCTCTCTGCAGTTCACCAGGACACCTTCAGGGGCGTCCCCCTTCAGGGCCAGGTTTCTCCTGCTGTGTCTCCTATGTCCCAGAGGGCCAATCTCCCAGTCTCAGGCCCGGGCAGCATGGACTTGAGTCCTGTGTCTTGGCCTATGTCACTCCCCCAGTGTGCCCCTTCCTTGTGGGCCAGTCGGGACTCAGATCATCCCAGTGGGCTCCAATTGAGAGGGCATCCTGCCCACGGGTTCAGGCCCCTCGTGCATCTCTGGATCCATTCGCCCTGGCTCTGTATGGGCACCAAACCCAGGCCATGCCCTCGCTCTGCTGGAGCTTCAAGGCCTAGCTCGCTAAGCCCTCTCTGTCAATCTGGGCTCCCTTCCTCCACACGGTCTGCAGGCTCCGGCCGCCTCTCTGGTAGGCCGGCATCACCTCTCCTCCTGTCTTCTCTGTCACCGCCTCCGGGCGACGGGGTCTACTCTACGAACATTACCCTAGCACACATTGTCACTGCATGGCACTCATTGCTCGTCCCTAGGAGCGCCATTGTTTGCCTGCGGATAGGGTCCCGATGCGACCCGCTCAAGCAGGGGCCCGGCATACACATGAGGCCCCGCTGAATCCGGTCAGTGTGCAATCCAGCATCAGAAAATCCACTCTGCTGTCGAAGACGAGCCAGAGCTCAGAAGAACATGTCTGCCATCTTAGCCTGCCAGGCTACGCCCCCTCTGAGAAGGACATTTTAAAGAGAATCACCGCACAACCAAACCTGAAGTTTGAGACAGTGGATTCACATCCCTTGTCTAGAAGAT
Source organism: Triturus cristatus (assembly GCF_964204655.1). Taxonomy (NCBI): domain Eukaryota; kingdom Metazoa; phylum Chordata; class Amphibia; order Caudata; family Salamandridae; genus Triturus; species Triturus cristatus. The sequence goes on along the minus strand of NC_140587.1, from coordinate 397,818,397 downwards.
GTGTATGAAAGTGGGACTCAAACCACCTCACATTAATCCAGTTTAAAGTGCCTCATGGCCAAGGAAGCAAGTGGTCCGCAGAGTACTTGAAGGATTGCTTTGAGACCAGGGATGGTGTCAAACAGCCAATCTCCCTAAAGGTGAGCCGTCATCGTCTGAAGTCTGAACTTTTTTCTGGATGATCTGAGGGTTTGCCTAACGCCTGCCTGTTGAGAGAGTGAGCAAGTCTGCATGCCCCTGCTGGAGGAGAAGCTGTTAAGAATGAAAACCCAGTGTGTTCCAGCCATGATGAGCATCCAGTGAAAGCAGACTGCTTCAGAGACTGAAGTCGGGGGTGACCCATGCTGCATAGGGCCTCTCGATCTTTCTGCAGTGATTAACAAGCACCACAATAGACTACATAGAGCCACATATCTTGTGACCTCTACCTGTCTTGCCGCATGTATTCTTGAAGGTCAGAGCTGAATCAGCATTGCCATGTGTATTGACCCGAGCGAAGCGGCATCTACCTTTCTGTTGTATTGACTTCAGTTGGGACTGCATCTACCATGCTGTCTGTGCTCGCCCATGCTGGGCTGCACCTGCCTGAGCGTTTGTACCAGCCTGACACGCACAATTGCTGTGATGATCATTGGCGTCATCTGCTAGGAGCACGTGCACAATGATGTCAGGGCCTAGGCCTCCTTAGCAATGCCAAACCTTCCAGGCCATCTGCATCAAAGAAGATGTGAGCTACACCTGACTCCCTCGACAGTCACCACTGTGAGACTGAGCTACTAAGCACATGCTGAAAGAAGGTTGAACGACTAAACACTTATTTCCTGTCTGCCCTGTACCTCTTCCTGAAAGGTGTTTGACATCTACTTGAAGATTACTCTATTTGTTTTGGAAATTAATTTGGTTGCACCAAGGAGCCTGGCCAGAGTGTTTAATGTTCAAGTCAGAATGCAGCAGTATTATTCACCTGAACAAGTGATTTTCTATTAGAGCAGGACCCACTGACCTGCCTAACAGTAACATTCAATCAGGGTTTCAGATTACTCATAACTTGCAAAATATCATCATTGAAATGCACTTCAAGTATATTTCCCTCAAACATGTTTATTGTAGATATCCTGAAAACCTGACTGGAATTTACATTTGAAGGGGCAGTGAGTTCATTCTTTTTTTTATTTTAATTTTGCAACAAAGACTGTACGCAGTATATGGTTATGATTCATTAGACAGCATATACAAACATTATACTCAGATATATATTCCTCAGAGATATTGTTATTGTCCATTAATGCAGTTCTTGGCCACTCCAGTCCAACCCCTTATCTCACCGTTCGGAGCCTCTTGACTTTGATCTCTATTAGTCACTCTCGTCTATCGTTGTTTCCTCTTGTGGAGGTTCGCATATATTCCCACGAAAGGTGTTCCAGTCACCCCACACCTGGGTCCATTTCTTGGGGCAACCTCTATGCACATATACTGCCTTCTCTGTTACCATAGCATTATCCATATCACAACACCAATTTTGCAGTGTAGGAGGTTGTCCCGATCCCCAGTTACGAGCTATATTGTGTTTCACCAGTGCCATACCCAGTGTCACCCAGCCTTGCTTCGAATGATTAAGGTCCGTTTGTTCCCATACGTTGATTAAGCATCTTTTTGGTTCGAGTGGGACTTCTACCTCCCTGACCTATGAGATTGTACTCATGACCGCCTCCCAATATGATATGATTTTGGGGCATTCCCAGATGGTGTGAAAAAATGTGCCGGCAAGGCCGCATTGCCTAAGGCATAGCAGTGTGTCAGTTGTTCCCAGTTATTATGTAGTAGCGTCCGCGTATAGTATGTGGGGTGCAGGACTTTTAGTTGTATTAATCGCTGTCTAGAGGGGATCGCTACCTCTATAGGGGACGATAGGGCTTCTTGCCAGTCTGTTTCGTCCAATGTACCTAGATTCTGTGCCCACCGTTCCTTAAGGACTATCATGGGATCTGGCAGGTTGTTTATGATTTTCTTGTATATCAGGGAGATGGCTTTTTTACTCAAATGGTCTTTGAGGAGTCTGTCTTCTAGAGCAGAGCTTCTGGTAATTGTGAGTGAGTCCATTCATGACTGTGATGGGACAGGCGTTTTGTCAGTTTGGCTGATGAAGGCATTTGCAAAAGGCCATTAAGAAGAGAGGTGTTGATCTGATAGACCTTGCAGCCTTGGTATGGGTTTCCGCCTACCTTTCTGCCTTCAACATTCCTGTTTTGCTGATTTTATTTTTGCTGGTCTTAGGACTCTGCTCAATTCACCACTGCTAACCAGTGCTAAAGTGCATGTACCCAGTCCCTCAAACATGGATGAATTGGCTTATGCCCAATTGGCATATTTAATATACTTGTAAGTCCATAGTAAAGTGGCACTCCCAGTGTCCTTGGCCTGTAAATTAAATGCTACTAGTGTGCCTACAGACCTGATTTTACCACCCACTTAAGTAGCCCTTTAAACATGTCTCAGGTCTGCCATTGCAACCTGTGTGCACAGTTTTAATCTGCCATTTTAACTTGGCAAGATAAACCTCTTGCCAGGCCCAAACCTTCCATTTTAATACATATAAGTCACCCCTAGGGTAAGCCCTGGATAGCTGATAGGGCAGGGTGCACTGCAGTTATAATAAAGCTGGACATCTACCGTTATGTTTTTGTGAACAACTCCTAAATTCATTTTTCACTACTGCAAGGCCTACCTCTTTCATAGCAGAACATTGGAGCTACCTTATTACATCTAATAAGCTGTCGCTTCCAAATGTGAACCGGTATTCAGTTCATGTTTGGTGTCCTTGAAATTGTAAAAAATCCCTTCTCTTATGGTAAAGTCAGATTTTAAACTGCAATTTTGAAAATGCCACTTTTAGAAAGTTGGGGTTTTCCTGCCTTAGCCATGTCGTTCCTGCAGCCCGTCTCTGGGTTATATGACTAAGTTTAGCTGACAGTTGGTCTTTGTGTATACCTGTTAGACAGTCACACACAATAGAGAGCTTAGGTGTGCAGGGATGGGCCATCACTGGCAGGATGGGAGGATGTAGCTGGGCACAGCCCTACTAATACTTGAATAGGCTGTGTCCTGCCTCCACACAAAGGGCTGCATTCCCCCTGTAGTTAGCCTGGAGCCAGGGCATGGGAGGCAGGAAACCTGTGCACTTCAAAGGGAAATCTCTAAAAGCTTCTCGCACATCAGAGGTTCACCTGGTATAAATAGTGGATATCAGACACCAACGCTTCAGTATACTTCTGGACCTTTGGAGAATCTGCCAGGAAGAAGGACTACAACTCTGATGGACTGCTGCCCTGCTGGATAACTGCCTTGCTGGACTGCTGCCTTGCTACCCTGCTACCCTCCTACCTGAGACAGGTGGATTGGACCTGCACCTGAACCCAGAACTCGCACTGTGACTTCAAGGGACAGTCTGCTAGCCTCCTATTTAGAGTCATAGGAACATAAGATTCTCGTAGTCACTTGAAATAGCATGCAGATCCAGCTAGAGTAAGTCCCTGGCCCCTAAGTGGTGCCTTCAGGCCCTGGATGCCTAATGTGGCCTCAGTGGAGCTGAATTGAAGTTTTTGGGCACTTTGCAAACGCGAATAGGCCCATTGGCTCCAAAATCTTGTCTCTCGCACTGCCCGCTAAAGCGAAGTTTCTTCAACCAACCTTTTGTGCTACAGCATCGACCACTCACAGGGAGAGCCACCATGAAGCTCTGGCCTGACTGTTAGTGATGACAATAGGATATTTGCACTACAGTGATGACGCCCGTAACCTGCTCTTCACGCTACATCGACAACCGTCTGCGAAGCTTCCCGAATCCTAGTGACCCCCTACACCATGAACAGGACTTTGCGTTGGACTGAGAAGGTAACCTTTCAGCGGGATTAACCTGGTCCCTATATCAGACCTGCACTCCATTGTGGTCGGCCTGAACTTGTGATTTTCTCCCGGTCTTGCACAAGGTAGCCGTGATTGGTGCTGTGGGACGTTTCGTGTTATTTTCACTTAAATCTTTCAAATTTGAAATTTCATCTCTCTGGTTCCACCGATTCGATTTTTGTGGTTTGTTCTTGATTTATTTATTATTTTCTGCTCTATATTTCTAGATTGTGTGGGAATTTTCTTGTATTGTGTTTTCTCATTATTACTGTTTGAAGTACTGCATAAATACTTTCAAAATTGCCTCTAGGCTAAGCCTAACTGCTTTGTGCCGAGCTACCAGAGGATTGAACACAGATTAATTTGGGGTTGGCTTGTGCCTCACCCTGACAAGGATTGTGGTTGCTGCTTGAGTAGACTTTCACTCCCCCAACCAGTAACCACATTTCTCACATGATGGTATTTAACCATATTATGTGAAATGTCATGTTTGTAGTAGGACATTGGTTAGACAAATGAAGTGATACTTTGCAAGAGCTGATACTTTTCTAGAGGGTTTTTATTTTCATTGGTGAAATAGGATTGTAATGCTGTGCTTTTGGTGGATTGTATTGTGTTGTTGGAGATAGCTGTGTTTTGTGTTCCCTAATTTTCTTATCCTGGTTTGGAAGTAAAAATCTGATCGTTGTTTTCTTTCTAAGTTAGTTCTTGGTGCATACATACAACTTGTACTTGGATCATTTTCTTTTCAGAATCCTTTTGTTGAGTTCAGAGAGCTTCAGGAAGGTTAGCATGGTTTTCCATTGTTATCTCTAACCACTCTAGTTAAACGTGCCTGTGTGGAGATGTTTAGTAATACTTCATTAGCGGCTGTTGAGAGGGGGCTTAGCAAAAGTTACAAGTGACCAGTCTGTGCATCCCTTCAAGTAGCACTGAATCATGAGCCTTAACGCTATCCAGTGGGAGACTGGTGGGACGGTATATTGTCAGGACCAAATAATCTCCAATATTCCACACAATAATAAGCTTTGACAGCCCTACTGAAGGGTACTGAAGTAATATAATACATTAAGAAAGTCCAGGCAGAGCTGGAAAGATTGCAGCTGGCAGGGCTGCATTTCAATTGGAGGAGCTGCTGTAACCACACTCTGGAAACGACATCGAATCCCCTTTCATGTTCCCAAGCATATAGTAACCCACCCCCTTCATGAACTGTCACCCCCACCGTGATTGGAGTTGAATGGTGAGATTCCCTCCTCACCAATCTCCTTCTCTAATGGCTCTGTGTATTGAACCCCCTATCTCTAGCTCAATCAACCCCCATGCAGACCCTGAATACCACCTCTAAAATGATACACAGGTAGCACTGAGGTCGCTGAGATCTACTATCCACTGCTTAGGGGTTTGGACACAGTATTAACCCATTTTTAATTTAACCATCACCTCCTTCACAATAATAACGTTTTATATGGTGTGTCATACAGCGGGATTGGTATTTTTGAGACAGCTGAGGAAAAGCGTATCTGGCATGCTAGGATTCAAGCGTGTGAGGTCTGTAGCATGTGTTATCTCATTGTGCCATCTTGTCAGCAGTGGTTTGCACAGCAGGACGTAAGAAAGCCTCTCCAAAAGTTCACATAGAAACAGGGCAATTAATAATAGCTCTGGCGCTGTGTAAACACTAGCTGCCATATTTAAATACAACTCCTGCTTTTTACGGAAGAAGGCACAGGTGGGCATTTGACAGGGCCTTGGAGATTGACAGTGAGTTGCTTTTGAGTGCATCACTAGATCTATAGACGCTAACATATTTTAGGCTTGTCATAAATAGTTACTCGTATGGATCAGGAGTCTAAAGATACATATTTATAGTGTGATCAGATGTAACTATTAGTTCAATTTTTAATTTTAGGTCAGTGTATTACCCTTGCCTATTTTGCATCTCACGATCAGCAAGGTTAGTGAAAGGTTTTGTATGGAGGAGAGCCATATATATAGTAGGCGAGAAAGTGGGTCTGGTTTGTAAGATGGTAGGATGGATGTGATTGAGTGAAGTGAGCATTGGTGCTACAATGCCTTTAAGGATAGTTAGTGGTGATTTACAGCAGTTCTGAGTCATTTGATATTTGCATTGTGGCCCTAGTCTATGCCTTAAGCATGTAAATCTATTAGGTCTTTTCTCAGATATTTTTGGGTCATACCTGTACCTGAGATCTTAGAAGCAGACATGAGCTATGTTCGTCCCAGAAATAGTGGGTCAGGAATGTTGTTTGGTTTTTTGAAGTGTAGTTTCAGTCTGTATACACGTCAATAGGACTGTTTTTTTAAGAGTTCAACTTCAGGGCTTGGTATGATGTTGCAGGAGTTTTGATAATATATACAGTATCCCTTTTTGATCGGTTACTTGTCTGTCTATTAAAAGATGGGTTACTAATTACTTGCACAAGGTGTTTTGCTTTAGGGGTTGGTTGTGTGGGCTTTGCAGGGAGTGGGGTTTCAATATATTCAGTGGTTATGCTAAGAGGTTTTGCATAGCTCCAACTTTAAAGGGTTATGCTTATGATGGATAACTTAAATTATAAGTTGAGTGGCATGAATGAGATGTTGGTTAGGAGGTGGATGGTTTGTGTGTTGGTAGTAAAATGTCTTATTTGGGATAGATGTGAATGTTTTACCACGAGCCGAGGCTGGATTAGGATGAAGAGTTTAGTAAGAATACATGATGGTAGTCAGTGAATGATCAATGTGGTTAGTTTGCTATACGAGTCAGAGAAAATGTGGGTTAGAATATGACACTGGATGGAGTTTGATGGTTGGTTACAGTATTTTGTCATTTGTGAAGGCATGAATGATTGAGGCGTTGTGTGATGTCTAGCTAATCATTTGCTCCTTACCCCACTTAATGCTATGGCCCCTAGTTATAGTGGAACTACTTGCTTAGACATTGCTGGGATGTTACTCTTTTATCACTGTCCCTCTGTCTCTGTAATGAAGTTCAGATGTTTTGCTGATGAGTCCCGACCCTATCCTTGCAATTCTGAGAATCTGGTCATTAACGTGGGACTTTCTGATGTAGCTAGCTTTTTGTAGTGCTACTTCTATGGCCCTTCCTGGGGAGAGTCTCCTTGGATCTGGACCATAGTGCATGCATAGTACCTAAGAATGGGCACCTGAGAAGCTCCTAAGCATTATTTATTTCGCAAAGTAAGATTCCAAGTCTCCCGATTTTCCGTTAATCCCCAATGTTTAGCACCCAAGAACCTGCAGACCCCTCCTGAACATTTCAACAAAGTGAGAACATAGGCACCATATAGGACTTACTCTTCTTGGAGGTACTCGGGGGCTTCGAATACTAGTGCAGAAATATCTGAGCCAAGTTAAAACGCATTCAGGAGGACAGGAAGTAATACTAAATGAGTACTCTTTTACTTACTCTTATATGCTTTCGTAATTTGGCCTTGAAACCTCCAATTCCCCATTAATAAAAGTGCAAACAGGGCAAAGTTCTTTCTATTTGTACTAAATGTATATGACTTTTTCCTGAATATTCCCATTTTTGAATGTTTAGTTAAAAAGAATCTGCCCACTAGTCTCTTCAGAAGCCCAGAATTTCACTGAGCAATTAGAGGGAACCTTAATCGAAATAGTTTGCTATGCCTCCTCCTAGGTATGTGGACGTTACATTGATGAATATCTTTTAGTCCAAGGCTGCTTCAGACAATCTTCCTCATCTCATATTTAGCAGCGCTAAAAAGTGTAGTTGTTACTCTTTTAATATTTTATAAAGATAGCCTTCCATGTCATGATTTAATTTAATGTTAACAATTAATTTACAGATTGAAAAATCTGTGCTTACAAAATTAAGCCATCCAATGAATAGAAATAGGAAACGGAGTGGGGTGCGGATAAAGAAAGACCATGAGCTAGGGCAAAAGTATGCTTCTTCTTTAGATGAGAGGCATCTCCACTGCGATGATGGAGGAGCGTCTCTCACCCCCCCCCCCCTCTCCATCCTCAAAAGTTGGAAAATATAACGATAATAATACAAGTTCACTATCGTTTTATTTTTCAAATTCTCTGCTGTGTCCTGGGGCAGGGCCATCATGGGGCAGTCAGGAGACGGAATGGTGGGCAGCACTGCTATTAGTGTACATGTGGGTTTGGTCAGCCGTCTCACGCCGGCTAAACCCACATGCGCACTGAGCTGTCTCTAATCCAGCTGCATTGCTGGGATGGAGAGAGAGCAGCCAGAGGCTCCCAATCTCCCCTGGGAGCACAAAGTCCCAGCACTCAAGCCAATCGTGATGCTGCTTTCTAACATGAGAGCAGTGTCAGGATTGGCTGCAGGGGAGGCTGGGAGCCTCTGCTGCAGTGAGGAGAGGACACAGAGAAGAGAGTCGGGTGACAGGCGGAAGGAAGTTATTTATATTTTTATTTCCAAATGTTTAATATCCTTTTCCCCCACCTCCCCCTTGTCTGTCGTCCAACCCAGCCCCCGCCCTGCCACTATGTCCACACAACAGCCACTCCTGCTTCAGATGCTAGTATTGAAGGCAAAGGCAGAAACACAGCAAAAAAAACCAGGAAAAATGCACGAATTCTCAGGATTATACAGTATCACACAATGGAGTGTAGTGTTTAAATAGTAGAAAAGAACATTATTTTAAAGAACGGACTCCAGAGCAAAAATAACAAGTATATGACTAAATCATCACATTATTTATCAAGTAAGACTTCTCTGAAAGTAAAAGAAAATATGCATGTTCAAAAGAACACAGCATTTTCCATGCACAGGTATTAATTTAAGTAAAAGGATATAAATACATGTCATACACCATTAATGTAACAACTTATGGGTAAATCCATAGTATAGATTAATACTATGAGACTAAACTCAGAAACAAACTGGATCTAAAATTGACTGTCAAACAGTGACGTAAGGAGAAAATGAAAACACAATATCCATAATGATTTAAACCGAGTAAGATGCATATTGCTGAGTCGACAACACAGCTTATCACCATAAGACCGGGAAAAAAGAAATTACCTTTAAGGAAAAAGCACCACCATGCTTCAGGTTATTTCTGCGCATTCCATTTGCATGAACCAAGCCATATTGAAAATGCTCATAAGAGGATGAATCTCTTTGATCCTCTTGGAGCAGTAGCGAAGGTCGAAAATCATTGATTACTGTTGATAGAAGCAATCGGGGGCAGGAAGTTTGTAAGAATGAATCAAGGCAACATCTTTGCCCCTGTAAGCAGTCCTTTCTCAGTCGGTTGTATGAGGGAACCACGCATGCAAATACCACGTATGCCTTTACAACGCTGTCAATACAATGCATGCATCATTGCCACGCATGCATTTACAACAAACATTTTTACAGCTCATATGCCTTTACCACGCATGCCTTTGCCATGAAACTTTCGTGGCAAAGTCATGGTTGTTAAAGGCCTTTTTCAGTATTTCTGTGCATGTTCTTGTTGGGTCCCTGCAGCCGGACTGATAAAAGCACTGCAGCTTGCGTCTGCCCTCTGCACCGGTTATGTGAGCGCTTTGTTCTTTAGATCGGTGGTGTCGGTGCAGAGCTTTACACTAGCTATCGTATGTTAAGAGTGAATTCTGCTGCCACTCTCCTCCTTTGCATCGAGGACAGGCGCAGGCCGCCTTCAAGTTTCTGCTAATAAATGTTTCTGTCGCCTCTGGTCCATAGGTTGCTTATGGGAGTTGACACAGCCTTATTTTAAGTGTCAGCCTAGTTGGATTTAATGGGTTTTTGCCGGCTGCAGTGACATGTTTTCCTGGAGCTCTCATTTTTCATGTGTTCACTCTGCCCCAACCAGTTCTATGGAAAAGCTGAGGCAAATTCATACCAATTGCATGTCATTTATTACAGTGGCTGAACTGTGAGTACCTATTTTCCCGAAGTTTACTCCATGAAACCTGACATTCATAGCTTCTGAGGTGGTTTTTGCAGTCTGGTACGGGATCAAAGTGCACTTTGCTATTCAGTTTCTTATCTTTCTGTTTAGAGGTGTCGCCGAAGTGAGTTCTGCGGTGCTACACTAGTTGTTTTTATTTGGAGGCACTTGAGTATTCATCAGCTCGGTTATTATTAGTAACTTTTCATTAGCCTAACTTTACACCAGAAGCATACTGCTCAATATAGTAAATAATTTACAAGATGTTTTTCACCCTCAGGTGTGCAATTACAATACAATGTTATGTTCTGAGATTTTCGCACTTGTACTTGCAGATTTTTTTTAATTGGAAACCTCTAGATGGAGATTTACACCTCGCTTGATCATACTTTTCCATTTATTTCATATTCACTAACCTCCCTGAAAATATGCCTGGATAGCTGGGCCAGACACAGGCTTACAGGACTACTACTAGGACTGTCAGGTGACTCTTATTCCCCCTGTGAGTGGTTCTCCACATCCGAGAGGTCTGCAAAGGAAAATGAATCCCTCTGTGCAGACTGAGTGAAGTATGCACTTTAATCAGCATTTTACACTGTTTATCAGTCCTGTTGTTGAATTGTTCTTTATCGGTTTCTGTTTACTGATGAAGAGACATTGTGAATTCCTGCTAGTGGAACCGAGTGGCACTGTGCCCTATGACCCAAGGATCTGCTCCTACCAGGACATGATTGGGAAGGACTCCGGATGTCGAAACGATGCAAATAGGTTTATCAAATCAGTGTTTTGGGGTTTTGAAGTTGATGGGGCACCTAATTACTTCTGCAAACATAATCTGATTGATCGCGGTGGCTTCGAAATGTCTATTTGGTCCCCATCTATTCCTCCTCTGGATGAGATCTACCTTTAATGTAAGCGGCACGGCCCTCTGTATCAGAAGAGGGGCCTAGCATTATCGCTTTGCGTCATATGAATCCGATGTACAGTGCCTTTGTGAATTAATGACCACAACATTGACTGCAGGTCAGTCTAGATTTTCTTACTGCCACATTGGCCTACACTAAGCTTGGAGTAGAATGCCCAATATTAGGGAGGTTATGCTGCTTTTGCTGGAACCTAGGTTATGCAAGTCTCCCATGCGTTGTGTCTGTCATGGCCGTTCCACAATAGGAGGGTGCAACAATTAAGCACATCCTTTGTTCTCTAGAATAAACTGTTTATCTCCAGATGTATGAAGTCCTTGTATCCTGATAAGATTAATATGAATGGAGAACCATTCAGTGAGCCTGAAGTTCTGCGGATATCCTTTCTAGCTGACTCTGAAGCCATGTAGTCACGCTCCCTGCTACCACCCCTCATATATTGGAAAGGAAATCATTGTATAGCAGCTGCTTACCTGAATTGTGCTGCTGTGTTTCCTTTCTTTCAGGGCAACAAGTCGGTTGGCCCTTAACTTCTGAGGTTTTTCCTCCCTCAGTGCTGAGCCATTTTTGCTATTTGGGGTAGTTTGCCCCTTTACTTTCTTAACAGTTTTTTCACTTACGTTATCCACACCAGTAATTTGCATGGTAAAATCTAAGAAATCTAAAATGGGCCTGAAGGAAGCCTTTGTATTTCTGAAATATACACAGGGTATAAAGTTTAGGAACAATGGATATTTACACATCTCTGAATTTGGGGTTCCCCACACTATCCTGTGGTTCACAGTGCATTTTGCAAATTGTTGTCTTTCTTGCACACTGGCTTACATTTGGAAGCCGAACAAGCAGAGAAATCCAACTGGTAATAACAAATATTATACTACCCTGTGTTTCTGCACGTCTCCCGATAAAAGATTGTACTCCACTTGTGTGGCTGGGCCTAGTGTCTGTGATACAAAACGCAACTTGGAGACATCACATTTCACCCAGCAAAATCAACGTTTTTTACAATTTGGCTAGTTGCAGATTTGGGCCATAGCTCAGCCTAGGGTAATCTACCAAATCCAAACATTTCTGAAAACTAGATTCCCTGAGGAGTCCAAGGTGGCGTGACTTGTGTAGATCCCAAGACACTGTTTATTTCCACCTATAAGGCCTTGCAAATCTCAAATGTTGGCTGAAAGCACCCATTTCCTTCACATTTATGTGAGGAAATTCCGAAAGCTGCTGGGATCAACAAAATTTCTAACATCCAGCATTCCCACACTTCTCTCAATAAAAAACTGTACCCTCTTGTGTGGCTCGGCCAAGCGCCGGTGACACAAAACACAACATGGATATATCCAAAATCGTAGAAAAATGTCCTAGTTTGATGATTTGGGTAATCACAGTGAGTCCTTGATCCACAAACAAGGCTTGGTTTGAGAGAGACTTTCTCCTTTCCATTGATGCTTCCTTCAAACAGGAGTAGGCAGCTGCTTCGAGAAATCGCACTGGACAGGCATGGAGCTGCTCTTACCTACTACTCAATATGCATCTTGTGGGATCTGTTTCATTAGCGAAATGTGTGGCACACTGATTTTGCTGATGGGTTGGGGAGGAGTGGGGCTGAATGCGTAAGCAATACCGCCTCAGCCATCACAGGTGCCCACAACGGAGGGAAGTCTCCAGTGTAAGCACCGGGGAGTGCCCCTGAAACCCTATACTAGGATGACCTGTTCATGTCCTCCACACAGATGAGGTACTGCAGAGAACTTCAACAAGTCATCCTCCGCAGTGATATGCTAAAAGAAACATACCCTTCAAAATACAATTTTCATTTTCTTCAATCGTCAGAGTTTAACCTTTTTCAGTTCATATACTCTGTCTTTTCTGCAGATGTCCTACTAGGGTTTTTCCTATGTTCTTTGTACGCTGCAGGTGCTGTCAGTTTCTGTCTACTTTCTAGTGGGTGTTAAAGATAGGTGAAAAGCCTTCTCCAGCCTCCTAAGCTGACATCCAGAAACTAAGACTCTTTCATTCCAGCTGAACCTAGGTTAAGTGTGGGGAGCCAAAATAATCGCTTTCTGATTAGCCCAAACTTAGGTTTTGATGAAGTCCTGACAGAGCATGACTAATTTAAAAGTGACACGTCTGATTGCAGCAGTACTGTGAACATACCAATGCTACTTATAAGACTCGGATTTCCTTGCAATCGATAAAAACTCACGTAAGGTCATCCACCACAACTAGTATCTTTAGTTGAATAGGCATTGGTCATTAGAGAACCCTCCACTTGGACATTAATGTCTTCCCAACAGAGAGAGTTTAGCCCTCTAAAATGCTCTCTCTTATCAGGGTTATATTATTAGTATTTCTCTTATTTGAGGAATTTATGTAGTAAGATTCTGGCTCAGATAGCAAAGAATATTATATAGCACAGTATTTACCTGCTGGGCATTGAAAGATTACTTTGAGTCCATCTAATATTTATACAGTGTATGGGGAGTATAAATATATAGGAGGTTAGTCAAATCGGAGTTGTTAAGGTAGGTGAATGCTTCAAGTTAATTTTAGGTTGGGTCAATTTGCTGGTGGCTGAAGATATTGGCAAATAAAGTATTGAGGCCCTTCCTGAATTGCTAGCAAGGGGTGTTCAAGTACTTAGAGATAGTGAGTGCTTCCCTCAGAACCTGAGTGTGCAAAGGGAGAAAGCCTGCTTCAGTGGTAAATTTGTAAAAAAATAAGTGTTGGGGATCTCGTCAGGAGGCAGGTTGCACCAGCCTATTTCTTCTGATAGCACCGCCTCAAACAGAACCAACTACTAACCATGAAAGTGGGGAGAGGAGGTGACGTAATCGCCAGAGCTGCTGGCTTCGGAGCTGGAAAACTGGGTTCGAGTCTTGGCGTCAGCTCAACATCCTGTGAGTCTCGGCAAATCACTTAATTTCCCCATAAATGAATGTGTCCTAAACTGGTGCTCACGAGGAGCACCGGTGTTGATGATTGAGTGCTGGTGCTGAGCACTGGAAATAACTGGCTCAAATTAAGCACTAGCCTGCTTCCTTATCCTTTCTTTGTGCGCTTTTATTATTAGGTTAATAACTTTAGGTCTTTTGACCGGTGAGGTGTGCAGTCCATAACGTCAAACAAGTTGAATTAAGAGGTTTCTCTTTTTTTTTTATCCTCAGACTATTCTATGGCCTGATTTGGGGATTGAATGTTTAGAATTGTTGTGGAATCTGGGATCAAGGGTGCCTTCTATTATAACCTCATTCATCATCTGTTATTTTGGAGGTCCGCCCTTTTCTACTTTAAAATACACTATTGCCTTTTTATTTTAGATGAGCTGCAGTGGAATTTCAAAGCTGCTCAGTTTTTGGATACAATGTAAATGCAAGACATTACAGGGTAATCAAGGACTGGAAAAGAGGTTAAACACCTGAATTAAGGGGCAGAGAGTGCCTTGGGCAAGGCTTGCATGAAAGTACCTTTCAAAAACATAATAACATTGTGCAATGACATTTCAAAATACATAAGCAAAATCCAGTGTGCTACATCTATGTGTTATGCCTACAAAATATGTAATTGGATCATATTCATTACTTCTGAAGCGTGTGCAGAGTTAATGTCTAGCCTTTATTTTTCCATACCATTATGGAGGGCAATGCCCCAAAGGGCTGTTCAGAATGCTTCTTGTAATAATATTCATATGGGGGAAAGCTTCTCCTTGCAGTGAGACTTGCTTTACTTACAATAATCAAGCGGTGGAGGCATCTCTCAAAGGACATTATATATTGTACTTTTTTAATTCTTCTTACCTGCACAGACATGGTGGGAAGACTATGAAGTATGTAGTGAAAGTTGGGAGTGCGTGCTGGGATAGCGGTCATGTGACCATCCTTTCGACTCTCTACAGCGAGATAATAGGCTGTTTTTTTAAAGATGTGAGGTGGAGGTCAGAGGCCAGCTGTCCACAGACCTCCCCCTCGTTTTGTCATGTTATTCTTTTACGTCTGTAGAAGGGTGGGGAAGGAACAGAGACAGCTGTCCCAATTCACTGCTTCTTCTACAAACATATTAAACTTAAACCTCTGACACCTGACAAATGCTTCAATCCTTCTGCCCCCATCACAGTAATAGTAGGAACATTGTTATGATGTTATTCGGAGCTGCGCAGACTAAGTGGAGGCAACAGCTGCCTTGGCTTAACTCCAGCGATAGACATATTAGAACTACTGTTGTGTCCATAGAGGCAACCTTGACAGTCGGAAGCCATGATGTCTGCCCTGGTTCTTTGTCCTATTTATTCCCCTATAGATATTTTCTTTGTCTATAATGGGAGCTGCCATTAGAAAAATATACTACATTCTCAAGCTATTGGCTTGCCTTCCTCTCAGGAGTGCAGTGAAAACACATGCCGCTATGCCCTACAAGGTTTCCACTCCCAAGCGTGGCTATTATTAATCAGGGGTTGCCTGTTTGCTGTTTCCTGAATTGACCTTTGCTGCTCTGTGTGCCCAGTGCTTGGCGCATTCTGTTCTGCTGCACCCTTCGTCCCCCGCCGCCGCAACTACCATCAGCGGCCGCCGAGTGGGGTCGAACTACGTTACCCAGCAGCCTGCGCATCAAGAGACCCGCCCACAACCTTTCCCGCGCCAGGAGGCGCTTTAAAATCCGCCGCTTCCTTGGCAGAGCGGGTTGCCTGTTTGCTGTTTCCTGAATTGACCTTTGCTGCTCTGTGTGCCCAGTGCTTGGCGCATTCTGTTCCGCTGCACCCTTCGTCCCCCGCCGCCGCAACTACCATCAGCGGCCGCCGAGTGGGGTCGAACTACGTTACCCAGCAGCCTGCGCATCAAGAGACCCGCCCACAACCTTTCCCGCGCCAGGAGGCGCTTTAAAATCCGCCGCTTCCTTGGCAGAGCGGGTTGCCTGTTTGCTGTTTCCTGAATTGACCTTTGCTGCTCTGTGTGCCCAGTGCTTGGCGCATTCTGTTCCGCTGCACCCTTCGTCCCCCGCCGCCGCAACTACCATCAGCGGCCGCCGAGTGGGGTCGAACTACGTTACCCAGCAGCCTGCGCATCAAGAGACCCGCCCACAACCTTTCCCGCGCCAGGAGGCGCTTTAAAATCCGCCGCTTCCTTGGCAGAGCGGGTTGCCTGTTTGCTGTTTCCTGAATTGACCTTTGCTGCTCTGTGTGCCCAGTGCTTGGCGCATTCTGTTCCGCTGCACCCTTCGTCCCCCGCCGCCGCAACTACCATCAGCGGCCGCCGAGTGGGGTCGAACTACGTTACCCAGCAGCCTGCGCATCAAGAGACCCGCCCACAACCTTTCCCGCGCCAGGAGGCGCTTTAAAATCCGCCGCTTCCTTCGCGTCGCGGGACGCGCGCGGGCGTCGCCGGGCTGAGCCCGGGCAGAGGGCGGGCCGTCTGTGGCCGTCAGGGGCAGGAAGAGGCTGGGCGGGCCCACCTCCCTGACGATCGGACCAAAAAGACGAGAGGTAGCCATTGACCTACGGACATGGTAGATTGTATTTGTTGTATGATAACTGCGTAACACCTATTCTCTCCCAGGCTTGACCCACTCACACTAGCGTTTGATATAACCCAAGCTTACTGTAGCATAACTAAACACTCATTATGGCTACACCCAGCACAAGGAACAGAACTTCACTGGGAGGCTCTGTGCGTGGCACCCTAGATAGCTTCATTACCAGGGCTGCCTCTGTCCTGGAGCAAGAAATTGCTATAGTAGAGAGACGCCTCTCGGCTGAACTCATACAAAATAAGCGTTCCTCACTCGGACCCATTCGATCTGCATTGTCCCCGAATCCAACAATTTCTGTTCCCTCCATAATACATGATACGTCTAGCGACTCTACGACAGCTTCACTTATCATCGAGTCTACATCTTTAGTTCACTCTCACGCTTGCTCACCATCATTGGCTCTTAAACCACATTCCAAAGATCCCTCTGACAGCGTACCATCCACCGCATCACCCCTCAGGTTTATTGCCACCATTCCTGAACAGATTAAGCCTACACAATCAATCACCACTATCCTCCCTCCTCCCTCAAAGAAAAGGAGGAGATGCTCAAAAAACGTCAACCAGAGCAAAAAAGTTCAAAAAGAGGTTATTAATCCTCGGAGCACAAAACACACCAATGACCTCAGTTCTCTAGGCAATACTCGTACTCACGACGTAATCACCAACGAACTGATGGGCCGATTAGAAACCCTGGTAAAATCCCTCGTTCTTCCTGTCTTAGAAAGAATAAAGGGTTTGTCTACACAATTAGATTCACTAGCAAAGCTGGCGCAAACAAATAGTGATCAACTTGAATCACTACTATTACATCCAACTATCCCAGCAATGAAAAGTCCTGTTGACCTTATTACATCCCGAGCAACAAATAAAAGTAATTTAGCTGTAAAAAGATCCATAAAGCCATCTACTAAGGAAACTCCAAATCACTCGCAGCTAGGTACAAAGAACAATATCGACACTGCTCAAAGCCAGAGCACTGATAACACCAAACCTACCAACCCAAGTAAGAAACGGGATATTGTAGCTGCTGACACCCCTCTCAGTCACAATCAAGATTTAAATTGCAAACACATAAATCTACCCCCAGAAGCAGTACCCTACGTCGTAGTCTTGACAGGAGTCCCGCCATTGGACTTAGGGAAAAGGGAGGGCTACTATGATTTAAAAAACAAGGTGATGCACTGGCTGAGACAGCATAGGCCGCTCCCTCCTAATATCAACGGGGAAATTCTGAACGTCCGTCGACTAATCTGGGTAGGCCCACGGCCAAAGGAAACATCAGGTGACATAATAATCGTCAATTTTAGAGATCATAGGGCAACTACTTATATAACTAGCTGGTTACAAAATCAAACTCAAAGCTCTATAAAAACCTATGATTTAACATATTTTTACCCCCAGCCCCTAGCTAGCAATCTGGTCAACTCAAACTCCCCTCCTCGTAATAGACCGAGATCTTTCAACTTTAATATCCCAATATCAAATCGTTTTTCGACCCTCGAAGGACTTGAGGATATAGATTGACTCCCTGTAGAGGTTCATGGTCAGGGATTTTTTCATGATATAAGGAAGGGGCAAGTACCCATCCTTCCTCCCTATCCTTTATCTCTACGTAATGGTCAAATTTCTGAGGGGCTACCTCATACAGCTCACAACAACGCTGAGACTCCTAGACCAGCAAGTCTGGCTTCCTCGACACCTGTAACATATTTTAAAAATACCAGTGCCCAAATTCATAACACACAAACAATCGCAGTTCTATTCTGGAACGTGGCGGGTCTACGTTCGAAACTAGAGAACGATATTTGGACTAATTTTATCGTAGATTTTAATATATTATGCCTTCAAGAGACTTGGCTAACTACAGAAGTCCACCTTCAAGGCTATAGAACCTATTTCTCACCAGCTGAACATTCCAAGTTCGGCAGGGCCAAAGGAGGCTTAACCATTTTTCTATCAAATCTGATTAAGCTAGAAAATATTAAACTTATAACGCTCGACCCTAACTTTCAACTACTTAGTATTACACCAAATTCCAGAGACTACTTCCTTTTGGTTAATTTTTACAACAACCTATCGGATCGGGATGCAATGGGGAAAATTAATTCAATCTTTACCATAATAACATCTATAACAAAAAAGTCTACCCGAGAAGTAACCATCATATGGGGCGGCGATTTTAACCAGTCTATCTGTGCTGCCCCAAACATTCATTTGTGCGGATTAATCGATGAGGACGAAAACCCCATTCTACATTTTTCCCATCCACAGTTGGGTAGCCTTTTAAATGAAATAACTTTCAACTTAGATCTAAGAATTGCATCAAAATTAACAGATGGTAAACCGATGCTGGCTCCAACTTTCCACGGCAGAGGTTGCAATTCAACGATAGATTTCATTTTACAGACAAATGGCCTGATATCAAAGGATTTCACTTTTGAAACCCATCAGGTAGCTCTAAGCGATCATTATCCGATAAGTACAACCTTTTTAATCTCGACAGGGCCCACCAAAAAAACCTCCAGCGCCCTCACCCAGAACAATTTAGAATTAGCAAGATTAAACGGATACTCGCTAAAATGGGCCACAGTTGATCCGGGAAAAATAACTTCTACCGTGATCACTGAAGCCTATCTACCCATAATGAAATGCTTGGACATGACCACCCCCAACCATGACGTTGTTGCTAATTTTGGGCTGGTGATACAAACCATTAAAAATGCCCTAATGGTTAAAAAAAACGGCTCAAAGAAGAGCAGCCAGGGCTGGTTCAATCACTCGTGTACCATCGCCCATACTAATTTAAAACTCGCCTTACATAAAACGCCCAGGGATAGGGCAGAAATAGCTACTCTAAGGAGAGTATATAACACCGCCATTAAGGAACGGAAGACGGAACTAAGACGACAACTCTGGGATCAACTACACGAGAGTTGCCTTAGTAATAACAATATCACTTTCTGGAAGGTAGTAAAAACACCATCCTTAACTGACAAGGGCAGCCTCCCTAACATAGAGGTTGCTATAGACGAAAGACAATGGGTAGAGCACTTTTCTCAAATTTTTAAGTCTCACTCGACAGTAAAAGACCTTGGAGGAAATGACTCTCACGAGCACCAGTCTTCGACCTTCCCTATTGATATGACCATTACTTGTGACCAAGTTGAAAGGGCGCTGAACGCAAGTAAAAAAGGCAAGGCACCCGGCCCTGACTGTGTCCCAATAGACTTCTACAAAATGTACCCCGAGCTATGGATTCCCTTTCTGACCAGGGTTTTTAACGCATTGACTTTTACTGGCATCCCTGAGTCTTGGAAGAGCTCCATATTAGTCCCTATCTTTAAGAAGGGAGACCGCAACCTACCCTCCTGTTATCGTCCCATCTCCCTTTTAGATTCCACAGGAAAGATGATGGGTCGAATACTACTTGATGGTTTGCAGGAATGGGTCGCGAAAAATAACATTCTATCTGACCTACAATACGGGTTTCGAGAAGGATTGGGGACCGTAGACCAAGCCCTAAATCTATCATTACTAATTGATAAGTATGTTAACATTAAAGAAGGGGCTCTATATATGGTCTACGTAGATTTATCATCTGCCTTTGACTGCGTTAGCCACTCCAAACTCTGGCCCATCCTACTAGACATAGGGTTGGAACAAACTGCAGTAACTTACATCAGAGAACTCTACGCCGACGCGTCAGCTAGAGTAAGGTTTGGCACAGGGGGAGAGCTTACAGCGCCGTTTGGGGTGGAGAAGGGCGTGAGGCAGGGATGTGTTCTGGCCCCGTTTCTATTTACCCTTTATACAAACGGCTTAGAGAAAGAGATGCTGAAAGGGGCCCAAGATCTCCCAATGGTAGCAAACCGCCCTGTCCCGGCCCTCCTGTATGCCGACGATGCTGTGCTTCTAGCCCGTACTTCTAATGAAATACAGAAGGCCTTAAATAGTTATGCTTCATTCATGGCAAGCCTTGACCTCAAAATTAACGTTGGGAAAACTTTTGTCATGAAGGCAGGAGTTAAAAGGAAGAATAAAACTAAGTCCATTTTTCTGAATGACGAAAGACTAGCAACAACGGACAAATATCCCTATCTTGGCGTCATGATGGACGAAAAACTCAGTTGGAAACCAGCGGTAGAAGTAAGGAAATTGCAATTTGCAAGAACCACCTCAGCACTCACTAACTTCTCTAGGAAGATAGGGAAAAAAGCCCCCCCTGAGATGATCAAAATTTATAAAGCCAAATGCCTCTCAGTCGCCCTATACGGAGCAGGTGTATGGGGCCACGTAGCGGCTAATTCTATCCAAGTGGTTGAAAATGGCTTTTTGAAATATTTACTAGCCCTACCTACGGCAGCCTCCAATTACGCTTGCCACTTGGAATTGGGACTTTCATATGTCACTGACCTGGTGAGAATACAGCCTCTGTTATTATGGCACAGGATTTGGTCTTCCGAACACACAGTCTTTACACAACAAATCATCCAAGATTGTAGGACCCTAGATAACGTACATAGATCAAGGTGGCTAAATTACATTAAAAATTTTCTAACTGATCTAGGCCTAGAAAACCACTATAAAGACCCGACCAAGATGCAGCAAATAGCAAGGAAAGCTTTCCACAAACTTTGCCAAAACCACCTTGATGAGCTTAGACTCAATTTAGAGGTTATGAAACAAACAACTAGACATTGTTTATTAGTTCAGTCGACATTTGGTATCCAGCCATATCTGACATATAATATAACTTCCTATGAACAGTACCTTCTAGTCAGGTTTAGACTGAACTTCTTTTTCCGCCTCGTTACCTTTCCGTTTAAGAATAACTGGGATAAAACATTACCATCATGTCCCTGTGATGAGACATCACCCCAGTCAACTCTTCATACCATTCTTTTTTGCAAGTACTACACGCATCAACGGAGGAAACTCTTAATCCCCCTATTAAAGCGTAGGGGCCTTCGTACATGCCGCCCTGCTTTATTATATTTACAGCTACTTGAGGGGGAAGAGGTGGTTTATATTGTTTCAAACTTCCTGCAATATATAGTACGGCATAGACCTAATCTAGGGTAAAGAAACTGTGAAATAATTATATTATACTAGATCAAATATGCTACTTTTATATACTCTTTTAGGCCAACTAATGCTGCAAATATATATGTCAAAGAAGGAGATGATTTTAAATTTTTATTCTTTTTAACAACGTGATGAATTTACTGTAATTTACTGTAATTTACTGTTTTTTATATGACGATTTTATAACCTGTAAATTCTGTAACAATATCTTTTATGGCTTTTTATGAATTGCCGAATAAAGAAATATTGATTGATTGAATCAGTAAAACGATATTGCCTACTGTCCCCTGCTGGGACTTTAAAAGTGGTGAATTCATAAGACAAACCCAGTCCTGCTGTTAGTTTGTGACATGTTTCTAGAGCGCCGTTGATCCTTGAACAGGAATGGTGGAAGGGTTTTTAGCACTCGATCCAAAAACATTTTGCCTTTGGAGTACTTCCAGTCCCTGATGAACAAGATAATCTTTCTGACTTTTTCGTGTGATTTCTTTCCACTCAGTGGCAGCACGCTAAAGCAGCAACTTTAACCTGCTTGTATATATTTGTAGTGTACCAGCGTTTTCTTGTCTAAAACTCGCAAATATTTGCAGGCCAATTTAGTACAAATTTGCCATGCCTACTGAAAGGGATGACGTGGAGATTGCTGCTCACTAGCGATCTCAAACTCAAGTGTGCCTCCTTGAATGTTCAAAGTGTGATTTAGCACGTGCCTAGCCATGTTCTCGTTATTCTGAACACCTGGGAATGCTTAGTGCTTAAAATCCGTAAATGCAGTTTGCCAGCACAGTATAGCTCGTAGATGTATACTTATTGTTGATTATGGTAGTGACTGGTACACAGCAATTCACATCGGTTTCTGGCCCATGTGCATGCCGCTTATGCTTTTATATAACCAAATAGTACTCAAGGCAATCGCGTGGGCATTAGTAATATGTTCATGTTCACTACAGATAGTCATATAGTTGATACTTAAATATTCACAGTTAAAGTTACAGTTGTGTTGCCCTAAATCAGTGTGGATTGGTGATGTCTTGCAATCTAATGTTTTTGGATTGTGATGCTGCAGACATACTTTTTTCAAAGCATGCTGTTGAATACCTATGTAATCAGGTTGACCTTTTGTGCTTTTAGGTCTATCTTGACAGCGCAGCTGTCACAGGACCACATGTGACCAACAGGAAAAGAGCTTTAAGAAGCAGCTTCTCAGAGAAGGGCTTCAGCTCTGCCCAGATGTTGATTTCCTTGAGTAAAGATTTTGATCATGCAGAAGGTGTATGCTTTTGCACAAAAAGATTTATTGTATCACACTTTTGCCATGTGGGAAAGCTTCTGCTCAGTACAGTGTGGCTGAATTGGTTATTGTGACATGCCATTTATGAAGGCTATAGGCGCAATCTGTTTATTTGGAAACTTGATGACAAAGGCAAGAGGCCTGGCTTATTTTTAACAACATATGTTAAAATCAATAGGCGTTTAAGGGCGAATTGTCATTACACTGTTTTAAAGTGTGTAGGTAGGTATTTAGTTTCAGGCAATCTCACAACAGAAGAATTCGAATTTGGGGATCCTTGTTATGCTGTTTTAGAATTGGTTGTATATTGTTTTGCCTACAGGAATTGTGTACATATTTGTAATTTTACAACTGTATACGAACAGTTGCCTTGTGGGAAAACTTGTGCTCATTATAATAGAGCTAAGTTGTTTATTGTAATGAGCCAATAATAAAGTCCTGATAGGTTCATTAGGAAAGGTTATGTCAGATGCCATAGGTCTGATCTATTTATTATGAAACATTACAATAAAGACAGTGAACTGAGCTGATTATGAAAATAATATGTTACCACCAGTGGCCTTTTAAGGGGGATTGATATTACACGTTGGTAATGCCTCTAGAAAAGCATTTTGTTACATGAAATCGCACAGATTACTGAAGTAAGAAAGAATGTTAGTGTTGGTTTCTTCCTTTGGCAAACTCTGTGGAAAATGTGGACTGTGATAATCCTTGCTAGACCCTGGCAGGAAGACTTGAAAGAGTAGTTGTCTGCTAGGCCCTGGACATAAAAAACCTAAAAAATGCATGGAAATATATAGAGGGACTGTGATTCAGCTCTCTTCTGCCTTTTTGAGTGTCATTCATATTCTACTTCTCCGTGTAACAGCGTACTGCATGGGCCCACTTCTGCCTCTGGCTGTAACAGCATTTTCAATATCCACCTGAAAATGTATGTGATTCTGTGTCTGAGCTGGTGGCCAATCTTTTAGTCTTATATTTTTTCCCCCATTTTTCCTTTTATAGGTCCACCATAATTTCTTTCATTCCCCCTTTTAGGTCAAGTCTGGGCAGCGTATACGCTGCTCTGCGAGGCGTGCTGTATTCGAGTATGGACTTGAAGTCCGGCCCATTCTCAGCCCATATTTGTCATTGCCCTTCGTAAATACTGACTTCTAATTTGCTAATAGGCTTGTTAGTCTCTCCTTAGTACACCTTGTCTTCATTTGTAACCTCCCATGAGAAGTGGCCCTTTTACTTCTGTTGTTACATGGTATGTCTTATTTAGTCGGTAAGCACTATTTTCTTTAATGAGTTTCTCCTACTGCAGGCACAACATGCTTTTCTGCAACATTCAGCGTGCCATGCACTCTTTCACTTTCCAAACAGCCCTGGAAAATAGCGGCCGCTTCTTTGAAATGAAATAGGTGTCTCACATTTACAAGAGTTTGAGCTATTGGCATTGTAAGTGACAGTGCCTTTTATTTATGTGTAAATTATCAAAACAGATAAATAAAAGGCTATCACCCTTATGCATCAAGCCAAAATCCAGTCGGTAAAATACCGATTCGGTAATAGCTCCCGGTATTGTGTGAAAAATACCCAATCCCAATGCATCAACCCAAAACCCGAGCAAATAACGAATCGCTAAATAAATAACCTCGAACATACCGAATCGCTAATACCCAAAATGCAAATTTACCGATTCGCTAAATACCGAATTCGCAATTACCGAAATCACTATTAGCTCCCGGAAATTGCCAATAGCAAATAACGAATCGCACCCCAATGCAACAAAACTCGCTAATAACGAAAATTCCAAAAATCGCTATTTTGCCAGAGCTAAATAAGGGGAATCAAAACCTGGAGGTAAAGTCACAAAAAAAAAATTCCAAAAAAAATTTCCTACATGTGCAAATGATTGAGGCAATCACTAAACCCTTAAATTTGGCCCAGGAGACCCTGTTGGCTCCCACAAAATGGCTGCCCTCTACGTGCTTGCAAGGAGGATGCGGATCAATGCAGCAGGACAGCGCAGGAGAAGGGTCCATGAGCGAGTGTTCAGACTGCGCATAACCCTGCTCGGCCAGAATGAGGACGAGGTGTACCAGAAATATCGCCTCAATCGCGCTATGATCATGCGCCTGATTGCAGACCTGGAACCATTACTGCAGCACCAGACACACCGGACCAATGCAATCCCTGCGCACGTTCAGGTCCTATGCAGCCTGCACCTACTGGCCTCAGGGAGTTTCCAGGGGGTAATTGCGGTTGCCGGAGGTGTGTCGCAAAGCGCACTGTCACGCTTCTTCAGAAAATTCCTAGATGCCATGCTGACAATGCTACACACACACATCAGCTTCCCCACAACCCCACAGCAGTTGGACCGCACCAAACAGGCTTTCTACCAGGTGGCACAATTCCCACATGTGATTGGATGCATCGACTGCACGCATATCGCCATATGCCCTCCGTCAGCAAATGAGTACCTTTTCAGGAACCGCAAGTCATACCACTCGATCAACGTGCAGGTTGTGTGCGATGCCAACAACATCATAACGGACCTAGTGGCACAATTCCCAGGGAGCACACTCGACTCATACATCTTCCGCAACAGTGGAATGCACAGGCGACTACTCAATGGAGAATTTGGAGAGGGACTCCTGTTAGGTAAGTAGAACTACGCTTCCCCACACCAACACCACACATGTATGTACATCACCAATGCTAAGTCTATGCTTCTATCTTCTAGGTGACAGTGCTTACGCCCTGCGGGAATACATACTAACCCCATACCTAAATCCAGCAACCCCGCAGGAACATCGCTACAACGCTGCACACATCAGCACGAGGAATGTGATAGAGCGGACTTTTGGGATTCTCAAGAGCCGCTTCCGTATCCTCCACAAGACTGGCGGCGCCATGCTATACCAACCAGACACATGCTGTCGAATAATTGCTGTATGTGCAATGCTGCACAACATTGCCACCAGAAGGGGGATACCCATGGAGGTGGACAGGGATGACGACCCCCAGGCTGACCAACCACCCGCCCAACGACGACCGGCACACATCCCAAACACAGCAGAGGGCCATAGGAGGCGGACAGACATAATGCAAAATCATTTTTGACCCTGGGTAAAATGAGACATTACAAGTTGGTGTTGGGTGCAACTGTTTAATGCACAGTAGCACTGAGGATTGTGCAACAGAACTAGCATTGTGAATCATGCTCCGATTGCATAAATGTAAATAAAAGCCACGTACACCAAGCCTCCGCTCAGGTGCATCCAAACCCTCACCACGGCCTGTCCCCGTGGAGGCACGCGAACTTCGGCGCCTGGTGCTGGCCTCTGCCAGTGACACGCTGCTGACACTGGAGGCAGCCTCACTGGTGTCATCCCCTCCCAATGCTGCAGCACTGCATGTGCTGCTCTGAAGTTGTTCCACAGCAGTGGTGATGTGTCCCAGTGACTTGGCCACATCACCGCAGAAGTGCCCAAGGTCCACCTGCAGGGAGACTGTGCGGCGTGCCAACACAGCGGTGCAGTTGCTGTGCCGTTGTATGGCCTTGGTAGCGGCGGCAGAACGCAACATTAGCTGCCGGTTACTCCTCCTCTGGGACTCATGGCCCTCCCTGATGGCACGGGTGAGCTCACGTACCTCCTCCCTGAGCTGAGCATTGCCATCAGCAACCGCAGTGGTCTGGTCCCTGACCGCCGTGCCCATGTCCCTGACCGCGGAGCCCATGTCGGTGACTGCTGCAGTCATGGCGCGCATCTCCCTCGCTAGGCGCACGATGTTGCAGCTGATGCTAGCCACATGTCTTCCCTGCAGGTTCTGTGTACGCAGCATCCTCTCCTCAATTGCAGAGGTTGTTGGGACATCCTGGTCAGCTGAGGAGACGGAACTGCGACGGGCCCTGTGACGCCGTGCGTGTCTTGAGCCTCCATGTGGTGCAGCAGGTGGTGTGGATGTGCGCTGCGTGGGTGCCAATTGCGGGGGGGGGGGGTTGCCATCTCCTGCAAGGGCGCAACTTGGTGCCTGTGCCTCTGCGGTATTGTGGCTGTACTAGCTGCAGGCTGGCTTGCTGGTGCCGTTGCTTGTGGCGCAGGTGGTGGTGCCTTGGCTTGTGGCGCAGGTGCCTTGGCTTGTGGCACTGGTGCTGGTGCCGTTGATTGTGGCGCTGGTGGAGGTGGTGCTGGTGGGGTGGCAGGTGTTGGCGGTGCGTGCGCATCCTGCGCAGTCTCCTGGTCTGACTCCACGGGTGTCTCAGATATGATCAGCTGGTCGCTGTCGTCAGAGTCCCCAGGTGATGCATCTGTGTGTGAAACAGTGCATGATTAGTGGGATGATTACACCTACATAGTGTTGTACCCATCAATGTCCCTCTGTGGTCCAACAAATGAACAGTCTACAGCCATGTACAAAATATGTGTTGTGTGCTCAGAGGATTTACGCCTGTACCTGCACTCTGGGCTGACTAGACTACAACTCCCAAGATGCAGTAGTGTCATGTGTGGAACTGTCTGTGCCAGAGCTGCAGACACAGTGAGATTGGGCTGGGGGCATGGGTATGGATTTACGCTATGCTGGGTGTGGCACAGGCATGCATCTTACCTTGGGCACTTGTGGCTGCGCCGGACGTGTCCATCTGGATCACCCCCACGACGGCTTCCCGCTCTATCGTCCCTTCCACAAGGTCCTCCAGGGCTGTGTTGGATGGTGCAGTGCTTGTTCCGCCTCCAGTCCTTCTTGCCTCCCGGAGCCTCTCAGCAATCCTCTCTTTTGCGCGCTTCCGCAGATCATACCACCGTTTTTTAAGGTCGTCGATGCTGCGGCTAGTGACGCCAACCGCATTGACCCTCTCACGGATGCGCTGCCAGATGCGCCGCTTCTCGGTCTCAGGCACCTTGAGGGACAGCTTGCCAAAGAGGCGGTCGTGTTTGCTGGACACTCCCTCGATGAGGTACTCCAGCTCCCTGTCCGAAAACTTCTTCTTGCGCTTGCGTGCAGATTCTGCGCTGGATGGCACTTCCTGCGACATGATGGATGTGTGATGTGAATGGCAGAATCTGTGTGGCCTCACTCTGCACAGCCTGTCCTTCTTTCCAGCTCCTGTCTGCTCCTCTGTCGAGGCTATGTGGGTGGGGCAGCAGTATTTCCTGGTTGGTGATGTCATCAGCCTGTTCCCGGAGCGACGCGGCAATTTGCGATTTCGCTATTACCGATTCGGTAATTGCTAATTCGGTATTACCGAACTCGCTATTAGCCAAATCGGTATTACCGAACTCGCTATTTGCTAGTGGGGCCGTTTGCGTGCCCCGCTATTAAGGAATCGGTAAATTTAGCGATTTTTAAGGAATCGCTAAATTTCACCGAATCTGTTGATGCATGCCAATTACCGATTCCTTAATGGCGATTCCTTATTTTTCGCTATTAAGGAATCGGTATTAGTTTGGTTGATGCATATGCCCCATAGTCATTTACAATGCCAAGGGCGTAAAAACTCTCGCAAATGCGAGGCCTATTGCATTGCAAATGCTTGTTATTAAAGGCCCCTGCAACTCCCCTGACAGTCCTACCTGGCTGCTCACTTGCCGCTCATTCCATCTGCAGTGTGTTACATCTTGTATGGGCAATGTTTCCAAACTGGATGGCCATCTTGGAAATATATTGTCCATAGTGTATTATTGTTTACCATTCCAAGAGGGAGGGCCACCATCTTTAGAAGTCTTATGTCGGCTACCTTGAAGCAGCACAACAGTGATATACTATATGTTTTATTTGAAGATGGCGACATGGCGACCCAGTGCAGAGTGTACTGAGTCACCAGCTTGGATTGAAATGAATAAAATGAAATGTAGTAAAATGTATAAAGCACACTACTACCTGGAGGTGTCCAGGTGCTCGCCCAAAAGAAGAAAGACTACCAAATGAGTAATGAAGAAAGAGACCAGGAAGTGATTCTTAATGATTTAAGAGTCAGGTTGTTAAGGCTTTTCTAAACAAAAGCAGGTCAGACTTCATCTTAAACTCAAGGGGTAAGGAATTCCATAATTTTGTGGTTGGGTCACAAAACTCCTGCCACCCCAATTCGATCTTGTGTATTTCGGAACCACCAAGTTACAACCTGAGGATGACCGAAGAGCTCTGGCAGAAAGGTAGCGCTGGAAGCACCTTGTAAGATATTCAGGACCGAAATTGTGTAAAGAATTTAAAGCTATACAAATGTCCTTAAAATCAATGCGCTTCCTCATGGGAAGCCAGTGCAGCTGGACCAAAGCTTGTTAAGCGGGCTTCTGTTTGGGTTTACCCAGAAGCATTCGAGCAGCGGCATTTTAAAGGATCTGTAACTTATTTAGGAACCATTTCTGAATATTGGTGAACAGCGCATTGCAATAGTCCAACTTGGAAGTGATAACAGAGACCAGAGTTTTCTGCACTTCCTGTTGGTGTAAGGTAGAACTTTCCTAAGAATCTTCAACAGAAAGGAGGATGAAGTTATGAAATTAATCTGACCTTCAAAAGACAACTTACTATTGAAGAGGACCCCCAAGGTTTTTATCATTTGATACTGGGATGGGGATAGTGCCAAGTTCCAGAGGCCACCAATTCGGGGACCAGAAGGACGGGTTTCTGCCAAAAAGCAAAACCTCGTTTTGTTAAAATTCAATTTCAAGCACTTGTCGTTCATTCATCTCCCGATTAGAAAAAATTGAATTTAACAGCAGTGACCTCTGGATTGCTGACCACCGCCACCACAATCTGAGTATCGTTTGGGTAGTACACCAGCGTGAAACCAAAAGATGTAATCAAACTAGCCAGTGGGGTTAGCACAGTTAGATTTAAGCCATTTATGTGGAAGACTATCAATTGCCGAGATGGAATACTATTATATAAAAACCCGGCTAGCTTTTGGTGGGTAAAGTGCCTATGTAAAAATGTGTGGTTAAGTAAGCCAGGACCTATTTGAATCCTATTCGGACCTACTCAACCTTTCATCCCCTTAACACCGGTAAAGTGAGTACCGTAGAATTTGGTAATAATACTTCTTATTTAAGCGCTACGAGGCAATTCATTAAACTGCGTATATATTGAATCTACCCTGTTAAAAATGAGTTGTGCACGCATCACCTTAATACTTGTCAACGAACATGGTTCTTTGTACAGATATGGGCTTCCATGTTAAACCTCAGATAATGGGATGAATGGGTTCATGGGATGAATGGCCTGAATTGCGGATAGGTAGTGGTTTCAAAAAATAGCTGAAACCAAACATTCCAGGAAGGAGGGTACAAAGGGAGCATTTATGTCTTTATTTTCCAGTGGAGAGTGTAGGCTCCTAAAGCATAGAAGGAGGGCATTCAGGGAAGGCAAAATAAAAGATTTCAGTGAAAAGCGGGTTCATGGATGGCTGATAGGGTTTTCGTTTCTGCTGACTCGGTGAATTGACAGTTCATGTTCACCTTAAAAGATGCACATTTGCTGTGTTTAACCACGTTTGACACACACAGACAACCTTTCCTTTTACAACCATGCAGTTAGGATTTAGCAAACCAGCCTTGTTAGCTGTTTAGGGAGAAAGGTTTTACACCAGCTGGGCAGATATGAGCCCCAGTAGCAGCCATAGTCATTTTGAAAGGAAATCTTGTTGAAAGCAAAAGAACTGAACAAATGAACTGTCACAGACCATGCTCCAAATTTGCAAAGCTCTGTTTCGCAGAAATCTTTTTAGCAACAAAGATAATTAAAGAGAAAATGAGAGGCTAAAGAAGGAAATGTGAATTCTCTGGTAGAAATCTGCATTCTTGCAAGCACAAAGTGATTTCTTGAACAACGGGTTACAAAACCATAGTTAATAATTTAGTTGGTTAGTTATATGTTTATAATGCTTGTATACAAACAATGAAACTATGAAAATGATTATAAAACTATGAATAAAATAAAAATATATCAAACTGGTACTATTTCATTTAATTAACAGTAGTTTCAGATTTAGAAAGAGATAAGTTGACCTTAACGGCAAATGTCCTTAATAACATCCGTCATTAATGAGCATCCTGATTTCTTGCAAAGTTTCCTTTCCCTACCAATCAGCAATCGCATTGTAGGATGTTCTGCTCTCTTAACTGAGGACAGCAAAATACAGTTAAACTTTTTTGCCCACTAAGTGTGATACACGCTGCTAATGCCCCCTCCAGAGGAGACTACCCACTGTTAACTGTCTGACTTGCAACTAATGGCTGAGCCAAAAGTGCATAATAATGAAAAGGTCATCTAACAGCTGTTAAGGTCCAGCAGCAAGTAGTCAACACAACTATTAGCATCCATCTCCCAAATCTCACTCAGCACAGTCAGTCAGCTGCCTCGTCTGCTTATTTGCTCTTGCTTCACAGTCGTTTTGAATCTATAATGCTGGTGATTGAAAGTAGTGCCGGTATTCTGGGCCTTCTGTTTCTCTCAGCCTAGCTCAGCATTCCAAGGAGGATGCTTTTATGCCTGACGGTCTCTACTTCATTGTTTCATTCTTTACATAAATGGACCTCGCACTCCTTCCTCCGAGTCTCTGTCCGCTTCACAGGAAGAGATAAAATCAAGCACGAATTGCATGAAGTTGTTACTTTTGTCAGGGCCGTGAAGTTCAGTCAAAGAAGGCTCTTGTACATCATCTACTCACAGTCTGTTGGTTGAAAACGCCTCAATATCAGCAGCCCTTTACCATTCCTGTACTGCACCTTCAGCTCCAGATTTAGATGGTGATTTGCAAGACCAGTCCTTCAGTACATTTATAAATAATCTTATAGTTTCTATAAATCTCTTGCACTGAGCGGCATTAATAATGTATTATAAATCAAAAGAAACTGGTGCTATGTGAAGCGCTCTGATACCCGATGTCTCGGGTCTAGTTCGCGCTATATAAAACTCCCTTATAGCAACCGTCATAATGCCAAGCAGAATGCTGCTATACAAAGAGATTAGATCATGGTAAGTGCCTGGCACATTTTGCTGCACCCTACTCTTTATTAAGCAGAGTTTTGTACTTTTAGAATTAGGCACCGTCACAAAGCTTTGATGCTATCTAGTTCTTTGTGAGCCCCAGTGACCCATACAGCCTATCCATAAACCACATTTGAAGTCATTTATTTGCATTGTTTTATGCAACCCCTTTATTATCTACTGAAATGCCTTACCCTGTGCATTGCCACTTTCAGCATGAGTTCCAGCTGACAATGGTAAATACCTATGCCCAAATAATTCGAAAATGTCACCCCCACATGTTATGGCCATCCATTTTGATGGACCAATCTGATCGTTTGTGAACAAAGATATTATGACATGTCATCCACAATAAGATGCGAGCAGAGTCTAGGCTCTTCAAGAAGCAACAGTCTCTATGATCAGTGTCATTCTTTATATATTTAAAGAAGTGGTAGTATTCCTGGCCCCATCTATTATTTCAGTTTTTACAAGAAACCCCACAAATCTATCCCACCATTAATTACATTAGAATCGTGGGGACAATCCTCGATTAACCTTGTTCTTACTTTAGAAAGCTTTCAGGGCCATTTCACCATTCTCTATAACATGAGGATGGTGTAAATTGACCAACATCAAGTTGCTAATTTGTTAATCAGCCTCTTGAAAATAACATTGTTCACCATCAGCAAGAACGTATTTAATATTTAGCTGCACCACTTGAAAACATAAAAAGGATTTAAGCTTTCTGCTGGGAAAATGAAATGAGAAACATCCATAAATATAGAAAAAAAGGTAATCTATTTTAAATGTCGAATTTATACCAATCTCACTTTCCTTCTATTGTGGAAATGAGTTAATTTGCAATGCCTGCTCCAGACAAATCATATTTTTGGGGCAAGACCTGGAAAGTGGGCATATGCACATAAAAATACTTTTGTAGGAAGACATTGCTTTATGTGTGGTAGATATCTTTGCAGTACATATTTTGCCATCTTTAGTCACTTCTTTGTTTTTACAAGTTGCTCTTCTCGAATCTATGTAGTTTATCATGTGACAAAGTACCGAGTCAAATGCACCAGATTTCATGTAGTAAACAGAAACAACTCACTGATTGGCAACCATGGTCTTGTGTGCCAATCTATATAGGGGTCTATGAATAAATGTCCTCCTTTATTGTCAAGAATTCCTGTCATACGAGGGGAGGAAAACGGTAACCAGCGAAAACGGACTACATCTCCCAGGATGCTTAGCGGTTGAGAGGTTATGTAAACAGGAGAGCTGTTACATAACTCAAGGGAAACACGCCCTTATGTAAACAGGAGAGCTGTTACATAACTCAAGGGAAACACGCCCTTATGTAAACAGGAGAGCTGTTACATAACTCAAGGGAAACACGCCCTTATGTAAACAGGAGAGCTGTTACATAACTCAAGGAAAACACGCCCTATAAAGGGAGGAACCGGGAGGTACAAGGCTGTCGGATATTGTGTTTACACCGACGTACCTGCTTCGTGAAGAGCAATGTTCCGGAGTGGTGCTCCAGTAAGGCAAGAACGGAGGTAGGTCGAGTCGTTACTCCCTGGGCCGTGTCTTGCCCCATCGTCACCTGTGAAAGACCCGGAAGCTCTACCGGTCAACCATTGAGCTTCGCTTTTTGACTCGGCTGAGTCCAAGCGCAGTGGCGCTTTTGCTGGTTGGAGTCGTAACTCCCAGCCCGACCAGAGACACAGGGACTGCCAGCTGTAACGCACACCAGGAGGTGTTTGCCGCGTTACAGACTCGGAAGTCCACAGGATCGATCGAGCGGCTGCTCTCGGTTCAGTCTTCTTGCTTGTGATTGGGGTATCGGTGACGCATCACCAGGAGGTGACTCCGCGTCCCGGTGCAGTCTGAGGAAGAGGTTGAGCGGCTGCTCCCTTCAGGTAGAGACCCCGGCTGGGTGTTTCCCTGACTCCTCGATTCTCCCCAACACTCTTCGTGCCCCTCACAGCCTACCGATTGGCATTGTCGGCCATTTCATTTCTGCCCTCTGTTGGCATACGCCGGGATCGGCGTATATGCAGAGGACGGTTAGGACCATCCGTGCTGTGGGCTGGTAACGTACTTAGCCTGGAGGATTCCAGTGACTATAACTTTTGTTTGTTCTTTGTATTTTATTTGCCTTCATTAAAAGAACTAACCCTTCACAAGTGGTTGCGTCCTCATTGTCGTGTCTGTTAAACGATCCTGAGACGTTCAGGGCGTTACAAAATATCCGACCTTAATAACACTAACTGTCTCCCGGTCGATAACAGACATGGCAACACTTGATGATGTGCTGGCTGCTTTAGCGGCCATGCAAGTTGAAGTGGCTGCCTCTAGGCAAGAAGCAGCCGATGTAAAAGCCAGACTGGATGCTATCCAATTGGACCCGCTCACGCCCAGCACCTCCCTCACGAACCAGACCCCTGCGGTAGTAGTGGAAATGCCGGTAGCCATCCCCTTGGCAACACCAGAGAGGTACAGTGGGGATCCTAACACAGTGCAGGTATTCCTCACACAAGTGGCGCTACATTTATCGTGCAAACCAAAGGCGTTCCCCACGAGTCAGGCTCGTGTGGCTTTCCTTATATCCTATTTGGCTGGAAACGCGGCACAATGGGCCGTACCTCTGGTGAGCAGGGACGACCCCCTCTTATGTGATTGGGGTGCTTTTCGCGAGGAATTCCTGAAGGTATTCGACAGAAGGGCTGACTCGTACACGGCGGACCGTGAAATGCTTGAGTTGAGACAGGGATCCAACGACCTGGTGCAGTATCTCAACGCGTTCCGAAGGCTGGTTGCGGAAACCAAGTGGCCTGTTGCTAAACAGACGGCGCTCTTCCATCAAGGGCTGTGCGATGAGCTCAAGGACGCCGTGGCTCATATTGACCCTCAACCCAAGACATGTGAGGGCCTTATCAACCTGGTATTACGGCTGGAACATAGGCTAAGTGAAAGAAAGGGGGATCATGGGAGAAAAGGAAAATCCCTTCCATCCTATGTGACGGTGGGAAGTCCTGAAACTTCCACCGCATCCAAGGGAGAACCCATGGACATCAGCGCAATACGAGCGAGCCTCACAGCCACGGAGAAAGAGTCACGCCGTAAACAAGGATTGTGCCTATATTGTGGCAAAAAAGGCCACTACGTACGTGAATGCCCTGCCAAACCGAAGACGTCACGTTATCGGGCCAACCGGTCGGTAACAGCCGTGGTGGACATACCGGCGGAAAACTAGAGGACTCCAAGACCAGAGAAGGGGCATCTCGGAGTCACTCATCCATCCCTTCACTTTCCAACTCGGTCACTAAGGGACAACGACACCTGTTTATCACGGTGCACGTGGGAGTGCATGACCAGTGGATACCCGTTGTGGCCATGGTGGATTCAGGGGCCACTGGCATGTTTATGGACCACAACGAGGCATGCAGGCTAGGGCTAGTGCTTCTTCCCAAAGCAGTACCCGAAGACGTCTATGCGGTAGACGGAAGGCGATTGGTGACGGGGCCCATCGGACAGCACACGGGGGTCCTTCCGATGAGATATGGGAGGAACCATTTGGAACAAATCGATTTTAACATCATCCGAGCTCCCCAATATGGCGTCATATTGGGATTGCCGTGGCTACAGAAACACAACCCCTTTGTGGATTGGCCAACACATCGCATCGAAATGACGTCACCGTATTGCATCCTGCATTGTGGAATAAGAACGGAATCCCTTGACGCAGATGAGAGCGGGAGTCAGACGGTGGCTACAGCGGCAGAAAAAGATGTGGCTCTCCCCCAGGCTTATCACAGTTTTGAGGATGTATTTGATGAGGTGAAGGCGGAAGTGCTACCACCACATAGACAGTTTGACTGCCAGATCGACCTGGTGCCAGGGGCCAGCGTTCCCAGCGGCAGGCTGTATGCCCTGACGGAGCCTGAAAACGTGCATCTCCGGGGGTACCTGGATAAACTCCTCAAGCTAGGATTCATCCGCCCGTCCAAGTCTCCGGCCGCCTCGCCACTCTTCTTCATCCCGAAGGCTAATGGGGAGCTGAGAGCCTGTGTGGACTTTAGGGCATTGAATGCGATAACCATAAAAAATCGGTACCCCTTGCCTCTCATCAGTGTACTTCTGGAACAGGTCAAGAAAGCTCGTATCTACACCAAGTTGGATTTGAAAGGGGCATACCATCTGGTGCGCATGAGGGACGGAGACGAGTGGAAGACCGCCTTTAAGACCAGGTTCGGCCTTTTTGAGTACCTCGTCATGCCGTTCGGTCTGTGCAACGCCCCGGCAGCCTTTCAGTACTTTTTGAATGAGGTATTCAGAGAGGAGTTGGATATCTACGTGGTCGTATATATCGACGACATCCTCATCTATTCGTCCAGTGTGGAGGAGCACGTACACCACGTCAAAGCTGTGCTCCAAAAGCTGAGGGAAAACATGCTGTTTTGTAAACTCAGCAAGTGTGACTTCCACGTCACATCCGTGGAATTCCTCGGAGTGATGCTGAGTCCAGAGGGACAGGAGATGGCAGAACGAAAGATCAAGGCGGTGAAAGAATGGCCGGTGCCCCAAAGCGTGAAGGACGTCCAAAGTTTCATTGGCTTCGCCAACTTTTACAGGCGGTTTATAGATGGATTTTCAGGAGTGGTGGCCCCAATCACACAGCTACTGAGGAAGTCCAAGGAGTTTGTCTGGTCCCCTGAAGCGAACAAAGCCTTTGAGGCCCTGAAAAGCGCCTTTGGTAAGGCGCCGGTGTTGGCTCACCCCGATCCGGATCTCCCCTACGTGGTGGAAGCGGACGCGTCGGATGTGGCGCTGGGGGCTATCTTGTCCCAACGCAACCACGACACAGGGGTGCTTCATCCCGTTGCGTACATGTCCCGCAAACTCAACGACGCCGAACGCAACTACCATATTGCGGAGAAGGAGCTTCTCGCAATCAAGGACGCCTTCACCGAATGGAGGCATTGGTTGATGGGGGCAAGACATGTGGTATCGGTGTACACGGACCATCGGAACCTACAGTTCATGACGGCCACTAGACACCTTTCTCCCAGGCAGCTGCGGTGGATGATCTTCTTTGCGGGGTTCAACTTCCGCATCACATATCGGCCGGGGACGGAAAACCGGAAGGCGGACACCCTGTCCCGTCAATCTGCAGTTAAGGAACCATTGCCTGCAACCGAGCGTTCCATCATTTCCCCGAGGATGGTATTGGGGGTTATCCAACCGGATACTTTCCTGAGGGGAATAAAGAGAGGGATCAGGTCATTCGCATGGCGGAGGTGGCTCCTCAGTCACAGAGAATGGCAGCTGAAGGACGGGATACCCCTGAAGGGCAGGTGCCTATTAATACCCACGCCTAGGCTAAGGAAACAAGCATTCATCTGGTGCCATGACTCTCCATGCGCAGGTCATTTGGGCTTTGAAAAAACGGTGGCTAGCATGGGACGGCATTTCTGGTGGCCAACCATGAGAGTGGATGTCAGGAGGTGGGGACAGGAGTGTCCTACGTGTGCTACCATGAAGGCCGACCATGGCCGAACCCAAGGGCTCTTACATCCACTTCCGACCCCGGATAGACCATGGGATAGCATATCACTGGACTTCGTGGTGGGCCTACCGGTAGACCAGGGGATGACGGCAATACTGGTGGTGGTGGATTACTTGACGAAAATGGGGCACTTCATCCCCTGCAAGAGAGTCCCTACGGCCGGGGAATTGGCGTCACTACTCCTAAAGAATGTGGTACGACTGCATGGATTACCTGGGGTGATCGTGTCGGACCGGGGGTCGCAGTTTACTGCGCAATTCTGGAAGACTTGGTGCACTGCGCTGCATGTTAAGACCGCCCTGTCCACCAGCTACCACCCTCAAACGGACGGCCAAACCGAGCGCCTGAACCAAACGCTCAAACAGTATCTGCGATGTTTTGTGGACCAGGGCAGGGAAGAATGGGTCGACTTGCTATGGGTTGCAGAGATAGCCTATAACAACGCCACTCACAGCTCCACACAGTCATCTCCGTTCTATAGCAACTATGGCCAACATCCCAGGTTCTTGCCATTTCTACATCCGTTCAGAGAGGACAGGATTCCCGCCACAGCGGACAGGGTGGCACACATAAAAGACACGTTGATGCGCTCAAGGGCTGTCCTAATAGAGGCCAAGAGAAGATACAAGGCTGCGGCAGATAGGAAGAGAAGGCCCGGGCCACTGTACCGCACTGGAGACTACGTCTGGATATCCACAAGAAACATGAGGTTTCGAAAGAACAGTGTGTTCCATCCCAAGTACATGGGCCCCTATCGAATTACCAAGTGTATGGGTCCCGTGAACGTGAAGGTGTGCTTGCCCCAGTCATTGCGGATACACCCTGTCTTTCATGTATCATTGCTCAAACCAGCACCCTCCAAGCCGTCTGGGACACCTAGGCCGGTATGCGTGGAGTCGGAGGTGGAGTATGAAGTGTCGGGCATACGGGCGTCCAAATGGCGCAGGGGGAAGCTGTGGTACCTGGTTGCGTGGAAAGGCTATGGCCCGGAGGAGCATTCATGGGAACCGGCTGAAGGGGTTCATGCTCCGCGCTTGGTCTCCTTGTTCCATCGGCGTTTTCCTGCCAGCGCTGGACCCGTGGGGAGCCGCTGAGAGGGAGGATGTACTGTCAAGAATTCCTGTCATACGAGGGGAGGAAAACGGTAACCAGCGAAAACGGACTACATCTCCCAGGATGCTTAGCGGTTGAGAGGTTATGTAAACAGGAGAGCTGTTACATAACTCAAGGGAAACACGCCCTTATGTAAACAGGAGAGCTGTTACATAACTCAAGGGAAACACGCCCTTATGTAAACAGGAGAGCTGTTACATAACTCAAGGGAAACACGCCCTTATGTAAACAGGAGAGCTGTTACATAACTCAAGGGAAACACGCCTTTATGTAAACAGGAGAGCTGTTACATAACTCAAGGAAAACACGCCCTATAAAGGGAGGAACCGGGAGGTACAAGGCTGTCGGATATTGTGTTTACACCGACGTACCTGCTTCGTGAAGAGCAGTGTTCCGGAGTGGTGCTCCAGTAAGGCAAGAACGGAGGTAGGTCGAGTCGTTACTCCCTGGGCCGTGTCTTGCCCCATCGTCACCTGTGAAAGACCCGGAAGCTCTACCGGTCAACCATTGAGCTTCGCTTTTTGACTCGGCTGAGTCCAAGCGCAGTGGCGCTTTTGCTGGTTGGAGTCGTAACTCCCAGCCCGACCAGAGACACAGGGACTGCCAGCTGTAACGCACACCAGGAGGTGTTTGCCGCGTTACAGACTCGGAAGTCCACAGGATCGATCGATCGAGCGGCTGCTCTCGGTTCAGTCTTCTTGCTTGTGATTGGGGTATCGGTGACGCATCACCAGGAGGTGACTCCGCGTCCCGGTGCAGTCTGAGGAAGAGGTTGAGCGGCTGCTCCCTTCAGGTAGAGACCCCGGCTGGGTGTTTCCCTGACTCCTCGATTCTCCCCAACACTCTTCGTGCCCCTCACAGCCTACCGATTGGCATTGTCGGCCATTTCATTTCTGCCCTCTGTTGGCATACGCCGGGATCGGCGTATATGCAGAGGACGGTTAGGACCATCCGTGCTGTGGGCTGGTAACGTACTTAGCCTGGAGGATTCCAGTGACTATAACTTTTGTTTGTTCTTTGTATTTTATTTGCCTTCATTAAAAGAACTAACCCTTCACAAGTGGTTGCGTCCTCATTGTCGTGTCTGTTAAACGATCCTGAGACGTTCAGGGCGTTACATTTATCTGGCATAGGGGCGTGTGGCCAAATATAGCTGCATTTGTATTTAGGAGTTAGGCTCAGTCGGGTTGGGGGGGTGGGTGAAGAAGTAAGGGAGGCATGGAGGAGGGAGGAAGTATGAAATGGAAGCGTGAATGAAGAAAGTAGGATGATTAGATGAGATAAGTAAAAAGGAATATGCATGGCAGGAATAGTGGGAGAGAAGATGGAAAGGATAGGGAGTACAGGGTAAGCAGTTGGCACAAGGGAGGGGGAGGTATGCTATAAGTAAAACTTCTCATTTGTACTTCACCAAGGCACCTTTTGAAAACAAGCGTGCAGGCTTATAAATATCCGCATCGATTTTGGGCAGAAATTTGTGACAAAGAATTTAAAGACTGAAACCAAATGTAGAATGCACTTCTACCGCAGCCACATGATTTAGGTCCAGATGCTCCCACTGCTTTACCCATAAAACATTGGCTGCACCTGAATAAATCTACCTGCATACCTACAGGCTTTTGAGTCCAGCGTTTTCCACCATGTGAAATTGAAGTTCTTCAGAGCCCACTTCGAACTCCATTTATTCTTTTATTCTAATATGGTGTTTTCTCAAACTCCTCTTATTATCCTTGTGATGAATATAAATGCTGGCGATATTTTATTGCTGCTTTCCCTACCAATGCAGGAAATATAGATGGACTTTCTGGCACAGTCCTCCTATGGCTCGCCTCTTAGATCTTGAAACACAAACATGTTGTACAGGTAGCTATCAAAATATCCAAAAACTACCATCTCTTGAGTAGTAACCAAAAGAACGATCCTCTCTTCATCCTCATGAAATCCCTACATCAAACCTCTTGTACCTGTAGTGTCTGACAACATCAAGATCCCTCAATACGCAGATGACACTCAACTTACCCGGATGTCTTCACAACCACTGACATTCAGTGACTCAAAACATATTGGTTACCCACGTAAAGCTCAACCTTACAGAGACGGAATTTGCCCTATTCTGCATGAGCTCCAAATAATCTCAGACCAAACTTGGCTATGCAGCATTGAACATTGATGGCCTGGTATGCAATGCAAAATCACTTGGATTCGTCCTCAACTGAAACATCATCTTCCAGAGGCCAGAGTGACCAAGATACCATGGTTCCAACTCTCCCTTCTGAAAAAAAGTGAAATCCGTCCTCCCAGAATGGCAGTGGCGGGCCCAGCCTTCTCTCACCCAGATGGAGGAAACTGTGGGCTCAACAACCTCCTCTACAACACTCTGAAATCCCTCAAAGGAACCTTACCCTGCATGGCACAACTCATTCAGAGCCTAAATAAATACACCCGCATCATACCAATGTTAATGGAATTATAGAAGCTCTCCTCCTAGGTTTAATCATCTTCACAACTGTTAGACCCAGCGGTGTTGGGCTGGCTAAGACGTATCAAAGCCAATCAGAACCCACTGTTCCAATAGGAGGAATATGATACACTGGTCTGATAACCTGTGCTCACCGTCTGGTAGTTTGGCAATGAGCAGCCAGGCTTATTCTCAGGGCTCGAATGTAAAGTGCTGGCACAACACCCCCCCACCACAAAAAGACTCCATACTGTATGTATAAAAACACTTGGTTTTGTATTACACACACACACACACACACACACTGAAATCCAAATGAGATTCACTTTGTAGATACACTTTACATTTATATGCAATTGTCAGACTTTCCTATTGCAGAAAGGTCAAATCGTCACAAGCCTCTGACTATGCCTCATGATCCAGCCCCTCAGTCTTTTAAACTCTACCAGCCAACAATACATGTTGCCCCTGCTAGCGCCTTGTTGACTAGACAAATGGAACCACCTAACACTGATAGAAGCTGTTACTGAGTATTGTCCATCTGGATTAGACTTCCAGGCGCCTGACAGCACCTGCACAAGGAGGGGGATCGCTATCACCTACATTCCAGCGTCCTTCTTCGCCGCCCTGGAGCGCTCCCTTCGGGATTTTGTATGGGGCAACGCGCTCTCTAAGCTGTACCTCCCCACGGGTCAGGGGGGGCTTGCGATGCCCTGCTTTGCGCACTATTACCTAGCAGCGCAGCTGCAATGGGTGGCCAGGTGGTTGGCCGACAGGGAGAGGGATGACACGGCATCCATGGAGCCACCACTCCCCCTGACTGATATTGTCGCGTTGTTCCACCCGACGGCCAGAGTGGTCAAGCCGGGCCCCCTTCTAGTGGCGGTGGCCTGTAAGTGCTATCGGCGTGCCCTCTACTTGACTCGGTCGCATACCCCATACGCCCCTGCCATACCGATTGAGGGTTCACCTAGCGGTCGAGGGATATTGCGCTCGACGGAGCTTGCGGACTGGCACGCGGCGGACATCTGTACGCTGGGGGACCTCTACCACGATGGTGCGCTTATACCGTTCGCTCAACTGGCGGAGGAGATGGGGTTGGCGGCCGGTCAGTTCCTCCGTCACCGGTCGCTAATCGCGACGCTGACGAGTCGGTGGGGCGCTCTTCAGGAGGAACCGGCACAACATCTCATGATGCAGTACCTCCATGTCATGGGTCGGGGCAGTCACATGATTCGTTGGTTCGCGGCCTCCTTGCACACGCAGGTGGCGACGGACCTGTCTCCGTTGCGGGGTAAATGGGAAGTGGATCTAGACCGCCCCATGACCGACAAGGAATGGAGGGATACGCTACGGGGGCCCACACGGGTCCCCAGGAACCTGCGGTTTCGCCAAATCCAGTACTTCATACTGCACAGAGCATATCTCACTCCCGACTCCATCAATCGCTGTTTCCACCGGGCGGACGCTGAATGCCCACGCTGCAAGGCTCTGGATGCTGGACTGGTGCACATGTTATGGAGCTGTCCAGCGCTCGACTCATACTGGCGGACGGTGCACGGAGCGTTACGTACTTGCGTCGGTCCGCTGGCGCAGCGGGACTGGCCGGCCTGTCTGTTACACTTGTTTCGTAGAACTCCCCCCACGAAGGTTGCCTGTCGTTTCCTTGACCTGGGCCTGATTGTGGCGAAGCGGTTAATCACTAAGCGCTGGAAGGCGGCTGAGCCCCTCCGGGCGCAGGCGTGGCGGAGTTCCCTGCTGGTGTGGGCGGGGGCGGAGGGTACGGCTCTCTTGCGGGAGGAAACGTTAGGCCTCAGACGCACACCCATAGCGAATCAATGGGACGTACACTTACAGGCCCTGAAGCAGCTGGATGGGGATGCCCTGGGACTCTGTGGGACACATACTGCGGAGCCACTTCCTGGAGGGGAGGGGAACAGAGGCGAGACTGGGAGGCCCACTCTGGGGATTGGCGGGGAGGTCTTAGCCGAGCCGGGCGGATGTGCGGACAATGACAATTGGAACGATATGTAACGGGGGATGGGGGGTCGGGCCGGGGGGGGGGTGGACTCGGGGGAGGTATCTTGAGGGTCGTGTGGTCAAAGATCGAACCTGCTGCTGTTGTTCTGTTGGGCTTCTGTTGTTTAACCTGTTTTTCCCCCTTTTTGTTGTTCAATGAATCTGTTTACCTGCGGGCGGCGGCCCTGACACTTATCAGTTTGCATTACTCCACACATCGTAGTGGCGATAGATCCTGTGGTTCACCGCATTCACAATTGGCGGAGACTCCTTCGAGTACCAGACTCATTGCCTGTGAGATGTTCCATTTATGATATATGCTGTGTCTATATTAGCAAAATGCTAATAAACAGATTTCATAATAATAAGGAGGGGGATCGCTATCCCCCGTAGGCAAAAAGTTGTGACCCAGGAAGCTGTCTTGTTCCCCGTCTGGAGAAATGTTTTCCACTGATGCGAAGGTGGGATCTGCTATAGACCCCCGGCAGTTAGCTGTAGATGCCAACAAGGCACACAAAACCCCTCGGGTCTCATCACAATGTTTACCAAAACAAAGCACCCTGTGGCGTGGGTCCAGGGAGAGGGAGCCAACGACCTCAGACAGAGGCTGCTATGTCAGGCAATGTTGTCCTCCCAATCTGGAGGCTGAATACAGTCTCAGTTCCTGGCTTTAGGTTTACCCTACACCTCTCAGACACCACACGATCTGGAGGACAAGCGAGCACAGTTCTCCTTGGTTGCAAGCACTGGTCCCTCGGACTCTGCAAGCTTCTCCTGCACTCCTCAAACTCCTCAAGTCCCGGCACCTCAGATGGTTGCTGATCTTTGTGCATACACTCTTCTTGCACCGCGAAATTATGGTGTATGTCAGGGCGGTCCTTGTCCCAACCACAATCTTTTTCACCTGTCTCTGCCGCACCCAGTTTGATCCTGACAATTTCGTGGAGACAGTGAGATCCTTTGCGCCCCTAGGATCTTGGGAACAGGAAGCCAGCTCACTGGCCCTAGGTGATTACTTTGAGACCCAGGTGATAACAGTTCGCACTAGCTGCAGGCTAGCAACGTCCAGGCAAAGTCCACTAAGTTATAGTCCCCTTCTTGGAGCACAACCAGTTCCAACCCACAAGTCTGTATATTGTCCAGTTGCAGACCTTCATGCCCTATGATCCCTCGTGTCAATATCCCAGTATTGAACCAGCGTAGTATGGTTCCAAATCCAAAAGTTTCTCTTATTTCGGAGGCCAAAGCCCCAGCAGGTATACCCACCATGGCCTTTGAATAAATGATCAGTGCAAAAGGCCACCTTTGAAATGTACAGCCCCTCTCTAAATTTTTGTCCTGTCTGCCATCCTACTCTAGGAGCTTTGATCACAATCTTTAGTGGGGCCAGTACACTGCTCCTTGGAATGCAGGTGCCAATTCCACCCACACGTAACCATACCAGAAAGGCCCTTCAGAGTCAGAGGTCGGCCATTTCCTATGACCCCTAATTTATGGCCATCTATCAGAAATGCAAAGATGTGGCTATCCCCCTAGCACCCTTGTGAAATGTCCACTTTCTTTCCCAAGGTGACATATCCATATGTCGAACCTACTACTACCACCAGAGGGAATTCGCCATTATGAACACATTGACACCAAAAATCATCCTGCATCACCTCATGCTAGCCCAATGCAAGAAGTAGGCCCCATCATACTGAACACACCATCTGGTGTCATTCACGACTTTTGCAGGTAACACATACCTGCCCAACCTCTTCCCAGCACCGTACTCCGACACCAGGGAAAACTTAGATTTAGCAGGAGACATGCAGAATCTTGGCACACAGCTTTGTAAATGCCAAGTCGAGTAACAGTAACCCATGCACACAGGCCTCACCAGGGCAAACCTGTCGCACAATTGATGAGCTACCTCTGTGGATGGCACAACCAGCTTAGCAGGCCCACGTAGGCACATTTGAGATACATCCCCCCGGTATAGGTCTTACTCCATGGCAAGGA
Organism: Triturus cristatus; assembly: GCF_964204655.1. Taxonomy (NCBI): domain Eukaryota; kingdom Metazoa; phylum Chordata; class Amphibia; order Caudata; family Salamandridae; genus Triturus; species Triturus cristatus. Next base: position 397,773,625 of record NC_140587.1, on the reverse strand, counting down.
ACTTACAGCTAACTCGAATCAGCTGATAATATATATACCGCTCCGCTGTATGTACATGATGTGCACAGTGCTTTGACACTGGGTTGCTGTGCCAAATGCGCCTAAGTCTTAAGGCTAGCAAAACATGAGGTCAACAGCCAAAAAGGCTAGGGATGACCAAGCCAGCAAAGACCAGGTCTAACAACGACTATACCACCTACAAAGCCATTAGATGCAAAACCCTAACATACCTGGAAAGAAACTGACTACCTTCGGCCAACAGCATTGTACCTTGACCCAGGGCATTTCCAGAATGGAGATAAAAAGTGTAAGACATAGAAATCCCAAAAGAAGGCTTTTATTGATACTTCCAGGGTATAGAAAACATCCAAACAGACCCTGGACATGCTGCAACCCCACTATAATTCACAAAGGAGCTGCATAAGCATCTCAGGATACACTATCTTCTCAAGTAACATGATCCCCTCACACAATAGAAACCCATGTCTGCCAAGCCTCTCTGTAAATGATCATGAATCATCGCTCATAGTTGAGTGCTTCATTGCTTGCTAGTGAGATTTATGTCAGTCAAATAAATAACTTTACATACATACATGTGCACCCATTGTATCTTTTACCATAGCACATGCCTTACAATATCCGGTAGGCAGCCCTCTCACCAAATTATTATCTGTCTAAATAACTTTCCAAAGTGGCCTTTGAAGACTATTCTTTTTTCACAAATCTTCTATGACAGTGTGTTTTTAAACACGATTGGTCTGCTTCCAACCCTTGGGTGCCTAAAAGTATAAAGTGCTACATACATTCATAGTTACCTTCTTTCTTACTAAAGTGCACCATACGGTTTTATCACATCCTCTTGCATCAGATATTTTTTATCATGTTTGTACTGCTATGTGGCCTCTTGCTGAACGTGTGGTATGTCTTGACACTGATATTGATATGTTGATATTAATATTGATATTGATAGTTTGTAAAGCACTCGATTGCTCGAGGGTGTCTTGCCACTAGCGTCCATTGTAATGCAGGTAAAAACCAGCCTGTATAATTGAAATGAGGTTGTGCTATCTAGAAAGGGAGGGCCTGTAAAAAGAGCCAGGTTTTAAGTTGTTTCCTGAACTACAGGAGAGTGGGTTGAGCTTTGAGGTATAAAAGCAACGTATTCCACAATTAATGGTGGCAACAGAAATAATTATTTCTCCCCAATATGCTTTCCTGATTTTAGGTATTGTCATCGATTTGGTGGAGTCAGAGTAAAGTGTGGATATACCAGCAGAATCTTTTTCTCAGGTAGTGTAGATCGGAATCGTGAAGGGCTTTGTATGCCAAGCAGAGTGCCTTAAACGTAAAGGCTACTCTTTTTCTGACTGGAAGTCAGTGTAGCATTGAGTTTGTTTCAGAGACTGATGTATATTTTGAGATCTTCATGAGTAGGCTGGCTGCCCAGTTTTAAAAAATGTGCATTTTATTTATCTGTCTTTTTTTATATGCCCACATAAAGGGCATTACAGTAGTAAATCCTGGAGAGAACTAAAGTTGTGATTACTGTTTTCTGTAAATTGAAAGGGATGAACTGGAGGATCTTTTTCAGCGTTCTTAAAATTTTTAATCAGGATGATGTAATTTGATTACTTTAAAAAATCACCCCCAGAATTCTGACCTTAGGGACTGGATGGGGAAAAGGACCCAGCTCTTGAGGCCACTATCTAGGATTCAAAAAAGTTGTTTCCTTTCTAAAATGAAGGACCTCTGTCTTCTGAGAGTTAAGCTTGAGACAATTGTCTCCCTTCCACCTTACTACCTCATATGTAAACTTGATGAAATGCTTGGCAACTTATGTGGGATTCCCTGAGATCGAAATTACAATTTGCTTAGCATCTGCATAAAAGACAGTAGTAAAGCCAAAGGATCTAATCAATTTGCTCAGAGGTGCCACAGGGTCGGGCTCAAAGAAGATCCCTGAGGGACACCGCATGGTGAAGTGAAAGATACAGATAGGAGGTCTCCAAAAGCTACAGTTTGTTCTGAATTTGAGAGATAAGATGTCAGAAGCTCAAGAGCTCTCCCTCCGTTACCCATGCCTTCAAGCCATTCGATGAGCACTGAGTGGGAGACAGTATCAAATGCGGCGGAAGGATCCAGCAGGATCAATGCCGTTTTCCCTCCACTGTTCATAATCATTCTGATTTCTTCAGATGCAACAACCAGTGCTGACTCTGCACTGCGGTTTGTCCTAAAACTGTACTGCTTACATCTAAAATCTCATTCTCATCCAAAAAGGATGACATTTCAGAGTTGAAGTGTTTTTCCAGTATCCTCGCTGTAAAGGGAAGCCGGGAAATGGGTATGTAAATATTAACCTCATTTGGGTCAAGTGAGGGCTTTTTCATCAGGGGAAGAATGAAGGCTTTCTTCCAATCAATCTGGAAGATTCCAACTTGGATGGTTGCATTTAAATGTTTAGTCAGATGAACCAAGATAGTACTGGTTACTGACAGCAGAATTATTGGTGGACAGGGATCTGAAGAGGAACCTGATTTAGTGAAATCATTATGCATTCTAACTTTCTCCTCATTCAGCAGAGGGAACTCATGAAGGGTAGCATGTGAAATCTGTGTGCTATCCAAACTATTTCCCATTACTTGTGCGTTCTTGCTGGGGTTGAATTTACAATATATTTCCTGTACCTTTTCTTGAAAGAAAGTTGCTATTCTGGTCACATAGTTTGGTCGGGTACCAGAGTGTTCAGGGTATTAAGACTGGAAAGTGTTTTAACAGTTGTGAATAGTTCCTTAGCTGAGTTTTTGTCCAGATTAATTTTATTGCTGAAGTATTTTGATTTCTAATCTATAATCACTCTCTTGTTTTCTAAGATATATTGTTTGTATTTGGTTCTTTCTGCTTCACATTAGTTTTCTCTCCACACACGTTCTTGATGCCTGCCTGCATTTTTGTTTAAAAGGTTTAAGGTCTATTGAGAACCAGGGGGCCGTAGGTTTGTTTCTGAGTTTTCTAAACATTTTTAGAGGGTCTGTTAGAAACACTGCTTTGTTAATCCAGTCTTTATAATTGGAGGAGGCTACATTAAGGCCATTTGCTAGGATAGGCTGAGAATCAGCCAGAGTATCATTGAACTTAATAGTATTTATGTTTTTCCAGACTCGGACTTTAATAGTCTTGGATCAGTATTGATTGTTACTTAAGTTTACATTTTTAACATGAAAATTATGGATTTATAATCAGTCCAGGTTAGTGGTATAATTGATTTAATCTTTAACTCCTTATTGTTAAAATAAATGTCATCTAGTGCATGGCCCACTGTATGAGTGGCTTAGTTAACCAATTGATTGAGGTGAAAACAATGAAAATTGTAAATCATTGCTCAGTTTCTGAATCATTTAAATCCTCCAGAAGAAAATTTAAATCACCTAGGATCGTGAAATTTGGGATACCGCATTCCGGGTTTAACAAATTCATTAAGTCTGAGTCTAAATGTCTTTTTTGGGCCTAGCAGTCAATAGATATGTAGACATTGGACTCTTACTTATTGCTAATTTTACAATTAAAAATGAGGGCCTTGTAGTATAATTTAGAGGTCTCCTCAGAGGAGATTTTTAAGTGGTTGCCAAAAATGACCATAATGCCACCGTGCGTTTCTCTTTGCGGTCTAATCTAAATGAGGTGAAACCCTTGGGTACTGCGACTACCAGGTCAGGGCCAAAGGTCTGATCCATCCATGCTTCAGTAATGATCACTATATCAGGTGAGGAGTTGTCCAAGAATGTATTGAATTCATAACTATTGTTAATGAGCAGCAGGCATTTATCAGGGCATATAACAGTTTGTGCGCACCTTCTGGACATACTCTTGTTCTAGCTCAGGGGTGGGCAAGATAATTTTACGAGGTGTAACTGATAAGGTTACTAAATCTGTTTTGCATTCAAAATGTCAGTGTTTGCAATCTAGACATAGGATATCACTCTGCAACTTAAAGATATTGCAGGAGTCATACTTACCAATTGTGTTCTGCCTCAGAAGTTGCTTCTTCATATATGTTAGCGGGGAAAAAAGGCCAGGGGTTCTGGTGCCTGGCGCCATCAGAGTGTGGACGGGCGCAGACAGACTTGCCGTTGGTGTGCCTCTGGCATGCCATCGGTGCATCTGCTGCGCATCAATAAAACATAGGAAGGTATATCAATGGACGGTCGCTTGTAAACCAAGTCAGGTCGAAACGTCGACAACCCTCAGTCTATGGCCTGGATTACTCTATACTGGTCCTTGCTGAAATTGGATGATGCATTCTAAATACAGTAGCATCATTCTTTAAAGCAACCATGGAAAAATACAATACAATTGTTTTATAGACTGGCCCAAGCACACTGGTTTACGTTTCCTAGCATCATTGCAACCAGTGCCTTTTGTGAAATATTATGATACTATGAACTTCAACTGTCTCCTTTTTTACTTTCCCTTCCTCCACTCACCTCGCACATGAGCACTTTCTCCTGCACTCCTTCCTAGAGTGACTGGATATTGATATACCTTCATATATTTTATTGATTATGCTATTTTCATAACAAAAGTATATAAAGAAGATTTTGTCTCTATAATTCAGTTGTTTTGTCTTTCTCTCTGGTCTATTTTGAAGATAATTTGTTCCTCTCTTGTGTAATGAATATGTGAAACACCTTCTCATTGACTTTGATAATTAATTTCAAGAGTCACTGTCTCCTTGGTTTTTCTAAGGAGGGATGTCAGGACCTATTGTTGCCCTTACCACATTGTACCCAGGTCCTTCGATGTATTTTGTGTTACCCCCATTAGTTTGTAATGGGTAGTGAAAAGGAAGCCAGCATACATTATAAATTAATGGAAGTGACGTAACCAAATTGGTGGATACCTACTGTTAGACAAGATCATTTAGCACTGAGATTGCCAAGCTTGAATTGACATACTCTGATGGATGAAGAAGACTTAGAGCCTGATTACAAAATCCTCTTAATATTCCAACCCATGAGTAAACTTCTGTTTATGCATGGGTCAGAGTGTCATGCACCAAATCTTGACAGAAGCAGAATTGACACGAACTCCCAAAGACCTCCCGTCGGTGCGTCCGCACCGGCGTTTCACGGAACGATCTCACCAACAAGGGGAAATGGGGCAGAAAAGAGACAACTCCCTCGGTGGCTGCTTCCCTCTCGGCTCCCAGGTAGTTTTCACTAGTTGTCCTCACTAGTTGTTCCCAGGAAGGAGACGGTACCTAATGCACAGAGGAACAGAAGATGAACAACAACAACCTCCCTAGAATTTCTTCTATTATTAACTAGATACTGCAGGAGCTTCCTACCAGTCACTGAAAGAGTTTTAGCCTCTCTTCTTATTAGGTTTTGGATGTAGCCCTTAATCTCCCAGTACCTAGGACTAAAGAAAAGAGGGTGTGAATGAGTTTACCTAATTACCCTGGGTCTGAATATTTACATGTATTATATGTGTCTTACACTATACCTCTGGAGTCTAGTTGGGAGTCTTAATGGTACAAGTCGAAGTTCAAAGTCTTCACTGAAGAGTCTGGTCCATAGAGACCTAAGGCCGCTGGAAGCTCCTTTGATCTCTACGGAATTGCTTGAAGGTATTGCGCGCAAAAAGGAACAGGGTAAGGAAAGAAAGTAAGGAAAGAAAAGGGAAAGCGCAAGGCAGGTAGAATGGTTTGTACTGGTTATTTTGGAATTAGTTGCGCGCTAAACCAACCCAGGAACTCTGAAGCGATATAAGGTAAAGTGCGTGGTTTAATACATCTTACTGTGGGTGATGAACTTTTTCCAGTCACCGCTGCAAGGAATTCTTCCTGACTTTCTCCGTCGCGGGTCCAAGTTCTCAAAGGGCTCGAAATCGTCCAGAAACTCTCACGGTTACTTCTCACTGGATTGCGAGTTGGCTTCACTCGCTCTGCTCGAGCTTCTAACTCCGGCTACAAATGCGGGGAAATAATCTCCGCTGATACTTTAACTACAAAGAAATTCAGCACTCGCTCACTTAGAGTTGTGAGGAGAAACTGAACTACGGACCTCTTCAAGCAAAACTACAGTTGAAGTGCGCAGCTGGAAGTGCGCGCACACTTCTTAACAGCTAGTGGCCTCGCAGGTGTTCTGAAGGAGTATCTAAAAGTGCTGTGAACACGGCGGCCATCTTACAGAGTGCAATAGTTCTATATAGAGTCTTTCCAGAGATTAACCATACTGGGTTTTACGATGACTCTAGACTTTCTCACGCCATGGAATTTTTTCTGACCTAGCACAGTTGTGCCTACAATGTTCCTGACACAGAGTTAAGAGTTTGAAGGTATTTAACGCATCAGACAATAATATGAAATAAAGAAATATGTGATCCAGTCTTGTGAGTGAACAATGAGAAGCAGAGTAAAAAGTATACTCTTGAGCAGTTGGGTTAGACTGTCTCCAAGAATTCACTAAGGCTCCCTTGTGAATTGCAGAGCGAAATCGCTTATGCATTTTATGGTATGAAAAATGAACTAAGGATTGTCTATCTAAAAAAGGGTACATTATTTGATTGCAGTCTCCTCCTAAGATAAAGTAAGAGTCATGCAATTGTGTTCATTTTTGTGTAAACGAGGGCCAAAAAGCCTTATCAGGTTGCTTTGGGGCACAAAGATTCATAATAGTAAGGGGAACACTGTCAATAATTTTGCTCACTTGTATCCACCTAGCCATATCATCCATTTGTTGAGATTCCAAATTGACATAGAGGTTTTTTACCCAATATGACAAACCCAATCTTCTTATTTACTGATGGGGAAACAAACACCTAGCCAGCCCAGGTTCGTTTAAATTTCAGAGCTCCAGAATGTGTAAGGTGGGTTTCCTGGAGAAGGACCGGATCTGGATTTGATTTACCTAGATGGGATAACACTCTGTCGTTTATTCGGGTTAAGTGAACTTTTAATATTCCATGAGATTACTCTCAATTATATACAATTAAAAAAGGGGAAAATAGCATTTGAGAACAATGAGGCATATCTAAAAATAAAAGAAGATCTTATCATATAATACAAGGAAGAGAAAGAACACTGCAGAAAAGAAACAAGAAGGAAAGGAGGAAGGGAAAGGAAACTGAAAACTGAAAAAGGAAAGATGAAAGATGAAAATTAAAATACAAAAGCCTAAAGAGAAGACAGTACATACCCATAAAGGACAACTGAAAAACCAAACCTGTAAAAGACAAGAACGAAATAGCACTGAGGTGGTGACGACACACAAGACAATGACATGCTTGAGGGTAAGGGAGGCCGAGCCACACCAGGACCGAAAAGACAAAACATGGAGGAAAACGGACCGAACATACTGAGTACATCAGATGAACCTGCAAGGAGATAAAAGAGAACAACATAAGACATATCAAATATAATAACACATATGAAGAATTATCATCGGAGCCATACTAAAACATTTGAAGAATTACAAACTGAAATATATTGAGGAATCACAAAAAAAGAACTACAATTCAATATCACTGGAAAGCCCAATAGTTACAAGCAAATACAAATCGATCAACCATTAGAAGGACCAGCAGTGTCTATATTACTTAAAGTATGGGAATGTATAAACTTCTTAAGTTCCGCTTGATCTTCAACAGTCACAGTATTATTTTGGAAAGTTACTTTAAAAATGCAAGGATGAAAGAGACCATATCTTGCTCTAAGAGAACGGAGAGGAGCCCGAAGATTAAGAAACTCCTTTCTTCTAGCTGTGGTGGCAATAGAGACATCTTGAGAGAGGAACACCCTTTGACCCAGCCAAGACACTTGACACTTTGCCCTAGCTGCAGAAATAACCAACAAGTCAGTAAATTTCAAAAAGAATGATAACGCCTCTAGGCTTGACCAGAGATGTAGACAACAATGGGCAAGGACCAAGTCTGTGGGCTCTCTAAGTATTGAGTTTGGTTGAGAAGGGCATGTCCAGCAATTTTGTCAGGAAGGAGGAGAAAAAGGAGACAGGTCATCTCCTTCCAAAGCTTCAGGCAGACCATAAATGGGTAGATTGTTTTTCCTGTTCCGGTTCTCAAAAAAGTTAATTCTATGAGTTTCACCCTGGTCATCCTAAAGTTGCTGCTGCATCACAGACACCTGACTTTCCATTGATAACCACTTATCATCTAGAAGCTGCATTCTGCTATTAGTTTCCTCTACAAAAGGACGCAAAGCCTGAATTTCCTCCAGCAACAGCTCTAAGGAAATAGGTGACAATGGCTTATCAGGAGAGGGATGATGATGTGTCAACCATTTTGACGCAGAAGAGGGTGGTGAGGTCTTATTGACGACAGACTGTGACAAGGAAGTAGGAGTAGGGGCCAAGTTAGCCATCTCTTCAACAACAGGTGATTGGACTTCCGCTGACAAGTGAGACACAGACCTCACCAAAGAATGCCCTTTAGGGGTAAATACAAATCGTGTTTTCCTTAATTTACCGATAAAAAGGAACCATACAACTAAATGGTGATGGCACAAGTATATTTCTGACTTCACTAGCACCAATTAAGTGCCACCACACAGTGCTATATAGCTTCCACTACATTCAGTCAACCACAGAGAAACGCTAATAGATAGCCCCAAGTTGAACTTCAATGAAAACTACTGCCGGGGCTGTCAGTATTCTGTAACCACTAGGGTATGACCCAAATATTGTTTTGAGCTTGTTAAATTCAAAAAGGAAACTTCCTGCTTGTGAAAATTGTGCAGAAGTTGAAAAGTTTGCCTCTTAAGAAACAAAAAAACAACATAAGCCAGTTAATGTTAAGGTGTTCCTTTAATTTCCCTTGACCGATGAGTCGTCTCTTCAAAATATCATAAATCCTTAGAAAGCCATAGAGCCCTTAACATATGCACATTTCCAGTTGCGAACCGCAAGACGCCAGTTTTAAACTGAGCCAAAAAATGAAGTAGAGAAAAATGCTGCAGGGGCCCTCATAATCCTGCAGGAGTCATATAAAAGTGCCAAAATTAATCCTCCCAGCATGCTGCAAGTACAAAGGACAAACGCTCGAATGGACAAAATGGCGGCCGCTCTGTGAGGCAGCCACGACGTCTAGAAAATGAAGATAAGCGCAGCGCGCATTCATTTACCAAGCAGCTACTCATTATGCCCCCGGGTTCTGCTGCTGATTCCGCCATTTTCCAGGAAGTGGAAGGCGCCAACCAGCACCAAAAGACCGTGACTCGTCCCTGGTGTGGCGGAGCTCCTCTGTCAAGCAGCCAATCCGAGTGCCACCGAAGCCACGCCCTGGTCAAGAGAGGTTCGACCTGCCTAGCAAACTTAATCCTCAACTTGTCTTGTCTGTGCCTTATTACTGGATTACTTTTAATCCTGCTCGGCAGGGAAACTGGTCTCTCTGTTTAGAGACCTAATTGAAGCACAGACGATTCAACATTCAATTCCAGTTTCTCGAAAGTGGTGTGCCTAACCTAGAGAAGCATGCTACAACCAACTGTGAGGATATGTGCATTTTGGGCCGCAGTGCTGAAGGAATCTGAGATGGACCCGAGTCTCTGGTCTGTGGTCTTGTTTTCCACTTGGCTTTACTTCACTAAACACATTTATATTTCTTTGTATATTTTTTTTTACTCTGGCTGCACCATCATGCATAGCACATATCACTGTTCCTACATAGTGCTTAGTATTTGATAACCCCTGATTTTTATCACTCCTGGTTGCCACACATAAACAAAGTGGAGCATGCACTGATTCATAAAATACCATATTACATATAAATAAAATGTAAAAAAATACACAACCCTCTTTCTGGCAGTCTTTTAAATCTAAAATTCAGCACTTTTTCCCAGCCAGTTCTAAATGTCTCTGTGCAATTCACTAAGCCAGAAGTTTAATGTCCAAAGTATTCCATTAGGCACCCACCACCACTCAAGGAGTGGTGCACCCTACGAGCCGCATATGTATTCAGTCTTTTCAAGCCAAGTGTTTTCCTGTTGAAACAACTGCCAAAAATAAAGTACTTCTGCATGATAAATAAAGGTCTTTCTAGAAGAAGTGGTTCGCAGTGCAGATTCTCAAGTCTAAGCTAACATTTGAATTATCGTACATCCATTAAATGTGAAAAACAATGATGATCACTGAAGTCTTAATGGGAGGGAAGGCTGACAAGGAACTTACTAGATCGAACTGCCAGAGGCACTTTATAGCAGAGTCATCATGCACTACATGAATACAGAACTGCAACCTAGGAGCCAATGACAGCTTTCTGTGTGCCCTGCTGTACCTTGGGTGCCTCGAGAGAGCAAAGGGTGCCTGCTAATTGTGTTCCCGGGGCATTTAGGAATTTAAATGGGGCTTCAGATGCTTGTGCGACCCCTTTTGTAAAACGGATTGCGTCGGCGCAAATTTTGCATCATTGCAAGCATCAGAGTGCGTTCCCTTGTTTGAGCGGGGCTGTGGTGCAATGCAAATGAGTGTACCCTTTGCCATTGTGACTGCGGCCTATTACAGACGTGGGCCACAGAAACGTTTTAATGCATGGGCAAAGTGGGCTCCGGCCCTGGGCCCCAGACTTTCAGGGGGGACCCTAATAGATCAGACTCTGTTTGCTACACAATCCTGCCCTGATGTCCTTGAATGATTCTTAAACACAGACTGTTTGAAATACCATTTTCCTTTAATTTATTTTTAATACGGGTGATGTGTGGGAGTCTTTTACAGATAAATGTTGTGTTTGTTTTTCAACATCATGCAACATCCATAAAAGGTTCCTATTAGAGCAAAATAGGACCTCACAAATGAAAAATGGCAGAGAGGTGCAGAGATTATTTGTAATAATATTAGTGCGCTGCTGCTAAATTACAACATTGAAAAACACATCACTATCCATGAATATTAATGCAAACACATTTAGAATTCCACTTGTGCAGCGTTGGTGACCTGCCCAAAGAGGGCAGTAATAATACGCCGACATTGGATCATAAATTCAAAGTTGTTCCGAACAGTGGTCCCCAAAATGTGGTTCGCCCTGGGCCCCCAAAATCCTTAAGTGGTCCCAGTTGCAGAGAATCCATCAGGGGACTCACCTACAGGTGCTCCTCCAGTTCAGTGCTCCTCCTCTATGCTGAGGCCTGTCTGCCTCCAGGCAAGGCCGAACTGAGGTTTCAAAGCAAAGGGCAGTCTGTATTTCATAAATGCGCTCAGGTGCAAACTGTTGACGTTTGATTTCCTGTGAAATGAGATGCACTTAGTTACGGGTGCGCTGCGACGCAAATGGTAATAGAGCACCCAACAGTAGTGGCTCGTGGAGGGAGTGCTGTGGGGCGGGGTAGGGGCTGGGTGGGGGGTAGTAATGGCGATGCAGCGTGCGCAATGTAATTCGTTTATTTATTTATTTAGTTACTTAACTCTGTTCGGCCGTATGCTAGTTTACTACACCTCACCCCGCCTCACTGACCCTCGGCACTCCCTCCACGAGCCGCTACTGGCCCCCAATATGTAATTCAAGCCTTGGAGCCTTTTATAGGGAACTTTTCACTAGCGCAAATACCAATTCAAAACCATTTGGCTGCTTCTGGAATATACACAGTTTTGCATCAGTGAATGTTTTTGTACTGGGACCAAAATATAAAAATAGAATGCAGATCCAAAGAGGAGCAATTCAAAGGAATTTTTCTGTGCGTAAAAATCAATTTGTTTGTCAGAAAGAATTTTAACAGAGACAAACCCTTGTCCCTGAGCAGCATGCAAATCTAAACATTAGCAAAATTATGTTGTGTTGTCTCTTCTGCAATAAAATTCAGAACAAACTTTTCAAATACAGGCTTGGATAAGAACCTGGTTGAACCCGGATCTTACAATGAATCACAATATCTTAAAAGAATGTTCTAAACTGGATAACTGGAAGAATATTCAGTGGCTGTCTTACATTAAACTGACTGCAAAGATGGTAGGACGACCTGAACTCTTTTCCAACCCTGAAAGTTTAAGGAAAGCTGATTTAAGGTGGGTTAAGACGTACTTTATTAAGCATTGCGAGGTAGAGCGAGAATCTCAAGAGCTCGGTAAAATATCAGTAAGGGCTCACCTCTTGCTTAATTTATCCACGGTCATGCACCCATATTTATCTATGGTTACAATTCATTATCATAGGTGGCTTTTGACAAAGTTTCGTTTTAACCAAATACATCAGGTTTTAAGTGATCCGCAGGGCTGGTTTAGATTTGAAGATGGGGTTCCCTGCAGATGTGACAATTTCTCTGCCCAAGATACGATGCATTTCTTATTTTTCTGTCCATTGTACCTAGAGGCTAGGAAAAGGTTTATCCGGCCTATCTTGAGAAAGGAGGCTTTTGTCCAGGTAAAACCAGCACTATTATTCCTGCAATTAATGGAATCACCAACAACTATGTTTTGTGTGGCTAGTTTTATAGTTGCCTGTATTAGATCAAGGAAATTAAGATTGACTGCTTTGGAAGAGATCAATTCGTTTTTATACTGTGATTCACCGGGGAATTTTTTTTTATTTTTTTTATATGTGTATGATGGATTGTCTTCTCTTTTATCTGTGTAAAATGTATTGTACACTTTTATGATTTTAACTAATCGAATAAAGTGGTTTTGATTGATTGATACAGGCTTGTTTTTCATTTTAGACAATTGAAGAAAATGTATTCTCTCAACATCCTATTAAGTAATAATGTACACAAATGTGAAATCAGTTTATGTCATGTGTTCCCCTGTGCAAACGTTGTTTTCTCCATTTGCTATCAAACAAACATTCTAAATGGTATGAGTGCAGAAGTGCCTTGTTTTTTGCATTTGCGTATAGTACGGCCTCAGGTCATCCATCTTGTGGTCTTTGAGGCCACCTATCTCCTCCTCCTTTATAGAGTCGGCGACCTGATTAGATACACTTGCCTGTACTTAACTCCTTCCATAATTCCCTGAAATCATGCTGTAAGTACAGTTTCATGTAATTGGCAGTCTCTGCCCGGCAGATTCCCAGGACTTAGCTCTCATTTTAACTGCATTATCTCTGGCTACCGAAGTATGCGTCCTCCTTGCTGACAGCTGACGTAATCAATTAGGCCTCTTCTAGGAAGGTCCCACAGCCGCTATTTGCACTTTCATTAACTGATGAAGAAATGGAGAAATGCTACTGCTTCTTCGGGGTGACAAACCAGTGTGCATCTCCTGTCGAAGAATCAGATCGCTCAGCACTGCTTTAATGTGCCTTTTATTCCTGTTAATAAAGCGTACTGGCGAAATGGCCCGGTGTACCTGCAGAAACTGCCACCTCTGAGGCTAAATCCGATCCCTCCGCTCTGAGTCTGTTCTCCCACAAACTAACGATGACTCACGGGAATGAAACACGGGGGAAGACCATTGGGCATACGGGGAACTACAATTGGGAATGCTTCCAGCCCAAACCCGAGATCTGAATCCTACAGCATGAGCATCAGCAAACTTTTAAAACCAAACTATTCCTAATGTCAACCCAAAATAGTGGTCCTGATCAAAGAATTTTAGACAGGACCAATAACCGTCCATCCTGGCTATAACTCCCTGCCATGGTCGAGCAGTCTGAAAGAACTGAATGGAGACAACCTAATAGAAAAAACAAATAATTTCCCCAAGTGCCACTCCTTTACCCAGGTTCTAACTTATGAAGCGTGTTTGGAAGTTCACTTTGCAATAGTGTGTAAAGCTGTACTCTTGCGGCCCTGAGTTACAGGCACTGGCGCCACGTCCTGTCCATAGGGCAATGCGGATCACAAGCTCCAGTAGCAGAGGTGCAGCCTTTGGGCCATTTAAACTCAAGCTGGAAAAAACTGTTTTGTAATGTAAAGTGAAATTATTGAAATGTTCTCGAAATCAAAACATAAAAATTCTAGCTAACAATGAGTAATAATCAGTTATACTTATCATGTCAAGCTTAAGGGAGGATTGTTCTGTATAGATAGATCTGAAGAGGCAAAATATCAGGTGATTCAAAACTGGGTCACCCACACAAAAACAAGACTTCTAAAGCTGCCAGCATTCAAGCTCAACCACTGTACATACAAAATAACTACATAGAAAAGTATATTGCTGCAAAGCATGGAATCAGTATTTGTAGATTTATTTTATTTGAGGTTTTTAAAAAAACGCTGCTAAACACCTGATGGTGACCTCAGAGGGGAAGTCTGGGTACATATACGGACATACTGAGCTTTATAAAACAATGGAAGTGGCAAATAAACCCTGCTGTTTCTGACAGTGATTGGCAGTGTCTGGAGATAGCCACTATCGAATTCACACCCAACACTATGACAGGGCCTTAGTAGCTTAGCTGCTGAGTGCCTGGGTGATGAAAACAGGATGGCCTTCGGCTTCTTATCAGGCAGAACAGAGCTTATATATGAGGAAGGCTCACATGGAGAGGGTATAGTTATCCAATGTTGTGGTGAAGAAATTCGTTTTTTTTGATCTCCTGAATTTTAGGTGGTCATTTTCCGATCACTGGAAAGTAAGGAAGTTCAAAGAGAAAGGGAGTTACACAGATTGAAGCTTTGGATATGAAGCGATCGGCAACCTAAGCTCCTATAACTGAAGATTGAAGTTGAAAGTATGCACTGCATTGTGGACCAGAGGCTTTTGATGGGCTGGTAAGGGACAAACCTGTTTAACTTGGAGTTTGGTGTACAGACATTGAGTGCCTTGTGCACGAGTCAAGGCGGTTTAAAGTACAATCTTTCTTTTATCGAGGATCATGAAGGATTTAAGGGCTGGTGTGATGTGGTCATGCAATTATAAGCCTCAGAGTAGATGATCTGCATTGCTTTAAATTCTCTGCAGTTTTGAAAGAGATGAGTTGGGGAGACCAGTGTATAGACTGTTGCAATAATAAAGGTGCAACATGACCATTGCCAGGATTGTAGTAATTATCTGAGAGCAGTAAAGCTTCGGCAGGATCCCTTTCAGCAAGTGTAGATGGTGGAAAAAAGTTTCCTAGACTGCTTTTATATGGGGGTCAAATAAAAGTTAACAGTTGAAGATTACTCCTACATTTTCTGCTAGGGTTGGGATGCCCAATTCATCTGGCTAGGCTAAAGTAAACATGGCTGGACTGACTGGACAAAAGATAGGTCAGAATGTCAGGTTTCTCATTATTTAGAAAGATCCAATAATTCTGCATCCATCAATAGATTCGTGAGAGACAGTGGCATAGATTTGACGATTGCTGGGATCACCTTCAAGCTAGAGAAACATCTGTGTGTCATCTGCGTACAAGTAATATGTCATGTTATCTTGTAGGAGTCAAGGATGTCTGCTAAGGAGGCCATGTGAGTGTAGAATAGGGTTGGGGTTTAGAATGAACCCAAAGGTGCCCCACATTTAATGTTAAATAGTCTAGAAAGGAATGAGCCTAATTTACCTTGAGGAGTCTGCTTTTGTGGGCACGAAGTGAACCATGACAGTGCTGGTCCAGTGATGCCGGCCAAAATGGATAGTCATTTGATAAGCACCTGGTGGTCTGTTGTGACCAAATTTGCTAATGGATGCAGAATGACCAAGGCACAGGGAAGGCCCTGTTCCCTATCCGTGAGAGGGAATACCCTAATTATTAGCAGAATAGCCTCTGTACTGCTAGGGAGTCAGAAGCCTTACTGAAAGTCACTTTGAAGACCACTGGAATCTTGGTGGAAGGAAAGTTTGTGGGAAATGGCTGATTTTAGTGTCTGTGCAATGCAGAGAAGGCATGACAAGGGTATTTAATTAGCTGGACTGTCAGGGTCTGTGTTGGACTTGGCCCTGTCCGCAGGGTCATCCCCAAACGTTTTGCCTTAACCCTCCTGTTTTCTGAACTCATTTTTGTTGACTTTTAGGACTCTACGCCTTTTGCCACTGCTAACCAGTGCTAATGTGCTTACACCCACTTGGCAGATTTAATTTACTGGTAAGTCCCTAGTAAATTGGTAATTCTTGTACCCAGTACTTGTAAATTAAATGTTAATAGTGGGCCTTTGTCACTTATTGTGCCACCCACTTAAGTAGCCTTTTTAAACATGTTTTAGGCCGGCCATTGTTGCATGTGTGTGCAATTCTAAACTGCCATTTCAACCTAGCAATGAAAACCTTATGCCAGGCCTAAACCTTCCTTTTTAATACATAGACGTCACCACTAGGGTAGGCCCTAAACAGCCCATACGCAGAGTGTTGTGTAATTTAAAAGGTTGGGCATGTACTTTTAAGTTTTACATTTCCTGATAATAAAAAACTCCTAAATTCGTTTTTCACTACTGTGAGGCCTACCTCTCCCATTGGATACATTGGGTTGCATTATTACATTTAATAAGTGGCAACTTTCAATTGGGAGCAAGTAGGAAACTTGAGTTTGGTTTCTTAGCAAATGTAATTTAAAATCTTCTTTAATGGCAAAGTTGGATTTTAAGTAACAATTCTGAAAATGCCACCTTTACGAAGAAGGCATTTTCTTGCCCCAACCATTTAGAGCCTACAGCCTGTATCCTAGGTCACATGACTAGGTGTAGCTGGTAGTTGGTCTTTGTGTATTGCTCCCAGACAGTAAAAGAAAGGGGTAATAGATGTTGGCAGAATGGACCATCTCTGTCAGGGTGAGGGTGAGGAGCTGTCACCTACCACACTTACATATAACAAAGGCAAACCGTTTCCCACCAGTCTATTATGCCCACAGACAAGCTGGGGCCACGGCAGGGATCCAGAAGCTTCTCCCACTTCAAAGCTGGCACCAAGTATAAATATTGGACCTTCAGACCCACCTCTGCTCTGCTGATCTGCTGCAAGAAGGACTGCCCTGTTTCTCTGTTGCCCTGCTGTCTGTGTGAGAAGGCCTGGACCTGCATCTTGAACCCAGGCCAACCAGAGGGCTAGTTGGCTGGCCTCCTGATCAGAGCCTCAGGGACAGAAAAGGCTCCAATCCTCTTGAACCCTGCACCTGAGCTCTGCCTGCTGTGAGTTCAAACCCCCCAAGCGGTGTCCCACCAGGCCTGGACCCTTGGAAGTGGGGCAAAAGGTGCTCTGCCAACCAAGCTGTGGTCTCTACCAGAACCAAGGCAGTGCGATGCAAACCCAATGCATCTCACCTCATCGTAACTGATGGAAGCCCGCATCGCAGCCTGCACAGCTCATCAGAACTGCCTATGTGTAACACATCCTAGGCACAGACCTTGCAGTGTCTCATCGGAACCAGCATGACAAAACCTCGAAGCAAGCCTTCATCGCAGGCCTTGCAGCTCATCGGAACTGCCGCTTTACGACACATCTTCGACGCAGACCTCTCATCACTTCTCAGAACTGCCGCTGCGCGGCGCAACGCTCTGTGAACCAGTATTTAAGGTACATTTCTGAGCAGGACTAGCTTGGTACCTGTATCTGGCCTGTGCTCCATTGTAGTTGGCCTCAACTTGTGACTTTGTCCCGGTCCGGTGTGACCAGATAGCACTCTTAGCACGTTGTGCTTTTAACCACTATTTTTACCTAAACCTTTAAACATATATATCTCCAATTCTACTAATTGGATTTTGGTCATTTTGGTTTCAAATAATTTATTAAATGTTACTCTATTTTTCTAAATTGGTGTGGGATTTTTCTTGTGTTGTATTTTCACTTTATTACTGTTTGTGTGCTACATAAATACTTTACACTTGCCTTCAAGTTAAGCCTGACTGCTTTTGTGCCAAGCTCTCAGAGGGTTGAGCACAGGATAATTTGGTTGTGCTTGTGTTCACCCTGGCAAGAATTGTGGTTGCTGCTTTAGTAGGTTTCACCCCCCCCCCCCCCCTCAACCAGCAACCCAATTTCCTACAGCCTTCAATTGGTTTCTTTTGAATGCAGGAGAAGATTGTGTTTTTAAAGGCATTGGGGGATGAGTACAGTGTTTAGAGAGGTATTGCTTATGTTGGTGAATAATGGGAGATGAAGCTAGATTAATTTAGCGTTGCTGATCTCCACAAGAGAGGATTTCTTAAAGGAAACCAAGATATTCGAAATATTGAATTCAGAGACAGGCTCAAACTTGCAGCAAGCATTACGATGGGAAGGTAACAGTGAGCTGGACCCTGTGATCTGAGGCATAATGGAGGCAATGCATCCTTGGGTGTAAAAATGATAGTGGATTAAAGCAGGTACTGCTAAGGGTGCTGGCGTTCTGGAAGAGACCATGGAAGACAGTATCTCGCTATTATTCAGGAACAATTTTTGGCAAAGATAGAAGATGCAACAATACAGGCTTTGAAGTAATCTTTCTTTGCCCTGGCATAAACTAATTTGTAAGGTCTAGAGTGGAGATGACAGGCCATGCAAAATGCTGTAAAGGTAGTGTTTTTCCAGCATCTTTCTAGCACTCTGCTGTGGCATATCAGTTGGCATGCTCTGTCATTATACCACTTATTCATTCTCAAGGGGCCACGTTCACTAGTAGAGATTGGAGCCAGTTTATCTAGGATCTTTGTTAGTTTGAAGGGGCAATTCATTGAATGATTTCACAAAATATCTCAAAACCCAAGCTGACACCCTTAAAAACAGCAACATTCTACAATGTCTATTTTGGTGATTGTTAGAGTCGCAGTACTGAGTAAAGAGAAAACTGGGTTTTTTTTACACGGACAGGCCCTTTATAAGCTCATACGGGCTGGAATGGCTTCAGTAGCTTCTAGAGGTGAATCCAGTGATATGAGCAACAGCTCTGGGTGTATTGCTTTTACGTTTCACCATTAGGAGAGTTGACAGTTGTCAGGGGCTTTCTTCGAACTGCCATGTAGCACCTTTTGAATGTAGGATTTGAATAGGAAGTGGCCTCAGGCAAATAGCTGTTGAATCTCCAAGCACTGGTGTACTTGTACCAGGGAGACCAGTAAGTTGAGTTTGGATGTTCCTTTCTGGGTTCTTTCTTTAGCCAGTTGAATGAAAACGAGGGAGTTGATATCCTTTATTAGGCTCAGGCAAAACACACAGGATCATCTACCTAGATATTAATGACCCCCAGGATAACAGCTTAGTCAAAGATGGTTAGAATATGTTGGGCCTTAGAAAGTGGTGAGGCACTTCTTGGGTGGGTGGTAGATAACAACACAGACAAGGGACGCGGTTGGACTGCATACTCGAAAGAGTCCTAAAGTGAATAATCCACATTCTTGAGTGAGTGAGTCACTATAGAATAAGGCCAACCACGCCTCCTCCTCCTGAAACTCCGTTTTTTTAATCAGAATATTACAGTTGGGAGGGAGAAGATTGACTATATCAAATGAGCAATGTCTCAGTGCTGGCCAGGAGGTGGAAGCTATTGTTTAGTATAAGGTTGTGGATGTATTTGTTTAGGATAACGTTGTGGAAGTCTTAGTCATTTTAAACAGCCGATCTTGCATAAATGAGGGTACTTTGTTTTGCATTGCCAGAGGACAGTGATGTAACTAAATCGTCCTGCTTCATTGTGGTCATATGGAAGGGAAGTGGTGAACAAAGGGGGTAGTCGGATGGAGCTAGTGCATGGGTGGAGGGGTGGATGAGGCACTAGCAAGGGCATGTTTTCTGATTACAATGAGAAAAATAAACTTGTTTGCTTGGATCATTATCTTACTGTTCTTTTAAATGTTTATTTGAATAGTGGGTATGTGTCCGTTAGAGGATTCTACCAGCTTGCCAGGGATTTCTGATCTTGTGGGAGATGGATAGTGATGGGATGTCGTCTATTCATAAGCCGAGGTATCGAAAGTGTAGAACAGGAGGTTGGTGTTTGAATCTACTTTTACTGGATTAAGGTAAGTATCTGCAATTAGAATGTGAAAATGGGTGATGAGTAAGTTAGATTTAATTCTTTTTACTATGTTTCAAAGTGGTTGATGATTGGTAGAAGATTTCAAAGATTGATAGTCCCTAAGTGGAGAGGTAAATCCTGAGCAGATTTCATTGGGCAGTTGGAAGTGGTAATTTGTAAATAGTGTGGCATAATGTGGACACTCGCATTCATACCACATCTCAATCCAGACCATTGGTGCATAACTAAAGCATTCTGTGTAAGGGCTTAAGCATTCTAATGAGTGAAATAATTAGTAAGTTCATTTTTAAGGCGCCAGTGCAAAGCGCATATATGAATACAGGGGTGCCGCTCGTAGGCTTGGGACTGCTGACAACTGTGGGATCATCACGCAAACGCCGCGCTGCCCTGGGGGCGATACCCACCGGACTACAAACATCAGAACGCGGGACTGCTAGGACTGCGAGGACCAGGCTGCTTGGCGGTGAGCGCAGCTGCATCCTCTTCCCGGCTCCTCCCCCAGAAGGTTCTTGACGCCTCGCGGCCCCCGCTTCACGGGTGCCGCTCGTAGGCTTGGGACTGCTGACAACTGTGGGATCATCACGCAAACGCCGCGCTGCCCTGGGGGCGATACCCACCGGACTACAAACATCAGAACGCGGGACTGCTAGGACTGCGAGGACCAGGCTGCTTGGCGGTGAGCGCAGCTGCATCCTCTTCCCGGCTCCTCCCCCAGAAGGTTCTTGACGCCTCGCGGCCCCCGCTTCACGGGTGCCGCTCGTAGGCTTGGCACTGCTGACAACTGTGGGATCATCACGCAAACGCCGCGCTGCCCTGGGGGCGATACCCACCGGACTACAAACATCAGAACGCGGGACTGCTAGGACTGCGAGGACCAGGCTGCTTGGCGGTGAGCGCAGCTGCATCCTCTTCCCGGCTCCTCCCCCAGAAGGTTCTTGACGCCTCGCGGCCCCCGCTTCACGGGTGCCGCTCGTAGGCTTGGGACTGCTGACAACTGTGGGATCATCACGCAAACGCCGCGCTGCCCTGGGGGCGATACCCACCGGACTACAAACATCAGAACGCGGGACTGCTAGGACTGCGAGGACCAGGCTGCTTGGCGGTGAGCGCAGCTGCATCCTCTTCCCGGCTCCTCCCCCAGAAGGTTCTTGACGCCTCGCGGCCCCCGCTTCACGGGTGCCGCTCGTAGGCTTGGGACTGCTGACAACTGTGGGATCATCACGCAAACGCCGCGCTGCCCTGGGGGCGATACCCACCGGACTACAAACATCAGAACGCGGGACTGCTAGGACTGCGAGGACCAGGCTGCTTGGCGGTGAGCGCAGCTGCATCCTCTTCCCGGCTCCTCCCCCAGAAGGTTCTTGACGCCTCGCGGCCCCCGCTTCACGGGTGCCGCTCGTAGGCTTGGGACTGCTGACAACTGTGGGATCATCACGCAAACGCCGCGCTGCCCTGGGGGCGATACCCACCGGACTACAAACATCAGAACGCGGGACTGCTAGGACTGCGAGGACCAGGCTGCTTGGCGGTGAGCGCAGCTGCATCCTCTTCCCGGCTCCTCCCCCAGAAGGTTCTTGACGCCTCGCGGCCCCCGCTTCACGGGTGCCGCTCGTAGGCTTGGGACTGCTGACAACTGTGGGATCATCACGCAAACGCCGCGCTGCCCTGGGGGCGATACCCACCGGACTACAAACATCAGAACGCGGGACTGCTAGGACTGCGAGGACCAGGCTGCTTGGCGGTGAGCGCAGCTGCATCCTCTTCCCGGCTCCTCCCCCAGAAGGTTCTTGACGCCTCGCGGCCCCCGCTTCACGGGTGCCGCTCGTAGGCTTGGGACTGCTGACAACTGTGGGATCATCACGCAAACGCCGCGCTGCCCTGGGGGCGATACCCACCGGACTACAAACATCAGAACGCGGGACTGCTAGGACTGCGAGGACCAGGCTGCTTGGCGGTGAGCGCAGCTGCATCCTCTTCCCGGCTCCTCCCCTCACGCCCCTCTGTCTTCATCTTGCACTTTTTCCTACCGCGCGCAAGCGGGACGCGCGCGGGACTAAGCCCGGGGCGAAGACCGGGCTAAGAGCTGGCCGTTTGAGGCCGTTCGAGACTGGAGACACTGGGCTGGGCCACCCCCCCTATATCTTAGTAAGTGTATGTGACTGCGACCTTCTTATCGATATTGGTGGGAATAATGTCTAGGAATAAAAATGTCGCCGCTGGCACATCTATGGCAGGGACCCTGGACAATTTTATTGTTAGAGCTGCAAACATTTTAGAACGAGAAATAGACCTTACCGAGCGACGTCTATCGCTTGAACCTTTTACAACCAAACGCTCATCTCTAGGGAAAATCGCCTCATCTGTAACACCAGGGGTAACCACTACTAACCTTATACCATCTGAATGTCTGTCTAGTGAAACTGAAAGTGCAGACCTCAGTACTGATTTAACTATTGACAGTAACAAGCGCAGAGATATTATAAGGTCTACTATACCTATAACTACTACGGCGGTTGCTGCTAACAATTCAACTGAAGGTGTTTCTACCCGCGCACAATTACATGCAATAACCGAGGCTACCTCACTTTCCTCCTTCTCTCCCTTAAATTTAGGAGCAAAACCGAAACTTAAGGCTGCTCCGCAAGTAAAAAGGGGGAGACAACCAAAAGGGTCAAAAAATAAAAATAAAACTAATGCGTCTAACATTACCCCAGGCGCTGCTGAATATCCTCTGAACGAAGTCCCCTCAGACTTGACCAGGCAATTAGATGTTGGGTTTCAGGCTAAAATAATAGAAGTGTTTGAAAATTCAACCCGTCTGATCCTGGATAGACTTTCCAAGATCGAGGAGCGACTACAGAAATTAGAAAAGACTGCCTCTGCTAATTTAGAACATAATCAATTTTTGAGGACAGACCTACTTAGGGAGCTCCATGAACACCCTCTTTTTGCCAAAACTGCCAGCAACCCAAAAGAGAAAACTCCCCCCCCTATGGTTTTGCCGTTAATCGACAAGCATTTGGGATTATTAGAGGACAACTGTGCAAACACAGCCTGCATTGAAAACACCACGACTAGTAGTGGCCTTCAAAACTCCTATGCAGGAGTAAAGCCCCAGCAGAATCCATCGGAAGTTAACAAAAAAATCAACAATCTTATTCCACATGACAGTAATGAGGTAGCAAATAGAACTGTTCTTGCCCAAGATGTTGTTCCCAAATTACCTACCTTAGACCTTCCCCCAGAATCCTCACCCTATGTCATCATACTGGCGGGAGTACCTGGCTTGCAGGGAAAAACCAATGAGTCTTATTTAGAATTGAGGAACAAAACTATCTATTGGCTTAATTCCAACCGACCCCTCCCTCCTAACATTCATACTAAAATTCTATTTGTACGGAGAGTTAGTTGGGTGGGTAGAAGGAGTAAAGACATACCGGGAGACTGTATAATTGTTAATTTTAAGGACACTCAGGCTGTAAAATATATCCAGCACGTACAATGTTTTGACCCTAACACAAACATCATTCCACTACCTCTCGATTACTTTTATCCACACCATTCAGCAAACAAGCAGTGGGAACTAGTAGGGAGGGCAAAAATACACACTAACCAGGCAAGAGGTATGTTGCCTATACCCAGCCAAGGCTGGTTGGAGACTATTCCACTGTCAAACAGGTATAGCTGTCTGGATATGGTCGACTGACTACCCCTGAATTACAACGTCGTCGAATTTGCGGGGGAAGTCACAGTGGGTGATAAGTCAAATTCACCAACAGACCCACGGCCCGTAAAATCGTCAACTTCCTTAGAGAACAACTTAGGAATTATCCCTATTAATACTGACGACAACGAGAAAACTGACCACCTCACATTGCCGAGCAGCGGATCTTCCAAATCTGTTGCCCCTGGCGTAACTCCTATAGTGATCTCATCTTTAGAGGGCGACACATGCCATTCTATTAGATTCCTATCTTGGAATGTTGCAGGGCTGTCCTCCAGGTTAGGCGACATAAATTGTGCTTCCTTTATCAAACGGTTTTCGATTGCCTGCCTCCAGGAATGCTGGACGGTTGAGCCCATTCACATGAATGGTTATCGTACTTACCACACGCCAGCTGTACACACCCTGAGAGGGAGAAATAAAGGAGGGCTTTGTATTTATGTCTCAAACTGCTTAAAGGAAATTAAGATTTCTTTTTTCTCCAATTCCATCTTCTACCAGATTTTGCATATAACACTGGGAGGCAATCAACATATCAACTTAATAAATTTCTATAATAACATACCGAAAGATGCTTGGGCCTCGACCTACAAAGAATTATTTGAGACCCTCAAAAATATAGACGAAAAAGAACGCATTGATAGCTGTGTGATCTGGATGGGCGATTTTAATTATTTTCTATGCCCATTGAGTGACCAAAACCTATGTGGACTGGGAGAGATGGATGGTGTTCCTGTGACACATTTCTCACATACATCTTTGGGAAAACATCTAAATGAGATGCTTTTTTCCTTGGACCTGGGCTTTGTGAACGAACTATGCTCCCCACCAGTCTCTTTTAACCCCACATTCATTGGGCGGGGTTGCAAATCAATAATTGACTTCATGTTAATATCCAAACGCTATTCTCACTACATTCTTGCGTTTGAAACATGTGAGGTAGCAATGAGCGACCACTTACCGCTTAGTATGTCCCTTAATACAATGTTGGGTAAAAAGAACATGGTTACTAAGACCCAGACCCTGTATGACTTTATAGAACTTGCAAAGAAGAACGGTTATACCCTAAAATGGGATAAAGTGGAACCAGTGGCCTTCCTAGGAAAACTAATTCGCTCCAAGGAAGAGGAATTTAATATCTGTCTTACTGAGCACATTGAGCCTCTTAAAGTCAATGATGCTTTCCTTAGCATCTCGGAGGAAATTAAAAAGCTACTCACGAGACCACTGCATTCTGGGGCAAACAAAATTAAGAGATGGTTTGATAGAGAGTGCAGCAAGACCCACGCTCATTTAATGGAACAATTAAAAAGGGAGCCTAGGGTAATGGCTGAAGTTAGATCAGCCAGATCTGCCTACCAACAGGCAGTAAAAAAAAGGAAAAAACAAATTAAACAGGAAGCCTGGAGTACTCTTCGGGAAACCTGCATCTCTAAAAATAACACCGCATTTTGGAAAGCGGTGAATGCTCCGTTTTTCTCCAAAGATTCAACAGACTCTATCGTAATAGCAATCTCGGAAGAAGGCTGGTTGTCCTTTTTCCGTGAACTCTACACAAAGGACTCTCAGGTCGAGACAGAAGGGGACTTTAATTCAGGCAATAAGGATATAGTACCCTATCCAATAGACATCGATTTCACCATGGAGGAAGTTATGACAGCCATCAACAAGAGCCCAGCGGGTAAGGCCCCGGGTCCGGATGGCATTCCCGTAGATGTTTTTAAGGCTAACAGTAAGTTATGGGCCCCCCTGCTAACCAACGTTCTTAACAGTTTCACTAAAACGGGCTTCCCAAAGAGTTGGCAGGAAGCCATTGTGGTACCCATTTTCAAGAAAGGAGATCGTAGTTCACCTAAATGCTACAGACCGATCTCCTTACTTGATTCACTCATGAAGATCGCGGGGAGAGTTATACTCGATAAATTACAAGCATGGGTGAACGACACAGGTACTCTCTCCCAATTTCAATACGGTTTTAGGGAAGGTCTAGGCACAATTGAGCAAGGTCTGAATTTAGCACTCCTAGTAGCCAAATACGTCGAGGCAAAAAAAGAGAACTTGTTTCTTACATTTGTGGATTTAAGTTCGGCCTTTGACTGCATCAACCACAATAAACTCTGGCTAACTATGCAGGAAATGGGAGTGGACCCAAACCTCCTTATATTCATTAGAGAACTATATCGGGAGGCGGGCGCAAGGGTACGCTATGGGGAAAAGGGGGACTGTACCTCCAAATTTTCCATAGAAAAGGGTGTGAGACAAGGCTGTATTTTAGCACCATTTTTATTTAACTTATATATTAATTCGGTCGCGTCTCACCTCCTGGAGGATAAGCAGGACTATCCCAAAATTGGCAACTCCTTTATTCCCATTCTCCTATATGCAGACGATGCTGTAATCATGGCCCGGACCCAAATCGGTCTCCAGAGATCGATTACTAGCTTCTCCGAATACATGGGCAGTAGAGGCCTAAAGATTAATATAAGCAAAACATTTAACATGTGCTGTACAAAAAAGAATAATCTCAGCTGTAATTCATTTTTATCTAACATGAAAATCATGACTGTTAATACTTTCTCGTACCTAGGTATCACCTTTGACAATAAGGGAACTTGGACAGCGGCAGGTGATTCCCGAAAGCTAGCATTCTCACGAGCAATTGGGGCGGTTAAACATTTTTCTAATAAGGTTGGAGGTCGCCCGGTACCAGTTTTGCTTGATATCTATAGAGCCAAGTGTGTATCAACTGCAATATATGGTGCAGGAATTTGGGGGATTGTGAACACCTCAAGTACTCAAATCCAGACTTGCCAGAATGCTTTCCTGCGGTATCTATTGGCTGTGCCGGGGTCAACTTCTTCTTATGCCTGTCATCAAGAGTTGGGCGTGCCTTACATTGCTGATCTTATCAAACTGGAGCCCATCTTGCTGTGGCATAAAGTCTGGTCTGGAACCGAGACAGTCCTGAACAGGGAAATAATAAAGGATTGCCTAGGCCTAGATGGAGCACTGAAAATTCCCTGGTTCAATTATGTAAGGAAATTTTTCACTGAATTAGGCCATCCTGAATTCTTCAATTCTCCAGCTAGTATGACGAATTTCTCAAGAAAGAAGCTTAAGCAAATTTGTCTGCACTTCCTCTCAGAGGAACGCTGGATGTCAGAAAAATGCAAGAGCTCTGTTATGGCCAATCAGCTACTTATTACCAACCCAGGTATCCAACCATACTTGAAATTAGTCCCCAGCTGCTATACTCGTATGCTGCTATCTCGTTTTAGGGCTGACATCTTTTTTAGAATGGTCACATTCCCTGAGAAGAATTGCTGGCTTAAGGAACTTACTCCTTGTCCCTGCGACCAGATTTCTGTCCAATCTTCCCTCCATTGTATCCTTTTTTGCAAATTTTATTCAGAACCGAGAAAAAGTATTCTTCGACCAGTTTTAAAAAAGCTAGGGTTGAGACAATGTAGAGCGGCGCTGGTCAGATTACAAATGTTAGATGATGAATTTCTTATCTTTTCGGTCTCTATGTTTCTAAAAACCGTTATTAGATTCAGGATCTCTATGAATTAGATCATTTTTAATATGCTGTTATTTTTAACCTCGAAAGTTTGATTTAATGAATGAAATGTGATGCATATTTGCTTTTATGGTTTTGTATCTTAAAAATCGAATAAAGCTGTTTCTGATTCTGATTCTGAATACAGCATTTGCAATGGCCTGTTTAGAAAAAATAAACATTTGATTGCATTTTATTTTCAAATGGCAATCTCAGGATGATAAACTATTTTATTGTATTTATTCTTTTTATTAAGTGCTCTCTACTGCTAACATCTAATCAAAGTAATTCACTTAGGGGATGCCTACTATCAGGATGGTCTAGTCAATGATTTACTGATGAAATGTAGGCAAATTTCTGGCACAGCCTTAGTGAGATCTTCATGATTGAGCTACGCTGAGGGGTAGGAGGAAAGTATCTTTATATTCCCTAAGTCTGTTCACACATCTGTATGAAGACTCCAAAAGTATCAAACATTTATCAAATTCTGAGATGTGGACAAAATACACTTGCCCAGTTTGAAAAACCGAGCCAGTTTATTTACGCATATTAATCACCCTCCTGCTTGTAATAAATAATCTTCTCACGCATTCTGTGAAAAACGCCCGCCTCTAATGTCCTTATTACAGGCGATTTGTGACGTTTCTCATCACCTCTAGTAAAGAAATGATGAATCAGCTTAACTGTAATCAGTTGTTCCAGTTGAGTTCTGACATCATAATTCCTGCTGCCAGCAGCGAGGGTAAATTGGCAGTTCACAGAGCATAATTAAAAATGCAGTTTAAACTGTGAAAACAAAACCTAGCCTTTTCTGTGTCTGCTCTCTTTTTCTAGATGAACTGTGATCAGCAAAAAGAACATATATATGTCAACATGTACATTGTTTTCGAACTTTAGCTAATTATAGGAAAGATAGGATCTGCCTTTGTTTCTATAAGTTCTAACCTACAACAGTTTTTTTTAAATCTAACTTGCATTGAACTGATTTTAATGTATTTTGCAGCAAATTTCTGCTTTTTGATGAGTTTAATATTGTGCTAAAGATTCAACTTTTTTTTTTTTTTTCAAAAACCTTTATTCTTTGAAATCAGTGACACAGCTATTCAGCCGACAACCCGGAGGTACGGCAGCTTTAGAAACACAACACATACGAGCGTCCACATTTCACTGACAGGAGAATCAAAGGTTCTGTTTTAAATAAACACAAACCCAAACCTAAACACAAGCAAGGCGATAAGTACTGAAAGCACAAAAAGGGTTCCCATCAGGGGGAGCGAGCCCCATTTCGTCCATCGGACACAGGTCTATAGTAAGGGAAAGGAGGGGAAGTCAGAGACTCAAGAAGACAAACACATACCAGCAAGGAGTACAAAGCCGGAAAGAGAGCTAAGGGGAGAGCTGCTCCTCAGGCGGGTCCAGGTCTGGGGGCGGGCATATGCCCCCTCTGTACTGGTTCCATCGCGCCCATACAGAGTGCCATTTCCGAGGGCGCCCTCGAGCACAATACACTGTCTTCTCCCTAAACATGCTCCAATCCATGTTTTCCATCCACTCTGTCAATGTAGGAGGCCTAGCAGAGCCCCACAGGCGAGCGATATCGCGCTTGGCTACCATGTTCCCTGGGGTCACCCACTGAGTCTGTGCCGCGTCGTGGTCAGTAGGACCCCAAACATTCAGGAGACAGCACCGCGCCTCCGGCTGCATGACGATGCCTGTCACCTCCCCCATCACATCGTGGATTCGCTTCCAAAACTCCATAATCGCACCGCATTCCCAAATAATATGTAGGAAGGTGCCCACCATACCACAGCCTCTCTTACATAAGCCCTCCTCAGAGAAACCCATATGGACCAGCCTGGGCCCCGTCACGTAGACCCTATGGAGTATTTTAAGCTGCACCAGCCGCAGGCGCGCGGGGATCGCAACCTCTTTGGGAGAAGAAACTGCATATTGCCAATCCTCATCATCTAGTTCGAGGCCATCCCTGGTCCATTGGTCGCGCAACCCTAGAAGAAGATCCGCCCGAACATTAATCAGTTTCTTATAAATGAGCGAGATTGTACTCTCTGGCATATGGCCATCCAGGATCCGGTCCTCTAACGGAGAGGACTCAGGCACCTTCTCCCCCTCTACAAGGACTGACCGCAAGGCGTGGCACACTTGAGCGTATCGGAAGAACTCCGTGCTCCCTAGCTCATATTCCTTCTGCAGCTCCTCGAATGACTTTACCCTACCCTTAACCAAAAGGTCTCCCACCCTGGATATACCGATCAGGTCCCATTTCTCAAACCCTTTTGTATGCCAAAGCTTTCCCAGAATATCGGAGTCAAACAGAGGGGTGGCAAGGGTAAGCTTACCCTTCCAGCCCAGTGAGTCCGTCGCCACCTTCCATACATGCACGGCCACCCTGGTGGGCCCCGTAAGGGTTAAGTCCGACGACTTCGAGTACAACGCTCTGTGGTAATTACCCCCACGCAGCAACCATCGGTCCATGGCGTAGCCGGGGCTCAGCGCCGGACCATATACACCATGGTTAATCGCGCTCAACTGAGTGGCCCAATAATAACGTCGAATGTCTGGAAGCGCGATACCCCCGTCATACCACGGAAGCGTCAACTTAGCAATCGCTATGCGCGAGCGCCCTTCCCACAATAACGCGCGCTGGTGGCTTTCGACCTCACGGAAATAACTGGCCGGGACCAAGTCAAGGGTATTCTGCAGGGCATAGAGGAAACGGGGAAGAGACATCATTTTAAACAGGGCGGCACGGCCAAGGAGGGAAAGCGGCAACCGCCGCCAGCCCGCCACGTCCCGTCGCAGGCGCGCCAAGGGAGGGAGCAAGTTCCTCTCGTATCTTAAAATGGGGTCGGTGGAAATATAGATCCCCAAATACAAAAAGCCCTGCCGGGCTATCTGGATCGAGCAGTTGCGCGGGACCGGCGGGACATCCCCACACAGGACATACAAGTATGACTTTCCCCAGTTGATGACAAGACCAGAGTTCCTACCAAAAGAAGTCAAGACATCGCAAACCACTATCAGAGATTTCTTAGGCGAGGCGAGGTATAGCAGAATATCGTCGGCGTAAAGTGAAATACGGTCTTCGTGGTCAGGCGACCAACGAATCCCACGTATATCCGGGTGCCATCGTATCCACGCCGCCAGCGGCTCAAGAGCAAGGGCGAACAACAACGGCGACAGGGGACAGCCCTGCCGGGTGCCTCTCCCGAGCTCGAACGGTGTCGACGCCCGCCCGTTCACCACGACGCTAGCAAGAGGCCCCTCATAGAGCAACCTCACCCAGCCTACAAATCCGGGCCCAAAGCCGAACTTGGCTAGCACAGCCCACAGGTATGCCCACTCCACCGTACCGAAGGCCATCGTGGCATCGAGGGACGCCACAATAGCCGGCTCTCGCATCGTGCCCGTCCTAGCAATCACTCCATGAAGGCGTCTAAGATTCAGTGCAGTGTTACGGTGCGGGATGAAGCCCGACTGATCCGGGTGGATTAAGTCGCCAAGCACCCGGACCAGGCGGTTAGCAAGGATCTTAGCAAGGATTTTCGGCTCGGCGTTGAGAAGTGATATCGGCCGATAGGAGCCACACCTGTCCCGGGGCTTACCGTCTTTATGTATTACCACAATCGTCGCCAGCCGTTGATCGAGCGGAAGAAACCCATTCACCCGCGCCTCCACGAACATGGCGCGCAGGTGAGGAGCCAACTTATCCGGACAAAGCTTATACAGCTCAATCGGCAAACCATTTGGGCCAGAGGCCTTACCGGAGCGCAACGCGCGGATAGCACACGCCACTTCGTCTACAGTGATATCTCCATCGAGGTCATCCCTATCAATGGCAGAAAGGCAGGGCAGAGCGATATCACGCAGAAGGTCACACGAGTCCTCAGTCGGCCTATCCGAAACCGAGGTGTATACCGTACGAAAATAGTCCGAGAAACACTGAACTATACCGTCAGGGTCAGTGACAACCTCTCCCCCGTCCATCGACAATTCCGGCACCACTCGATTAACACGCTCTTTTTTATCCAACCACGCCAGCAATTTCCCGGCCTTATCACCAACATCGTACAATCGACCCTGCTGCTCCCTATTGAGGGTCTTGGCAGCGTTCGTCACCAGATCCCTATATTCCAATTGCTTCAAGCTCAAATTATGCAGTGTGGCCGGTGCAACATCCTCTTCCAAGGCCACTTCTAAAGCCGCTATCTCGTCCTCTACTTGTGTCACCTCGGCGTCTCTCCGCCGCTTGGCGGCCACTATCAAGGAAAGGGCCTCTCCTCTCAATACAGTCTTAAAAGCTTCCCACAAGGACACCGCAGATTCAACTGAACCCTGATTATCGTGAAAATAGTGATCAACTGTCTTCAGCAACGCACTGCGCAGCTTGGGGTCACGAAAGTACAAGGGGTTAATGGGAGCCACCCTGCCCCCTACCACCCGGCCAATATCCAGACGAGCCCACACCGGCGAATGATCAGATATGCCCCGTGCCATGTGCCTAGCCTCAGATACCAATGAGGCGTGCGCAGCCAGAGTGAGCAAGTAATCAATCCGAGAGAGACTCCCGTGGGCCCCGGAATGAAAGGTATATTGTCTCTGAGTGGGGTGCCGTAGCCTCCAACAGTCTACCAGGCCAAAAGTATCTATAAAGTCGGGAAGCCACTTCTGAGCACCCCCGGTGTCCCTGGACGGGTACCTATCGAGCATTCCAGATCCAACCGCATTGAAGTCTCCTCCCACCACTAACATCCCTTCGGGGAGTTCCAACAAGGCCTTGCCCAGATCAGCAAACGTGGAGGCCTGCAGGGCAGGGGGGACATAAACAGAAACCAATACCAACGTTCTGCCCTCCCACCTCCCCGCCACTGCCACAAAGCGCCCCCTGTCATCAGCGATGGTGGAGTCAACCTCAAATGGTAGGGAAGCTCTAACAAGTATGCCCGCACCCCTGGAGCCCGAGGAGAACCCAGAGTGAGCAATGAATTTATAACCCTTTCTGTTAAGTGCATAACATGTATTCCCTATAAGGTGGGTCTCCTGCAGGAGGACCACATCTGGCGAGGTCCGTTTCAAGAATTGCAGGACTATCCCCCGTTTAATACGATCCCCTAAGCCATTAACATTCCAGCTGATTATGTTTAAGCCCCTATCCCCCATCCCCAAACACAAAGAGACCTCCACCCCCCCCCCGGAGAACCACGATCGGGCAATACTGACAACAATTGCTACGCCTTGCGAGAAAAAAAACAACCCCCAACAACAACCCCAACATCCCGAATCCCCCCCTCCCTGCACCCCTGCGTCAGCTTACAAAGCCCCCCCAACTTGCAGTGTGCCTGTCGCCCTATCAAAAACAAATCTACAAAAAGTACCCCAAGGGAGGAAAGCCGCCGCCCTCCCATTACTGCAGTAGGGTGCGAGTCACTGTCCGGGGCTGAGTCAAAACAGACCGACACCGGAGGTATCACTTCTGTCCATCCCGGTCGCCTTCCACTCCATCCACGCGGTCCCGGCCGGGCTGTCGCCGAGGGAGCGCATCCAACCAGTCCCCTGCCATGTCCGGTGACTCGAAGAAAAAAGTCCGATCCTCATACACCACACGTAGCCTGGCGGGGAAAAGCATGGCATACTTCAGGTCCATCTCCCTAAGCCGCCGCTTCACCCCCAGGAAACCCTTCCTCTGTTTCTGCACCATCTGGGTGAAGTCAGGATAAAAGCTCACAGAGGCGTTCTGAAAAGGCACCGGGCCTGTCACCCTCGATGCTTGCAGGATAGCATCTCGATCCCGAAAATTAAAGATCCGGGCGACAATCGGCCGCGGGGGGGCTCCCACCTTAGGCCGTCCGCCAGGCACTCGGTGAGCCCGCTCAACCGCAAAAAACCTGCCGAGGCCCTTAGGCGCAAGATGATTCACCACCAAGTCCTCGACGAGTAAATCCACGGGGAGCTCCTCCGAAGTTTCCGGGACCCCGATTAGGCGCACATGGTTGCGCCGGGCCCGACCTTCAAAGTCTTCGAGCCGGCGGGCGGAGAGGTCATTTGCGGTTCGTAACTTACGAACCTCAGCCTGAAGTTCCGAGACATCGTCCGCGAGGCCAGTAGTCTTGAGGTCCAGGGATTTGACCCGCTCATTGGTTTTGCCCAGGTCCGCGCGAATCAAGTTGACATCAACCAAAATCATGTCCACCTTGTGCGCCAGGGTCTCGAACTGTCGCCCAATCGAAGATTGCATCCCATCTATCGCCCCCTTGATATCCTGCAATGACAGCTCCGAGGCTGGGGATGAATCGGCCTTCTGTGCTTCCAGCGACTGTCCCGATCCACCAGGCGACCCCGTCTGCTGGGCATAGCGATCCATATTGTTGGATTGGGTATAGCCTCCCCGCCTGGTAGTCGTAGACTTCGGCTTGTCTGCCTCCGATTTGGTCGACATCTCGAACAGCAGGGCGGTCAGTCGCAAAAAGACGTCCCTCACTCAGCCAGAGGAAACAGGGTCAACCAGGACTTCAGCAGCCAGCCAGGGTCGAGTGGAGGTCTTCCAGATAACAGGGGATCGGCACGAAGCACTTCCAACCCAGAGCAAGCAAAGGGCGAGAAAGCGAAAGTGAAAGTGCAGCGGCACCCGTCCGCCAGTTCACACCTCCCAAGGCCGCTGTTGTTCAGTTAGTGGCCGGGCATCCTGCCAACGCAAGCCCCTGGCATCCTTCGGAGGTAGGCCGCAATCTTCCGCCATGCACAACTTCGGTCCCCGGTGGGCGATCTTAGCCCGGACAACGTCAATCGCCCCAGCTTTGACTCATCTGCAGGATTCCGTGCATGAAAATCAGGATTTAGGACAGGATGATTGCAGGAGGGCGCGAGGGTCGCGGGAGCTCAAGGCTCACGCGGCCATCTTGGTCAAGCGCTAGGCTCCTCCAAGATTCTACTTTTATTCATCTCTTCAACTATCCTATCTTTTTCATATGAAAGAGCACACCGAGGATTTAACTGGCTTATGGGAAGAATGATGCTTTGTCCATGTATTATAAGGAATAAAGTACCCCTGCTGTACATTATAGGGACATAGTAAGTCAACTCGGAGTTCCATTAACTTTTAAGGAAACCCTGCATTTTACCTCATTCCTCTACATTGTCACAGAACTTCTCAGCAACCTGCAATATCCTTATAATGTATGGTTGGTGGTTCTTTATCTCATATAAAGAGACACAAATTGATATGGATATAGACATGGTGAGTGTGCCAGTGCAAGTGGCTGTATGTGTGTGCAAAATTATTGCGTATTGACATGTATAAATTAGAAAATGCTTCAGAAGACCGCACTTCGTGTCAAATGCATTGACTAAACTTATGTGATTCACCCATTTTTCGAGATACATACTGGTGTAACTCGGGCATTTGTACATATGCTAGGAGCTAGAATAACAGTATTGTCAACTATGAGTGATTGCAGTCAAGCATATAGTTATGATAATAGATGGAAATATGAAACTCCTAATAAAAATATCTAAGCTTTATAACTTTGTAAAGTACAATTTAAGCATCATTGCATTCTGCATGATTTACAGAAAATTAATTTAAACCACTATTAAGTAATCAATAAACCATACGGAATGAAACGGCACAGTCGCACTGTGACTTCTGCGTTATAGCGCAGTGCAAGAATTCTAAATTACTATTCAATAAACTGTGTGATTAAATACGTTATGTAGGTATTTCTAATTAGTTTTCGAACTGCATCGGCGCAGCTGTGTTGTTTAGTTTAGATTTTGTCGTACTGTGCTTGGCTTTCTAAATATGGATTGAGGATTGTAAAATAATTGGTGTAGTATCTCATATTCGTAAACCTTTTGTGAAAAGTACGTACTGCTTACAGTATTGAGGCATAACCTTTTAACAGCATATTTTGGAGTGGATTGGGCATAATTCTAACAAAAACTGATTTTCATTTTTTGTGTAAAGTGTGTTTTTTGGTTGAGTGAATGCCAAGCATCCATGCCTTAGAAATGTATCTGCGTTAAAAAGCATACTCCGCAAAGACGGACTGTTAAACTATGGCAGGGATGACATACATTTAGAAAGGTGGTTCAAGGTTCATGAAATGTCCTGAGAGTTGTGGCCAAGGCGCTAAGTCAGATCCTTGACATAAAAGGGAGTGACTGAAACTTTCTGCTCACTGCTGCATTGGTCTTTATCGCAAGCTTTCCTGTTATAGTCTGATATTTTTAAACTTTACAAAAGGCATTCTTGGAAGATATGTAGCTGGAACTGACCATAGAATTGTTCTTTAGGCATCTTCCACCAGACATTACTTCATTGAGGGAAAAGGCTCAAATCTTACGTTGAACTTAACCCTACATCAACAACAGAGAGGACTACTGAGGCCTGTAAGTGTATTATAACGAATTAGAGAAAGGACAGCAAAGCAACAACAGAATAAATTAAACAACCACAATCTCTTGAAGAACCCTCCCACCATCCGGAGATGGAGCACCCGAAGGCCCCTTTAGCCAGAGACCACATCCCATCGCACCCAAGCGACCGCTATGATAAACCCTTGCCACCCCCGTAGTCAATCAATAGGTACCTTCACCTAGACTGTCAGGAATGTTCTTGTAGAGTCAACCGGAGAGTACATATTATGCTTTCCTTCCTTCTTTACCTTCAGGGGAATCTGGAAGTCCACAAAAGTAGTTAGATCCCTCATCACCAGTGTCTGTTTGATCTCCAACAAGCCCTTCTTTCTGACAAAGGTCTCTCCTCCAGCAGCCTCTACCACCAAGACTGTTCCATCTATTTCCGTTGAGGATCTCCATGATACGCACCAACATATCAGAGTCACCCAGTAGTTGATCCAGCAGGTCTGTTAGAATTCCATCCATCTTGTCCTCCAGCACTTCAGCTGAGATTTCCCCAGAGGAACCAAGCACCCTAATATGGGTCTTTCTCCTCAGATTGTTAAGCACCTCGTTTTTCTTATCTAGTTGCACCATGGCCTCAACCACCAAATGCCTGAAGACCATCAAATCTTGGTCCACTGTCTCTGTCACCAAGGCGTGACACTCCAACTCAGCCACCCTGTTTTCTAGAGCATCCATATTTTGCTCTACAGTTTAGATTTTTCTATCGATACTCTTCAAGTTCTCCTGGATGCTCATCACTACTGTTTCTATAGCCTCAGTCTTCTGTCTCATATCTTCATGAGGGACATCAATAGAATTAGGGTGCATGCCCTCACCACTTGTCATCTCGGGATTCACAGAAGGCTGAATGGTAGTTTCCATACTCCCTGACCTAGAGGTATCTCAGACCCTGAAAATGCTGTCATTACACGTTTTCTTCTCTCCTAATTCGATGTGGTCACTCGTGTAGTGGAGGTAGAGAAGGCAGGATCCAAGTCCCATCTGAGCATGTTAAAGGTTTTTGCTGTGGGCTACTGTGAGGGAGGAGGAAACAATAATTCCCCAGGCACATGGGCGTAACTTAATCAGTAAAATTCGGGGTAGAGTGTGAATCTCATATTTCCCAACTAAAAAGCAATTGGCTCCAGGAAGGAGGAGTGAGAGGATCAAGATTCTGAATGGACTGTATGAGGATCAGAGTCAGTACTGATTTGTATTAGATGGGGTCCTGTCTAGATTGGCACAGTGGGTTGAAAAAGGCTGGGTTGGAATTCTACCCTAAGCAGAAGCCACTGGTTAGTCCATTTGCAAGCATTCATCCCTTCACCTTTTGAATGTTTGCCAGTAGTATGCCTGGAAACTTGAGAATGGCACAGCTTTCCAAGTCTGCTACTTCCAATTGAATAGTAAGTTTGCACCCATTCAAGGAGTACCTCTGTGGGTGCAGATGTACTTCTTTTTAGGTCGAGCATTCAAGACCACTTGTATATACTTTAGTGTATACTTATATATGTATGTACATTGTGGGCTCTGGAGATCAGCCCTAGGACTTGTCTGCTTCCGGTTAGGGACCTTTTTTCTGTTCCACTGCATCTATTTAGCTGTCTTGATAGAAAACGGCCTGTAGAGGTCAGTAAAATAGTTACCAGAATTACTTTCTGCTTAGGGCGTTTATTTTTTTTATTTTTCTGGCAACTGCCTCTATTTAACTTTCTTGATAGAAAACGACCAGCAGAGCTCAATAAAATACCAGAATCACTTTAGCATTCTCTAGATTCCAGTCCATAGAAATTGTCTTTTACAAGCACCCGTAGACAATAATATTTTTTTCAAATCTTTTTGTCAAATATGTATTTTCAGTGATATGACCACTGAAGACCCTGATTTTATATTGAAAACAGAGCTTTGTATTATACCATTTCCCACTGAAAGGCAATATTTCTCTCCATACCTGGCGTGTCACGCAGTTTGGTGTTTACTTTCCCTCCATGTTTAAGAACAGTAGATGTTCCAGCACCCAGGCTAATGTGCTTCATAGCTTAATACATATAAGGTCCCAAAGGCGAGACTGATTGCATTGCAAATGCTTGTTTGGTAAACTGGTCAGTATATGTATATATTAAATATCGCAAATTGAAAAAAATGATAAAATGAATACTCCTAATGAAATGAGTAAAATGATGAAAACTGACACAAACAGAGCAGACTAGACTCAGGTCCCCCAGACTGAAATACTAAACCAACAATGCATTTCATGGATGTCACACCGCATACACCCCTACTGAAGTTATTCCACTTCCATGGCCTGTTCCACCTGGCCCTAGTAGTTCTTCATGGGAACTCATCTCTATGGTCATACCACAACGGCCTGGAGTGCCCTCCCCGGGGATCACTTACTTTTAAAAGTATTTTCACTGTAGGCATTCTTCTTTGTCTCTCTTACAAGAAGATTTGATCGTAGAAATGTCAAATGGTGCATGTTGTCAGGTCTACATCTTTCTAGTCCTCGCCTTCTGCAAATCATTTTTATCAAGTGACTGATGACCCCATGTACTAAGTCTGTGTTGCCAACAGGTAGGCAAATTAATTAGGAGAGCCGAACCAAAGCTGAGCCACGAGTCTGGCTTGACTCTAAGAGTCCATGAATGAGCTGAGCCATGAAAACATTTGGCATGTATATTGTGCAACAAAAGTATAATAAAATACTTTGAAAATTGAAAAAAGGGTCTTTCTTTAACATGCAGATGCTTTTTACCTCAGTACATCAGATTATACGACGACATAGACAGATATTTATTAAAAGTGATAGTTTTTAGAAACACTCATGGGTCGCCCCCTCCCATCCCAATAACAAAGCCATTAGTGAACTAAGAGGCAACTCGGTAGTCATGTAGCCCTAAACTTGGCCTAGATTCTTATTATGGATGGATCAATATTGCAGTCTATTAAATCAAATAGTTGAGGAGCTTGTACAGTTCACCTCCTGAGTATTTAAAAGTGCACTTCTATGTGACAATAACGAAAAAGGACGTTCTGTGAAATAAAATATTTGCCTACTATCACACAATTTGGACAAGCAGGGAAGTCAGTGTTGATTCCAGGCTATTTTTTGCATTTTGAAATTCAGCCACTAGACGGTATCTCTCTCTCTCTCTCACTCTCTCTCTCTCTCTCTCTCTCTCATTTAAATCGAAGGTCACTGCTTTGTCTT
Organism: Triturus cristatus; assembly: GCF_964204655.1. NCBI lineage: Eukaryota > Metazoa > Chordata > Amphibia > Caudata > Salamandridae > Triturus > Triturus cristatus. Next base: position 397,734,904 of record NC_140587.1, on the reverse strand, counting down.
GCAGTCTTTGGCTCACACAGATGAAAACCCACACAGAGAAAGCCGACCCGACTCAGGGCCTCCAGACCCAACTACCTGATTCAAGAATTAAGTTGTTTGGGGGCTTACACCCCCCCTCGGAGCTATGCCCCTGCCAAGGCAAAACACAGGCAAGCCATGTATGAAGCGGTAGTCATATGATGATCAAGCTGCAGTGCTTATGGACCCCGAGAGAACAGGGGCTCCAACTGCCAGCTCAGTGGTTCCTTGTCCCTTGCAGCTCACCTCTACCCCAACGTACCACTTCTGGGCACTGCCCATATAGGCCGCAGCCTCCCTTACAGTCGAGCACTCCAAGTACTCTGCATCTTTGGTCCTGTACCCTTTCTCCACTGTTCACAATACCTTTCAGCCTGTCCCCCGACCCCTTTCAGGTAAGCGGCCATAGCCATGCCACCATTGTCTCTCGCAGCATCCATGACCCATGCTACTCCAATGGTAGGTGCAGAAGGCATGGGGAGGCATCTGCAGGATCACCTGTCACTGCAGCATCTTAAAAATAGCATCCAAAAGGGCACTGCACCCATCCACATACTCTTTGCTGTGATGGTCACAGAATGTCACACACAAGAGCAACTGGAATAGGTAAAGAAAGAAAGGTATGGATCCTGTTCTAGGAAAAAATGCTCTTTCCTATTATCTCTTGGGTATCCAAAGATATTTGAGAAGACGCTGCACGCACTTTGTTGTGACATGCTTCATCAACTGTGCCTATCCACACCCTGGTAGGATGGTACCACAAGGGCGGGCTCAACCAAAGGGAAAGGGGAGTTCTTAGGTTAAATCTGACTGGACAAGCAGGGATCCAGAAGAGAGTTAGAAGGTTTAAACATACCTACAGGTATACCCTAAGAGTTCCTTTATTCATAGGGTACCAGGGGTATGGATATACATTTCTTTAGTTTTTTTTGCTTTGAATACAATTGTTCAAATAAACCTACTGTATAGATGGCAACATATTGAGGCCTGTGCCAAGAGCCCGGTCAGGTCTGGGGCCTGCGGCAGGGCTATTTGGTGTTTTCCTGCCTTACTACATATGCATACCATGCACATGTGTGAGGCCTAAGGCTCTCACCGCTCTCCATCTTCTGTCCTTTGGAGTTACCTAAGAGACAGAAATGTTTTTGGCTGAGGTTAAAAGGTGGACCAGTTGCTCTTGTGTGTGACTATTGATTCTGTGAAAATTCAGTTGGTCTCATAGCCTCTCGCTCTTAATTTTTGGGATATCAATGGTCACAGAATGGCCAAGGGGGGCATGCCGGTGGGGAAATGGGGGCTAAGTTGGGATCACCACTAGACCACAGTTATGGCCCTTATTGATCTCGCTCCTCCAGTCAGAAAATGTAGGCCATTGGCTTATAACTCTGTTTCTGTAGTAAAGAAACAGGAAAAAATATCTTTCTAGTGGGACAAACAACCTTAAAGTGTAGCAATAGCCGTCTCTACGGTGGCAACACAGAGAGCTCAGTTGGCACGCACATTCAAGGTTGCAAATGTTTGTAGGGGTATACCAGTTGCAGCCCCTAATAGTGATTAGCTGCAATTCCTATATCAGAAGGTTTTGAATTATTAATTAAATAATCCATGTGGGCAGAACTGTCATGACTAGTCCTGAGTAAAGGGTGGAAGGGTACTTTTTGCCAAGAAAAAGCTTCTTGGAGTTTCGCCCAGGAATACACAAATACAAGCACCTGATTTGTCTACCCATGTGATGCCACGTGGCCACAGAAGATAAGTCTTATTCATAGCTATAATGTTTGTGGCAGTGCCATTTTCCCACCATGCCAGTAGTGAATTGGTGAGGCATGAAAGGACCTAAACTTTCTTTTCCTTTTCAAGCTCCTCTTTACTGTAGTGTTGGTGTGGTCTTCTGTGCATTGTTGGGAGGTGCGAGAAGAACAAGCATTTGCAAAGCAATAGGTCTCCGATTTGCAAGTTAGTTATTGGCGTTGTAAATGATAAGGACTTCTACCCATGCGTGTTTGTTTGGAGTGTTTGTGTAGTGGAATTATGAGGCATGATGAATAGATAGGGGTGAGAGCTGCAGACAAAAGATAGAAAGGAAGATAGAAAGGGATATGTAGTATGTACACGAAATGGTGAACGAACTCCAGACAGAGGAGCAGAAAGAGTATGTGACATAGAGAGAAAGGAGTGGACAACAGCCCACAGACGAATAAAGAGGGAGCATCTGTGTGTGTGGAAGACACCCGAAGATAAGGAGAAGAGTGTGGGTCAGAAACCTTGAAAAGGCACAGGAAAGATATTGTGCTTGAAGACCTAAAGTGAACCACATGAGAGAGGCAGGGGTATAGGGAGTGCGAGGGAGAGATGTGCAGGCAGATGGGTGTGTTGTGTAGAGATCACAGGGTTGGTGGATGTGCAAGGTGGAGATGGGTTGTATTGGAATTGTTTGTTGTGGAATTGTGTTGTGTTGGGTAGTATGGAGTTGTGTAGTGGAAATAGGTGGTATGGTGTGCTGTAGAATTATGGAGATAGTATTTAAATGGTATTAAGTGTAATGGAATTATGTAGAGTGAGGTTTTCAGTTATAACGTTAATTAAATGGAATGGTATTGTGCATTGTGTTGTGCATGCTGTGGAGTTGAATTATGTGGTGTTCGGTTACATTTTGTGGCATGATTTGGAAAATTATGTTGCGGATTGGAGATATGTGGTGAGTTGTGCAACTGTGTTGTGTACTTGACATTTGTGGTTTGGTGTGTAATTATGTGGTGTGTATTGGAAATGTGTGGAGCTTAATTGAGTGGCGTGGAACTGTGTGGCGTGTAAACATGTGGTGTGATATGTAGCTTGGAGTGTAATTATGTGTGGTGGAATTATCTGTAGTTGAATTGTGTTGTGTGGAGTGTAACTATATGCTTTGGAGTCGAGTGGAATTACCTAGCAGAGTCTTATTATGTGAAGTGGAATTTTGTGGCATGAATGGAGTTGAATTACTAAGTGGATTTTGTTTTACTGGTTTGTAATTATGTGGCATGTAGTGGAAGTGTGTGTAGTTGAATTGTGTGTCATGGTATCATATGTTAAAATGCGTTGTGTGTAGTGGCTGTATGCGGCATGGATTTGTGTGCTGTGTAGAGAGACAGAGGAAGAGAGAGAGAGAATTAGTGAATCTGAGAGTCTGTTACACTTGCCCTTTGACCTGGACTTGCCCTCACCTGTGGCTTCGCCTCTGCAGCACGCTTCTTCTTCCCAGACAGCATTATGATTAACACTGGGAAGGCTCGTGTGACGTCAGATTCATTTCTCAGACAATGTTAAAGCTTGTTATAAAATTGTCCGGAGCCCATTTGACCTTAAGGATGTTAATTGATCTATACCACTAGAGTGACCAACCCATGCCATTACAGTAAACCAGGCTTGCAAATTACAATCAGGAGCAGTTTTAAAAAGCCTGTGATCATTACAATGATAATAAAAGATCCGCCACTCGTATTGATAGAGTGTTTAAACTAGGGATGTCTCCTCCTCTCTGGCAGAGGAGTGTCGCCCAGCTGCTTAAAGGCAGAAAATGACAAATAAAATGATAATAAAACACTTTTATTGTCATTTTATTTTTCATTGACTCCGCTTTTTGACTCCAGTTTTGCTGAGTCAGAGGCGGGCGGGGTCTGGTCGCAGTGTCACAGCAGGGGGAGAAGGTGTAGTCGGCACTGAAAATGCGCATGTCGGTTTGTCTGGCAGTGGACGGTTGGGCAAACCGACATGCGCACTTGGATATCACCAGGCTATTCCTTGGAGATATCTGCAGGGCTCAGGAGCACAGGCTCCCAGTGCCTGTTGGAGCGTGAAACCGTCCTGCTCAGTCCAATTCCAGTGCTTCTCTCATGCTGGGAGAAATAGCATGAGAGAAGCGCTGGGATTGCGTGGTGAGCTGGGAGCCTGCGCTCATTGGAACTGCAGTGCCCGGGAGCAGAGGAGCAGTGAGGCACGGCGCGGGAGCAAAAGTGAGTGTATATTTATTTCTCTTTTATTTTTATCCTCACTGCCCCCACGCCGCCCCCACACTGCCCCCGCTCTGCCCCACCAGGTAGAATGGGCATCAGCTGCGACTGGTTTTACAGCTTTAGCCAGCCTGGTTCTATGGCCCTACACATAAAATGTGGAAGAGGTAAGTGCGTGCCAATCACCAATTATTAGCCAACATCGAAGAAGCACCTCTCGAAGCTGCTTTCTTTACTACTGCTTCCACCACCGTCAGCTCCACTGCTTAAAACCTCTAAGCCTAATTCACATTAATTCAGAGTAAAAACATAAACACCAGAATTCCATAATACTCTGATAAAAGAATTCAATATACAGCACCTTGAAGCCGTGGGCACACAAAATCGCTGTCACGGTGTCTCAAAATCGTATACAGATAGACATGTTTACATGAATTTTGATGTCGTCATGTGAGTGATGGACATTGTCTGCACAGATGTTTTGAAGGCGCTTTTGTTTATATGTGAGTATATAATATGAGGGGGGATTCAATGAGGTTTCCAGAGGCCGGAATCTGGGTAATACTTATATAACAGCAAGATACCTCTGACACCATGGATCACAATATCACTTTGATCTCAGCAGATCTATTTATTGACTGCGAGTAGAGTATGATTTCATATATTTAGTTGACTTGGTGAACACTTTCTCAATGTGACAAACAAAAATCTCCAAATATTCACTTTTTTCGACAATACAGTGTGACAACGAAACACATATATATCACAAATAAGAATTTCTCAGTATGACAATGAAATAAATTTCACTTTTCCGACACAACATTATAACGACATACATAAATGTGCAAAATTGATACATAAATCAAAACAGTACTCAGATATCCTCTTTGTTAGATAGAGTGGCATATGAAGTCATTATTGCCTCCACATTGTATGATTGATTCGGTCCTAAACTATAATTAGAGAAAAGTATATTTTCCCAAATTGGAGCTAGAGAGCGTTGACTGGATATTTGAGTTTGGCTCTTCACGGGGCGTTATTGTGTGGTTTTATCCCCATTATATTTTCTTGTTCTGTTAGCCGACGCGTTTCGACCTTTCCTGCTATGGACCTTTTTATTGCCTTTCTAAGGTCTTCATCAGGGCATGGTTATTATTCCATAGGACATCTTTTTCTGAAAAAATCAATAATATATATGTCATAAAGGGATGTGATGTTAAAGTAGTTTTTAAGTGTACTCTGTTAATTTTCTGAGCATTCACTTAAATGTTTTATTAAAAAGCTAGTTTGGAGGCAATAATGACTTCATATGCCACTCTATCTAACAAAGAGGATATCTGAGTACTGTTTTGATTTATGTATCAATTTTGCACATTTATGTATGTCGTTATAATGTTGTGTCGGAAAAGTGAAATTTATTTCATTGTCATACTGAGAAATTCTTATTTGTGATATATATGTGTTTCGTTGTCACACTGTATTGTCGAAAAAAGTGAATATTTGGAGATTTTTGTTTGTCACATTGAGAAAGTGTTCACCAAGTCAACTAAATATATGAAATCATACTCTACTCGCAGTCAATAAATAGATCTGCTGAGATCAAAGTGATATTGTGATCCATGGTGTCAGAGGTATCTTGCTGTTATATTTGTTTATATGTGAGCGCATTTCGAATTGCCAAATTTCTGTCATGCTTTGCCATGCGTTCATTTTTCTTGGAAACTCATAATTCCATTGCTAAACGTTAGACGGATATCAGCAAAGAATATGTGTTTGTCATTGAGCTTGACTTCTTCAAGCAGTGCTTGCTGTGTGTTCTAAATCTGAGATATGATTATAATTGAATCTCTAGCAGCAGAACCAAAGCTACAGAAGAGTAATGTTAGTATGCTATTTCATATGTATGTTATTAATCAATAATGATATGTAGAGCCGAATCTTTTTAGCGCCACATCATATTGTTGCAGACAGATCTGAAATTCAACTGGTTAGGAATGGCAATACCACATCATAGGAGTGGTCATATTGCATGTGTAATTGTATGGAGAGTTGGCTTCAGAGAATCATATGTGAAAATGGGGAATCCGGAGTTAACCATACATGGTGGTAATACAGCTGCTAATACAGGCTCCCCTTACCTCCTCTATGGTGGCAGAGCGTTCTGTCTGCATCTGGGCTGAGGGCCAATGTAGGAAGTGCTGCCTCTGTGATGGCCTGCCTTAAATGGCCAAAAGGAAGCGTGAAAGTTAGAGGCACCGTGTGATGTCAGCTCAGTATAATATGGCGAAAAACTAAAAAGCTGACCTCGTTGTACGCAAGTTGAGTAACTGAAAGGAGGATCATATTGCACATGCGCAGCCCACGACACAGAGAAAAAGACCGTCCTGCACATGCGCGTGAATAAGTGTTTAGTGGGACCTGTGTGTCTGGCAATGCACGGTCTGGATTAGTAAAAAATCAAGCGGGCGCCGTGCGGTAGGTAGCTGTATAAATAGGCGCACTAAATATGAAAATAGACCATGAGTACTAATAGGAAGTGCTCGTCTCAATTTAGAACAAGCGACTGCCATAAATAGTGTTTATGGGGAGTTGGTGGTCAAATGTCAGTGCACACCTTCCCAACACACTGTTGTGGGCGGCAACTGAATACCAGAAATTTGCATGAAAATCCCATGCCCCGTGAAGTAGTGCTCATTGGGATTGCGATTGGCGTTGACTCAGTCCTAAAAAAAATCCCAAATGCCACATGTGAGGTCAAACATTCATATAGTGCAGAGTACTACAACAGCCTCTAGGCGATCTGCGGTCCGTAGTCTCACTCTGTGTACTGCTTGCAAGGTCTGAGCTCCAGGTCAATAAACAGTGGTGACTGGAATCTACAGGGAAGGGGGGCAGGCGCGTGTACGTGAAAATATATATTTCTTAATTTAAACGTACCTGAAGATGAACACTACGTCCTCTGCACCCGGCGTCTTCTTTCTCCGACTGCAGCCCGGCCAACAGGAAACTCCCTGGGCAAACCTGGCGCTGCTCTGACCGGCGTGAGAGCAGCGCTGGGATTGGTGGGAGCTAGCAGCCTGACTCGGCACTTCACAGTGCTGTGGAGGCTTTGGTTTGCTCCAGCCCAGCTGTCTTAAGACAGCTGGTAAGACAGCTGGGTTAGAGCTGTTTACAGTGCGCATGTGTGGCTAGCCATCTCAAGGCGACCGACCAAAAAGACATGCACACTTTAAACAGTGCACAGCAAATCCACCCTCCTCCCTGCTGCTGTCAATCAGCAGCGGCCCTGCCCCCGTCCTGACGCTCTGTTCCTGGGACGGAGCATGAAAAATAAAATGGTAATAAATTACCATTTTATTTTCTTTGCTGGGGCTTTGGGGTAAGGTTTTAGTGGGACGACGCTCCTCTGCTCCAAAAGGAGCCGCCCCTGGCTGGGAAGCAAGATTGATGAAGATTGGCCATCTTCCCTTAGGAGCTCTGGTAGGTCTGCCTGTAAAAGAAGGGTTGAGATTCTTCCCTATCAGAGGGATCAAAAGCTAGCCAAAAGGAAAGAAGGAAACGTAACTAAAATGTTACCCTTCAGTTATCGCCTAAATATGCTGGCATAAACTCAAACATTCTAACTGGGATGTCTAAATCACTGCCCTGGCCTACTTAGGTGCCCTCTACAGCCTACTAACCTCATGCAAACGTTGACTGAAAGAATCTGTTTACATTCCATAGCATAATCAATGATAAAGACTTCCCACTTAATCATTGCAGCGAAATATTAGGGCGGTCTGTGTTGGTAAGAGGCTGCACAAGCAGTGGAAACTTTAAAAACATGAACAAATCGAATAGCTTTCTGGTTAGGACGGCGGAAACTGCCGTCTCTACAGAAAAGGAGGCGTGCTGTGTGTCAGGGCGAAATTGAGTTGTACGTTACAAATTGATATTTAGCAGACATGCTGTGAATTTTCATGGAGAAATGCGTAATGACACGGATTGAGCAGTGTCTGCATGCGGACGGACATCTCTCCAGAGTGCGGGGAGGTGAAATGTGAGCAGCCAGCAGTTTGCAGGCATGCATCAGAGAGTGATCCTGTTTGTCACGGCCAGGGTGAGGATGATGGAGCGCGCGCCGAATGCAAGCCCACCTCCAGAGCGGAGAGATAGCTGGCCTCGTGCATTGCGTCGGGCAGCGCCTGACAGCCGCCTCGAAGCCTGCTTCCTTGGCTCGGGCCTGTCAGCGCGCGCAGCTTGTTAAGCGGGAAAGTGCACACCTAAGTTGTTTTATCGGCTTCGCTTCCCCCCTCCCCCCCTCGCTCCGCGCTTTTAGGCAGGCCGCCTGGCACCTATAATGAGCAATTTACATTTCCAGAAGGGCTTTGTTACACAATGTATGGTATTAACTGAAAAACAGTTAAGTGATTGATAGCGGGCCTGCTAAAATCACTGGAAGTTATTTTTGGAGTTGTGCACTGGCGGAAAGCTTCGATACATGAGGTGTCTTCGTGAGATAGTACATTGATTCATTTGTTTACCTGGTTAAATCTATCATTCATTTTTTTATTTTTTGTTTCTTGTAAATTTGCAATGGCGAAATATTTTGTGAAGTTGAATTAATTTTGAAGAGAAAAAACGCACAAAGCATACCTTTTTGACAGAAGTAGATGCATTAATACGACAGTTCAATTCGATAACAATAGTCCAAAATATGCGTTTAATTTTTTCCAAGCGGTTCTTTGTTTGTATAGGCGATCGCTGCAGTTTTTGACCGTTTGCATAATTTAGCACTTATGATGATGATGATATATATATATATATATATATGTGAAAGGCCATTGTCTTGTCTTGAAGTAATGAAGATACCCATCACCATTGAAGTGCACGGCTTCTTAATAAACTCTCGTTTGTTATTTGCTTATTGTTAGAATTCAGTGGTAGTCCACAACCTGTACCCATAAATATGCAGGCAGTATTAAGTTCCATCCGATGTACCCCATGCTCCTCTGAAAATTCCACCGTTCATTCCCAACCGTTCATTTCACCAAAGGCCCTGTCATAGCTGCTTTGCAGGGCCGTTGATCAACCCTAAGCCCCTCCCTCAGATTGGCTATCGTCATCTTTTCTAGTAGGTGCGCTGCCTATCTCAAGGTGGTCTTGTGTCTGCGGGGGCTGTCAAATCTTTGAAACAGAAATGCCCATTCTACCAAGTCTTCATCTCAGTTATCCCCTGTTTATTCCAGCTCTCTTCAGCCGGCACCCATTCACCATCTCCTCAACCGCCCATGTATTAGTGCTGCTAGGGGACACGACTAGTGTACAGTGCTTTGCAATGATGGCCCTCAGCATTGTGAGCATATGTTGCATCTTACTCTTGCATGGATTGGAAACAATCCCTAGCAGGCAATGTTGTATAGTGAGTTTGAGCATATCACCCACACCTGGGCACAGGGTAGCTAAGACGTCCTGCCAATTTCTATTCACTGTCTCACAAGTTCACACCATGTGAAAAGAATATCTGCATGTGCTCCTCTACGCTGTCGACCTTCCCTGATAAATCCTTCCTAGCTTTGCAGGAGTCAGGAACATCCTTTGTTGAACGTTAAATTCTGGTAGTTTGGATCACGATCATGTTATGTTAGTGCAGGGTACTTTTCCTTGTTGTTTCTAACTATTGTTTTTGTAACCATTAGAAATTCTCTTAGGTGTCCCTGTTGGTGAAATACAAAGGGGACTAATCCGGCTTGAGTGGTCACCAGTGGCTGAGATGAATTTGCTGAAGACACCCTCAGTGTGACATATATGTCCAGATATGGGTTCAATGCTCAGTGTGCCACAAAACTCAAGCTCTACCTCACTGAGGAGACCTCTGTGGGAGGAAACCAGTCTGGGGTTGTTTGTGTTTTCGTATGGAAGGGACCTGGCCTGGCAGTTTGGATTTGACTGTTCTTATCTTAGCTTTACCACAACTGATTTACAGCATGTTAGCATGTTGGATGAAAAATGACTCACTGGAATGCGACCCACTGCAATTGCCAGTAAGTGACATTAATTTAAACATTCTTTCCATCAATGAATTGCTGACAGCACCAAGTCACATACCAGGTCTCATGCTCCATGTTTGTAAACAGAAGGATTTGGATGGTAATGAGGTGCTGTTGTTGTAAGGAATACATCTCACCACCTGTATGCCCAAGGAAGGGACCAATACGCTTCCAAGCAGTCAGAACCAAAATCTTTGCTACACTGTTCCTTGAGGACTGAAATTAAGCTGCCATAATCGCAGATAAGCTGGGCTAAAGTTCATCAAAAACAATGAGATCCTGGAAAAGATTAACAAAAATAAAGTCCCCCCATAACAGCACCTTCTGCTTGTGTACTTAACAAGTAGGTGATAAAACTATCTAAGGCCAGTGCTAAATTTGAGCCGGTGGTTTCCGTAGCTCGGCACCAGCACTGAATTGACACACTGGCACTTGTGACAGTCTGCCACACAGTGGCGCTGTCTGGCTTATTTAGAGATGACCACTACAACAGTTAATTATTAATTCAATATACATAAAAGATATACTATTACCTGCCACCCAAGCCATTCTTATATCTTTGGGGGCCTGAAATAATCTGAATTGTCACACTTGTTGGAATGTGATGGGTAGTAGTTGTGTTGTTACTATCATTGGCAGCATTGCAGGGGCATTGTGTGGTGCAAGCTGCAGTGGCCTCCTGACGAGAGCCCTGGCACTGTTTTTTTTTTTACAAATTAAGCACTGTAAGGCTATAACTTCTGGCTTCATTTTGTGAGGAGAAGATGGAACTAGATTAGCCTGGTGACCATTTGTGCCATGATTTCATATAAGTCTGTTTGAGATGGCATCCCCTGTGCCCGCAGCAACCGAACCACATCATGGATTGGGATCTATGGTTATAAAACATTTAGCAGCAGACAGGATACATGACTTTTTGGGAAGGAAAGAACGGATAATCGGTTTTTGGATGATGCTTAATGAGATGGATGAGGAGATCAGAAGAGTCAAAAGGGGCTGCTTTACATTGTCAAGGTTTAGAAAAAAAGTGAAATATATTATGTCTTACAATTGAGCACTGAAATAAATGTAAAAGTAATTCTCTGCCAAATGTTAAATGGTTCAGGCTTCTTATAATGTATTTTTCACAGGGAAGAGACTACTTTCCAGGAACCCCATCGATGAACTATGAAGATTTTGATTCCCTGTTAGCCCATCTGGGGACACAGTGAACCCCATCAATGAACTATGAAGATGTTGACTCCCTGTTAGCCCATCTGGGGACACAGTGAACCCCATCGATGAGCTATGGAGATGTTGACTCCCTTTTAGCCCATCTGGGGACACAGGGAACCCCATCGATGAACTATGAAGATGTTGACACCCTGTTAGCCCATCTGGGGACACAGTGAACCCCATCGATGAACTGTGGAGATGTTGACTCCCTGATAGCCCATCTGGGGACACAGTGAACCCCATCGATGAACTATGGAGATGTTGACTCCCTGTTAGCCCATCTGGGGACACAGTGAACCCCATCGATGAACTATGGAGATGTTGACTCCCTGTTAGCCCATCTGGGGACGCAGTCTTCTCTAGCTTCTTCGAAGTAGCTTTACAAGTGCTTCCAATGTAGGGGAGGCTTGTCAGATGTGTTGAATAGTCTGATGCATCCTTTTGTGGGTATGCCTTGCATTTGGCTTGGCCAACCCAACACGCCTTCTGTCGCGTCCATAAACCTAAACTTCTGACAGTGAAAAATTCACTGCAGTGGCAGATGCCCTGCCCTTGTAACCGAGCTTTACGGTTTTAAACTTCTGTTCATCAAGATTGTGCGAATCAGGTTGTGAAAAGTGGAACTGCAAATGCCTTTTTGTGCTGTTCAGTTACACTTCGTTGTTCATTATTTTTTGTGAATCGGGCACAGACGAGTGCTTCAGGCATAGAAGGGTGTTGGTCTTAAGAGCCCCTTGTCTGTGGTGCCATGTGTACACTGCGAGCATTCACGGCCCCCCTGGAGCAGAAGTCGGTTCAATTATGTTAAAGCCCTAGCCTGAGAACAATTTCTGGTGGATTGTTGATGCCTTTTTGTTAATGCTCTACCTACCTTGGGAACACCTCCGGCTTAGGTCACCTTTTAGTTGGGTTAACCATCTAACAAGCATCTGTTTCTGGGAGTACCCAGGCTACAGCCTGTGGCCCATCACTGGAGAAGTTTGCATTGCTCCCAGTACAACGAACGGGAGTGGTGGGTTTCAAGGCGCTCTGTGCGTAAATAATTGTTTGGAACTGGTCTGCAGTATTTGAAAAATAAACAGTGTGGGCTCGCCCTGCACGACGCTTCAGTCCACACACTTGAATCTGTTACATGTTCCCCAGTTTAAGGAGGAGAGAGAGGCAACGCACTCCTTTCCATACCTGGGGGTCGTATTCGATTGTTTATGACCTCATATATTACATCACTCATGACATGGTAAGTGACATCACTGATGACATCTCAAATGATGACATAATCCAAACAACCACTCACACCCAAATACAACTTCTCATACACCCACTGCCACACCCACACTGTCAATCATACCTATTCACAGGCTCATACAAGTACTCACACAACCACTCACTCAGCCATAAAGCCACTCATACACACACTCACTAACCTATACAGCCACTCACACACCCACTCACCCATACAGCCTCTCAACACAGACACACTCACCCACACAATCACTTACATACCCATTCACACATCCATCCAAGCACTCCCATAAACACTCACTCAACCATACAGCCACTCACACAGAGAAACAGTCTCCAATACAGCCAGTCAGACACCAACTCACTTAACCAAACACCCACTCAGCCATCAATACAGCCACTTACACACCCAGTCACTGACTCATACAGCTATTCAGGCACTCACCCACCCACTCACTTATACAGTCACTCACACACCCACTCACCTACCCATGCAGCCACTCACACAACCATTCACTCACTCTCTCACTCACTCACTCACTCACTCACTCACTCACCCACTGACACACCCACTTTCTCACCAATACAGCAACTCACACAGCCACTCACATACCCACACACTACTTGCACACCCAGTTATATCCACATACACCCACTCACACACCTATACAGCCACTCAGACACCCACTCATGCACAGATACACACAGTCACACAGCCACAGCCATAGAAATTATATCACTCATTAGTTGTACAAGTAGTATACTAATGTAACATTTGTAGTAGCTTATTATGTATGTTTAACAAACATAAACTCTTACAAAAAACTAACACTCACTGGATGATGTCATCAGTGATTTCACTGACTACTGGTCACTGTCATGAGTGATGTAATATGTGAGGTCATAAGCAATGCATTGCAGGGCATAAGTTATAGTTAGCTTAGGTAAATTCTGAATTTTCCTGGTTTTGTGCAAGTGAAATGTGAGCCTATCTATAACATCCCTGCAACCTTTATTTTTTCAGTGATATATATATATATATATATATATATATGTATATATATATATTTAATCTTTTTTGGGGGGGAACCCCCTTTCTTTAAAATTTACTCCTAACTACCCACCCTTATATCCTAAATTTACCCTTACCACACTTTACCACTGCCCAACACACACAAGCACGCACACACACACACACACACACACACACACTTTTTTCCAATACATACCATGTGTTGTAAAGGCACTACATCTATTCGGCGTGCTAAACACAGTGTTGTAAAGGCTGTTTCCCCTTTCAGGATTTTGAAGATATTTGAAGCTACTTCCTATTGTTCCTGCCCTATGGCTTATTCTGTTTCATCTACAGAGAGCTATTAGCTGTCTGTTTTTAAAGACCTAATGTGGACAATACCAGTACTTACAGTGTGCTTTGGGTCGGCTTATCATTGGTTGGCTTTCTGGTCACTCTCACTTGCTTCCTTCTTATTTGATGGCTTTCCTTCATCTTGTGGTTGTACCTCTCCTAGATCGTAGCCTCTTTGCCATCTTCTTGAGTGTATGACTTGAAGCGTTCCAATGCTTACGTTTATGGAACTACTTTTTTCTTTTTCTTTCAGCACCCAATGCAAGTGTATGTGTTTCCTGCACTCTGCCTCATGTGCTGCTTCCCTGCTTTAATCCCTACCTTCACTTGCTCTCTATGTGCTCCTTCATCTTCCAGCCCGTGCATTGCTTTCCCCACCACACTGTGTTTTGTCTCTATTTTTGATTTATTTTACAGCTCGCCACCAGCTCCTACATTGCTGCCCCCTCACCCCCTCCTCACTGCCCCTCCTGCTCATTTGTGCACCTGCCCACTCGACCATTGTTCCCCCATGCCATATTTCCTTCCATTAATTAATTTATTTTTGGGAGTGCCTGGCAGTTGCAATTTGCTGCCAAGCCACTAATGTCTCCAAAAAATAAAATTAAAATAAAAAAAAGAAAGGTGGTAGTTAAAAAAGGAAACAAATGTATGGTATTAACTGAAAAACAGTTAAGTGATTGATAGCGGGCCTGCTAAAATCACTGGAAGTTATTTTTGGAGTTGTGCACTGGCGGAAAGCTTCGATACATGAGGTGTCTTCGTGAGATAGTACATTGATTCATTTGTTTACCTGGTTAAATCTATCATTCATTTTTTTATTTTTTGTTTCTTGTAAATTTGCAATGGCGAAATATTTTGTGAAGTTGAATTAATTTTTAAGAGAAAAAACGCACAAAGCATACCTTTTTGACAGAAGTAGATGCATTAATACGACAGTTCAATTCGATAACAATAGTCCAAAATCTGCGTTTAATTTTTTCCAAGCGGTTCTTTGTATAGGCGATCGCTGCAGTTTTTGACCGTTTGCATAATTTAGCACTTATGATGATGATGATGATATATATATATATATATATGTGAAAGGCCATTGTCTTGTCTTGAAGTAATGAAGATACCCATCACCATTGAAGTGCACGGCTTCTTAATAAACTCTCGTTTGTTATTTGCTTATTGTTAGAATTCAGTGGTAGTCCACAACCTGTACCCATAAATATGCAGGCAGTATTAAGTTCCATCCGATGTACCCCATGCTCCTCTGAAAATTCCACCGTTCATTCCCAACCGTTCATTTCACCAAAGGCCCTGTCATAGCTGCTTTGCAGGGCCGTTGATCAACCCTAAGCCCCTCCCTCAGATTGGCTATCGTCATCTTTTCTAGTAGGTGCGCTGCCTATCTCAAGGTGGTCTTGTGTCTGCGGGGGCTGTCAAATCTTTGAAACAGAAATGCCCATTCTACCAAGTCTTCATCTCAGTTATCCCCTGTTTATTCCAGCTCTCTTCAGCCGGCACCCATTCACCATCTCCTCAACCGCCCATGTATTAGTGCTGCTAGGGGACACGACTAGTGTACAGTGCTTTGCAATGATGGCCCTCAGCATTGTGAGCATATGTTGCATCTTACTCTTGCATGGATTGGAAACAATCCCTAGCAGGCAATGTTGTATAGTGAGTTTGAGCATATCACCCACACCTGGGCACAGGGTAGCTAAGACGTCCTGCCAATTTCTATTCACTGTCTCACAAGTTCACACCATGTGAAAAGAATATCTGCATGTGCTCCTCTACGCTGTCGACCTTCCCTGATAAATCCTTCCTAGCTTTGCAGGAGTCAGGAACGTCCTTTGTTGAATGTTAAATTCTGGTAGTTTGGCTCACGATCATGTTATGTTAGTGCAGGGTACTTTTCTTTGTTGTTTCTAACTATTGTTTTTGTAACCATTAGAAATTCTCTTAGGTGTCCCTGTTGGTGAAATACAAAGGGGACTAATCCGGCTTGAGTGGTCACCAGTGGCTGAGATGAATTTGCTGAAGACACCCTCAGTGTGACATATATGTCCAGATATGGGTTCAATGCTCAGTGTGCCACAAAACTCAAGCTCTACCTCACTGAGGAGACCTCTGTGGGAGGAAACCAGTCTGGGGTTGTTTGTGTTTTCGTATGGAAGGGACCTGGCCTGGCAGTTTGGATTTGACTGTTCTTATCTTAGCTTTACCACAACTGATTTACAGCATGTTAGCATGTTGGATGAAAAATGACTCACTGGAATGCGACCCACTGCAATTGCCAGTAAGTGACATTAATTTAAACATTCTTTCCATCAATGAATTGCTGACAGCACCAAGTCACATACCAGGTCTCATGCTCCATGTTTGTAAACAGAAGGATTTGGATGGTAATGAGGTGCTGTTGTTGTAAGGAATACATCTCACCACCTGTATGCCCAAGGAAGGGACCAATACGCTTCCAAGCAGTCAGAACCAAAATCTTTGCTACACTGTTCCTTGAGGACTGAAATTAAGCTGCCATAATCGCAGATAAGCTGGGCTAAAGTTCATCAAAAACAATGAGATCCTGGAAAAGATTAACAAAAATAAAGTCCCCCCATAACAGCACCTTCTGCTTGTGTACTTAACAAGTAGGTGATAAAACTATCTAAGGCCAGTGCTAAATTTGAGCCGGTGGTTTCCGTAGCTCGGCACCAGCACTGAATTGACACACTGGCACTTGGGACAGTCTGCCACACAGTGGCGCTGTCTGGCTTATTTAGAGATGACCACTACAACAGTTAATTATTAATTCAATATACATAAAAGATATACTATTACCTGCCACCCAAGCCATTCTTATATCTTTGGGGGCCTGAAATAATCTGAATTGTCACACTTGTTGGAATGTGATGGGTAGTAGTTGTGTTGTTACTATCATTGGCAGCATTGCAGGGGCATTGTGTGGTGCAAGCTGCAGTGGCCTCCTGACGAGAGCCCTGGCACTGTTTTTTTTTTTTACAAATTAAGCACTGTAAGGCTATAACTTCTGGCTTCATTTTGTGAGGAGAAGATGGAACTAGATTAGCCTGGTGACCATTTGTGCCATGATTTCATATAAGTCTGTTTGAGATGGCATCCCCTGTGCCCGCAGCAACGAACCACATCATGGATTGGGACCTATGGTTATAAAACATTTAGCAGCAGACAGGATACATGACTTTATGGGAAGGAAAGAACGGATAATCGGTTGTTGGATGATGCTTAATGAGATGGATGAGGAGATCAGAAGAGTCAAAAGGGGCTGCTTTACATTGTCAAGGTTTAGAAAAAAAGTGAAATATATTATGTCTTACAATTGAGCACTGAAATAAATGTAAAAGTAATTCTCTGCCAAATGTTAAATGGTTCAGACTTCTTATAATGTATTTTTCACAGGGAAGAGACTACTTTCCAGGAACCCCATCGATGAACTATGAAGATGTTGATTCCCTGTTAGCCCATCTGGGGACACAGTGAACCCCATCAATGAACTATGAAGATGTTGACTCCCTGTTAGCCCATCTGGGGACACAGTGAACCCCATCGATGAGCTATGGAGATGTTGACTCCCTGTTAGCCCATCTGGGGACACAGTGAACCCCATTGATGAACTATGAAGATGTTGACTCCCTGTTAGCCCATCTGGGGACACAGTGAACCCCATCGATGAACTATGGAGATGTTGACTCCCTGTTAGCCCATCTGGGGACACAGTGAACCCCATCGATGAACTATGGAGATGTTGACTCCCTGTTAGCCCATCTGGGGACACAGTGAACCCCATCGATGAACTATGGAGATGTTGACTCCCTGTTAGCCCATCTGGGGACACAGTGAACCCCATCGATGAACTATGGAGATGTTGACTCCCTGTTAGCCCATCTGGGGACGCAGTCTTCTCTAGCTTCTTCGAAGTAGCTTTACAAGTGCTTCTAATGTAGGGGAGGCTTGTCAGATGTGTTGAATAGTCTGATGCATCCTTTTGTGGGTATGCCTTGCATTTGGCTTGGCCAACCCAACACGCCTTCTGTCGCGTCCATAAACCTAAACTTCTGACAGTGAAAACTTCACTGCAGTGGCAGATGCCCTGCACTTGTAACCGAGCTTTACGGTTTTAAAATTCTGTTCATCAAGATTGTGCGAATCAGGTTGTGAAAAGTGGAACTGCAAATGCCTTTTTGTGCTGTTCAGTTACACTTCGTTGTTCATTATCTTATGTGAATCGGGCACCGACGAGTGCTTCAGGCATAGAAGGGTGTTGGTCTTGAGAGCCCCTTGTCTGTGGTGCCATGTGTACACTGCGAGCATTCACGGCCCCCCTGGAGCAGAAGTCGGTTCAATTATGTTAAAGCCCTAGCCTGAGAACAATTTCTGGTGGATTGTTGATGCCTTTTTGTTAATGCTCTACCTACCTTGGGAACACCTCCGGCTTAGGTCACCTTTTAGTTGGGTTAACCATCTAACAAGCATCTGTTTCTGGGAGTACCCAGGCTACAGCCTGTGGCCCATCACTGGAGAAGTTTGCATTGCTCACAGTACAACGAACGGGAGTGGTGGGTTTCAAGGCGCTCTGCGCGTAAATAACTTTGGAACTGGTCTGCAGTATTTGAGAAATAAACAGTGTGGGCTCGTCCTGCACGACACTTCAGTCCACACATTCGGATCTGTTACATGTTCCCCAGTTTAAGGAGGAGAGAGAGGCAACGCACTGTGCCATCAGTTTGGTAGAAATCCCTGCCATCTGCACTAAATCACAGTGTGTCACGTGTACCAAGGAAGCCCCGAGCGATTGAGTGCGACTGAATAATCAGCCGAGATAGACAAGCAGAATGGCTACGGGCCGGATCCAGCTACTAAAGCAAAGCATAGGTTTGATGTCACCAGCTCGGCGTGGAAAGATTCAGATTTTCAGTTACCGTGGTTACCTTGATGCTCTTGACGCCAGTTGCAGGCTGGTTCTAATCTGCATCCACAACAGAGCTTGCCGAAGAAAACATGGCAGGTAAGAGGACTTTTTTGCCTCATTTGTACAATATGTACAGATTTGACTGTACGTCGCTCGTCAGTAGGGAGAATGCCCCAAGTTGGTGGTACCCAAGTGTCTGACAAACCTTTCTTCCTTTCCGGAATCGGGACCCGGTTTCCGGTGTGCGTGTACTGTGCTTTGCTGCAAGAGAACGGTGCCCACAAAAGATTCAGGTTCCAGTGGACCCAAATGAATCATCTCCGAGCTCTTTTTGCGCCCTCCATTACATCGCACTACCTCCCACTCCGTAATCATGTGGCGTGGGCAGTAATATGGTTTATGCAGTTGCAGTACTGCAATGCCCAGGGCCTTTGCACACTGCAGAGAAACCTTAAAGCAGGCGAGTCATAGCTGCACATTTACTTGGCTATGTTCTAGAAGAAAAGTTACTGCATGACGGTGTCATCTTCTTTCATAGTCAGTCGTATAGCTACCGTACCTCATTCTGTGTCCTTGAGGTTCCGAAGACCTTGGTTAGTGTCCAGTAGGTAGAAGTATCTAAAAATATGGGTAATTTGTGCATTTCTGCAATGTAGTTCTCGTGTTTTTGTCTCACTCATTCATGTATCATCTGCAGTCAGCGTCAGGGACTGTTTCCAACAGAGTGAAAATACACACTAAGAAGCTAAAATGTGTGCTTTTTATTTGAATAATTTCCTATCACATCTTTATGTAAGTCTACAACATTAGCGTTGACATTACGTTTCTGCGTTTAATCCATCTTCATCTCAAATTCCTAAACTCAATTTTGATATGGGGCATGTAGATTAGCATAGATCTGATGGACTATAAGGGATTGACTTTAAACCTGCAAAGCTTCCGAACAGAATATGGTGTGCATGAATATGTAGCATGAACATGCCAGGTGTTTGGCGCAGTGCTGAGTTAGACATTAGGTGAAAACCGTGGGGTTGATGTACAGTTAAGTTGTAAATAAAAGAACCAATTCAGTGAGCAGTTGATGAATCCTTCCTAAGAGGATTCCTGGCTTGTGGAGAATCCACCTTTAACATTACCACTGCAATACTCTCCCTAGGGTGAAGGTGATTCCGCTGGCGGAGAGTCTTAAAGTACGTTAATCATCACTTTCTCTCCATACTGGTGAATTTACAGTTTACCACATAGTTTTAAGTTATTCCCCACGTATCATACCACCAGAGCAACAGGCCAATGTATTTCAATCTTAAGTTACCTAGAAGGGTTGGTGGTGGCAGACAGGAGAAAAACACATTTGTCTTAGTAATGCAAATGCAGGCCTTGGTACATGTTACTGTAGATAGTAAGGCTGCAGTGCCACCTTTTTATATGGATTGCCAAATTGTGATACCTTTTCGTGAAAACGTTTGACATAGGTCTTGTTTTTTTAATTATGTGGATTAGGAGTACTCTGATGTGGAGAGCTTGTAGGTTCGTGAACCTAATACCAGTGGCGGCTCCCCCATTGGGGCGTGGCCCCACTGCTTTCTCGCAGTGCGAGAAGGCAGAAACATAAACGGTATAAACTACCATTTATGTTTCTGCCTTCTCGCATTGCGAGAAAGCAGAAGTGCCTGGGGTTGGGGGCGGAGGGGGTGGGGGGTCCTGCTCGAGGGCCGGGGGAGTGGCTTACCGACTGTTGTGGGTACTGACTCTTTGGTCAGCCATGAGCCGACCAAACAGTCAGTACCCACAACAGTGGGTAAGCCACTCCCCCCGGCCCTCGAGCAGGACCGCCCACTCTCCGTCTTTCTCTATGCAGAGAAAACGTCCCGGCTTGGGCGCTAGTCTGCTGCGCCTACCAGCGTCTGATTGGCTTTTCTTGCTGCGTAGTGGAGGGAAGCTGCCTGCTTCCTGCAGCAGGAAGGAACACGGGGACCCACCATTACAGGCTGAGCGGAGGCAGTGCGGTATCCCGGCGGGCGGCACTCAGGTACGTTTTCTAACTTTTCTTTTCTTTTAAATTAATTGTGTTTCATTGCCCACCCGCGGGCCGCGACCGCCCCCCGCCTCCCTCCGTCGAGCATGCCGGCCGCCGCTGATTATGGACTGAGTTTGTGGTACAATCTCCTCCTAATTATACAATGAAAGGTTGTCTTGTGCTCAGCACCATATGTTAAGTAGCACCCTGAAATATATGTGCAACACTCAGGGAAATATATGAAGTACCCTGGCATATGTCAGTATTAATACTGATGGCATTTCATTTTTATGAAAGGGAACCCTGATGGCCTATTACCTGGCACGTGAATATGGCAGTGTGTAGGATGTTCACTGGGAGTTTTCTTCTACTGGGGACGTTGGGGAATTTCTCATTATGTATTTCAAATATTTGCTTTCTGTGCACCCACTGTTTTCTCTTGTCCACTGAAACCTCACAGTCACATGAATGACTCGCTGCTTTGGAGGGGGAAAAAATGTAGGCTCCAGTGTATTACAAGAGTTGTGCACAATGGTGATGCTTCCACAATTCTGATAGAAACGGCAGAACCTCTAACTAGAGATCCCCACAGATAGTTCAGTGACTTGAGAGAAAGTGCATATCCGGTTATCTGGGGGGATCGTCCCACATATCGCTTCTGATATATGTGTACTTTCTAAATACACAGGGAAATGGCGATGGTAGACCTGTGCCTCTGAGTTCTTCGTGCTGAATAAATAGCTCCATGGAGATTGAAATGAGTTTGTGTTTAGACGTAAAACAGGACTGGTGGGCAGAAGTAGCCTTCTTGTCTTTGTATATGGTGTCACTATCCCTTAGTCACTTCAATCATAACTAAAGAGGCCTTGCAGTGATGGATCCACTGGTACTGTAACACCACCCCGTGAAACACCATGATAGTGTGGGGTATGGCTGAGGCAGAGACCCAACTGCCTGAGTTTGGTAATCCACAATTCACTACGACAATCATTTTACGCCTTACCACTTTCAAATGTCACCAGCCGCCACTGCCTAATACTGACACTGAAATGCTTTCAAGGTCACAACAATGTACTTGGCCGTGTTTCTTATAGGTTTTAGTCAGATGCTCTAGTCCCCTGTTTGTTGTATGGTGGCGTGAGTTCAATGAAAGGCCATTTATAGAGCTCGAACAGCAGCTTCCAAAGGAAGCGCCTCAGTGTAAACACGTGTGGTGTGTGCTATCTATGTTGGTAGTGTCACATTCAATTTAGTCCATAGAACTGTTTTACAATGCTTTAGATATATTTAAACAATCTATACGATGCTGATTTTCATGGCGTAGTCAAAGTTATAGCTGCTATTGAGCTTTGTGCTGTAGACGTGTAAGGTATATGCTTGTGTTTCGCCGCTCAATCCTCACTTTGTTCTAATGCCACCTGATGATTGCGAGTCACAGTATCCTATAGTCTTACTTAGTCCCTGGCACATTTTGGTGGATGTAAGGATGAAAATGGCATTTCTCGCATTTGATGACTTGGGAATGATTTTAATCAACCATTCGCCGGATGTCTTGAGTGGATGTGCAGCAATTTTTATAGCAAACAGTATAGTTGCAAATAGAGTCGACGATTACTCAGCAAATTGTGGAGATGTGTTGTGGAGCTGTTTAAATGTTAGCTACAATCACGGAGTGGTTATGGAACATTTGAATATATTTTCAGTATTGAAAAAACATAACTTTATAATAATACCTCATCTATTCTAATTGTAAATTACACATTTTAGTTTCAAGTAATGTAGTAGTAGAAGGCTTTATTCGAGTTATAAACTCATAAAAGCACAACATGCATATTATAAAAACATCACACTTAATCAGGGCATTTCATTCAATACATTAAAACAGTTGCGCAAGCTTAATCATTGTAAAACAAAACATTATACAAATAAAACATAATCAAGAAACATTAGGAGAAACAGAAAGGGCTCTCCGTCTAATGGACCAAGCCCACCCCAGGTACTTTGCTATTCCCATAACAATAGGCTCCTCAGAAGTAGTGCAAATAATTCTCTGTGCCTCAGCCGCACTGGATGTCCCAAGGTTCTTGCAGATAGGGGTTAACCAGACCCTTCTTGGGGAGGCATAAGCCTTACAAGCAAATAGGAAGTGTCCCACACTTTCCTTAGTTGCGCCGCATGCTGGGCAGCACTGGGTGTTCAAACTCTTCCACCTGCCTGTTAGATCTCTCAACGGGAGGGAACCAGATCTTAATTGGAAAAACAACTTTCTGTCCATAGGAACAGTTATACTGTCCCAGTAATTTTCTAAAGCAGGACACATTTTACTTTCCAAAAAGCGACCTTCCATTGAGTCAGATTTAACCCTTCTCCAAAGCCTCTCATCTATCCATTCCCAATATAGTGCTTTAAGTATATTTTTGCTTGGGAACACTTCCCCCGACGGATTGTCCCAAAGGTTGGAAAGACCTAGTTCGCCTAGCAATACCCTTAGGTTTTTTAGCCATGATATTTTATGGAATGTATCACTCTTGATTATTGCCAGGAAGCCTTCCCCATAATGCCTAATTTCAGGGGTGGACCAAAGTCGCCTCCAGTATAAGATGGGACGCAGTCTGGCTCGGTCGGTTACCGATCTTCTTCCCAGGTCAAGACTAAGGGGGATTAATGGTGTACTCTGGGGCAATCCCGTAATGCCCCTAAGAAACCAGTTCTCAGCTATCTGTAATGAGGTTAAGTTGTCAAAGCCAAACAGCTCCGCCCCATATAAGGCCGATCCTATTGCCTTAGCATCGTATACAGCGAGGACAGGTTTTATGGGTTTTGTTTTGGATCTATTGTGCTCCACCCGTAAGGCCCCCGATATTTGCTGATGTTTCAGGACCGCCTTTTCTATGTGGTGGGACCAACCATAATTACTTGCGATTTGTACCCCTAAGTAGGTGAACTCCCTTACGACCTCAAGCCCGATATTATTCAAGTGTATCCTAGGGCGAGGCTTCTGTCCTTGGGAGAAAGCCATCAGCTTGGTCTTGCCTATGTTTACTTCCAGGCCATGCTCCTGGCAAAAGTCATCAAAAACATTCAGGGCCCGTTGCAATCCAGCTGGGGTTTTGGATATTATCAAAGTGTCGTCAGCGAACATCAGGATCGGAACCCTGATGCCCGCCAACGAAGGCGCATCCACACTAGCGTCCTGCATCCTGCTGACTATCCCATTGATATATAATGTGAAGAGCAAGGGCGCCATTGCACAACCTTGGCGCACCCCACGCTCCACAGGGAAGTCAGTAGAGGATTGGCCATTTGACCCCCACTGTACTTTGGCAAAATTGCATTCGTGCAACCTCATAACCAAAGTAAGCAATTCTGCGGGAATGCCTATCTTACTTAACACTGCCCAGAGCTTACCCCTTGGGACTAGGTCGAAGGCAGCCCGCAGGTCGACAAAAGCGACATACAGGCTGCCCCCACCAAGAAGAACCGTCCCCCACCGTAGCATAGTGAAGCGAAACACCTGGTCGATGGTACTGGTAGCCCTTCGAAAGCCTGCCTGAAAAGGGGAAAGAGAATCATTTTCGTCCACCCAGTCCATAAGTTTGTTTACCACCATCTTCCCAATTACTTTTTGGACGGTGGCAATCAAACTTATGGGCCTGTAGTTAGCTGGAAGGGATCGATCTCCTTTTTTGTGGACGGGTATAATGATGGCTCCCCTCCACTGTTCCGGGACTTGCGCACCCTTTGCAATTGCGTTCCCCAATAGGAGCACATATCTGCCCCACCTATCTTTATCATTTTTAAAAACGTCCGAGGGTATCCCGTCTAATCCCGGGGCCCTACCCCCTTGAACGGAGCTAATTACAAATTCAACTTCCTTGGAGGAAAACAGATCATCCTTATGAAATACAGCCAAGATTACATCCCCACCACCCCACTCCTTTGTTTCAGCATATTGGGGCCTAAAGTAATTCACCCAATCGGATTCAGCAACATTATTATCCGGTTTGTTTGGGGTACCGCCTCTGCCCCACTTTACTATCTTCCAGAAAAGCCTGGAATCCTTTGCTCCAGAAGCCTCCTTCAGTTCCTCCCAATGCTTCTCATCCCAGTCTTTTTTGGCCAAGAAAATGCTAGTATTGTATTGCTTCCTGGCAGTTTTGATTGCTACACTGTCCCTGCTTCTAATAGCATTACCCAGTGTTAATCTGGCTGCCCTGCACTGTTTGTTAAACCACCCTGCTGGTTTAGAGGAAGCTGTGCGATTACCCTTACATGTTCTCATAAAGTATGGTTTTAGGGTGGCGAAAAGATTGTTATGGATTTCAGTGATCGCCCTAGATCCTGGCAGTGTTGCACTAGCTAATTCCATGGAAACAATTGCTTTGTCCACTTCAGACCCAATAAAATCCATGGAGGCTGCATTCGCCATCACCGAGGGCCATTTCAATCTACGCATATTATTCGCCATGTCTGGGAGCAACCCATTACTAGCATGTAGATAAGGCTGAGTGTGCTTCCACCAAGTGTGGGTCACACAGAGGGGGTTGTGATCACTTTCTATCCTGCCCTTAACTTCCATGTCACAAACCCCCTGCCAAAGATTAAGACTACAAATAACGTAGTCTATCCTGCTTCTATTATGACCATTATCATATGTGCACATACCTTCCTTATCTCCCTTTGTTCTACCATTGAGGGCACGCATCCCATATTCTAAACACATAGCATTTAAGGAAAGAATATCTTTTGACCAACGTTTGACAGGGGCAAGATTCAGGGAGGGAACACCCCATAGATTGTCCTCTTCCTGTCCTAATGGGTTTTCGGTACTGTCTAGAGGCTCAAAAGTCCTATTTAAATCCCCAGCTATTACTATTCTGTTTCCAAGGGACTTTGATTGCAGAAAATTAAATAGAGCCTCTAAAGTGGGGGAACTCCCGTTATTACAACCTCTGGCATAGACATTATATAAATCTATCACACCCCACTCTACTGAGGAAATTCGTAGCATTTGAATATCTCTGCAGCCCAAGTCCCACATTTTCACAGTAAGTCCGAAACTCTGTCTAATCCAAACTGTGAGGCCTCCTTTGGGTCTACCCCTAGGACCTCGACATGCCGGGATTGAAAAATTTAGATAGCCTTGGAGGTAAATAGGATCACAGGCCCAAGTCTCCTGGAAGAAACACAGTTCAAACCCGTTAATAAAGTCGGCCCACGATTGTAACATCAACTTACTCCCCAATCCTGCAACGTTCCAAGATACAAAGCTTTCCATAGCAGGGCTATCACTACCCATTATATCAGAAATGGGCAATCCCATGGGACTCAATTGTCCATCATCCTCATCTCCCAAATTGTGAGCATTGTCCACAGTATTCTGTTCCATTAACACCTCACCACTCATGTTTTGCATTAAATCCCCGGTAATTTCCTCTACAGATGCAACATTTTCATCGCCTTCTATTACCTTCAACACAGCATCAGTAGTCATTTCCGGGGTTTCGGGGACCCAAATTCGCTTCTGGTGTGGAAGGCATCCCCTTATGTTAAGCTTTGGTCAATATCCCCAGTTCAAACATTCAGTGCCTTCCAGACTATTATAATTTGAACCAATATTTTGGGGTTGCCATTGCAGTAGGGTAGAGGGTGAGGGTGCAATCATTACCAACGGAGGATTGGTGGAACTATTTAGATTCATGGGCCCACCTTTTAGTAAGCATGTTTGTCTTGGGTAGAAAAAAGAAAGATCCACGATACCAATTCCACCACTACTTATACCCCAGCCCTGCCTTGTAATCCAACCAGCCACCCTGGGGTCTTGAAAATTGATGATAATACAGTCACCCCCCAAGTTTTTACTGGTGTACCCAATCCAGTCGATCCTCCTTACCCCTATTATCAACCCGTCCAGCCCCCCCCGGGAGTGGTCTATTTTCCTTCAACCAGTGCATTACTTTATTTTTGAGCATCTGGAAGTTTTCTCCTTGACCGACTAAAAGAGGTGGAACATTAGTGAGAACCGCCACGAAAGGGTGGGAATCCGGGGTAATATTCACAGGAGGAATCTTTCGGGGTTGTTTCTCTAAATAAGTAGGTGGTGGTCTATTAACCGGGGCACTAGGACAAGGGTTAGGGATATTTGATTTTTGCTGAGGGTTTGAGGATAAAGCTTTAGTTGTCCTGGGGCCATTAAGGCCCTCTGCTCCAATATTTATGTTGGGATTGGAAATACTTGGCATTGGCCGATGGTTACTTGCAACAGTGTTGCTGTTTTGTAGGCCCGTCTTATTCTTGTCCTTTACCATAGGGTGTTGGACCTTAGATGCTTTTTCCCTTGCACTAGTGCTCGGACAGACCTGCTCTGATGAAATAAGCGGTTGACTTGGTCCCTTTGCCTGGGTCTTACTTATAGTGCAGCCTGCTTGGGGGAGTGTTACAACAACAGGCAGATTTTGTGCTTTTTCTGAAATTTCCTCAGCCCTACTAGACTCAGTTATCTTGGGCTGTAATTTAATTAGTGACTTAGTATGGAAAAAATTATCCAAGGTGGCCTGCTCAAAGTGGTCTAATCGATCCATTAGCTTATTTACTTTGGCCTCAATGGGTGTCAGAAGCAACCTTAGTAATTTCTCCAGCTCAGGTATCAATGAGTCTATTGGAGGAATGTTCGCAGCCAACCCGTTCCCCTGGGGATCACTAAATAGTGGATTAGAACTCTCTATAACTACATTGTCCCCCTCATTTAGTAAGTCGCCACTTCCACTTACCCCACTGTGTGCCTTTTGTGTAAATAAAGGGTTTTTTACCACTTTTCTTACCTTGTTAGGGGGTTTGGAAGGATGGAGTTTCCTTGGGGCAGTAATCCTTTTCCTTTTTACACATGGTTTTAGGCCTGACATACTAGTTTTAATTATGGTTTTCACTGTAGATGAATGAACAATGGGGTCTAAAGGTAAAGATGTGGACAGAGTGGCATTGTCCAATCTTTGTAGTGGGCCGTCCTCAATCTCCAAAGTAGAGGGAGAAGTGTTTTGTATTTCAATCACCCCAGGCAAAGTTATAGAGGACAGAGGGGTTACCAATGCCGGATAGGCTTGCGGCAACCTTTTTTCCATAGAGCTTTTAAGAAGCTCAATGGACAGCCTACGGTCTGCACGTTTCTCCGCCAGTGAGATCTCTTTGTCTATATCTTGATTGGAACGATTGAAAAAGAATTTGTCCAAGGGGCCTAGAATGGTCGTACCACCCTCAGAATGGGGAGGTGGTAAGCTGGTAGTATTTAACATGTGAGACATTATTGGTAGGTTTTACGAGTACATAAACACAGTGGGGCACACAATATAATGGATCAATGGAGTCCCGAGAACAACGAATTACAAGAAACAGATCTCGAGTCCTACTCGTCAGTGGGGTGGCCCAGCCCGGCCTCCTTTGGCCCCTGACGGCCACAGACGGTCCCGCCCTTGTCCCGGGCTTCTCCCGGCGCCCTCCCGCGCGCTCCCGCGCAGCGGAAGAGCAGAGCCCGTAATATATGCACGAATAGGTGAGAAGGGGGGAGGGGTCGGGGAGAGCGGCCCAGGTGTAGCAAGTCAGGCAGGCAGGCGGGCGCTCCTGGGATATGTAGTCCCAGTGCAGCGCGCGCGCTCGCTCGCAGCCCCTACCAATATCCTTCCCTCAGCATCCCCCTGTAAACAATGGCAGGCAGCACTCCAAGCGCAGCGGGACCCGCGGAGCGGGTTCCGCAAGAAGTGGGTTGATGGCTGATGGCAAACTCCAAGCTCCCAACTCCAACCAGGTCACAGCAAAAATGCAGAAAGGCGTCCCACTTGCCAGATCCAAAGAACAGCTGATAAATGCTCGGTGAGAGGGGGGAGGGGTCGGGGAGAGCGGCCCAGGTGTAGCAAGTCAGGCAGGCAGGCGGGCGCTCCTGGGATATGTAGTCCCAGTGCAGCGCGCGCGCTCGCTCGCAGCCCCTACCAATATCCTTCCCTCAGCATCCCCCTGTAAACAATGGCAGGCAGCACTCCAAGCGCAGCGGGACCCGCGGAGCGGGTTCCGCAAGAAGTGGGTTGATGGCTGATGGCAAACTCCAAGCTCCCAACTCCAACCAGGTCACAGCAAAAATGCAGAAAGGCGTCCCACTTGCCAGATCCAAAGAACAGCTGATAAATGCTCGGTGAGAGGGGGGAGGGGTCGGGGAGAGCGGCCCAGGTGTAGCAAGTCAGGCAGGCAGGCGGGCGCTCCTGGGATATGTAGTCCCAGTGCAGCGCGCGCGCTCGCTCGCAGCCCCTACCAATATCCTTCCCTCAGCATCCCCCTGTAAACAATGGCAGGCAGCACTCCAAGCGCAGCGGGACCCGCGGAGCGGGTTCCGCAAGAAGTGGGTTGATGGCTGATGGCAAACTCCAAGCTCCCAACTCCAACCAGGTCACAGCAAAAATGCAGAAAGGCGTCCCACTTGCCAGATCCAAAGAACAGCTGATAAATGCTCGGTGAGAGGGGGGAGGGGTCGGGGAGAGCGGCCCAGGTGTAGCAAGTCAGGCAGGCAGGCGGGCGCTCCTGGGATATGTAGTCCCAGTGCAGCGCGCGCGCTCGCTCGCAGCCCCTACCAATATCCTTCCCTCAGCATCCCCCTGTAAACAATGGCAGGCAGCACTCCAAGCGCAGCGGGACCCGCGGAGCGGGTTCCGCAAGAAGTGGGTTGATGGCTGATGGCAAACTCCAAGCTCCCAACTCCAACCAGGTCACAGCAAAAATGCAGAAAGGCGTCCCCAGTTTCAAGTAATGTTCATTGAACCATGTTTGTGTCTTTGATGTTGTTTGACTTGGCCCTCTCTGCAGGGTCATACCCAAACTTTTTGCCTTCATCCCCCTGTTTTCTAAATAAGTTTTTGTTGGCCTTTAGTCACACTTTACCACCGCTACACATTGTTAAAGTGCATGTGCTCTATCCCTTAAACATGGTAACATTGGCTTACACCCATTCAGGACATTTAATGTACTTGTATGTCCCTAGTAAAGTGATACCACACATACCCAGGGTCATATAAGGCACCTCTACTGTAGGCCCTAAACAGTCCACAGGGCTGGGTGCAGTGTATTTTAAACGTTTTACATATACTTTCACTATTTACATGTCCTGGTAGCAAAACCAGGAGCATAGTTTCGGGTAGGGGGTGTTTGGGGTATTACACCCCCCTAATAAATGTATTATTTAGTATATAGTCGGGATAGGAGATTTCAGTTCGGTTTGGTAAGGTGTCTGTCAAAATTCATCTGGGATTTTTAAATATTCACTCAGACAAAAACATATATACACACACACACATACACTCTCATTGGTATTTTACAAAATGCTGTATTTTAAGTACCCCTAACAAATCTGCACTCCTTTCCCTTTCCAATGGCCCTTAGGCCCCCTTATGCGCGGCTTCTCAGAATAATAATTAACATGATATGCCAGCGTGATTGTCAGAAAATCTGAAGCTCACACCCTCCAGTCTTACTGACCAAGCTATGCCCCTGAGTAAAACACTCTTAAATTCTTTTTTCACTGCTGCAAGGCCTGCCTCTTCCATAAAATAGCATTGGGTTAACTTATTACGTTTAATTAAAGCTGACTTTCGATTGGGAGCAAGTACGAATGTCGACTTTGGGGTCTAAAGAATTGTAATTTAAAACCCTCTTTAATGGTAAAGTTGGATTTTAATCACAGTTCTGAAAATGCCACTTTTTAGAAAGTTGGAAATTTTTTGTCCTAACCATTTGTTGCCTGCAGTCTGTTCCCATGACTAGGTGTAGCTGGCAGTTGGTTTTTGTGTATTGCTCCCAGACAGTGAGACAAAGGAGAATAGTGTTGGCGGGATGGGCCATTTCTGACTTGGAGGGGGATGAGCTTTCACCTACCACACTTACACATCAAAAAGGCTTTGCCTGACCATACTCACAGGTTTGACACAAGTCTTTTGTGACCCCAGACAAGCTGGGGCCAGGGTAGGGAGACAGAAAATTCCAAGCACCTCCGCGGGGTGGAAACCCCCGGAACTACTCCTCCTCCTACTTCATAGTGGGCACCAGATAAAAATAATAGCCCCTTAGACCAAACTCTTCAGTACACCTGTGGATAGTACAGATGGACTGTTGTGCTGTTTTGCTGCCAGATGTACTGCTACCCTGCTACCTTGATACTCTGCATCCCTGCTTGCTGAGAAGGAAGACTGGACCTGCATTCTTCATCCCAGTCTGAAGTGACTACAAGGGTCATCTGACTGACCTCGTACAGGGACATAACAAGCTGCAGAGGGTCTCTGCAACTGCCCAGCTGACCTGTGACTGGACCTGTCTTAGCCCTGATGGCCTCTTTTGGAGTGAGTTACTGACCCCCAAGAGATGCCTTTAACGTCCTGTATGCTTGGTGGGATACCAGTTGAGCTCTTCTCCAAAGAAAAGGGAGAAATCCCGAAGTTTGGACTCTTCATAACCGTGAACGGGCCTGCTTGATCCAAGATCTTGCCCCTGTGCCGACTGCCAATGCGAAGTTCAGGTGAACCCGACCACAGAGACCGCCAAAGACTCCTGGCAATGCAGGATCTGCACTTCACGTTACAGCATTGACAGCCTGCGGTGACCATCAACGTCAAGTTCCAGCATCAACCATCCTTGATGCCCAATAAGATTGTCGCGCTACAGCAATGACCTTCGACGAAGCCCGGCCTGCTCTTCGTGCTACATCGACTACTATACGCAATGCTTTCCCTGCTTCTCGCAGCCCCCTCCACCTCAAACGGAACTCTTCATGCTGGACCTTTGAAGGTAACTTTTCAGTGGGACTAACCTGGTCCATCGTGGTCACCCTGAACTTGTGACTTTCACCCAGTCTTGCATGACCAGATAACTGCGAGTAGTTCTTTGTGCTTTTAGTTGCTATTATTACCTGAAATCGTTAAAATTGTATATCTCCGGTTCTATTGATTGGATTTTTGTTGTTTTGGTCTCAAATAATTTATTACATTTTATACTGAGTTTCTTAATTGGTGTGGGAATTTTCTTGTGTTGTTTTTTCACTTTGTTATTGTTTGAAGTGCTGCATAAATACTTTACAGATTGCCTCTAAGTTAAGCTTGGCTGCTTTTGTGCCAAGCTACCGAAGGGTTGAGCATAGGTTAATCAGGGGTTGCTTGTGACTTCACCTTATAAATACATTGTGGCTGCTTCTTGAATAGGGGTTCACCCCCCACCAACCAGTAATCCAATTTTCTACAGATGTGAAATTATATATCTGTGTCTACTAGGAGTTTTGTAATATTATTAAAATTGTAAAACGCTGTGGGAAACTGACAAAACCCTGGAAAGATTTCTTAGATTGGAAACATTGAAGTTAATATTTAGATAATATTTTAGAATTCATATTTAAAACAAACATGTAATTCAGAATGTTCTTAACCATTACCTTAATTATTTGGTTTATTGAAAATGTAACAGTGAATGATCTAACAAACCAGTGGTCCAGTCTGCTATTCTTGTTTTGCTTTTTGTCTAGTCATTTATATAGTGCTATAAATCACAGGAGCTAACACACTTTGTCAACTTCCACACTTCTCTTTAATTGTATGTGGAGATGAGGAAATGGAGGGTCAGTTGTTTCCAAAGCACCAATATATTAGCTTGCATGGGTAGTGGTTTATTGAATGCATTCCTAGAAGCTGTGGACTGAGTGCCAAATGGACTAGCCATTTGTGTACGATTTTGAGACGCTGTAAATTAGGGAGTGGAAATTTCAGAGTAGGATATTTTTTTGTAGAAAAATATATTTTGTCTCCTTTGTATTGCTTAGCTTTACTGTAGATAACTGTGTGGATGATGAGGAGTATGAAGGTTATACAAGCAGGGACTGAAAAGCATGGTAGTCATTGTCAGCACATGTAAAGGGGTTGAGGACTGGGGAATGTTGACTCCCATATTTGTTTAGATAATAGTTGCTTTTTGATATACTTGTGTGGTTAATTTCTTCAGTAAGCTTATGAGGGAGTGGAGTATTGGAGTGTTAGTGTGATCATGGTTGTTTGGTAAGGTGCTAAAATGGCTTCTGGATAGGAATGGCTTCATTTGCCTTATTAGCCTGCACTCTGATAGTTAAGAATGTTTGCACTCCAATATTCACACAAACACTCAAAACTACAATATACTTTACCTGTTTAATAAATAAGTTCTACCCAGAAAGGGATGTGGGGGGAAATCCCTCACTAAGATGCAACTTTAAATATATTTCTACCGTAAACAATGAACGTGAAAAGCTAATACAAACAGTTCAGATCGAGTAGTGATGTACACTGTGCGGTGTAAAGTAAAACGGTGCATGATG
Organism: Triturus cristatus; assembly: GCF_964204655.1. NCBI lineage: Eukaryota > Metazoa > Chordata > Amphibia > Caudata > Salamandridae > Triturus > Triturus cristatus. Next base: position 397,701,728 of record NC_140587.1, on the reverse strand, counting down.
CATGAACCAACCATACCATGGTTTGGGTTTTACTATCAAGCTCTGAAACCTCGAATGCCAGCAGACTAGAAAACCCGGCCAGCATTTGAAGCACACAATATATCTTGCAATGAATTCTCTTTATAAAACCTGACTTTATGATAACAGGACTCGAAGGCCTTAAAAAACAGAGGCCCTCGTTTAAACGTCAAGCCGTAGTGCTTATGTTGATTGTAGATGTTAAGCTTCAGTAGGGTGAAAGAGCGTAGATCTGTGCGCCAGTGCGGTAGGAGTCTGCATCTCTTCCACTAGCGCTGAACCAGTGCAAAATAACTTGAAACTGGAACATGAGTTTATGGTAGGAGGCAGTTAAAGAATCCTGCTTTCCCCACAGGGCTTAACCTGCTATCCTTTGAGAGATAGATCAATCCAGTAAACCCATCTCATCCAAGTAACATTTCATATTTTGCACCTCAGGGAATTCATTACCATCCTGACAAAAATACAAGGCTAAGAATACAAGAATAGTTGCTCTACTTCTGGGGAAGCGTCTCACATGTTCACTTCAAATCCTCTTTTGCTGGGCCGTATTTAATAATAATGAACAAAATCACATTTTCTCTTGCTAAGCATGTGCTATGTTACATCAACAGACTCACAAAAACTGTTCAGTGACATGAGACATTACAGATCTGGAGACATAGCTCCTGCTTTTGACATTTTGCGCTCACTATACATGTCACATATCATCAGAGATCCTACATTTACTAACTGTAGCTGTCCTTGCGGAATCACAGGACCAGGTAACACATTAGTTAGGGCCTACTGGGGGCAGGGCAATCCATCACATGAATCTGAAAGTTACATAGATGATCCCAAATATCTCTGGGGTGAGAGGAGGAGGGGATAGAGTCTGCATAAAGTTCTAGCTGTTCATTGTAATATATAAGGTCATGGGTGGGTGCACAGCCACATGGTCAGTGCATCTCCACTCTCTTCCTCATGAACAAGTAACCAAGACGCACATTTTCTGTCCCCAGAGGAACGTCTTTATTAAATTCCAGTAGGCCCACTCTGTGGGGTGGGTGTATATGGTGATTTGTAAATTGTCAGAGTCTTTAGGACCTCACTCCAGTATCTGTTGATCCGGGGGCGCACAGCCATAGCATGTATAGAAAGTCAGGATCTTCTACCTTATCCAGAGCATAGGCTGTCTTCTCTGAGCCCAGCGCACACCATGCTAAATGATGAGTATTAGATTCTGTGTAATAATTTGAAGTGTATGAGATGCAGTCTACTACTGGAGGACAGTGCTCCGGTGTGTGTACAGCACTAGGTCCTTGCGGAAGGTTTTATTGAGGAGGCCTCTGATTGTATCAAATTATATAAGCATGTGATGAGGCCCTTTGTGGGTGTTGATGTGAATAGCAATGTTAGTGTTTTAGAATGGGGTGGTTCGCTGCCCAGCATGCCTTGCGTGTCATGTTGTAGAGCAATATTAGTAGGGGAATGTGGCCTACTACTTTGGTTATGTTGTGGTGTTGAATTAATTTTCCTTGTGGGAATAGATCACAAAATATAGACAACTTCACTTGGTGTAGCAACAACAAAGATTTTTCTTCACATGTGGGAGTGAGCTATGGAAGGTATATTATTGACATGTTCAGTTAGTATAAGAATTCACACTGCACCCTCATATACAATTACTCCCACCCCAAAAACATATGTCTGGGTCAAATTCAGCCCTTCTGTTTGAGCGTGGTTGATGGAGTATCACACATACTTGGTTATATGCCATGCTATCTTTCTCGATCCCTACGTGTGCGGAAAAGGGGGCGGCGGTAACAAAACTGAGTATACTGTGCAAGATCTGGCACTGCAAAGCTGCCCTGTTACTATGGTAGGGCAAGGATCCCCCAATTAGACCTAGGGTGATTCCCGGCCGAGGATAGCCTAATTAGCAACGATCTCAGTTTAATGAAGAAGAGTTAAGGCAGTGATTTTGGAATTTTGATAAACAGATAAACAAATTTGGGAAGGACAATCTTTATTGGTGAATTCTGCCTGCAATGGAGAAGGGTAAAGTGGACCAGTGACTAAACAGGGCTTGTAGAGTAATGCTAGCCACACCATACTTGTCCCTTATGATAGTGGCAGGATCCTGACGAACATTCTTAAACATCAGTCAGCCACCAGAGCTCTCGGAGATCTCCACTGGCTTCTGGTGGAACACCGAATGCAGTTCAAGACCCTTTGCATTATGCACAGGGCAGTTAATAATAAAGGCCCCACACTTTTAAGACTTTTTGCTCTCCCATACAGGCCGGGAAGAATCCTTAGATCCTCTTCAGCTCACTTACTGAAGGTCCCCAGGATCCGCAGATCCCAATAGGGTGATCATTCTGGTTTGTGTTTGGCACCCAGGCTCTGAAATTTCCTACCTATGGAACTATGCATCCTTGAGCACAAACTCCCTTTCCGCAAAGCCTTGAAGACGTGGCTATTTCGTAACTTATTCCCCACAGCCTTGATTATTTTGGTGTCTGTTGCAGTGCTGGGAAGCCTCCTGGTAGCTAGCCATGTGCTATTAAAAAGCTACAGAATAGAACAGAATCATGATTGATTAATTGATTCCGTGCACGTAGTCAAAACTGCATCCTGCAGGGCAAGAGGTGATTGAAAAGACAATAGAAGCACTTTTAAATATGAACTAGGTCACAGTGATGACTTTATAAAATGTGGAGTTTTAGTATTATGATTTGGTTAATCATATTTGATAAGTTAATGATACTGTCATAATTAGGCTCTGTAGTTGTGAATGCATTTGCCTAATATAGCAATTCGTGTGAGATCAATTTGAAAAAAAAATGCACTCCAAAACATACCTCTTTCATTAAGCATATCTATGTTACTTTTCTCTCAGGAATTGTTTCTTAACACCCTTAGCATTCTGTTTTCAAGAAGAAAACTATTTTGAATACTTCTCTAGATCATTATTAGTGCTTGGTAAGCTGAGCAGGGACAAGACCTGCTTGTTTTTTACTGGAATGAGATGCAGGAACAGAGCTTGGGCTGAGCAGGAACAAGCAAAAGGTTAAAGGCGTGTTTTCACAGCTTTTGAGTGAATGGTTGTGGAGCAATGCAAATGTCAGGCTCCATGATCTTTATTAATCATATATTAGTTTGTGTGCAAATGTGTGGCCTTATATGTTTACAGAGGTCACAATGTATATAATCGGAGTATAATGATTAGCTTGTTGCATCCTCAGGCTAAATAAATTATTGTTTGAAAGTTGTCCTAGCTGCAACTAGGCCGATGACGCCTGAAGCTTTAATTGCTATTTTTAAGATGTTTGTGAAATTGTACTTTCAAGTTTTTTCTTTCTTTTGCAAGAACGTGATAGTCATGAATAGCTAAGAAGATTGTTTTGTATTTCAATAAGTTATTTTAATTGATAGTCTACTGTGATTTACATCATGTGTGGGGAATGAGAAGATCCTTCTGTACCAGGAGGATTACCCCGCTACTATCTTCAAGGTCCTGCTTCTGTGTGAGCCTTTGGTGATGAGATCTTAGGGAGTCTACCTGCTTCAAGAAGACAGAGAAACCTGATTGGCCCCATTTTGGGGGAGTACACAGAAAAGAGTTCTGAACGAATTGTAATATTTTGACTATGTCTTACTTTAGTTCAAGCAGATCCTATATTGACTTCGCTGAGGGAAGACCCTCCCTTAACTCTGCTGTTGGAGAGCCCACATTTCTAAGTTCTTGAATGAGTCTCATGAACATTTCTGCCCCTTTACCCTGAAACTTAACTTGGTTCATTTCAGGCTGACATTGTCTGCTTAGGATTTCCCCTTTTCTACTTTGAGATACTTTATTTAGACTAAGGAAGTTTCTTTATGGAACTGATATATATTCTAGTTTGCATTTTGTACTGTATTATGATTTGCATCCTCCTTTACCTGACATATTTAAGAGGACTGATTAACAAAATTGCATTTAATGCTTATTTGACTCATTTACTAAAGGAATAAAATCTGTAATTTTGAGTAATTTGCTAATATACCTTTATGGTTGGAAACCCTCCTCTCTGTCAGTTTTGTGGAACCAAATTGGTTTTACTGTAATTTGAAATTGATGGTCTGATGTAAGCTCCCAGAATACACTTTGATACAATTTCTGATAATGATAAACGGTCCATACGACCAGTGGCACAGTCTGTTTAATGACTACACCACAGCCAGAAGCTGTAGAGAACTGTGCTGCTTTAGGTGTAAACCTGCTGTAATTATACCTATACAAGAGAATGCAATAGGATAATTGAAGGCTGCACCTCGCTGCCGACATCAGATCAAATTTCTCAAATCTTATTTTAAGTTACAAGTGCATTGTGAATAAAAGGTTTGTCATATAAAAAATCCCTGTTAAGAGACAGATACCACTCTGATTTTCGCTATCCTTGGTTGGGCAGAACCGTGGCCGGCCTCTCAGCTCTACTCACTGCCTCTTCCACTCTCACACAGTAGCTCCACAGTCTAGTGAGCAGGTACCAGGCTAAACACAACTATGTGGGCTCCTTGTTGAATTAGGTGGTGTGCTCTTGTTTAAAGGCTGTGTTCCTCAATGGGCAAAATAAAAATACAAACCTTCACTACTTACACAGGAAAGAGCATGCTAGGATATTTAATTTGAGAGGTTTTTTTTTAATCACAGGAGCAGAGCTATGCCTTCAAGCAGTCTACCCTTGCATACGGGTCAATGTGAGTGCAGCCTAAAACGTAGGATGTCATTAACTAAAGGTGAGAACTATAGTAATGATCCCAATCCTCCCATTCCACTTGGAAGAAGAAGAATCAAGGACAACAATGCATTTATAAAATCTATACACTCTTCAGAATATTTTTAGGAAATTACACATTGTGGGCTAGATTCATAAAGGTATTTTAGGTCATACATTTATGCTACGACAGGTAATGGCTGCATTTACACCTGCTAGGTATTCATATAAGTAGGTACCTAATAATTTGTACAGGCTTAATTGTGTGCAAGGGATGTATGCCAATATGCAGGAAAAAAACACACAAGGAGGAGGAAAGTTGGCTTACCGAGGTGTCGTTTGCCTTGTGAGTTTGTGAACACCTTCAAACACCAGTTTGTGGGCAGGCGCAAACTGCTGTCAGGCCCTGTCCCACCCTAGAAATAGTCTGATATTTGATCCTGCAGCAGGCTTAAGTAAATCATGGTCGGAAAGGGAACGGACACCACTAAACTTGTGGGGATGCAGAGGAGGAGGTTTCTTCAAGCAAAGAATATTTTTCCCATGGCGCAAACAGATATGCAATGGCACACCGCCTCTTCAATATGAATAATAGTGTACGTATACAGTTCCATATTTTGAAAATGTCAATGCATGAAAACATTGCATAACTTTTCTAGGAGTATGCATCGAAATCAGGTACTGGTGCACCTTTCCTGGTGTACTCATGATCATATTTGTGATTAGGATTCGGGTTGTGATCTGTGTCTTTTTCCGGTTGACCCTGTGAGCTTCTTGATATGCTTGCAGCATTTCAATTGATGCTTTTGTTAGAGTATCTGTGAACTGTCTGGAAATGTCTAAGAAGTTGCAATATTGTATTGGCTTGAGTAGCGGTCATTCTGTCCTGTAAGGTATTGAATTCTGTCCTTTGAAAATATATCTGAATTTTGTCTTCTAAAATATGATCAAAACGTGAATGTCTGTTACAGGTTATAGAGGGGTATCTAGTTTTTATTTTTTTATTTTTTTATTCACATTTTGGAAATGCAATCAACATTTCAACATACAAAACCAAAACAAATAGGCCTTGGTACAATATCATCCGGCCTCTAGGACCATCATAGAGGGGTATCTAGTTCAACTGACACTTAAACCCCCATCGCAAAATATATTTTCCAAACAGTGGAGTGGTAAAAGTTGGTCTAAATAATTCCAAAATTAACGCACAGTGGGCCTCATGATTGGCCATCACAACACAGTCACAGTGGCTTCAGGCAACGTTCTCCTTTTGCAGTGTCTCTCCTCAATAACAAATTACCTTCTAGGTTTCCCCCACCCCATGGTCATGTTTTGTTGAGGCTTACACATATAGATATTTGCTATCCAAATGAACTTGGGGGATTCTCAGCAATCCTGTCATTTCATCCTGGTATTGATGCTAAAGGTTCAGGGGTTTGGTATCGGACAAGTCTAGTGCAAACACGTGTGTGTGTTTGCCACGTCCATTTTGACAGAGTAAATTGCTGGCGTCCTGGCGGCTCTGGGTTCTTGCTTAGGATACCAACCCCTTGTGGCATTTGTACGTGCTCTTTGATTCTATTGATTACAAATTATTCTACTTGCACTTTGTACTGGCGATCTTTGCTGTTCCACATACCTATGAAAGATTGTTTTAGTACACCAGGCACGATATTTGACCTAATTTCAGCTGTGCCGGGTTGGAAGTATCACCGGTAACACAATAACGCCATATGCTGACCCACCTGACAGTCACCTGTCTTCACATCATCCAGGATTTTGGAATATTCAGACACCCGTGCCCTACCGGGTTGGAATTTCATCCTGGTATGTTTCTTTAAAAAAAACACACAAAAAACACCTCGCTGTACAATTTATTAAAAAACAGATAATTAGAAAAGCAAAATTAAAGCAATGCAAGCAATCCAAACAGAAGCAATGCATTTACTTGCATTTAATTGAAATTAGGACAAGCAGTTTAAGGGTATAGGTAGGGTCCTCTCCATGCCTAGGTTGGCATTACTATTGACAAGGTAATCACAATGGGGCGCGTAACCGCAATCACCATGGGTAAAATATAGCAGCAATGAGGCATAATCACAGTAACTGTGAGTAGAATTCCCAATTTCCCATTAGCTACCTATTTTGCAGGAGACTCTCTGGGAAGAAATTTTGATCAAACAATCCTTCTATCAATCAGAGTTCTTGTTGAGCACGGCTAATCACTTGTAAGGGTCTGAAGGCGTTAGGTGGGGTTTCTGCAGTTCAGTCAAAGAGCCAGGTCTTGCGGTCCTTCTTGAATGGAGGCAGTGATAGTGACTGCCTGAGATGCAGAGTCAGGGAGTTCCAGGTCTTCTCAGCGAGGTAGGAGTAGGATCTTTCTCCAGCCAAGGTCTTGCGAATCCGGGGGATAGTGGCCAGGGCCAGTTGGGCAGAGCGGAGATGTCTGTTGGGTGTGTAAAAGGAGAGGCGGTGGTTGAGGTATTAGTGTCCGGTGTTGTGGAGGGCTTAGTAGGCATGCGTGAGGAGCTTGAACGTTATTCTTTTGTTGATCTGGAGCCAGTAGAGATCTCTCAGGTGACCAGCGATGTAGCTGCAGCAGGGGATGTCCAGGATAAGTCTGGTGGAGGCGTTCTGAATGTGCTGCAATTTATTTTGGATTTTTTTGGGTGGTGCCGGCATAGAATGCGTTGCAGTAGTCGAGCTGCTGATGAGCACCTGGGTGACCGTTCTCCTGGACTCTGTGCTGATCCACTTGAAGATCTTGCGAAGTAAGCGTAGCGTGTGGAAGCAAAAGGATGATACGGCATTGATTTGGCGGTTCACTGAAAGCGAGGAGTCAAGGATGATGGAGTACAGTTAGGAAGGAACATCAAAAAATAGAGTCCTTGAAATCTTTCCTTCAGGTTTCAGTAACCTTTTATTTTTTTATTTTTTCAAATTTGCTGATTCTTCAACGAGTTGCTTCAGTCGAAAATACAAAATCGATTTGTAGATCACAGTTGCATTTTCTATAGATCAACAGCCTTTCTGCCTACACGTTTCGTCCTTCCCTTAGGACTTCATCAGGGCTGTAATAATAAACAAATAAACATACAATTTACACCCGATTTTCACAATATACCAAAACCATGTGATGCAACAAACATTTAGTTTAAATGACCTGATTCTAATAGAGACACTTCCTATACTAATGATATATAGCACCCCTCACCAAATGAAAAAGGCAACAATGACTTCTATAAACTGAATAAATTAACAGTTTCCAATAAACTATAATAATGATTGTTAGACTTCACACACCTTGTATTTTAGAGAGAAGAATTTTCTTCTTTTTCTAAACATCGAATACTTTGTGTCATAAATTTGCGGCGCGCAACCAGATATCTGTAGTAAATGGCAAATGAAAATGTATTGAAAATTCTCTTCTCCATTTAGTTTAAAAGAATTCATCCATCTCCCTTTCTTACATGTTAGAAAATCACATTCCCTAACGTTACTCATTCAACCAGTGTAACCTGATATATGAACTTATGTCTATATAAATAACATACGTAATTATTATGTTCTTATAATAAAGATCCCTCTTCTTGTTCTGAAAATGAAATATTACTGGTCCCTAATTAACAGCGTGCCCCCAAATCTCTGTGATGGATGAGGAATAAAACCTGTCTTAAACATTAATATCATAGATAGTTTCCAATTAAGGCTACTCAAGAACTCCTTACTTTTATATTAACAAAGGTTGCACTAACCTAAATTGATCTTTGAAATAGAAACGTCTCACACCTAATTCCTTATTAAGTCTCTAAAAAATAATAAGAAAACAAAAGGTCCCCATTAAATTAGTACCTAGCAGTATTTACTAAAATCGGGAGGTGAACAATGGGAAAGCTCAAACCTACCTTGAATTCCATCAATTCTTATTTCTCATAATTTCTTCAATACTCCTCTTTTCACTATGTTCAAAAGATAATCACTGTGTAAAAAATCAAAATCCAAGAGCCAGATAATTAATCACAATACTGCCGCACAAAAATATTATTCAACTAGCAACTGTTTTTAGATAAAGTCATCCATTACCTCTACTACTGTCATTCGAGATTTCAAAACGTATCTTAAAAATAATCAACTATTATTTCTCTGGAATGGAATTATCCCCAACTCGGTCTTGAACACACAAACTTCCAAATTTTCACAAGGTGTAAGACAAACTTTTTCCATACCTACCAATTACGCCACTGAATGAGGATGTGAAGTCTCCCTTGTACCAACATATTAAATCTGAGCACAGTGAAAATAAGTCATTTAAATTTCATGGTGTGCAGAAAATTGTATTAGGACCAAGAGGAGGAGACTTAGTGTTATGTCTGAGACAGCAAGAATCCAGATGGATTAGTAGATGTAGAGCGGTGCGTTTTGGTTTGAACATTGACTCTTAGTTGCACTATTTCCTCAAATAGTTTTCATCTTTTAGAGTGTGTACAGACAATGTGATGTTGTTGAACATTGGGACGAGTTTGGGCTTTATGTTACAGTGTCTTAGGCAACATTAATTAGACAAGATTTAAAGTCTGTATTCATATCGACTGGTATAATCTTGCCAGAGTAAAGCATTGGGTCATCAAGGGTTTGTGTTTAACGTGAGAAGCCAATAGTAATTATTTCCAGTGTGATATTTCAGTTGAAATATATATTTTATAAGTAATTCATGGTAATAATGCAGTTAAGATATGTGTTAGATTCTATTTTTGAGTATTAGAAGCCTATGTGATAATAAAATCTGAATGGAATATTGTTGTCGGACATTTGTTATAATAGACTGTTTAGGAGCAGTCTTGGATCTTGTGGTGAGTGTTAGCTCCTTGAGATAATATGGTGTCAATACAAATTTGGAGGTCGCGAGTTCTAGACCAGCATAGTAATTGTGGCGCTACAGGGCAGTCGATATACAATGCGAGATGCTAATAGTAATTATATCTAGTGTGCTATTTCAGTTGCTATATATATTTTTTATAAAGTAATTAATGATAAAAATGTAGTCAAGATATGTGTTAGATCTTATTCATGAGAATTAGAAGCCTATGTGATATCACAGTCTGAATGGAATATTGTTGTCGGGCATTTGTTATAATAGATTGTTTAAGAGCATGCTTAGATCGTGTGGTGCGTGTTAGCTCCTTGAGATAATATGATGTTAATACAAATTTGGAGGTCGTGAGTTTTAGACTGGTATAGTAATTAGGGTGCTACTGGGCAGTTGATATACATGTTTTAAATAATTGAGTACATAAGTTGAGGTTAGCTAATAGATTTAGCATGTTTTTGAGAATCAGATAAGTCGGACTAGTGGCACAAATGGTAGGTGTGGAATACTTTGTTTTACACATTGTGAAAATTTGGAAATTCGTGAGTTCGAGACCGAGTTGGGGATAATTCCATCTTTGTGATTTTTGTTCAAGTAATGGAGATTTAACATTTTAGGTGTTTTTCAGTATATATAATCATATATTAAAGGTTTTTTAATGTTGTAGATTGATATTAATGATGTAGTTTGTAAAAGGTATCTATTAGGCTGGTTCACGATGGCTGACCAGAATGGAAGCAGTAGTATGGTAATCAGTGGGATAGTATTTCTAGAGTGTGATTGGCTCAAATTTCATTGCTTTAATGTGATTGGTCAGTAAACAGGTTTAAATAGGGAGTAGCATCCAGAGACGATTACCGCTTGGGATTTATCTGGCCCGCGGCAGGAGAGAGGATCGCTGTGAAATAAGATTGATAGGTGAGTAAGATTATGGGAAGGTCGACTGCTAGTAGTTTTTGTTAGGGGATATCTTGAACTCATAACAGTAAAATATAACATTATCTTTATTAAAAGTGGAGGGACTAATAGTCTTTCTTTGGTACTTTGTGCTTCTTTTTTTGTCGCAGAGTGAAAGATTTTGAACTTAGTGAAAGGTGGAGGAGGACTGAAGGATTTCAGAAAAATAATAATTGATTATTTTCAAGCTATGTTTCGAATTCTTGACTGTCAGTTAACGGATTCAGTATGTTTTTGAGAATAAAATGTTGATGGGATATTTCAACCGTGAACTGACTAGTGGATAAGTCTGATCAGTGGCGTAATTGGTAGGTGTGGAAACATTTTGTCTTACACCTTGTGAAAATTTGGAAGTTTGGGTGTTCGAGACCGAGTTGGGGATAATTCCATTCCAGAGAAATAATAATTGATTATTTTTAAGATATGTTTTGAAATCTCGAATGACAGTAGTAGAGGTAATGGATGACTCTAGCTAAAAACAGTCTAGTTGAATAATATTTTTGGGTGGCAGTATTGTGATTAATTATCTGGTTCTTGGATTTGATTTTTTACACAGTGATTATCTTTTGAACATAGTGAAAAGAGTATTGAAGAAATTATGAGAAATAAGAATTGATGGACTTCAAGGTAGGTTTGAGCTTTCCCATTGTTCACCTCCCGATTTTAGTAAATACTGCTAGGTACTAATTTAATGGGGACCTTTTGTTTTCTTATTATTTTTTAGAGACTTAATAAGGAATTAGGTGTGAGTCGTTTCTATTTCAAAGATCAATTTAGGTTAGTGCGACCTTTGTTAATATAAAAGTAAGGAGTTCTTGAGTAGCCTTAATTGGAAACTATCTATGATATTAATGTTTAAGACAGGTTTTATTCCTCATCCATCACAGAGATTTGGGGGCACACTGTTAATTAGGGACCATTAATATTTCAATTTTCAGAACAAGAAGAGGGATCTTTATTATAAGAACATAATAATTATGTATGTATTTATGTAGACATAAGTTCATATATCAGGTTACACTGGTTCAATGAGTAACGTTAGGGAATGTGATTTTCTAACATGTAAGAAAGGGAGATGGATGAATTCTTTTAAACTAAATGGAGAAGAGAATTTTCAATACATTTTCATTTCCCATTTACAACAGATATCTGTTTGTGCGCCGTAAATTTATGACACAAAGTATTCAATGTTTAGAAAAATAAGAGATTTCTTCTCTCTAAAATACAAGGTGTGTGAAGTCTAACAATCATTATTATAGTTTAATAGAAACTACTAATTTATTCAGTTTATAGAAGTCATTGTTGCCTTTTTCATTTGGTGAGGGGTGCTATATATCATTAGTATAGGAAGTGTCTGTATTAGAATCAGTGTACACAACAATAGGGCAACCCACTTAACCCCAAGGGATTGGGTATAATATCTCAACACAATAATAAACCTTGAGGATTTATTTAACTTATATTAATCAATTAAATAGTCACCGTAGTGAACATAATTTCAAAGGAACTCAGAACAAAGAAATAGAAATACAAAAAAGCCACAATTCATTCTTTTGTATTATTTTTATATCTAAAAATATTCTTTTTTGATTGTTTCAATAGATTTCATTGATTTGATACAGAAGCGTAATACAATTTGTGTTTGAACACTGGCAACACAAAACTACTGTCTCACTCCACGACTTTAGCAGTAGTTACTGACACTTTTTCGTAGTTATGTACCATCCACAGTTGGTCATATGACAGCAAATAAATTTACACAATTGTAATATATGCAAACATCAAATGGAAATTATTTGCATCAAAGAAGTGTCACAGCGTCGACGTTTCGGTCTCCTAAAGCTTAATCCCCGAGACCATCATCAGGACCCAAGTTGCACCACGTATCTATCATAAAAATATACATACATAAATTTACAACACATCCTAACATCTGAGTTCATCTATTAGTATTGTCAATACAATGAAGGAAGACAGGTGTATCCCATTTTAACCACCCGATATAGTGTGTCAGTGCCCAGTCCCCAACACCCATATAACCACCACAATTCAAACAATGAATCCATGCAGCGTGTCAATTCCACGTATCGAGCACACATAATTCCATCACCAAAAATGTGCCATAGAAAAACACCACAATGTGGATATACATCCAACATATATAATTTCTACCACACATAATGTCTCATGACAGAGACACCATAGTGTGACTGTATCTCCCTTGTTCAAAACGATGAAACAAAGATACTTACTCATACATTAATGCGAAACCTTTTGATCACGTGTTTCAATTTTTTTCTTGCGAAAGCACTAAATCAAAAAACCAAAACAGAAAGTCCTCAGTACCCATCAAATGAACCACCTCTAAAACCCTTGGCGGGACGGTAATACGATAATTATGTTACCCGCCTATACTCACAAGAAAGCAGCAACCTTCGTCTGCGCTTCCAAAATCTGCAACAAAACGGAAGACACCAAGTCAATCAAGACTCGTCATCTAGTATTACCTCAGGGCTACGGACCCCTCTCAGGAATGAAACTTACTTCTTTTTCCTCCAAGTCAGCTTCCTCTATGCAACTCGCCAAACAAATCCGAGAAGCCACCACGGACGAGGGCGGAAGTGATTTAAACCTTAGCGTCATCACGATCGGCACGAATTAAGGGAAAACAGGTCGGCCATCTTTGAAGGGAACCTTCTAGTCCGAAGTGTGAACATCTGGTGCCCAGAGTCAGTTAAAAATCAGAGAATATAAAGTATGGCTCTCTAAATTGTATCCAAACTTTGACTATCATGTATCGCCCCATAATAACACGAATAGACCACTATTGTAAAATACGTCATACATGTATTTATTAAGGCTGATTCAAACCACGTTATAAAGCCATTGCTGTAATGAAACATGTGAACTTTTAAACGTAATCCCTTAGACGTGTCCAGAAGTAAGGTGTCATCTATAATAACATATGGCAACCGGCTAAAATATCGGCCATTTCGGTATTGTAAGGAGACAGATTGTATGGTAATTCCTTTGTTATGTCTCAAGATCTTAAAAGCAATTTAAAGAAACAAATCCTAAATGGGCCCTCTGTGACCAATGGCTAGGGTGTCTGACAAGTAGGTGTTGTGTAACCCGTATTAAGCTTATAGTGTTGAGAACGATAGTTTCACAAGTGTCCTAAAGTTCTAACTTCTAATTCAGTCAAATACAGTGTTACCGCAACAATAGGTAACTAAAGTCCAAGTTCGAGCGAGACAGTCCAACCACAAGAATATATATAGAAACCTCATCAGTGCTCATCGGCAGTCCCAGAGTTCAGAAACATAAACATAAGCCCTCATGCCCAAGCAAGAAACAAGGAGGCTACATAGTTCATAATGTTGCCAAAGTTTGCCATTCAATATAAGAATTCAGTCCCTTCTCTACTGTTTTGGCTGACCAAATCCACCTGTTTTCCTTCAATGTAAGTAGACGATCCACATTTTGTCTACGTTTTGTGTTTTTCACAGTCTCTAACACAAACCATTTCATATCTGAAGGAGTATGCTCTTTTTCTATGTAATGTTCCACCATGGGTGCTGTTACAATTTTGCATCTAATGCGTGATTGGTGTTGAATTATTCGTTTTTTAACTTCCTGCGTTGTTTTGCCAATATAATATAAGGCACAGGGGCATTCTATGCAGTAGATTACATTCTTAGTGAGACAGTTTGTATGCTGTCGCAATGTCCATTCTTTTCCATTAAGAACACAAGATTTTACCACCGATGTTGTGGGGCAAGCTGTGCAATGTCCACAGGGATAATGGCCAATTATGGGTGAAAGCCCCCATAAATTTGGCAATGTAGTGGGGACTGGTTCTTTGTATGCTTTAACAAGGGAATCCCTTAGATTTTTTGCCCTCTTAAATGCAAAGCGAGGTATTGTCAACTGAGGTTCTACCTTTTGAATCAAGTGCCAGTTTTTTGTTACTATCTTCTTGATAGAGTTAGATTCAGTTCCGAAAGTTGTGACACAAGTAATGACTTCTTGTGTGGATGCCAGGTCGGTCTTAGTCTGTAAGAGTGCCTGCCGGTCGTAGTACCAAGCTCTTTTTAGAGAGCGTTTGACCAATCTATACGGATAGCCTCTCATCACCAGTTTAGTCTGTAGCATTTTGGCCTCTCTGAAATAATCCTCCCGTCTGGTGCAGTTCCGTTTGATACGAAGAAACTGCCCAAACGGAAGGTTATCTCGTAAGTTGCGCGGATGATGACTGGTGTATTTAAGCAATGTGTTCCTTGCGGTTGGTGGTTATTGGTGGTTATTCTGTTGGTTAACCCAAGCATGAAAGTCACGACTTTCATGCTTGGGTTAACCAACAGAATAACCACCTAAAATTTACCATGGACTATGATGCACAAGCAATTAATTTCCTTGATTTGCGAATATGGAATGATGACGGTAGATTATCTACTAGTTTATTTACAAAACCAACCGCAAGGAACACATTGCTTAAATACACCAGTCATCATCCGCGCAACTTACGAGATAACCTTCCGTCTGGGCAGTTTCTTCGTATCAAACGGAACTGCACCAGACGGGAGGATTATTTCAGAGAGGCCAAAATGTTACAGACTAAACTGGTGATGAGAGGCTATCCGTATAGATTGGTCAAACGCTCTCTAAAAAGAGCCTGGTACTACGACCGGCAGGCACTCTTACAGACTAAGACCGACCTGGCATCCACACAAGAAGTCATTACTTGTGTCACAACTTTCGGAACGGAATCTAACTCTATCAAGAAGATAGTAACAAAAAACTGGCACTTGATTCAAAAGGTAGAACCTCAGTTGACAATACCTCGCTTTGCATTTAAGAGGGCAAAAAATCTAAGGGATTCCCTTGTTAAAGCTTACAAAGAACCAGTCCCCACTACATTGACAAATTTATGGGGGCTTTCACCCATAATTGGCCATTATCCCTGTGGACATTGCACAGCTTGCCCCACAACATCGGTGGTAAAATCTTGTGTTCTTAATGGAAAAGAATGGACATTGCGACAGCATACAAACTGTCTCACTAAGAATGTAATCTACTGCATAGAATGCCCCTGTGCCTTATATTATATTGGCAAAACAACGCAGGAAGTTAAAAAACTAATAATTCAACACCAATCACGCATTAGATGCAAAATTGTAACAGCACCCATGGTGGAACATTACATAGAAAAAGAGCATACCCCTTCAGATATGAAATGGTTTGTGTTAGAAACTGTGAAAAACACAAAACGTAGACAAAATGTGGATCGTCTACTTACATTGAAGGAAAACAGGTGGATTTGGTCAGCCAAAACAGTAGAGAAGGGACTGAATTCTTATATTGAATGGCAAACTTTGGCAACATTATGAACTATGTAGCCTCCTTGTTTCTTGCTTGGGCATGAGGGCTTATGTTTATGTTTCTGAACTCTGGGACTGCCGATGAGCACTGATGAGGTTTCTATATATATTCTTGTGGTTGGACTGTCTCGCTCGAACTTGGACTTTAGTTACCTATTGTTGCGGTAACACTGTATTTGACTGAATTAGAAGTTAGAACTTTAGGACACTTGTGAAACTATCGTTCTCAACACTATAAGCTTAATACGGGTTACACAACACCTACTTGTCAGACACCCTAGCCATTGGTCACAGAGGGCCCATTTAGGATTTGTTTCTTTAAATTGCTTTTAAGATCTTGAGACATAACAAAGGAATTACCATACAATCTGTCTCCTTACAATACCGAAATGGCCGATATTTTAGCCGGTTGCCATATGTTATTATAGATGACACCTTACTTCTGGACACGTCTAAGGGATTACGTTTAAAAGTTCACATGTTTCATTACAGCAATGGCTTTATAACGTGATTTGAATCAGCCTTAATAAATACATGTATGACGTATTTTACAATAGTGGTCTATTCGTGTTATTATGGGGCGATACATGATAGTCAAAGTTTGGATTCAATTTAGAGAGCCATACTTAATATTCTCTGATTTTTAACTGACTCTGGGCACCAGATGTTCACACTTCGGACTAGAAGGTTCCCTTCAAAGATGGCCGACCTGTTTTCCCTTAATTCGTGCCGATCGTGATGACGCTAAGGTTTAAATCACTTCCGCCCTCGTCCGTGGTGGCTTCTCGGATTTGTTTGGCGAGTTGCATAGAGGAAGCTGACTTGGAGGAAAAAGAAGTACGTTTCATTCCTGAGAGGGGTCCGTAGCCCTGAGGTAATACTAGATGACGAGTCTTGATTGACTTGGTGTCTTCCGTTTTGTTGCAGAGTTTGGAAGCGCAGACGAAGGTTACTGCTTTCTTGTGAGTATAGGCGGGTAACATAATTATCGTATTACCGTCCCGCCAAGGGTTTTAGAGGTGGTTCATTTGATGGGTACTGAGGACTTTCTGTTTTGTTTTTTTGATTTAGTGCTTTCGCGCGAAAAAAATTGAAACACGTGATCAAAAGGTTTCGCATTAATGTATGAGTAAGTGTCTTTGTTTCATCGTTTTGAACAAGGGAGATACAGTCACACTATGGTGTCTCTTCATGAGACATTATGTGTGGTAGAAATGATATATGTTGGATGTATATCCACATTGTGGTGTTTTTCTATGGCACATTTTTGGTGATGGAATTATGTGTGCTCGATACGTGGAATTGACACGCTGCATGGATTCATTGTTTGAATTGTGGTGGTTATATAGGTGTTGGGGACTGGGCACTGACACACTATATCGGGTGATTAAAATGGGATACACCTGTCTTCCTTCATTGTATTGACAATACTAATAGATGAACTCAGATGTTAGGATGTGTTGTAAATTTATGTATGTATATTTTTATGATAGATACGTGGTGCAACTTGGGTCCTGATGATGGTCTCGGGGATTAAGCTTTAGGAGACCGAAACGTCGACGCTGTGACACTTCTTTGATGCAAATAATTTCCATTTGATGTTTGCATATATTACAATTGTGTAAATTTATTTGCTGTCATATGACCAACTGTGGATGGTACATACCTACGAAAAAGTGTCAGTAACTACTGCTAAAGTCTTGGAGTGAGACAGTAGTTTTGTGTTGCCAGTGTTCAAACACAAATTGTATTACGCTTCTGTATCAAATCAATGAAATCTATTGAAACAATCAAAAAAGAATATTTTTAGATATGAAAATAATACATAAGAATGAATTGTGGCTTTTTTGTATTTCTCTTTCTTTGTTCTGTATTAGAATCAGGTCATTTAAACTAAATGTTTGTTGCATCACATGGTTTTGGTATATTGTGAAAATCGGGTGTAAATTGTATGTTTATTTGTTTATTATTACAGCCCTGATGAAGTCCTAAGGGAAGGACGAAACGCGTAGGCAGAAAGGCTGTTGATCTATAGAAAATGCAACTGTGATCTACAAATCGATTTTGTATTTTCGATTGAAGCAACTCGTTGAAGAATCAGGAAATTTGAAAAAATAAAAAAATAAAAGGTTACTGAAACCTGAAGGAAAGATTTCATGGACTCTATTTTTTGATGTTCCTTCCTCTTGTATTGATTGTGGTTTTGATGACAGTGAACCACAGGAAGTTGAGCATCTAACAGTTTTCAATTGAGTGGTACTGTATGGGTTAGTTGCGCACAATGTTTTGCCTTACTGTCATTGGTCTCAGAGTCTTGAGTCAAGTATGATGTCGAGGTTGCGTGCATGGTCGGTGGGTGTCGGGGGGGGGCGAGGTTCCGCCACTGCTATCTGACACGCACTGGGATTTAATTCTGTGGTCAGGAGAGCGGCATACCTGGCCATTTTCTGGCCAACTCATAGTGGCCCTTTTAGTGTTAATGAAAAGGTTATTGTTAAAGTTAGGACAAGGGCCAAGATTAAGGTCAATGAAGAAGTTAGAGGGTTGAGTTACTGTTAGGGCAAAGGTTAGACTTAGGGCAATGTACAGGACATAGTTAACACCAAGGTTAAATTTGGGGCCAAGATTTGGGATATATAAAAGCCCACAGCAACGATCCTCATAGCTCTCAGATGATTACCATCTACATGTTTTTGTAATGTGTCCGTTGTCTTACAACTGCATTTGTTTTTAGAATTGTATTTTTTTGTGTCATTGCATTTTTTGGTTCCTAATTAGAGTGTAATTGTATTTATGCGTATTTAACTCATTAGTAAAATGTTGTCCTTTTTGTACAACATAACATCTCTGGCTGAAAGTCTATCTCTTTTGGAAACTGGTAACTTATACTAGGCTCAAACTTCTTACCATCACCTTTGATCTATGCCTTCAATGCTCAACCAAGCTACCCTTCACGGATATATGGAAGGCTATACGTGCATCGTAGAATGAACACCGAGTGTCCTGTTATGTGGTGAACACTGGCAACAACATCTTTAATATTACTTTTTAATCTCTGCGATTGGTAAAATGGACAAATAAGAGTGAAAACTCCAATCAACAATGATGTGAGGTGGCGAATGAGTAAAAACACGGCTTGAAAACGTGGGGGAGTAAACTTGGGAAAAGAAAGCATAAGTGGAGGTACAGAGAAGTCTCTTACTCAATTAAAACAACACAGCAATGAATAAATGATCAATGTGCGCATCACAGAACCCCTAAGGAACTTGTGAATGTGATTGAAGAAGAAGTGCCTTGGCAACTGAATGTCCAATTTAATGTGTGCCTGTCATATAGTGGGTTATTAATTTGGGAAGAGGGTCCCCCTAATAACTTAATAAACAGTAGCTGGAATTCATAGCCGCAAAAGTTGCTTTGCCTCTGCTGTAGATTTGCTGCCTTGCCTGGTCTAGGGTTTTGTTTACCTTCAGACTTTGTCAGTTTTTTCAGAATTAACCCATCAGCTAAGGCTGTAAGCTGTAGCTGGGCTCCATGAAGCCCATTACCTTTACTGTGAGATCCTATAGAACCACTTTTCAATGTGGAAAAAAACTACGATCATTATGTATCTGGTTTGTTTTCCTTCCCATTGAATATTCGTCCTTCCTGGCTAAGCCTCAACACCTTACCTTGGTCACCCGGAGGGGGAAAACATGACTAAGACCCATTTTTCTCCAGTGGTTAGTAAAATTCCTTCTGGTCACACCTACATCCCCGAGATCCTCAGCGCAGGCTTCTAGGCACCAGATCTCTCTCCAGTCTGGGCTTCTGCAGAGCCCAGTCCTCTGTGATCTGCTGGGCTTTGTGCAAGTCACGAATCCTGATTGTTGTGTTCGTATCAGGTAACAGTAGACTAGCCTCATGGCCCCTGCAGAGCAGTTGGAGTTCCCTGCGGTGCTTGCAGGATTGACATGTCCTTTAGTCTTTTTTCTTCTGGCAGTCTAGCAGAGTCTGCTTTCGTGAAGATATTTTCTTCCCATGTTAAGGTGTATCTCAGAAGGATATGGTAAAGTGCCAATCTTATCCTGTGGAATTTCCAGCGACTGGAGAATTGCCTAATCCCAATTCTGGCTATTTTCACACATTATCTCCACCCCTTTTTTAATGGTTCTGCCATTCTCTACCTGAAGGACCTGTGGTCCTTCCCATAGCCTCTCCTCTATGGTGATGAGGTATACTCCCCTGTGTCATCGCCAGAACAGGATTTCCTTCCTGCTTGAGTGTGAGCCAGAAAGTATGGGTTGGCCATGTTTATGAATGGGAGCTATTCCTGCCAGTGCCATTTGGTATTGTTAAATTGAATGAAGAAATGTTAAAGCTGATCTTGGATTTGTCACTTTTCCTGCCCCCTCCTAGAAAGCAAATGCCTGCTAACTGACGGCTTGTAGGCAGCAACCCATCCTTCCTGAACCCAGAGGCTAGGCCATTGCTCACAAAGGAAGGGCCATCAGCATGCCACCAAAGATATGTATTTGACCTCCTGAGCAATGCTGAAAGACAAGCCAGTTCTAAACGTGTTTTCTCTCAGGCTCCACAAAGTACATATCTTAAAGTTACTGTTCCACTAAATATATCAAAATCAACTTTCATCATTCCATTTGATTTTTCAAACTTGGTGAAATATACATTGTAATCATTCTACTAGCCTTTTCCCTGATGGAAAAATTAAATAATGAGCTAAGCTTTATCCTGTAAAATGCAGCTTTACCTACACATTGAAAGCCAATGTTGGGCAGTTGTTCACTGTGAAGAATACTAGTCCAAATATGTAGTTTGCCAAGGGCCACTGACATTTTGCGGGAGGAAAAGGCCAAAAAATTCAGTAGGGTTGGCTAAATTATGCAGCAAGAAAAGGCAAATTATGTAGCGTAATGTTGCACATTTAGTGTTAATATTACCAAAATATCTTTTGCAATTTTTACACATTTTTACACTTTCTGGGCAAAGGTTTCACATTATTAGTACCACTTTGCCCCCAAATACAAAAATACGCAAGAGAAAGATTATTAGTCATTCTTTGTGAGGGCCTTCCACACATGTTGCTGCGTAATAAAAAAACTATTGATTTGTATGAGCTAGAACTTTTTTTGTTGATGAAATGTGCAGACTATGCATCAAAGGATGGATTATGTGTCAAAAGTGGCAAATTCATAATTATGTGGAAAATGCCACTGCCACAAAATCACATAATACCAGTTAACTCACTCCAGAACTCTAGGACTCTGACCATTGACTCTTATGTATCCGAGGAAGCCTGGGCCAACCATCTTCAGGCACATTTCAACATAGTGCCACAGCCCACAACTACTAGTCGACCGGACAAGGCCCAAAAAAGTCCAACACGGACGTTACAATTGGGCAGTAACGCATTTGATCCTACGGAAAAACAAATAATAAGCAGGATCGCGATGGGGAAAGCGGAGGGGGCGCCAGGCCCTAATGGGATTCCCCCAATACTGTATAAACAAAACCCGGATTACTGGGCAGCAGCCCTAGCGCCACTCTTCAAACAGATAATAGACACTGCAACAAT
Source organism: Triturus cristatus (assembly GCF_964204655.1). NCBI lineage: Eukaryota > Metazoa > Chordata > Amphibia > Caudata > Salamandridae > Triturus > Triturus cristatus. The sequence goes on along the minus strand of NC_140587.1, from coordinate 397,680,191 downwards.
CCCAGCGTCATGGAAAGGGTCTATTATAGCACCAATACACAAGAACAGCAATGTAAAGGACCCAAAAAACTACAGACTAATAGCCCTAATCGACAACGAAGCCAAATATTACGCTGGCCTCCTATTAGAGGAGCTTCTGGACTGGACAGAAGAAAATGCAGTAATTCCTATTACCCAGACAGGATTCCGCAAACAAATGGGCACAACATCAAACATGCTAGCTCTCTCGCTTCTCATTGACGCCACAAAGGCAGCTAATCTCCCCCTGTATGTATGCTTCATTGACTTCACCTCAGCGTTTGACACTGTCAACAGAAACTTACTATGGTCAAAACTGGAAAAAAGGAACATCCCATCAGGCCTTCTCACACAGCTGATTCTACTTCATACGGACACATGGGTCCAAGTAAAGCTAGGGCCAGGAGATTTCCTTCCAAGAGAAATAACAACCACGAAAGGCTTAAAACAAGGCTGCGTCCTAGCTCCAACACTTTTCAACATCTTTATGTCCGACCTGGCACAGCTGCTGGACGAAACTAACTCTCACGCCCCTAGCCTAGGCGCCTTAATATTTCCAACCTAATGTATGCTGATGACATTGTTCTAATAAGCAGAACACCGATAGGGCTACAACATCTGATCAGCACCACGTTTAAGTACTCAACAGACAACAACCTTACCATCAACCTCTCAAAAACCAAAACAATGAGGATCAATGCAAAAAGATCATCAGCAGGTTTTCACTGACACACGGGAGGGACTACACTGGAAACAGTAGAGGAGTACAGGTACCTGGGGGTAATTCTTGATAGAAAGGGCTCATTCAACCAGCAAAAGGAAGCAATAAAACGGAGGGGCATCAGCGTAGGGATTGCACTAAGGAACCTCAAAACCAAAGCAGTCGGCCAAAGCTTCACACCCCTGCTTCAAGTGCTACAGGCAAAACTAACATCGGCCCTGACCTACGGAAGCGAATGCCTCCGAGGAAGGGATGCCCAGCAATTGAACAGCACAATAGCGAAGGCCATGAGAATAATCTTCAGTCTGCCCAATTACACCTCCCAGGCACAAATTAGGCTGGAATTTGGCCTGAGAAACCAAACTCTAGAGCGAATGGGTGCCTATGCCAAAAGATGGCACAAGATACAGAGAGGGGAATCCACAAGCCTAAATCACCACCTATGGAAAGAGATGGAAAGTAAGAGTAAGAGCGCTGCTGCGCTATACCTCAACCACTCTTTAAATTCCCTGAGCCTACAAGAAACCTGGATGAGCAGTGGATCTCACAACATCTTTAAACAATCAGTTAACAAATCACTTAGATCCATGTTGTTAATCGAGGATAAAGCAAGCCTAGCAACCCGGGCCCATGACTGGACAGTTATCCAAAGCTATACAACCAGCCTCTGCCAAAGCTACTTAGGAGTCGGGTTTACTAGGCGCACAAAGGATAAGTCCTACGTCTACGGCTGGGCCAACTTCCAGTTCAAAATCATCTCCCCCATGGACAAGGCCCAAAGAAACAATCAACTGCATAAGATCCATAAAAAAGCTAAATATCTGGGCTGACCATGTAGAAAATACAGATTCTCTACAGTACCTCTCATATGCTTAGTGTTAGATGTGGTTACATGTTATTTCCCCTTTAAGGGCAGTAACCCTATGTTTTATGGCATTTACCAATTTTTTACTTCAGTAGTGCAAAGTAGTAGTACTGGGGCTTAAACGGACCGGCTCTCTTCAGAGGGACAGGCTCTTTTAGTTATGTTCCTCAGTCTTCATTCATAAATAGAGACGTTGATGCTTCAGAAGCATGATGCAAGAAAAGTTTAGAACTTTCAGATATACTCTTATCTCAAATTTCAATGACCTGCAGACACAATTGTAAGTGAAATCCAACAATGAAGGTGTAGGAATGCAGTCATCTTGCAGCGCGAGAAGGTTCCTGGTGACCCAATGTCCACTTTGCTATGTATCAGGCAGTCTGTACTTCCCATGTCAAGCTTTTTTCCGTTTGATACTTTACAATGATATAATATTGTCTTTGCGTCCCTTTCTTTTTTAGTAGTAAGTTTATTTACTTATGATCGATAGGTCCAGATGGATGACTTTTAACCGTTAGGTTTTAAGTCCTTATTTACTGATTTTTGTAGAGGTTTAGAAAAACACACCGAACACTAATCTGTGTGCTTATTTCAAGTAATACGAAATCCATTGAGGCCATGCGCTTTGTATGTGGACTTATATTAAAGTGGCTCCTATAAAAGTGTATATCATTATGTTCTGAAAATAATTTTAAACAAAGTTCAGGAGAAGTTCTTTTTGGCACTCTTAGCTTCTTAACCTAATAGTATCTTGAAATCGAAAAATGTGTTGCAGTGGGATTTGAGTGATCTTACAGTTCTGAGTTTTTCGCGCAAGTTAGTGAGGTCATAAAAGAAAGTTGCTAAATCTCCCTTTGATATTTTTATTGACGGGTCTTTTCCCATTATCCAGATCATTCAAAGCACTCATTAGATTATTGTAAACTGAATAGTAGATAGGCTCTCCTGCTTCGACGCATCAGAGATGTCCATCACTGTGCTTCTTCTTCCATCTGCAAAGCACACTCTCTGCTTAAAAGAAGTAGGTGCTTAAATGCCACTGAAATACCCAATTTCCTATTGTGCTTAGTAATTCTAGTGATGTGCTAATTTGTCTCTGTTTATTAGCGGATCATCAAATCTTTTATTGAATAAAACTTGCATTGCTTGTATTCATTTTTATAATTTATGTTTTCCTCTTTATCATTAGATTTATCGGTTGAAATGTTGTGCACTGTTTATTTTATGTAGAATTAAGGTATGTGTTAGTAAGGTAATAATACAGTGGATTTCTCTTGTGACAGTCGTAATATTAGTTGGCAAAGAAGTAGTCAATGAATCACTTCTTGACAAAGACATGAACAAAGTAGGAATGGGTCATATGTATTAGCTAAAACACCACTTCTTTTCTTCTCTTTGGGACTATATACAGTCTTTGTCTTTTCTTCCTTTTGTCTTTATACTGTTTAAAGGCTCTGTTCATTTGAATGGTTTTACAGTTTATCCGATCATGTCCCTGTGCATTTTCCCCCTTCCGGGCTTAATGCGAGTCAGTCTCTCAGACATATCCCTTGCTTACATTGAGAAATGTTGCTGGGTGTGGATAGGGAGGGAGTGAGGTAATAACAATTAATGGTTTAGTTCATCTCATCACTAGAGCGTGCATTTAGAGTGTAGATTGGTTGAGCCAGAGACTCCAAAAAGTGAAATTACTTTCCTGGATCATGCGTAAAGTCGTGACATCTGTCCTTTAGTCTGGTACTGTGTCCCTGGCCTGTGCCTTGTGCCTTCCTCTTCTGTTAATGGATCCGCATCCTTTTCCACATGGGTGTTGGCTAAGATTAATAACCTCATCCCAGATAAAGTTTCGAAATAATTCGTCAAATTTGAAGCCACATTGGCCAGCTGTCTCAGCCGAATGGAGTAGCTGAAGAGATCATTAAAGATGACACCATTGGTTCAATCAAAGGAAATATTTTGTAGTCCTGCCTTGTTCCTTAGAGCTTGAGAAACATTAGTGCCACATTAATGCTGACATTAAACTGTGGTGCCGGGCCATTGTCTCCTTTTGTTGTGGAAATCTACGAATGCTTTGTGCATTCTCCAACACCAGCAATTCACAGACAAGTAGTATAATGTCCTTTATTGAAACGTTATGTGCTGGCCTGTTAATATGAAACAAATACAGTTCCTTAAAACAAATTTAACAATTGCATGTGTAAGCACGTCTGGAAGAACGTGTAGCCTTGTTCATTCCTGTAACATTGTACTCTTAAATTTGTACTTCCAAAATTTTGTGCTAATCTAAATATAATCTTGTCCAACAGTGGCACAACTAATAGGGTGTACACATTATAAGGCAAAACACTGCCCTTTTGTTCTCTATAAGAACCCTTGAAGTATTCCCTTAAATTGAGCTAATTGCTTGCCTGGTCATTACCACACAGCCTTGTGCACCAGTGATGTTTTATTCTAACTCTAAAAACAATGAGGACATCTTGCGATTTGTGCTGCTAATTGTGTTCAACGCCTTAACTAATGCACGTAACAATTTAGAGTACTCCTCCGTTAGCACCTCGATGATTCCTTATGTTCTAAATTGGATTGCTCCTTCACTCCCAGAGCAACAGTGTGTCTCTCACCTACTCAGAGAGTGGGAGAGTAGCGAGGAAATAAAAGAGAAAAGGAACGATAGAGAATAAGCAACACTGCCATAGAGACAATGAGTGTCAGAAGAGAGAAAGAGAGAGCGAGAGTATGCAAGCTAGAGAGACAAATAGTGATAGAAGAGTGACGGAGAAAGATCGAGAGCCAGAATATGCAAGAAAGGGCGAGAACAAGAGAGATAATTAGCAAGAGAGACAGAGTGATAGAACAAGAGTGAGGATAAGCGATAGAGACAAAGAGTGATAGAAGAAAGAGAGCGAACAAAAAAGACAAAAAGCAAAAGAGAGACAAAGAGTGACAGCAAAGAGAGGAGGAGACAAAAAAGATAATTAATCTTTGGTCGTGTGCTTTGAAATAATAAATTAAAAGCTGTTTATTTAAGAGTGTGTATATACCACTTTTACATGCGCTGAACCAGTGGATGCAGCTATGCTCTGGATCGACAGCTTGTCAGACGTAATCCTTGCATCCATGGATCCAAGCAACTAGTCTGCCCTTCTGGTGAATTCAGTTATTTCAGTGAATAAGTTCATACTTACTGCCTGCTCACCTGATGTTAACCACCCAATGCCATGCAGCCACACGTGGGTGCCCAATGCACTGCCTCCTTTCCAATGAACAGAGCCTTCCTTTGTTTCTCTTGTTAACTGCTGATTTTGACTGAGCTAACTAGATGTTATCTGTTTAGCACTGATCAACAAATTCACTTCTTCAAAACTTTAGTTTTTAATATTGCAAGATCAAAAATGAAATGGCACGTTACAAAAAATTCAGTGGAATAGAATGACAAGATTCATATGTGTGATATCTTTATCTGTCCTTTCTTCAACTTTCCTTTACTGCACTGTCTTGTCTGTCTGACCCTCACAGGAGACATGGATTACAACTGGTTGGACCATACGTCTTGGCATAGCAGTGAGGCGTCCCCAATGTCTTTGGTGAGACATGTGGAGCCTTGCCATTTAGATTCTTTTACCATCTCACTTTTCTTTTGTTTTATTTACACCTTTGCATGTTTTCTTTTTTGTATCCTTTTTTTGTTTATTCCACACCTGTAGGGGACAGTCAAAGGGGAAAAAGAAAAACTAGTGAGCAGGCAGTTTTGTCGGACTTCAACAGCTTGTCTGAGAGGCAAAAGCGAATGATGTGCTTTGGTGGCCACTCTTTGGAAGAGGATTTGGAGTGGTCCGAGCCTCAGATTAAAGACTCTGGGGTAGACACGTGCAGTAGCACCACTCTTAACGAGGAGCATAGCCATAGCGAGAAGGTACTGAGAGTGTGCAGCCTGCCTTTGTACCCTACTCATTCGGTCTTTGTTTGCTCTCTGTCACTCATTCAATCTACACACAGCTGAAAGAGAGCCTGTTTCTTGGTCAATCTAGGCTTTCCAAAGGTGCAGAAAAGAAAAACAAAACCAAACCCCCTTTCGGCAGCCCAAAAACCTAAATCAGTCACTAGGCTCGGAGTATTATTTGGTCTTACTTAACTCTCTCAATTCCAAGATTATCAACTTTGAGGAGTCAGTCGGATTGGCTTACTGCTCCCATGCACATCCCTATTGAATACAATGAAATTCCCTAGCACACCTATGATTACAAGGAAGATACTTGCGGTCTATGTACACAAAAGGTTGTTTTTCTTTTTTCCCTTTTACTGTCATGTTTGTTGTTTTATTTTGTTGCCATTGCATTTTGGTGTGGTTTTGTGTTGTATAGAATGTTCTGCCACCTGCTTTGCTTTTTCCTGTTTTGCTTTATGTGTGATGTGGTTAGCGTTGGTGGATATAAACATGCTCAGTTTTGCATGGCGTATTAGTTGAGCATGAACACGGACAATATTTATTGCTATGATTACATAAAAGGTAGAAACATTTCAAATGTATATATTGCCTGCACATTTCTATTGAATATATTTCCATGTGCAGTATTTGGACTGTTAAATGTCTCGGTACCTGATAAATTATTCCAAGTCGAGAGTTGGTGGAAACCATTGCCCCAACCATTCACATGGAAGACCGACTGCCAAAAGACGATATTTCATAAACAAATTTGCTTCATAAAAACATAAAACAGTTTGTATTGTCTATATTTGCTGGTGTCTTTTGGTTTAAAGCAGTGAGAGGAATTAATGTGAAAAATCCACAACATTATGAAATTTAGGGCTTAATGACTCGGTTATGATTAAAATAAATGTTACCTACTGCTGAAAGTAGAAACCAAGTGTACTGTATTCGCCTGGGAATGGGCACATACATTTCCATAAGCCCCCAGACTATGTATTTTGCATTGACCAGATGTTGCAATACGATTTAATATTGGATATCACATGAATTTCTCTCACTACTCGTGTTGTGAGAGTATTTGCTTGCTGAGTTATTTATATAAGTAGTGAGCCTTTAGAAGAAACATGTATGCAAATGAATGCTATTATTTAGTATGCATGCAAACACTGTGTAATCATGGCATATTTTGTGTAAGATTTCAAAATACGTGTTACATAGTAGACTGTCAAATGCATTTGGGAGGGGGAGGGAAACACTCACATATGTTTTTTTACATTAACATCTTAGCATCCTGTCACCTGGCAGCCATCCAAAGATGGAGATCGTCTTATTGGTCGAATTTTGTTAAACAAGCGATTAAAAGATGGAAGCGTACCTAGAGATTCAGGAGCAATGCTTGGATTGAAGGTTAGTTTTCAATGTTTGGTAATTACCTGATTACTATGTCCTTTTATTGTGAACTTTTTCTGCAAGCTTGTCCACTTAATTCCAGCTGTTGTACATAGAGTAGCAAACATTCATTTATATGACCGAGGTAGTTTTGGCATAATGGCTTTCACCCTGAGATTCAGTGGGTACTGATGTACGAACTGGGTGTAAAGATGGAGTTGAGAGAGGTGAAGACTCCGATGAGAGGATGGTAAGTATAAGGGAAACATGAGGTAATGGGGGAGGACGGAGAAGAAAGCTGAGTAGATGGAAATGAGAGTAGGAGGGCTGAGACGCTCAAGGAGAGGATTGAACAAAGACAGGGGAAGATGTAAAGTATGGTGTAAAGGGTACAAAATGAGCAGGAAGTAGCACCCAATGGCCAATGTTGTAGCTGATATTTGAGCAATTATTTTGGCAAGGCACTTCTGACTCAATTTTGATTTCCGGTTTCTACACTAAATGGTAAGCACATTACTCACTAACCAGAATATGGCCTTCATCACCTCTAAGCAATTTATTTTGTGTCACATCAGACCACTTCCTTGTAGCATTGATCCCCAATATGGGCCTGTAAATGTTATTTGATTTGTAATGCCTAGGAGATCGCTTGGATAACATCACAAGCTACGGGTATAATGTATTTTATTAATTCTTGAAGTGGCTTTTGAGTAGCTTTACATCTTTATTAGGCGTCTGAGATTGGAAATGTGATATTTTTATTTGTCACATTTATTTCCTCTGGGACAGATTTTGTGTGTGACTGCCCCACATTCAGCATTTCAAAAATATATAAATGATTATGTCCACCAGATTTCCTCTTAAGTACTCCCACAATTACATTGGGCTTAAAAGTTTCAAGTCAAATGTCGCGTCCTGTGTTCTTCTAACCTTACCAGTGTTTCTATATTTTATATGTGGACTGCTTTTGGCTCCTATGGCAGTTCTGTTGCACTTTCAGCGTTTTACAACAGTACTCACAAAGAGGTTGGAAGCACATTGATTTTTCCCATCACTGTTGATTATGTATGACTGTGTTTTTAAAATGAAATGTATGTGCAGCTAATATTATTTAGTTTGTAAGCTTTTGCTTTGCCTGCCGCTTAGAACATGTCATGAGTGATGTGATATGTGAGGTCATAAGCCGTGCATGGCGGGGGTGCAAGTTACAGTTAGCTCTGCTAAGTATAACTGGGTCATTTGTGTTTTTTTAGTTCGAAACGTTAATTTTGTCACTGAGCTATTACCCTAACTATAACTTCATGTTAACCTTTGTTTTTCAATATTTATTTATTTAATAAAAAAATGCAGAGTTATACACTATGTAATCACATCCTGCTCCAGTCCCTTTGAGCTAGTTAACAGTAACAGCAGTTGCATTTCTCGTCTTGGACTTGATTGGCAGGTATGAATGTGGCAGGGCAGAAGGTAGAAGATGAAATTGTTTTTGTGGAGTGGCTTAGTAAAATCAACATAGATTGTTAGGGGTGTTTGAGAGAGTGGGGTTTTAAGCACTTCTGAAATGTTAACAGATTTATGTTACTACAATTTAGACTAATACTATTACAACTTTGCAAATTAAAGTGAATCAATGTATGTGATTAATCCAACTTTAAAAGTTTACTTGTCAAGAGGCCATTTAAAGAATATGGGGAGCTAAAACCAGCTGAAAACTTTGTTCTATCAATCTTGCTGAAAGCTAGAAAAACCAGAGGATGGGGTAAAGCAAGTTTAATTAACACGACAGCTTCCATAGAGCGAGGCTCATTGTTCAGTCCAGAAGTGTCTTACTCAGAGTGAAGTGGCCCTAATAAAGAGAAGAAAACACCCTAGAATTGACAGAAGGCAGGACCTAGAAAAAGGTAACCTGAGTTGCCTGCGCAGAGTAGTTGTGGAAGACTTCTCTCATCAGTAAGAAGCCAAAAAAGAACACACTGAGTAGGACCACAGCAAAAGAAAAGGACTGGTCGATTAATACAGGTTCCCGCGACTCGTCATGTCATTTGCAATGAGGAAACAAAATGAAGAGCATTGCATAAAGTAAACATAGAAGACCTGTGACATGAAGAAGGCCTATCACACCGCTCATGCTGAGAGTTGATAGAGAGACCTACGGAAGCAGAGCAATCAAAGGTGGAAGGACAAGAGGCGATCACACAGAGGTAGGAGCTGGGTGGAAGAAAAAATATAAACCCTGAAGAGATTAGACTATATACATTAATTGGAGAGAGATTTCTCCATGGCCCACAGGAAGCCTGCTTAGTAAATTTAGACAGACAAGCAGCCCAGAGGAATTGAACAGCAAAACAAACCCTCTTTTGATAACTCGAGCACAAAGAAACTTATGCTAAGGAAGGTTGAAACTGTGATACCAGGATCCCTTACGTCAGTTCACTGGAGGGACCCTGTGGATAAAGGCACACCCTCCAGGCAGACAGGTGAAGAAGATGACTCAAATCTGCTGTGACCTCAAAGTCCCAAAAAGATGAATGGATTCACTTGCAACTTCCATACTGGACGTTAGGAAATATGGAGAAAGGAGAGAAATTAAATGAAAGAAAATGTTAAAGCTCACTGCTACCTGGAGGCATCTTGGTGCTGCCAGCCAGAGGCAAGTATCCAGTCAGCAATTGCAAGTGAAAGGTCAGCGAATAAAGTCCACCCAAAAGCAATATGATTATTGATGGACGTAATATCCAGAGGCAGTGAAGTCCATAGCTTCACTGTAAAGTAGGAGTGGAATTTATCCCCCCACTTGCTGCCGAATCCTAGGCACCACCACCTCTCTCTTACTATTAGATCTTAAATGACAGACAGGGAGATACCACTGAAATGTCGCAAACATGAATCGGGGACCAAGATTATTACGTGCTTTGCGGGTCAAGCACACCACTTTCAATATGGGTATATGGGGACTGATAGCCAGGGGAGCTTACATAGTTCCCTTACTACTGAAAGTCGTCTAGTTAATTTAAGAACGAGGAGTGCTGCTGCCTTTTGCACCACTTGAAATCTAGATTGCAGCGCCCAGTATATTTCAAATTGCAGGGCATTACAGTAGTCAAGAATGGCGGCAATTAAGGCCTAAGTAACTGTCTTGTATGACGTGATGGGAATAAAAGGAAAGATTATTTTTAAAACACAAAATAAGACAATACTGGTGGCAGTGACTTTGTGTATTTGAGAAGTAAAAGATTGGCTATTGTCAAAGAAAATACCCAAATTCTTGGCAGATTTACTGGCGCCTGTAGGGCACCTTCTTCTGGCCACCAGTCATTGGACCAAAAGGCCACATCCATACCAAACAGCAAAACCTGCATTAAGCGTACGAAAATTAGACTGAGCGAATATTGACAGAGATGTTGATAATCTAAGTGTCGGCCGCATAGGAAAATAATTAGAGCTGTAAAATAAGGCTGGCAAGCACAAACACATATAAAGTAAAGAGAGAAGGACACAATTAAGAACCCTGGGGAACACCACATGGAAGCAAGAAAGGTTTAGATGTAAAAGAGTGACAACCAACAGTTTGAGTTATATTTGACAAAAACGAGTGAAGAAGTTGGAGTGTCTTGAGATTAATTCCAAGTAGAGCCAAACTGGCCACTAGAATGAGTGGGATACGGTATCAAATGCAGTTAAGAGGGCCAAAAAGATCAAGGCAGCGGAACATCCCTGATCAATAACCACTGATACTTTTGGCGACAGCTGCCAGCGCTGACACCATGCTGTTTGCACTACTGAAACCAGATTTCAACATATCCAGAAGGTTGTATTGAACAATGACTCTGGAGGAGGCAGCAGTGATATCGGCCTATAGTTTTTAAATTCTTTAGTGTCTGCCTTTTAATTGGAGGAATCACAGTGGCCTCCATCTGAGGGAAAATGCCCACTTCTATAACAGTGTTGTGTAAATCAGTAACAGAAGTTGAAATAATGTGTGGTGATAGCTGCACAATGTAAAGTGAACCAGGGTCCATAGGTTTGCCGGATTTAGACATAAGCGGTAACTTCCTGACTTGTAGTTCAATGAGCGCTGAGAAGATCGGAAGGCCCGTGACCTGAAGAGTGTTGGAATCTTTTCTTTGATAAAAATAAGAGTCCGGTATATTCATGCCCTGGAACTCCAGCCAAATATTTTCATTTTTTTCCTGGCCAAAAGTGGCCACATTTTGAGCAGAAATGCTTCGATGTATTAGTTGTAAAAGCCAAAGGGGGAGTGGATGGATTCATACCGGCAAAACGTTCCTTTACTGTGTGTTTGGGCATTTTTCGTTTCATGTGTGAAGTAACTAGACTTCTCCTGGAAGATGCCAAGTTTATATTCCTGCATGGCTTCACTATAATTTAGTTTATCTTTGGGTAAGTCATCTTTTTTCCATTTCTGCTCTAAACGCATACATTTCCGTTTAAGAATGTCAGGGATGTCTGAAAACCATGGATCAGAAGGGATCGTTCTTTTATGATTGATTTTTGGATAGGGGCTAACATATCTGTGGATGATTCGGCGCATTCTGAGAAATTAGATGCCACTTTAACTACATTAGATGGACAAGGAAGCAGATTAGCTACCTGAGGCTCTGTATAGTTGTTGTGATTATATTTGTGCCAAGGTTGTGTATGCTGTGTGGAGCAAGGCAGAACGTGTTTCTTCACTGGGGCAGGTACCATGATTATACTGCCAAATGGTCCGACCACAAGACAGGAAGGTCCTACAAAGCGGCTGAAAGAGGCAGAGCACATTCGGAATCCCATGAGAGTAACATAATGCTATTATCCCAGGCAGTCTATTCTTTGCTTATTACTAGGACCAGAACGTTAAAATACAGGGACGGAAGGATCCGAGTCCTCTGTTTGTTTTTAATACCACATTTAAAGGAGTCAAAACTGTCTAAGATGTAGAGTGGACAAGAGCCATGGCTCAAACCTGAAAATGGATAACCAGTGAAAATATAGGAATGTCATAATGGTTACGCTTTACTCCCTGCACAATGAGCTTCACATGCTGCCGCAACATGCATGATGAATGACATGAATGATGAACTTAAAGGTGGAATGACAATCACTTTGCAAGCTAACAAACCAGATAAAGTAGAAATTGGTATTCAGCGCCATTTGGAGAACCATTATTAATTAGCAGGTGAAAAGAGCAACAGGTGGGATGCTCCTTCTGCTGTTTTTCCCTGCATGCAGATGTTGCCATGAACATCAGACACCCCTGATAGAGCCTGCAGACTGCATGAGACAGAGATGTTTCCAAGGAGATGGAGGAGGACAATACCGAAAATCACTCTTCAGGTGTCCCTAAGCTGCAAATTAGTAACCAAGCCATGCTATACAGGACCCATTACTCCGTTTTTGGCCAGCAGTTCGACAGTCCTAGAAGTATGTTTTAGAGTCTGACATGGAGCAAAATTCTTTAACAAAACATGCATACAGTTAATTAAAAAAAAAATAACCTCCACCCTGTTGCTGCGCTCTTGTCCGCCCACACACTGCATCACACGCTGAGGAGTACCAGGAAAGCCAACCATGGCGGCTGCGTCCGTGCTCTTGCTGGCTGGCTGCTGATTTGGATTCCTTAGGGGAGAAGAAAGTTTGTGAGGAGAGGTTTATCTTCTTAATGGATCATACCAGGGCAACTCCAACACCTCCCTCCAACCTCCCTCCCTCCTCAGCTCAGCCTATCGCCACCTATACAACTGCTGCTGTGAGGGTGGGCGGCAGGGGAGCAATCTGTCCCATGTTCCCCGCTCAGTGCCCTGCTTGCACCGCCAGTGCACTGCAAGCGTCACTGCGCCTGTCCTTCTTGCACAGGTGAATGGGTTCAGGTGTACAGCAGGACAGAGAGGTGATTACCAGCAGGTGCTTGGTCAGCTGGTGGTATGCTCCTGTGACCGCCCAGCCCAACGGCAGATACACCCAATCCTTGGCCCGGCCTCTCCCACGGCCTTAGCCATAGCCTCAGCCACAGCCACAGCCCATGTGAGCCGGCAATGAAAATGAAACCAGGCCCACCCTTAGTCAGCATCATGAAACCAGGCCCCAAACACAGATCAGCCTTGCAAGACCCAGAAAAACAGAAAAAAATTAAAAAACACCAAAATACGTATTGCTCATGTCAACCAGCTCTCCCCGCAGATACGAAACTCTGGCCACGTCGAACCAACCCAGTCTTTCAACTCAGAGAACCCTGGTATGCTTGACTTCAACATGCTATGCGAGAAACTTTGTACCATTCTAGAGGATAAATTTAAACAGATTAAGGAACAGCTAAGCTGTATTGAAAGCTGATTGACGATCATTTCTACTAAGATGATTGCCCAAGAGAATACCGCAAAGACATTGCTAGTTATACAACCATGCTAATCATGCTAGTTGTAGCAGGGCGGATACCACAGTTCATTATGCTGTAAGTGGCAGAGTTGTAAACTCTGATGGCACCATGGAGGCTCAAAGAGAATTGGCAGTTTGTTTCCCCCTGTGACAGAGGGTAGTAGCTCGTGCTTGGGTTACACAGCCACAGAGAATCCAATGCCCTCTGGAACACACTCCACTTCAAAGACCGATTGGACCTGCCTCTGCTCTCTTGTCCCTATGTCTTAGTCCTGGCCGGAGTTCCTCCCCTAAAAGAATCACAGCGAGAATCCTGGGCAGAGTTGTTAAACAAATGTGTGGACTGGCTTTCTAAGCATAAACATTTGAACCCTGCAAATATAAATGAGATAATAATGGTGCAAGGTGTGGGTTGGGTGGGCCGGTCTAAGAAAGACAGAGTGGCGGGCTGAATTGTGTTGAAATGTTGCAGGCCCCAATCTGTAAGAAGTTTGTTGAGATCCCAGGAGACCTTTGGCCAAATTAACACCAAAAGATGCCCGCTCCCATTAGGGTACTTCTATAAACCCAACACACAAGATATCCAACTGCGTTCTAATAACCAATGTAACTTCTTGTCACAGTTTGCACAGAATAGCAGGTTCTCCGCTTTAAGCAATCTTGATGGGTTGGACTGACTAGGTCTTAATTCAGTCCCTTTACTAGGACCACCAAACAAACTACCCCAACTTGTTACCCTTTCTCCCCCTGATTTCGATAATCAAGTGGCTCCCTCAGGTGCTCATCAAGAAGGGCTCCTGCCAACACTGACTTCATTCAGTGAGGCAGCTCAATCACCTAACTTTGCCGGGGGCCGATAACCTGACGATAATATCTTGCAACATTGCTGGCTTAAAAGGCAAACTGTCTCAAAAGGATTGGGGGTTTTCATTGACAAGGCTGACATTATCATGTTTCAAGAAACTTGGGATTTACCGGCTTCTGATAGTCATGATTTCAAAAGCTTTTTCACCCCAGCACAGAAAACACGGTCTGGCAGAGTCCCAGGGGGGCTTACAATATGGGTCAGTATTCTGTTAGGGTGCCAGGTGAAACAGCTAAGGATTAAATCCAAGGATATCCTGAGGCTACAACGTGGGCCGTGGAATGGCAAAAATGTATTCTTGTATATTGTGTACAATAGCAAACCCCCCGCAACTGAAGACTCTGATGTTTTAACCAACCTGAGAGGATGCATACCTGTTCCTAGTAGAAATACTGCTATTATAATTGGGGGCGATTTTAACCTATCTTTTGAGTCCTCAGTATTAATCATAGATATAACTAGCGATGAAGATGGCCATCATGGCATTCCACAGCAGCAAGGAGCTTGTATCCCAACCACCTCCAAGGTTGCTTTACAATTGATACATCTTTCTCTCTCATGCCAATTGAAAACATGCAATGGCCACACCCCCTCTGACCTAAAGAGGTAGACTACACTTAGAAGGGGACCTTACAGAAGCAACATTGACTACTTTCTCCCAGACCCCTATTCGTGGCCTGCGTTGATTGATATGAGGGTTAAGAATAGATATGAAAATTATCACGTTCCCCTGCTTTTAACTCTTAAGGGCAGCCTTGTTCCAGCAGATTTGGCCAAAGATTTGCAGAGAGGGACCTTGGCTGTTACTAACAATAGGAGAAATGTCACATGGGATACTACTGCTTCTAATCCTGATGCTCTAAGCTAAATATATACTTATCCAGAGCCCGTTTTGTCATCAATGAGCGATCACGATCTTACCCACCTGGATGTAATCAAGCTCCATGATGATTGTTTCAAGGCACTCAGGAACATTTGTTTTACACAGACTATAGCAACTGACAATAAAACACATAATAATAATCGTTCTTGGTATAATAAAGAGTGTAGAGAGGCCAAAACCTCCCTGGGTAAATTTATCAAAAATGACCAACAATCCTTAATCCAAGAAGCAAGAATCAGGTATAGTAATCCTTACAAATGCCCAAAGATGGGGGGACACCTTAGATGCCATATGAACTAAAAATCGAGCTTTGTTCTGGCATATATTTAGCCATGGAAGTAAGTCAGATACAATGAGACCCATGGACTCGGTGGCCGCATTTCAATCTCCTTATGGTAAGGGCATTCTAACTATTATCAAGCAGGATCAGCCCGCCCAGGAGCTGCAGTACAAAGAACAATCTAGAGTGGGCCGAGATTCTCCCAGGCTCTGGCAAGAGTTCCCTAATGATAAATTGGTATTTACCTTGGCAGAGACAGAGCTGGCTATCTCTAGAAAGATGCCTGGGCTAGAGAAGAATCCCGGTGATTTGTTTTTAAATCTACGCCAGAGATCTGGTCACCATCTTTAAATTGTATCTGTAATGTCATTGTTGCAGGTGCACCTGTCCCTGATTCCTTGAAGGGAGCATAAATAATCTCAATATACAAGAAAAGCATACATTTTGTTCCGGCAAATTATCGGCCAAAAAGCCTGAAAGATATAGCCCAGAAAATCTACTCCAAACAAGTCCTGGTGGGCCACTTAAACACTTGGTTGGAAGACAATATTTTGTCCTCTTTTCAGGCAGGATTGTGCCCAAAAATTAGTACCATAAAAAAAGTTTTTAGGGTATTGATGCTGAGGTGGAAAACCATAGATAATAGAGGGAGCCATGACATAGCATTTTTAAATATTCTCTATTTTTCTAAATTGATTTGGTATTTTTCTTGTGTTGTCTTTTTACTTTATGACTGAGTACTGCATAAATACTTTACACATTGCCTCTAAGCTAGGCTTGACTGCTTTGTGCCAAGCTACCAAAAGGTTAAGCAACATTTTATTTAGTGACTTTAGAGGTTCACCCTGGCAAGGATTGTGATTATTATTTGAGCTGGGTTCGCACTCCCTAGAAATAACACTCCAACATTTTCCTGGATTGATGCGACATCCAGTGTAGCCAGTTCAACTTATTTAGGTTTATTATTAGGTCACTCAGCATGGCCAAGTGGCTTATATTACGATATTCATTATTGTAGCTGCCCCTAAAATCAGTACCATTAACAGTGAGGAGACCTAGGTGTAATACCACAAGGTTTAGTGTAATATTTTCTTTACACATTTTCTGCTCAGAAGTTTCTAAACAATGCCTTCCATTGAGTATTAAATTGAGGCTTGATCTTACATTCATCTTTATTAGTACTATGAAGGACCTTTACCTGGGATTGGCGCAGTTTATTTAATTTAACATTTTTTGCTAGCCATTTCCCATAGCTCATGTCTTTTCAAATTTCCTGTCCAGTTCCTGGAATGTTCCAGGTCTTTATTGCAGAAGAAGATTGCTGTTATTTGGTATTGAAATCATAGAGCTAGAAGGGTTTGATTGTTGTGAATTGCTTTCCATGATGCATGCCTATTTTATCAAGTCATACAAGAGTTCCCTCTTTATTTTACAACCATATGTCCTATCACAGAATCAAAGAAAGGTATGAGCAAGATTTTCTTGTTAACGTTACTTTCAAAGGTAAATGTAATCAGCATAGCTTTCAGAAAGGTTCCTTTGGGGGTGGTACAATTAATTACACTTTTCACATCAAAGTGTAACTGTTTATTTTCCATTCAGTTGCACTATTAAGCACTTTGTTGGGATAATAAAAACCTTTACAATTGACAATCCCCTAGCATACTCCAGTACTTAGAAATAAAAACATCAGAGGCAATTTGCACCGGCATTACATTGCTACAAAAATTTAAAAACTCAGTTACAGTTCAGTTCATATTCCAATCCATACTTTTCTAAAAACACTTTCAAAAGACAGGGTAAAAATAGCAGCTGAAGTTCAATTGGCAATTGCTGCATACGGGACCAGTGTTAGCCAATGGTGTAGTCTTCTCCCAAACGTTTGCCCTCTCTTTTCTTATTCTCTGAAATTAGTTTTTTTGGCATTAGGACTCTATGCACTTTATGACTGCTACCCAGTGCAAAGGTTTTTGTGCTCTGTCCGTTAAATATGGTAGAATTAGCTCACATCCAATAGAAACAGTTAATTTATTTTTAAGTCCCTAATACTACATGTACCTAGGGCCTGTAAATTAAATGCTACTAGTGGGCCTTCAGCACTTATTGTGCCACCCACTCAAGGTACCCTGTAAAATATATCTCAGGCCTGCCACTGCAGCCTGTGTGCAGTTTTAAATGGCCAATCAATCTGGCATAATAAACCTTTTGCCAGGCCTAAACCTCTATTTTTAATACATATGGTAGGCCCTAACCGCCAGTAGGGCAGGGAGCATCATATTTAAAAGGTAGACTATGTGTTTTTACATTTTACATGTCCTGGTAGTGAAACATCCCATATTTGTTTTTTGCTACTTTAAGGCCTGCCTCTCTATAGTATATTTTCTGGGTTACCTTATTACATTTCATAAGTGCTAACTTTTTTTATTAGGAACATGTAGAAACATCATGTTTGGTCTCTAAAGAATTGTAATTTAAAATCATCGTCAATGGTAAAGTCGGATTTTAAGACATAATTCTGAAAATGTCACTTTTAGAAAGTTGATATTTTCTCATACTAATCATTTGATGCCTGCAGCCTGTGTCACATGAATGTGAATAGTTGACAGTTGGCCTTTGTGTATTCCTCCCACACAGTGGAAGGAGTACACTGGGAGACTAGGTGTTGGCAGAATGGGTAGGGCGGAGCTGTTTCCTGCCCCCACTTACATTTCAAAGAGCTTCCTTCAGCACACTCACGAAGTGACTTGACACCAGCCTTTTGTCACCCTAGACTACTTGGATCCTGGATAGGGAAAGGAAGCAAATTTCCAGAACCATATGGTTGGATAGCCTATTAGTTTCTCCCACTTCAGTGGATGGCACCAGGTATAAATATTGGACCCTCAGACCAACTCTTCAGTACCCTCCTGGACCTGAGGGCACCCCGTCACCCCCTCACCCCCTCATAAGGACTGCCTTGTACTTCAGAGGCAGGCCCTGCTGCTTGAGGTCTGCTCTGAACATTAGGGGACTGCCTTGCTGCTACCAGAGGACTACCAGCTGCATCAATCCTGCCTTGTACCCTCAGAGTACTTCCCTGCTGCTTGAAGCCTGCCTTGCTGCTTGATCTGAGGACTATCAGGCTGGCTCCTGTGTGAGCTACAGGACATACCAAGCTCCAGAAACGTTGAACCCTGCACCTGGCGCTGCCTGGAGTGAATCCTGACCCCAAGTAGATTTCCAACCAGTCCTGGACCCTTGCAATTGCCTACTAACGGTGCTCCTCCAGCCAGAACCTGAAACTAGGGACTTAGCAAAAATGTTCACCAAAAAGTGGCCTGAGAACAGCAGGAGGCATACTTGCATACTGATCTGCCTGACTTGCATCTCCGGTCGTCTTGACTTCGTGGCAGCTCCTCACCATGTTCTTCTCTGCAGCAGCAAATTCTATTCAGCTGGACCCCTCAGGAAGGGTTTCCAGCCTCATAGAGGCCTTGTCGGTTACAGCCTGTAGTTTCATCCAATGGCTCTCCTGCCAATTACACCTGCTCCTCGGAATCTAGCAGCTGCCTTGCCCCGGTGAGCTTTACCTTCTCAGGAACTTTACTTCCAAACCTGTTTGAAATCTTAAGGTAAGCCTTACCAGGCCCAGTCCACTTCATGTCGCCGAAACATGCTCCATCGCGGTCAGCTTTAACCTCTGACTTTGCGTTTGTCTGGTGTGGCCAGATACCCGCAGTTGACGTTTTAATCTTTTAGGCAATAAAAATGTAAAAATTCATAGCTCCAGTTCTACAGATTAGATTTAATTCATTTTGTTGTCATTTTATTTATTGAATTTTACTCTATTGTTCTAAATTTATGTGGGATTTTTCTCATTTTGTGTTTTTACTTTGTCTGTGTACTGCATAACTACTTAACACAATACTACTCAATTAGGCCTGACTGATTTTGTGTCAAGCTACCAGATGGTTAAGCACAGGTTAGTTTATTGACTTTTGTAGTTCAACCTGACCAGGATTGTGGTTGTTGCTTGAGAAGAATCTTTACCCCACCTCAATCAAAAACCCAATTTTCTACACCTGATAGTCTGCAACCTATACATTCTAAAAATCAAATATGGCTAGGACACTGTATATCCAGTATAAAATATAGAACAGACCTTCTTTATATTGCAACTGAACCAGGGTCATGATTAGAAGTACATAACAAAAGGTTCCGTAGGTTTAATTGCATTCAACTGTATGAATTAGTTACACTTAGCTTCCAAATAAATAGTAATAAAACAGCACGTTTTTTATCGATCTCGTAGCGACAACTGTCATGAGCATTTTTGGGAAAAGGAATATCCCAAAGTTTTTTTATGATTCTATCGGAGGAAATCCATGACTGTGAATAGACTCACTTTGTACTGATTTACAATACTTTGTTTATTTTACTGTGTTTCGACCAGTTGTAGAATTATTTGCACCCCAAGAGCACTGCACCATCTACACTATTATTCACTTTATGATTTCCTATGTAGAATGTTTGATAACTGGTATACCCCGAATCACATACTGCATGGGTGAATCTCCTATTCTGTTTCCTGTTTCCAAATAGAAGAGTTTTTCCTGATTTATTCAGATGCTATGTGTGACTGATTGATACCATTTTTTTTTTTTGTGTTGACATTTTTTATTAGCATTTTATTGATACCATTTCTTGCAATGAATCCTACTGAACCTTTGGTATTACGTTCTGTCCAACCAGGTAATACGTTTAATCATAATAGCCCATCATGCCACCACAACACACTGGTCATGATGATCGTAACTAACCTTAGAGTCAACTACTTATCCAATGACTAACTCCTGTAGATTTTCAATCATATGATTTTGGTGTAAATTCAGATTTTGGCCTCCATTCATCCAGTTAATCCAGTTCACAGTCGCTGCAACTTTATAATTGTTAGTTACATTTAGTTTTAATTGTGCATTCAGTCAGCTCCTGCTGATGCTGTCTTCTATAGTAATTTGTCCATCTCCAACTAGAACATAATTCCATTTTATTCTAATTTTACCATATACTGTACAAATAATATTTTAAGCAGACACCCCTGTGCCTCTCTTGGCTGAGGGCAAAAAAATAGTAAGCGCCCAATGGTTTCTTCCATAGTTCTATATAATTTATCAATTTACCTTTCATGATTGTCCCCTTCAAGAGTCTGTTACATCTAAAATTGGATGGCTTATCAGTATGAATGAAACACAGGTAATAAAATCATTTTGGGAAGCACTAAAAGAATCCATCTCCATACTCTTTTTAAGGGGCAGTGCAACACTATTATCTTTAGGAAGTGGTTTTGACCTTATTTATTATAGCTTTTACTCGTACTTTGCAGGCAAGTTAATTAAATACCCTTAAGAGTTTTTGCTTCTTTGTGTAGCACAGTGCCAGCTCATAGCAGTTTACTTAAACTGTAGACATTATATTTAAATCTAAAGGAATATATGTCGACAGGGTGCTCTGTTAGAGCCCTGGCTGCTTTTAATCTGAGCTGAAGTTACCACTCAGGCTTTAGATAGTCTTACTCAGAGATCATTAGATGCAATCTAGCACACAGTGTAATATCCACATTTTTGTTCCATATGTAGCACACTGTATTCACTCCATATGTGGAAATTGGATTAACTTTCAAAATAGAATGTACATGATGATATTGAGTGGCAAATTGTCTCAAGCCATAAGTGTTGTAGTGCTTTTTTGTGACCAACACTAGTTAAGTTCCCATTGTCTATGCCCAACAATCATACTTTTTATTTTACTCAGATCAAACACCATCTTATTCCTTCTGGTGTGAGTTAATAAAGTATCAGTTACTCTTTGAAGACCAATAAGAATGAGATTGAAGTCCACTTACAGAGACTAAATAAAAGAAGACTAAATAAATAAGATATGCATCTACCTTCCTTCGATGCTAAGTAGCCTATTGCAAATGCAACCCTCAAGTCTTTCTTGTAAGTGCTTTTGCAAAAATGTTCATATTGGCAGTGTGTTGCCCAGTAGAGCATTGTGCTGGGCACATTCACTGCTCTTGTATGATAATATAGAAGTGCTAGCAATGCTTGATAAATAGAGTAAGATCAGAATGTCCCTTAAAGACTGCATTAAAAACATTTGCTAGTAAATGGGGCTTTTTAAACAATGCACAAATCCAGTTTTCTGAAGGGCTTACATTCTATTAGCTTCCTCACTTGATGTAAAGTTCTCAGAACTGTGGGACCTGGCCAGAAACTTGGATCATCGATCTTCTGTTGAAGTCCCATGTCCTGTCCTTGGTGTGTTATTCCCATTCTCAGGCCAGTACAGGAACTCATACCAAAACAAGTGGCTCAAGTACTGTTACAATTCCTTTGAGAAAAATATAAACCATTTCATTTTCATTTCAGACTCCTTTTATTTTCTTTACATTTGACACATCATTTAAATACATATCTCTTGGCTTATTAAGGCTCACTTTTTGCCTTTAAGTACCATACTGTAGCCCCTTTAAGACAGCAATAGCTCATAATTGAGGTAATGTTTCGCACTGTAAGCCATAGACATCGCAAACATTTGATGGATGGAGTGTATACATTAATTTCATACATTAGCAATTATTTTGAGCCACATTCCTAGCAGAGTTTTTAGCTTGCCTATGGCAGTGCTAAGAACGGCCACATAAAAGCCAGCAGTCTTAACTCACTTCTAATGGGAAGATCCAGTCCAAATTGGCTGAGCCATGCCCTCTCTGAACAGGCACTTAAGCAGCCTCAGACCTCTTGTGTTCTATGACACAGCTACCTCAGGACCCACCTGTGTATATTCCACCGCTCTCCCCGAAGAGAGATCCCTTAAACAGCCCTAAAGGTTTTGCAAGGAGTGCTTGAACTAATCATACCATTAGAGATTAGACGTAAGTGAATTTGGTTTTCATTTGTTCAGGAATTATTTTTTCTTTTGATTGCTGTGCCTATCTCCTTTAAAAGCTGCACTAAAGCATCTTAAGTTGTGCTTAGTTAGGAATTTTGTGAAGAGCATCATCCACTGCCAAGGTGGTCTCTTGGAGCAGAGAACATACAATTGGTCAATATCCCACACATAGCTAATTACAGCAGGAGGTAAAAAGTTAGGCCGAATGGTAGGCCATATTTGGTGGCACAGTGGACTAATATAGTCACTGCATGGATCTTTGAGCTTATGGCTACAGGTTCAAATCCTGGCGGATCCACTCAGCCTGTCATCCTTCTGAGATTGATAAAAGGAATACCTCTGAGTTATTTAACAAAAAACATCTTTTCAGTTCCAGGATGGAGCTCAGGTGAGCTTTACAAATTCATAGTCATTAAAACTCAAAAGCAAGTACTCTGTTGATCATGTGTTTAAAAATCTGAAAATTCTTAATCACAGAAAAAGACAACCCGTAGCAATTTGAAAGCTAACTTCTGGAATGCCAAGTGCTAATTTGACCACTATTCTCATTTAAATAATGTAAATTAAGACACACTTGCCTCAGTGGATCTATGTATCGCTTGATGACAACAACAATTCGCCTAGAATCAAACAAGAGGCATTTCTGTCTGCTTAAGAACACCCATACACCTATCGAGGAACTTAGAGCCCTGGACACTACGGGGCTGATTCACAGAACCAATCTGAGACAAAATCCTAAACTTACTACTTTTGGTATTCACAGAAGGCATTTAGTAGTAGTAAAGTTTGGATTTTGTCTTAAGTTTGACTTAAGACAAACTTAGGACAGACTTAAGACAGACTTAAGACAAAATCCTACCTTTGCTACTACTAAATGCCTTCTGTGAATACCAAAAGTAGTAAGTTTAGGGTTTTGTCTCAGATTACTTCTGTGAATCGGGCCCTACCTCTTGGCAGTTTAGTGGATCTTGTAAACCTTTTTTTTGCAGTAAAAATTGGGCATACTTACATTTATTCTTCAGAAGGAAGTCTAGCATTGTTGCATCCCATTTTCCACTTGTAATTGATGAAACTATAGGACCCCTTTGTCTTTTGCTCATAGAAGCTCCTCAATAAAAACACCAGCCAACATTTCCTATTTTCTTGCAGACCACTTGTGGAGACAAATTTGTTGTTTCTTGTAATCTGCTGACACAATTAACGCTACCTGAATGTAATCATAGCTAGTTGCAAAGCCATAATTGACCATTACTATTACTCTGCTCGTAGATGAATAGAGGTATATGTAATGTCATACTCAAGGCTAAGGTGATATAAAATCTTAAAATGACAAACTGTAAACGCCCTTTCCGTACGTTTATTTTTTTATTTTCTTTTTCACTACCTGGCAGACCCTGAGGTATTACCTCAAATTGGTTGATTTAATTGCTGAATTAAGTACTGAACTCAATGTTAATTTAAGCCACACTATTGTTTTAGGAGAAGTAAATATCTAGAGAATTTACCACCCCCAAATATTGACTGAGTTTATTTGAATCAGTGGCCCAGACCCTTGTAACCAATAGCCGAGATCAAGTGCTACGAAGAGCAAAAGTGCTGAATCAAAAGTGGAATGAAATACAGTTTCAGAAAATATGTTTCCATAGGGCCTTTTCCATTATACTTTTACTAATTAAAACTTGACAGCTATTAGAATGATTTACTGATTGGATTAAGATAATGCTAAACTTTATTCTGCCACTAAAAAAATCTTCTTATTTCTATCATTGCATAAATTAATTATGG
Source organism: Triturus cristatus (assembly GCF_964204655.1). Lineage (NCBI taxonomy): Eukaryota > Metazoa > Chordata > Amphibia > Caudata > Salamandridae > Triturus > Triturus cristatus. The sequence goes on along the minus strand of NC_140587.1, from coordinate 397,656,149 downwards.
AAATGATAATATATTTAACTTTTTTTTTTAATCGGACCATTGAATCCCACAAATGCACATATTGCCCATACGTTTCACATGGGAATATGGTTGACATACTTTGCTAATAAATGATACCTTGTTCAACCAGATTTTCGGCACACCTCTGTTTCTATTCTGTGTGAATTTGACAGTTTCTATGAATGTAGTATTTTATTTGTATGGGTCTAAATATTTTGCCCCTCTTATAACCTCGACTACTGCTTGTAATGTTAATTCGAAATAAAATCTAGGCTTTTTTTGCTGATTGACTCGCCTCAGAATTTATATCAGTTGTCTGAAACCATACGTCAGTAGGTTATCCTCTTGGGGAAACTGGAGGAATTTAGTTTTGTCTCTTCAACAGAGCAGGCTCTTGAAATAAATGAACAGGATAACAGCAGTGAATTTAATAAAGAGTTAGTGTTTGCTGGCACTATGGTATGAAAACTAAATTGGAAGAATGGAGTCATGAGACAGAAACATAAGACATAGGCACTTATTTTGAGTGGCCCGCGGTTTGGGCTGATATTCTGTTAGGTGTGATAAAAAACATCCAATTAAAGGTTTTCCTTGAAAACGGGGAATAACATGCAGATTTTGATGCTTACAATACCAAAATCAAATCTGCGTATCCTGGTAAATATCAAGAATATTTTCCCATATATATTTGAGCTATTTGATCTACTTTTGAAGTTGTTTTGGGGAAAACAGGAATGTAGTGTTGGTCACCAAACTGATAGTTCCAGTATGTGTCGTAAGGGCTCTTCCGACAAACCTGTTAAGGCCTGAAGACTCTATCAGGAAGGAAGACTTTGAGAGATTTAAGTACTAAAAGATCTTTGATGAAGTGTAAGTGTGATACAGGCAGTTCTCGGAATCACAAAGTTCAAGACCCCATTCCTGAATATGCTACCTCATGAGGCCCTTAATCATTTATCACAATTGTGGGTATCGTTTTTAGATCAATTTTTTACTGGGATCTCATTACATCAGACAGGCCCCCCTTCATGGCAAAACAGCATCTTAATTCCAGTTTACAAGAAAGGATGACCCTCAATCATACAGACCTATCAAGTCTGTCAATGTTGTTTGTAAATTATACTTCAAACTAGTCCTGAACGGTTTGGAAGCGTCGTGGAGGAGCAGAACATGCTAAGTCAAATCCTAGGATGATTCAGATAGGATTACGTACTATTTACCAAATCCATGTTTGCACATTATGTATAAATACAGTACAGGAAAAAAATATCAATATTTGTGGCATTTTTAGATTTTGCATGAGCTGTAGAACTGGTCACAAGGGAAAGATTATGGACATAATTATCCCAACTGGAATTGGAGTAGGTGCTTTTATCGCTCATTATATTATTCTACTCAGGGTTCCTCTCCCAAGTAAGGGTGTGCCAAAAAGAAAAGGTGAGCAGACAGTTCACAACCTCTGGCAGAGTTAAACTTAGCTGCTTACTTGCGCCACTGCTCATCTCACTCCACACAAATGATAAGTGTTAGGAGGTTTGCAAACTGCCAAAGATGTGCCTGCCAGAAAGGGATTCCTGGTCTTAGCACTGCTGCATACAAATGAGTCTCTTCTGATTGCATGAACCACGGAAGGCCTACAAGGATAGCTGTGGGCCAAAGAGAACTATTGCAGTCGCGGCTTGCAATTCTCGCGAGTGGGATGCCTCGGGTGGGTCGTGCGGGTGTTACTGCGGAGGGGGGGTGTTTAAAATAAAAAATTAAACTAAAACTTAACTGATCCCGGTCCCGCACCTCCTCTGCTTCTGGGCCGGTCCTGAACAGGAACATGCATGCTCCCTCCCCTCCTGTAGCCAATCACAACGCTGCAGTGGCAGCGTTGTGATTGGTGCGGAGTCCCGGACAGTGCCCAGCCGGGCAGTCAGGGTACTCAGAGTGGTGCAAGCCACTCCTTCCTGACCCGCCCGCCCCCAACCAGGCATATCCTCTTGCCTGCCCCCAACCAGGCACACCCCTGCATTCTGCTTTTTCGTAGTGCGAGAAACAGAAAATAAAATGGTATTTAAAATCCCATTTTATTTTCTGCTTCTCGTGCTGCAAGAAAGCCGTGGGGCGGCGTTCCTCTGCCCTACTGGAGGAGCCGCCCCAGAACTATTGTGAGACGATGGCCTAATGATTAATACCTAGAAATCAAAGATAAGGATCTTTGGGAAAAAAATGACGACATGGAAAGAAATTTATATTTGATTGTGCAAAGCTGGATGAGGGCAGCCCCGTTCCATACTTGTACATAACTTTCTCTAATGACATGAATTGGAAGAAACACTTCAACAAGGAAATTGAAAAATCAGAAGCATTGCTCATTGCCATCCTCCAATTTGCCCATGCACATGGTAATAATTTCTCATAGCAAATAAACAAGGTTGTCCAGGTTCAAACGGGAAGTGAAATAGCCTACAGGGAAAAATGCACAGCCAAAACCGGCCTCCATGAGAGAAAGATTTGGAAAATGTGGCTTTAGCTTTCAAAGGTCTTCCCCACTACCTTACTGGAGACCAATATCAACTATATTTCTATCGTGGATAGAAGTCACCTGTCATCAGTAAAACTATACTATGAGGTTGGAGCACTGATTCAAAAAAACACAGGACTGGATCCAATTTCGATCTCAAGACTGCAACCCTAGAGCAAACCCTAAAACTGCTATCACTAAAAGGTGAAACAAAAGTTCAAATACTGACTTCAAGTGAGAAGACTGTTGTGCACCATAACTACCAAACCTGTTTGACATCTCACCTTTTGCCCAACCTTACCTGACAAGGCTAACAACCTCCTAGGAAAGGATGCTGTTGCCTTGGCAAGGCACCTTCCCAATTGAAACATTATTGAGGAATAGAAATTTGGTCCCTGTAGAGTGCTGTAAATGTGGCGTGAAAGAATGTTTGCCACACTTTATTCTGAGTGATCTTGTCTGTGCTGAAATAAGAGAAGATACTGTTGCATGAGCTATTTACAAAGAGCAAATGGTAGCAGAGGGTAAGGTTCTGTTCTACCTACTATTCCACACCTTTGGCGCCCCAACGAGCTTGATGGCACTTTGAAACCTTTGAAAAGACCATAAGAAATTGCCGGACTGATTGGTTTACCTGTGCCAAAAGCACACATGCCAAAATCACATAAATAAAATCTGACTACAGCAAGTTGAACAGATGAGATTGAACTAGGTGATCCTCTTAACACTGGAGTTACAGCAATTAACCTATCCAATTTATGGAGGATCATAATCAAAACCAACGTGATATCACTATTTTCGTAAAAATAAAAAACAAATAATCAACATTCGTTAGGCATGGTTTCTCTTAATGCCAGTACGACCTAAAACAGCATCAATAGTAGATAGGCTGAGTATGCTACTGTTTTCAGTTCCGCTTGTTTAGCGTTCTGCCTACGGCTTGTGTATACAACTAGATGAAATGAAAATTGAAAAAAAGAATAGAAAAAGAATGCAACAAAAATAAATTAATCTAACTGGGAGTGTAGTGAGGAGAGTGCATTTTTTCATGCGTGCAATATAGTTTCGGGGTTTAAAAATGGGGTGGGGAATGGCTGGGCATGTGTCAGGTGTTAAATAAGAGTTTATCAGCAAACCTTTGATTTTTTTATGCATGCCTTCTATTTATTATCTTGTATTTCTCTGTGTGAGCACGTCACACTTGGGAGTTGTTTTCTTGACTCAAGGGTGTCTTTCCCTAGAATTGGGTCTCTAGTGTGCACTGTATCCTTTTCATGTTCCTCCCTTGATGGGCTTTTGTCACCCCACGGCAAACATTTGGACCCTTTATCAATATTCACGGTCACTTTGCATACTTTTGTTGCCTTTGGAAGGAAAGTCAGTAAGGTAAAGAAAAGAGAATAGGAGAGGGTTGGAAATTACCCACCACCCTTACTGCCCCAGTCAGCTTAAATTAACAACAAAGTGATGAATCCAATATTTCTCATTCAGCACTTACCTTGTTTTTCTAAGATGCGCAAAGTTCAGGTTGTCATAAAGCCCTGTAAACGTGCATTCTATTAATTCGTTTCATGTGCTCTTGAATAATCAGATTTAACACATGTGGTCGACTCACTTATTTAATTGAAATGGTTTCGGTCTGGAACGGGCAAGGGCACGAGAGAACAGAGCTCGAGGGAGCTCTTTGGATTGAATTTAATGGCTTTCAGTACATATATGATAGTCTAGAGATTAGGAACAAGCACACCAGTAAAACGTCCTATTTGTTGTAGACCGTAATTAAATGATTTTAAAAAGTCAGCCATTCTAGTATTTGCTTAAAGGAACGCACCAGTCTTTCCACTGGAGTGAAACGATTGCACGGGGGGTAGGGACGGCAACTACAAAGAATGTTATCATGCATGAATGAGATTTTCAGATTTTTTGTTGTTCCAGCATTGACTTTGTGTGTGTGAGTAGATTGGATTTGCCACATTGCATCAATATTAGGAGACATTTTCTAGGACATTCACATTTTAGTAATATCCTGTAGTCAAGCGTGCAGTACATTTTTGGTGTTCCATAAATGCAACGCAGAGATCTCTAGCCTCTCTTCAGATTTAGACCATTGAAATTCTAGTTTCTAAACAAATAAGGGTACATGAATGTTCTGCATCTCTGTTTATTATTACTCAGCAAGGGTCAATTAGTTGTTTTTAAACATGCTTGTGCACTATCACACTTTTTACATATTCTAATTCTAGCAGTTCTTTCACACTTCCAAGCATTACAGTAGAGTTTCATAAAATAGCTGCTAAACGCGTTAATGAGCAATGTATGAAGGTACTGCGTATGTGTGTATGTGCATGCACATATGCTGTTGTTTCATTGACCCATCTGTATCCCATGTGTACAGACTGCCCAACGGCATCTATTTCAGATAGTAGCATGACCAATGACCGGAGCATTGTCCTTGTCGCCTTTAAGAGACACCAACCTATTGCTATATCAGACATGCCCCACCATTAAAAGCCTCTTGGAGGCACCTTCAAGTTATATGATTGACACTGCCCCATCCATCTATTCCAGCCTGGCAGAGAAGAACCTAACCTATGGCTGGCTCTACTCCTAGATTTCATGCCTTTCGCATTTATGCCTGGGCTGTCACGGACTCAAAGGCATGCATAGCATATAGCTGACCCTGTCCTAGACCTACCCAAACCAAAATGGCCTGGCTTGCAACTCTGTTATTTCTCTCACACTTCACTGTGTGCTATACATAGCTGATCTATGGAAGACCTGGATTCAAGATGCATGCACATCACACAAAACCCCCGGCTAATGCTGCAGGCATTGAGGATTCGTTTTAGGAACAAGCATATATGAACAGGGCTGTGCATTATTTTTCACTGTTCTCGTGCATTGGGTTGAGGGTTGTAAGAGAAAAGACTGGTTCCACAGTTAAACCTTACATCATGCATTCCTGGCTTTGATTTCTTCCTTTAAATAACACTGGCTAGCAACAGAAAATATAAGACCTGACCAGTATGCGTTCAGTAATTGCTTTCAAAGCCTTATTCACATTCGGCCTGCTGAAATGGCCTATTAGTGTGTGTGTGTGTGTGTTTTTTTTAATGCAAATCCATATACCCACATTCTTTGGGTTGGGCCATACTTTTACATCCTGCACAGAGCAAAGAATTGACCTGGAGTACTGTTCAAACACTGTGTGGCAATGCAACCTGGCAACGGATACTTTTGCCAATTGATCTTTATTGAAATACAATTGAAACTTGAAAAAGGCTATTTGACATATTTTTCACAACAATTTTTATTGTTTTCAATCGGTACATCAAGGCCCACATATGAAGATAGCATCCAGAACATCAGAAGACTCGACGTCACCAAAGATATGAACAAAAACAACTCCCACAAACAAGGCACAGTCCCAAACCCCACCATCCTCAATCCCGCCCCATGTCCCAGTGAGCAATAGCATATACACTGGAAAAAGATACTGTGCGTCCTCGCAGTTCTGTGCCATATGTCTATATTTCACTGTCTAACTGCGTCTGGACGGGCTGCACAGGTGCCAACATGATACCTCTATATTCTGCCCACCTCTGCCATATCTTTGCATGCTTTTGGAACATCCACGTGCCTGGAATACCGCCACTTCTGCACCCATACAATAATCCAGAGCTTTCTTCCAAACCCTGATTAGCAGCGGTGTGGCTGCCTTCCCAATTGTGGCGGTGTCGCACTTAGCCAAGGTAAGGCTCACGAACAGTAAATGTTGCTTGTACCTGTTCCCCTGGATCGCCAAAGTACTATGGAGAAGAACCAATTTGGGATCTAGAGGAATCTCCCAGGAAAGAACCCGGGCCAGGCAAGACGGTACATCCTGCCAGAAATGATGTAAAGCTGCACAACTCCAAACGGTGTGCAGAAATGTACCCTCCTCAGAGCCACAGCAAAAGCATTGGGGATCAGCAATCCCTCCCATACGTCACAAGCAGTGTCGTGTATAATATGCCCTGTGTAGGTATTTGAATTGGATTAAATGCAGGCGAGACAAGACAGTGGCTACACGAGGCGCCGCCAGGGCCTAAGCCCAATCGTCCTCATCTGTGTCCTCAATGTTACCTTGCCATTTTGTTCGGAGGGCCGCTAGTGTGGTGGAGCTATGCATGACCAAGGTTTGGTGTATCTGTGTGATTTTATGTGAGCCGAGATCATCCATTAACAGCCTGTTCTCTAGTGGGCTGAACGAAGGAACTTCGTAAGATCCTGGTTGTATGAGGAATTGGCATGACAGGGCGCTCTACTGCATACGCTGGATCAGCATGGCTGGAATACCACCAGTCCTTTATGATGAGCAGGTGAGAGGCATTATAATAAAGATTGCACATCCACAGCCGTGATACCTCCACAGTAGGTGGACTGGTAACAGGTGCGCAGGGCCACTCGTACGGCTGCTCCATTCCACAAAAACGGAGTGAGAACGACATTTATTTGGCAGAACCAAGAGGGGGGACTATCAGAGTGGACATTTTAGAGCCGATATAAAAGTCACGGTAAGGAGACCGTTTTGAAGATAGCCGAATGGCCCAGCAACGACAGCAGCAGTGAGACCATATTTCAACCTCCTCTAGAAAGCCCGGCAGAAGCAAACCTATATATGGACCACAAGATAGCGGGATTAGGATAGATGAAAACCCCAAAATATTGAAAGCCTTCGAATTCCTGCATTGGCCCTGAAGCCTACGCCAGCTACTGGCTGCTGCTCCCATCAAAAAGACCACCGACTTTCATATATAACCCAGAGGATTTGCCGAATATCTTCATAATATACAAAATCTATGGGCCGGAAAAGAAAAAGATCACATCATCTGCGTAAAGCGTGATCCTGTTGGAGATCTCCGCCAACCATTGTAATCCTCTCACCAATGGGTCCCGTCAGACCCAGACTGCAAGTGCCTCCATATCTAGGGCAAATAACAGGGGAGATAAGGGGCAGCCCTGTTGCGTGCCCCGATGGATTGATAAGGGTGCTGATACCTGCACTGCCACCGTAAAACTGATGCAGATAGGTCTGTGTACAGAAGACTGATATACAACAAGAATCGAGGGCCCAGGTTAAGGTGCTGAAGGAGAGCGAATAAATAATCCCAGCCAAGTGAGTTAAAGGCCTTGTTGATGTCGGTCAACAATATAGCCGCAGGTCTGCCGAGGGAATGGGCACAAGTTATGGCATTATAGACTCATCTAACATTGTGGCGCGTGGTCCTGTGTGGCATAAAAACAGCCTGAACTGTGTGAATCAATTCCGGGATATAATGAGGAGCCTATTGGCCAAGACCTAGGCTAACAGCATGTCCTCTACATTAAGTAGTGCGATAGCTCGGTATGACAATGGGTCTTCAGGCAGGTAACCAGGCTTATGGAACACCACAATCTCTGCATGGCACCAATCTGGCGGACGTATTGCAGCCTTTGAGGCCGATTGCATCACCCCAAGCACGTGCACACTCAGTTGGGGCATTTATGCCTTAAACAATTTGCATAGGAACCCGTTAGGCCCGGTGGCCTTACCGGATTTAAGTCCCACCAATGCCCCGGACAATTTCTCTGCCGTAATCGGAACAGGAAGCAGGCAGACAGGCTCCCTCCCCTAACCCAATCACAATGTTGCTGCAAGCAGCATTGTGATTGATGGGGATGCCACCCAGCCAGGGGCTTACGGGAGGCCATGTTCTCCATGCAGGCTGCAGCCTGCATGGAGAAAGAGCAGAGTGCGCATGACTAGTTTGAGCGGCTCCAGAGTGCTGACCAAACAGTCATTGCGCCTTCATGAAGGGGCACACCACCCCTCCCCTGCCCTGGCTGCGAGCAGAGCAGCCCCGCCTGCCCCCCTCCCCCTCCCCCCCGGCCGCAACCAAACATCAAATGATAATAACAGAAAGCAGTGGGGCGACGCTCCTCTGCCCTAGTGGAGGAGCCTCTTTGACTTTGCTGAAAGTTAGGAGGAAAGAACGCTTGCATTAAATAGTAGGGCTGTGCAAAGTTTCTCCTACTAACTTCCCTTAATTCTTGCAGATACTATAATTGCGAGCCCATCTGCTTTTCATAAACCTCTAAAGTTTTGTCTCTTCTGCACACTGATTTGCAGCTCCGCCGACTCCCTCATTCCTACTACAGCTCTCACATGCTTCTTGACAAAAGTATGATAAATACTACCGTCTACCGTCTACCAACACGGGGACTGGCTGCACGTGTGAAGGCTTAGGAAACGTACTGCCGCCATTTGCAGTCATGCTCTCTTAATCATGTGAAAGATCCATTTGATGGGTATTCTAGAGTAATCGGCGATGAACTCTGGTTCCAGCTTCTAAAAGCATCCTTTTGTTTCATGGTATTCTATTCCTCAGGTCTGTGATACATGGATGGTCAATGAGAGCATTCCTCATAAGAGCAATGTGTATGTGGCGTAACGGTCAGAGCTGCCGACTTTGTAGCTGGGAAACCAGCTTCGAATCTCAGCGTTTGCTCAACATTCTGTGATTCTGGGCAACTCACTTAATTTAATTTCTCTGTCTCCTACGTGACATGCCTATCAATCATATGGAAGACACCCTGGTCACCATGGATATTGAAGCGCTATATACCAGTATACCACAGGAGCGCACTTTACAAGTGGTAGAGCAAATAATTCTAAACCAAGATTGGAACTATGTCACACCACAACACTTCATAATGGAATGCGCAGAACTGGCACTATGTGAGAACTTTTTTGAATTCAAGGACGTGATATACCACCAGATCAAAGGTACTTCAATGGGGAGCACATTCGCTCCCAGTCTGGCATGCCTCTACGTACACCAATTTGAGGAGGACCATATCTTTAAGGAAACCAACCCCTACCTTGATCAAATCAAAATGTGGAAGAGGTACATCGACGACGTTCTGATCGTCTGGAGGGGTACCAATGAAGAAGCACAATCATTCGTGGAATGGGTAAACAGCATTGATCCACATTTGAGATTCACACATACCATCGACAAAGAAAGAGCAATATTCCTGGACCTTGAAATCAACCTATCTTCAGAAGGCCTACGCACGAGTTCACAACAAAGCAACCGACAAAAACAGCCTTCTGCTTTTTGAAAGCTTCCATCCCAAAGCCCTAAGCCCTAAGACAAAACCTCCCGGTAGGGCAATTTCTGCGCATCCGCAGAAATTGTTCAGAAATTTTAGACTTTCATGAACAAGCAGACACCCTGGAAATGAAACTCAGAGCAAGAAATTACCCCAAAAAATTGGTCAAGAATGCCAAAAAAAGAGCTCGAAACAACAACCGGGCAGCTCTTTTAGAAAATACGCCAAAGGAGCCGGCGAACCGGATGGTGTGTGTCACCACCTTTACCCCAGCGTCCAACAAAATTCAGAACATTATTCGAAAGAAATGGCGCATATTAAACACCAGCGACAAAGTCTGGACCCAACCCCTATTTGCGTACAAACGCAGTAGGAACATCAAGGATGAACTAGTCCATACAAAACCACCAGCCGCTACAGATGACAACCAACTGACACTATGGGGCCACCAACGACCAACTGGACATTACCCCTGTGGCGATTGCGTATCATGCCAATTCACGGCCACCACAAAAGAAGTGGACATAGGTACTGAGCGGCCATGGACTCAGAAGAACTTCTCTGACTGCAACACAGAAAATGTAGTGTACCTACTCAAATGCCCTTGCCAACTCATGTATGTTGGCATGACTACTAGGCGTGTAAAGATCAGAATTAGTGAGCACCGGAGCACTATCAGAAGGAAGAAAGATAACACCAAATTAACAAAACACTTCCTTGAGAAAGAACACTCTGATAAAGATCTAAGATGGACGGTACTGGAAGTAGTACAGAAGCGCAATGGCTGCCTCTCACATGTCTTACATGTTAGAGAACAGCGTTGGGTGTTTCGCCTTGGGACATGGAAAAACGGATTGAACGATGATATCCCATGGCTACAAATGAAGTAACTTCCCTTAGCGCTCACTAAAACATACACTTTAACAGTACCCATTATAAAGACAAAAACACAAACAATAGACACAGTAATACATGTGAATAGAGCTACACGCAGTTTCCCTTACTCCCTAAAACTAGAATCATCTTGATCAGCAACCATGCGGTAGCTGTAAAATCAACTTGTGCACTAATTGTAGGTTTAACCACACCGCCACCCTGACTGTAAACAATCTGGGTTTGTTTTCTCTTCCTTTCTTCTGTGTAAATACTCGTAACTGCTCCCGTCATGAAATAATACTCATGAGCAGGGCACATGTTCCCCATATTTCTATATAACTTGTCTACACACGTTAAATATCTCCAGAAACTATGGCAGGCGCTCTCATTGGACCACAGCTGGTCCCGCCCCACCCCAGGCAATCATCTGAGGTAATGACAGGACACAGGAAGCGGCGTGTCATAGAGCAGCGCCATGTGCTGACACACCCAAACGAGGGTCAGGCAACAAACAGGCAACGTGCAGTCCTTTCTGCATGCTTCGCTCAGGACACAGGAAATGCAGCATCATCACTGTGCGCCACGCTCACCTGAAACCCATATCGCATGCCACGACCCCACCCAACAGTATAAAAGCTTGCTGCGCACTACACTTAATGTCACCGGGGAGGAGGCTGGACGCATGCAGCACTAGGTTTTCTAGCGGGGAGTAGGCCTTGAACTGTCAGTCATTGTTCTGATTTCTTCTTCCAACAGGTTGAAACTATAGTAGACCAAGCACGCCCTGATGGTTTTTTCTGCTAACTAATTCAGTATCTTTGATATACCTTCCCAACCAGTCTGGTTTTTAACCCTTTTGTCTTCATCCTTTATCGTCTCCCACCAGAATGTGGCCACAAGGATTTCCCCCCTACCCCTCCCATGGGGCAAATAGGTTTTTCCAATAGGGTAAGACTTCTATATTTGTTTCACATGAATGTCAGAGTGAACACAGATGCCTGACACTCATATACATTTTTCACCTTTTCACTTTAGGAGAGAGCAGTAAGTATGGAGCGTGACTGTGACACATCAAGGTCTACCGAATGACAACCATTTTGAGTATTTTATGTTTGTCTCACCCCCTCTCTCTTACAGGTTTCTCTAAAAAGGTGGCAGCTGGCTATAGGCCTACGCCCCCAGTGGTAAGATTGGAGCCCAATATTTAAGGTCCTGACGAATGCCACGTACCCAAGTGGACAATACAGGCAGAAACATGTTGACCCCCTATTAACAATCACTGATTCACAGCGGCGACGGGATGATAAGGTCCCCACTCACCGCACTTATATATTTTAATCCCACATAGTAACCCCATAGAATAAAAATTGTTCAGGTATACTATGATGGTTTTTAAATTCACTCACTCCTTTTTTTGGTTGGGCCCCCACTTAGTCTAGAAGTGCATCCCTGTCTTCAGGTGTATGCCCGCCCTCTATCAAATGCGGTTTTTAGAGGGCGAGGACTGGCAGATGATGAAGCATGACACCTGGTGGTGTGTGATGCCAGTCCGTCAATTTTTGGAAATCTCTTGGGGAATTCCACCTGTGTTAGTGCACTATAAATGTGTTAACTGTGTAGTCTGTACCCTCACGGTTAACATCAAACAAAATAATCATGGATTCAAGCTCTATCTGTATGAAATTTCTCTCTCATTATAACACCAACAATGTTATTGTAGGAAATTGGGTTAGTAGTTGTGCAAGATGTGAGGCCTGTGCAAGTAATAGGTCTCCATTCATGGTAACCAAGTGCCCCATTGTAGCACTTGACTCTTTCAGGGTAGCGAAGCAGAGCAGTCTAAGGCCTACTCAGTGATGGTGTGGGCTAGTAATCACCATTTGCTGGCACGCAATAATAACACTCAATAAATGATTGTCCAGTCAGTGGTTTTTCTTTGAAAACGGTAAAGTAAATTAATTACACACGTACACTACTAAAGACTATGCACTAATTTACAAATATATACATCAGGCAGATTGAAATACCTTTGGTGACATACTGCAATCACATTCAACTCCTAGTGGCTCATGACACCCAAAATCACAACATCCCCACCTATACCAGATAGAACATCATAGTAAAGGGAGGGGATTCCTTTTAAATAATGCAGGATTATTGGCTTTGACAAAGGGTCCTCACAACAATATAAAACAAGCCTACTGGCTTTGTCAACAGTCACCCCATCAATATATAAGGCAAGCCTATTCGTTTGTCAAGGGTCATCACAGGAAAAAGCCAGCTTTCTCCTGTGCCTGGCTCCTGATGTTCCCTTCCTCCTGCTGGGGCACAGAAGTTCAGGTTTTACCCCAACTGGTCATCAGGGTGAATAAGGGGGTGGTAGCATCACTGGACCTGGAAAGACCCTCTAGTCCAGGGGTCAGCTGTAGGCAGAGTCCAATAGGGCATCAGGAGGCTTGTCCTTCCACCAAAGATGAACCAAAGAGGTTTATGCCACGGTCATTGTTTAACTGGCAAACGAAGTATGAACATGTGAAACACACTACCAACTTAAAAATGAACAGGCAACGTAAGGACACAGTCAAACAAGATAGAAAGCTATGGTGTTGCTGCTGTTTTAGCCCAGGTCCAGGGTCTGACCCTAAAACTGGTTGTAGTCATTTCTGTCCTCTCCCTGGGTTTGGCTCCAGCCTGGCTAATGACACAAAAAGCTGGCGCCAGGTCCCTTTGTGTGTGCTGGGGAAAGCCCCGTTGAAATGTAATCAGTGCAGGGCTCAACTCTTCCCCAGCCATCCAATCAGGAAGACCCTGTCCCGTCTACACCCAGGCCCTTTTGTGCACTGTCTGTCTCCAATCGCATTTCCCTGTGGGAGAGCCATTACCAGCCTAGGCAAATGGAAACTCCCAGAAACTTCAGGTAGAAAAATGACAATGTTTTAAAAGTTATTTTACACTACAGTGGTCCCTAGGAAAATAGGGATAGACAAACAGCAATGAATACAGACTCGGACAGTGCTGTATTGGTTAAACTTGTCCAGCCGGACAGAGGTTCAATATTTAATTTATCAACAATTCTTTAAGATATATACAAATGAAGATACTGAGAGTGGGACACAAGTCTGTATTCTACTACAGAAACATAGAAATACACAGTTTGGGGAACATTTAAGGGAGGCTCAGGCAACGCTCACGGTTTGTTTTCAAGAAAAAAATAATTAATTAGGTAAACAAATCTCAAGGAACGCCTCTATATTATAAATAGTAACATCACAGTTAATGTATGAGATGTTTTAGGGTGTCGACGTTGTTTCGATCCAAGTGAGCAATGCGTGGATCATCTTCAGGACATTAAATAAGCATGCCTGTTTATAAGTGCCTTAGATTACTATATTAATTCACATTCGCTGGGAGAAAAAGGAGGGAGTAAACATAAAAAAGGAAAGAATAAGGAGGACGTATGTCAAGTTCACGCAACCTCAGAAATTTAGAGAGCTAGTCAGAATACAGTTGCACCATAAGAGAAATGCAAATCGCATCATATAACATAGTGAGAATCAATTGGCACAGAGGTAATAAAATTGGCGAGGTGACAAGGTGTTCAGCATAAGAATTACGACGCAGTGACTCGGTGAATAGAATAATTTGGAAATGACGGAGTGACTTAGTGGGAAATTAAATTCGTCTACAATTGCACGTTGGAATAATTCTTGTGGTCAACAATAGAGCAAGAAGAAACCGTGCGTGGTGACAAGGGAATAGAGGGAATTAGGTAAACAGAGCTAGCAGAGTGCCGATCACATGCATACTGAGTGAAAAATCATTGCCTGTGGATTAGACCGTTTAGAGTATGCGGAAGTCCTTACTTGACGGAACAAGTCCGGGGGGCCAAGTGCGGGGAATACATGCTACGGGAAGTACGGAGGATTGTCCTGGAGGAAGAGGGAGAGCCCAATTATAGGGGGGGGTAAAAGAATCCTGGAACAAGAGTAGGGAGGAGAGGGGTAAGAGTGCTTACCAGCGGTTGCAGTGATAAGTAAGTGCCACAGTCGGTCGGTCAATTGCTTGGATAACCTCGATTGAGGTGGCGTGGTGGCCAACTTCGTGTGCTGTAGGTGCAGTGGCCTGAAAAATAATGTACGGGTCAAGGCACAGAAGGGTGATATAAGCGTCCTGAGAGCACACAGGGCTGAATCGCCTAGAAGAAGGAAGGTTTAGGCCTGTCGAAAGGGGTATTTTGATAAGTTGAAATTGCAGTTTAAAACTGCCCAGAAGCATGTTACCTGTGTGCAGCTACCAGGCTGTGCAGGACTGTGGCCTCTCACATGCAGTCTGCACCCATATGCACATGTATGCATATATCTTTACGTGTAACCAGCCCAGTGCCCCTTATCCTAGCTACATCTCAACAGCCTCATCTTAAAAGGCAGACACAGACAGTAAACACACGCAGTCCAATTTACCATGATATTATTGTCAGTGACACCCCGGCAATGAGACACACCCACCATGAAGGTCCAAAAACTGTGTAATACACAGAAGAAAATCCTGTTTTACTAAATGGGCAGAACCCATTTGCAACAGTTACGTAGTGCATTTCACACCCATGTCAACTAGTGTATGTAAGTCAAACATCACAAAAAGCAGGCCTCAAGATCTCATAACCTCTTACATACTTACAGTCGATACATAGGGCCCCATTATGATGGCGGGCGGATAGCCACTGTCCGGCCGGCGGTGGTGATCCGCCCGCAATCTCAACCCCATTTAACCCCCGCCATATTATCATGGCGGGGGGTACCGCCGCATTTCCGCCGGTCGGCAATCGTCACGATTGCCGGCCGGGCAGAACTCGGGCACAATATGGTGGCGGTGCCTGGAGGGCACCGCCATCCATATTAGGATGCTGCACCACCACCATATTAGGATGCCTGGTATTTCAGGCCTTTCCATGGCGGAGATGCCGGCATGGAAAAGCAGGTGGAAAATGCGTTGGGGGTCCGTTGCGGGCCCCCTGGGGAGCTGCTCTTGGGGGGTACCTATGGTACCCCCCTACATTGCCACGCACAAGGTGGCAGGCACCGCGCGGTGTCTGCCACGTTGTGCATTACAAAGTGCAACATGCCATTTTGGCATTGCGGCGGGTGCTGCTTATAGCAGCACCCTCCGTAATGTTAGATATACAGGATGCGCATGCCAGGGTGGGGGTCGCATCCTAATCAGTGGTGCGGGACCGCCGCACCGCTGGCGTTCGGTCCCAGCACCGCTAGTGTGGTGGACGGACGGAAGTCCGCCCGCCATCCTAATGGGGCCCATAGTATTTCTTTCAATGTTATCACTTAAACTCGTTTTCAGTATTTTTTGAATGAATGTTTTCAAATATTTTGACCAAATTTACCATGTCTCCATTCAACCAACATCAGTTATTTTTTAAATCTGTTTGATGCTCCACTTATTTTGATTCTTTGAACACAAACTTTCTATCCTTTTTGACTGCGCCCTTACGTTGCTCACTGATCGTTTCTAATTTATCCTTGTGTTGCCCACGTTCGTACTTCTCTTATCAGTTAAACTGTGACAGTTGCACGAATCTCTTTGGCTCAACTTTGGTGAGCCTGTTACTCCTAGTACTATTTCGTTTTCCAACTAAGAGTCTTCACCCTACACAATGCAATGGTTAGCTATTATTCTCACTGCAGTATTAATCATCTTATGCCCTTCTTAAAGAAGTTTATATCATGTATAAACATCGTTTAACATTAAAATCATTCTAATTTCTCTCCATGCTCACCAATTGTTGTACAATTCTTACTTTGCATATGTCGCTAGGTGCATTAGTCTATTACCTAACTAGCCGCTCCTTGTTTTTTTCTTTGTAGTCAAACATAGGGACCTTTTAAGGTTTTCTCAATTATGTTTTATCTGGAGTTCACTTAGGACACACTTTTGTGTCAGTAATTTTTCAGTTTCTGTATTATATCTTAAATTTTTCTCAGATCCTGGACTTTTTGTTATTGTGATGATGACTCACTGATTGGTTTGTCTGAGTTGAAACGTCGACATTATACATGAATCTTATTTGTTTGATAAATAACTAATGTGTTAGGTCCTCTGCCCAGCACATTAATTTGCCTTCTGTATATATTTAAATTTCTTCTGTGCTACATATTATTTCAGATTATACAGCACAGTGTTTGTGGTATTGTTTTTACTGTACTGCATCATTCACGCTCTTTTTATGATACTCTTTGCTTAACATAGGATAGAATATATAATTTGTTTGTAATTTCTTCAGATGGTTTAAGTGTATTCTGTTTCAAACTAATCACATGGTGAAGGGCAAGATCATCTTTACTAAAATGTATTCTCTTCAGCTAAAGTAGTTTGCTTTCAAAGAAGAATCTTTGTTAGAAGTAACCCATATTAACATTCAGAGACTACTCATTCCCTTTGTTTCAGGATATTTTACTAAAGAGATTTTTATGAACTTTGTAACAGATGAGGTAATAGCAGGACACATTTTATATCAGTGGAACTTTTTCTTTTACATTTTATTTATCTAATTTATCTGTAAAAATATCACTTAATCAGCTCCTGATTCCAGATCCAATTAATCATTCTTTATTCAGCTACGATTGAGCATTAAAAGCAAAAGTGTCAGTAATGTGGTACAGCATTATAATAAAAACAATCAATCATTTATGTAGAAGACTGTCGCAATGATGCACAATTGGTTAATCATAGTGGGTTCACGTAGCTTTCCCTGCTCTTCAAAGGTAGCCGTATTCTTATTGGGGCAAATATTAAAATTGTTAAAAAAAAACTGGCAATAAAAAGCGTCTATGAAGAGATATATACAATGTACAAAATAACAAAACATGTACTGTGCTTTGTGCTGATACATTATCACAAGGACAAGAGAGCAGTGTTTTTGTCCAGAAACCAGCAACAGTAAACACAAAAGAGAGCAAAATATTCAGCCTAAGTTGGGTTAAATAGAATCTAGCGTTTCTGATGATTAATAAATAGAGTTCAATTCCCTTTAGTAAAACTTGGGGTGAGTTATCTTTCTCCACTGGGGAGCCTAACCCATAAACAATTGCTTCACATATTTAATCCAGGGGATACCTAGAACATTATCCAACCTTAGAGGTTCTGGGAGCACTATTGATTACATTCTATTTTCATCCACCTTAGCATCTGTGATATTTAATTTCATTGTCACACCTAAATGCCATAGTGATCATATCCACTTACAATTGATATTTGTGCTAAAAAGAACATCAATCAAAAGACGGCCATAAAATATTCAGAAAATCAAGGGGTGCGGTTAAAATATGAAAAAATGGACCCACTAATTTTGAATTTTTTTATGTAAAGACAATCATGGACTTTTGGAGGTATATATAAACCCTGAAGGAGCCCCCAATGAAATATGCACCTTTCAGCTTATTACTGAGTATTTTAAATTCAGTGTTAATCAGTATGACCCAAGTGAGGGGTAAATTTAGGAGAGGCTGGTTCAACTACAACTGTTTAAAGGCTCATAAACAAGTCCTAAAGGCTCTTAAAGGGACTCCAAGATCACCCTGAGAAATTGGAGGAGCCAGAGCCAATTGTATCAGACCCTGAAACTCAGAAAAAAGGAACTAAAAGAAAAGGCCTGTGCTGATTTGGACCCCTCTAATGTGATAATTCCTGCAGATAAGTGGTCCAAATATTTTATGCAGAGGTTTTTAACTTCATTCATATAGGGACATGCCCAACTCCATTGATACAGATGGGCCAGAGCTATTTGCTCACACCATACATATGCAGGATATAGAAGTGGCATTAGTAACAGCCTTATCAGGAAAAGCTCCAGGACTAGATGGAGTCCCAGTCAATTTTTTTTATAAGTAATACCTCACTTTGGGCCCATTTGATACCAAATGTGATAAGGCCACCTATTGTTGGGCTTTTGCCGTCATCCTGGTCGGAAGCAATTATAGTTCCGATTTATAAAAAAAAGGGGAAAGGAGTTTCCCTTCTTGTTATCTCCCGATTTCTCTGCTTGACTCCACGGTAAAGGTCTTAAGTAAAAATGTTCTTAGCAGGCTGGAGAGTTGGGCAGAGGAAAAAGGAAGTCCAGTATGGCTTTCGCCCTGAATTAGGAACAATAGACCAGTGTCTCAACCTCCTTTTGATTCCAGGCAGATATACTAAGGCCAAGAAGGGCTCCATCCATATGGGATGTATGGACTTAACGGCAGCAGCCACCTCTGTGACACGGTCTTAATTATGGCTGCTGATGGAGGCCACTGAGGTGTAAAAACCACAAATTATTATTTTGAGGAGGTTACATTAAGATAGGAGGAAAACCTCTTAGACCCCTATTGGAAATATAGAGGACAAAGTGTTTGACAGTGTATAGTTATGGGACAGAGGTTTGGTACACATTAATTCTGAAACCATACAGAATTTAGAAAGTGATCTTTTATTTTGGCTTTTGACAGTGCCAAAATCTACTTTTAATTCCATCTATCATGAGAAGACCGGGATGCCTTATATTTCTGATTTTATTAGAAGTCGCCCCATTATGTGAGGACTTTCAGTTTGGGCTAAAAAGGCACTGTCTCAAAAGCTGTGCTAAAGGATTTCAGATCCATTTTCTCATTAGTAGGTGAGACATACTCATGGAAATTCAGAAACATCTTTGTGAATTGAGCCCCTATCCTGTAAGATTGTACTGCAAAAAATCCAACATATTTGAAATTTGGGAATGGATTACCTCTGGCTCTCATATGATGTTAATACCAGCTATGTTTGGCTGTTGGCTCTTGGTTGGAGGAGCATGTGTGGGAAATAGGAAGAAGTATGAATTGCTAGGCAATTTGTAGTGATGCCTGAGAAGCATACTCAAAGTCTTTCTGCAGAGTTCTGATTTTTGATCATCAGTAGCTCATATATCCCTGGGTAGAAGGAGAACGCCTGGTAAATTGTTTTCTGAGATAGCCTTCTTTATTTTCTCTTAGGGGTTATTATTCTGCTTTTAGACTGAGGTTCTCATGCTTGATCAGTGATAAAAGTACCATAATGCTCCATAAATATTTATAGTTCTAAGGGCTGGACAAGAGTGACATTTAATCCAGTCTCCAGACTAAGATTCAATAGTCATATTAATTTAAGTTTTAATATAACAATACATGTGATTATTGTAAGAAATTTGATTACTATTTGGGGTGGGTGATTAACCATATCAGGAAATACAACTCTTGTCAGGGTGAACCCTCAAAGTCACTAAATTAACCTGGCCTCAACTCCCTGGTAGCAATGGCACAAAGCAGACAGACTTAATTTAGGGCAATGTGTGAAGTATTTATGCTGGACCAAAACAGTATTAAAGTCAAAATAGAAAAAATAAAAAACCCTAACTAAATTAGAAACAAACAATGTAATAAAAATAAATAACACTAAAATTAACAATATTCCTTTCCAGTTAACTATAAATATGATTTTTTTATGTTTTGAGTAGAAATCGCGACAAAAAGCACACAGTGCCAATGCTAGTCAATGGTCACGGTAGACTGGGACCTCGGCTTAATTTGAGGCTGACCATGATGAAGCGCAGGTTGGTTTCACCAAACAGATTTATCCTGGTCAAAGAGTTTACCATCTGAGTTAGTCCTTTCAGTCTCAATCAACCCCCAGAGTATACTTCTAAAGCCCCACAGGACCTCAGGGGAGACACTTTGACACTCACAGTGTGTCAGGCAGAGGCCGAAAGCAGGATCTACTCTAATTGCCAGTCGTCAGCTGGGTACTTCCAGGAAAAGGGCTCTTGCAGCTTGTTTTATCCCTGTAGCTTGAACGGGTCAGCACTATGACTCTTGGAGTCCTCTTCATTGTCCTGGGTACAAAAAGGGAACAAATCCAGTCCTTTTGGGCTCCTCTTAGGGCACAGACAGAAGGTCCAGTTCTCTTCTGATCTTTTACAGGTCCATAAAGTGTTCTGAAGTGGATTTCTGGAGGTGCATATATGCCTGGCACCAGATAATTGGTGGGAATTACTCCTGGTCACACTGAAACCAATGAGGTATACGTTCCAGGGGACACTCTTTGTGCATTTTCAAGATGACAAAAATCTTCAGCCACAAAAACGGGGGCTCTGAAGATTGGGGTGTGTGGCAGGGATGTACTGTGGTAATCCTAGTGTCCACCCATATCTAACACTTAATGTTTTGAGCAGCTACTATGCCCACAATAAACACAGAGACAGAAGTGTGGTAGACCAAAAAGCAAAGCCCTTCAGTAACCATACAGTGGATTCACAGTAATTGTCTTGATATTTTGTTCTCTCTATTCATTGAGATGTACCCCAAGGGTTACGTGAATACCCAGCAGTCCTGTCAAGCAGAATTGAAGACTCAAGCAGAATTTGACGCTGTAGTGTCAAAAAGGATGCCCATGGCCCCTACCCTACATATTTGGTGGAGTTCAGAGGAGCCATCACTGCCCATTCAGGTCAGCCCTTTGTTAGCTCTTGGGAGGCGTTTCACATCTGTTCAAGCCTAATTACTGGATCGGAAAAGCTAGAGAGCCAATGCAATTTAGCCTCCAGGAACTTCAGGCAGGAAATGGGTAACTTTCTAAAAATTACTTTTCCATAAAATTCATTCAAAATCGGACTTCACAATTAAATTGAATTCAACAGCTAGGCCTGCCACAGTGAAAATAGATTTTGGGTTCTAGTCACTGTAAGGGTATGCTAAAGTTAAATGTCAGCATGTCTTACTTTTAAATACTATGCACCATGCCTTATGGGCTACAAGCCCTACATAGGGGTGACTTAATATAATTTAAAGGGAGGTTTTTACTGTCAGAAAGGTTTATAATGGCAGGTTGAATTGAGGTGTTTACACCGCTACACAAATGTAGGCCTGAAGTCATGCTGCCACAGGCACTGCATTGCATGGCACAATAGGTGCTGCAGTCAAATTGTGGAATTTAACTTTCCGACCCTGGGTACATTTTGTACCATGTTCTACTGACCTTTAGGCAATAAATTTACAAATTAACAGTATACCAATTTGAATATGTTCAAAAGGGGAAGCATAGGCACTTTACTACTGGTTACTAGGGATAAACAGCACAGAGTTCTCAAGACCGCAAAAATATAGATTCCAACTAAAGATGTAAAATCCGGGGAGGCAACACAGAAAAGGCAGATTTCCTATAATTATGGTTTAATCTAATCTACTACAATCTGGAGGTGCAAATGTCTCCAGTTATCAGTATCAAATAGTCATTTGTTAGAATTCCTAAAAAGATATAGTCTTTACGATAGAGCCTTATTTGATCAATGTAAGGATAAAGTGTCAACAAAATACTCATCACATTTTTCCTCTACAAAACTGTATTCAAACACAGGAACTAAATATCGACCAAAGACATGCTGTTATTAAAACTAGCTGGGGTTTTCCTGGTTGTATTATTTCACCACATATTGACATTACCAAATACAATAATGTTTTCTTGTTTTTCAATGCTGATTCATTTTGGTGCTCTGTCATAGGGATGACAAGAAAGGGTGTTAATAAGTATCAAGCCAGAAATCTTGTCTAAATGAGATAGTGATTTTTATACACATCGAGGAACTGATGGCATCTCACCCTAATTCCTTATTGTCTTCTGGATGCAGAATGAGCTCAAGACTTTTCTTTACTGATATGATTGGGTGGCACAGTTAAATGCACTACCAATTAAAACAGCTAATAAATAAAATAATCAGTGTTCAGAACAATGATTGTAAAATAAAAGCTATTAAAGGGTCAGGCTTTAAAAATCAAAACCTAAGAGCTTTTAATAATATATTTAAAAGTAGGTTTAGTGCTGAGGTAGCACTTCCTTCCAGCGTAAAATGTTGATAAGGACCAAATCCTAACAGGACGCAAACAATACAGTGGTCGACTGAGTGCAAAAGCTTCACTCTCTGATGGTCTTGGAGGAGTGTCGGGTCTGATTCACCATGATGTTTGCTCAATAAGGCCCTTCTCAGTGGCCCACAAAGCTGCCTTCTTGCACGCAATTCATAAGGATTTATATGCCTACAAAATTGCAATTCCTACAACAAACACTCTTCCAGGATTCCACAAGCATAAGGTAATTTCCACAGTGTCAAGACTAGGGTTAGAGGTTGACACACAGGCAGTGTCTTTGAAGAAGCACAGTGGTGCCCACTAGGAAAGCTGAGAGCACCTAGAAAGGAGTAGCTTTGTACTAATTGAAAATCTTGTTAGTGGTGTTTCATCATCAATTTAAACACCTACATTTAGTACTTTTGGTAGAAGTCGTGTATATTAGAAATTGTTGAATGTGAAAGACATTCGAAACAGACCCATATTTCATGGTGGTACATAGGAAAGGAATTTCTTGTTTGCAAAAATATTTTCTTTGTAAAGGAAAAAGGAAATAAAGTTGAAGTCTATGTTCTGTTAACTTGATTTGTAGGGCACGTGGCTACCCAAACACGAGCTTTCCAGCTCTAGCAGACATAGTAACGATGAGGTGATGTAGTGACTAACTGAACTGATGTGTCATCAATTGCTTTCTAAATTTCATGAGATTGCAGTTGGCTCTCAGATGTACTGGGAGGGAGTTCCAGAGCTTGGATGCCAAGTATGCGAAGAACTGTCCTCCACCTCTGGCTCTTCTAATCTTTGGGATAGCCAGGAGGGAGTGGTTGTTTGCCCTCAAGTCTTGCAAGCTATTGTGCTAGACAATTATCTGCTTTAGAATGTGTGGGCCCTGAGCATATTTGATCTTGTGTGCAATGCACAGAGCCATAAACGCTATCCTTCTCTTAAGTGGGAGCCAGTGGAGACTTGCCAGTGCAATGCGCACTGAGTGAGATTTAGGAATGTTCAGTAAGATACGAGTCGCTGCATTTTGTATGATCTGTAGTGTTTTTACAACATAGTCTGGACTGCCCAAGCAGAGCGAGAGTATAAGGCCCTGTACCACAGTTCTTCTTGTATCGACCGGGAGCTATTTCAGAGTCTTCCTCAATGCACTTAGTAGGCTGAAGCATATCCCTGCCACTTTTATTTTTTTTACCTGAGAGGCCATAGTGAGACCAGCATCCAGACGATTTCCCAAGGTCTTGACCTCCGGTCTTGGGGACTTGCGATCACCCTGGAGGCCATCCAGTTATTGAATTGTTGCAAGCAAGTAGACCGGTTTGCCACAGTTTAATTGATGTTAGGTGTCAGAGAGACGACGATTTGGGTGTCATCAGCTTAAGACACCATGGTAAAGCCGAAAGAGAAGATAATGTAAAAATGCTCATGTAAAGCGCTCTGATACCCGATTTCGCGGGTCTAGTTCGCGCTTTATATAACTCTAAAAATAAATAAATACACAAATAAATAAAATGTCAACATGGGGCCGGACATGTATGTTAAAAAGTGTGAGGTTCAGGGAGAAGTCTTGAGGCACAACACACTTAAGCCGCTGATCATCTGATAGATGTGGGCTTTCCCTGACCTGAAAACATCTGTTTTCTGGGAAGGAGGACAGCCATTCAAATGTTGTTTATCCCGTTATTCCAAGCGCCTTCAATCTAAGCCAGAGGACGGGGTGGGGACACAGTGTCGAAGGCTGCGCTCAAATCAAGAAGAATAAGCGCAGCTGCTCCTCCTTGATCCAGGGTCTTCCGTGGCTAGTAGCATGGCAGTTTTAGTGCTATAGCCAGGTCTGAAACCGGTCTGCGTATGATGCAGTAATTTATGAGGCTCCAAAAACGAGGTCAAATGTCCATTGACTAGTTTCTCTAAAATCTTGCTGACATCTGGAAGCAGGGATATAGGTCTATAACTATCAGCTTTAGTGGGGTCTAAGTGGGATTTTTTTCAGCAATGGGCTGATTATCACGTGCTTCCAGGGGTCAAATACTTTTCCGCTGTCAAGCAAAAGATTGTACTTACTAGTTAGGGCTTGTATTATGGAGTCTTTGCCTTTTATCATAATGTCTATTGGTACAGGGTCCAGGGGGAGCCAGCTTTTATTGTCTGTAATGATTCAAGAGTGGTATTACAACATACCTGCGGGAAAACTGATAATTCTGGACAGAATGTTTGTCACATGGTCTGTCATTCACCCAAGGAATTGGGTTTGAGTCCTCAACCAATGACTTATAGATGAGTCTGACCTTACTAAGAAAAAACGTAGCCAGCTCATTGCAAATCTCCTTAGTGGGGGGACGCCTAGTTCCGCACCTTTTGGCTTTAAGGAGGAGGACACAAGTGCATAGATTTCTTTTGAGGCGTGTGGGGATTGGGCAATCCTATCTCCAAAGTCTGCTACCTTGGCTTTCCTAATTGCATACCTTATTTTCTTCTCCATAGTTTACCCTCCATTTTCTCTCCAGTTTCTCTCCACTGTTTTGCACTCTTTGTATTGTAACTAGAGATCTTCTTCATTCTTTTCGGGATGAGCACCTCTACCAGTGACTCAATCCATTTCACAAACGCTTGATAGACAGTATTAGTATCTCCGTTTAGACTCCAAGCTGAGGCCTTTAGTGCCTCGGTCCAAAGAGTGATGTTCAGTTTGTACTAAGGTCTTGACAGACTGGTTTGATTGATCACTGGTAGGGGCAACCCTGCTTTTAAGATGGATAATTTGATCAACAGAAGGTCAGACCAGAGTCTCAGTTGTGGGTCAGCGGCCATTAAGTTAGTCAGATTATTGAGTGCGTGGTCCAATATGTGGCCTCTGTTATGCATCAGGAGCTTAACTAGCTGGCCAAACTGCATTGCTGCAAGATCATGATTAAAGTTAGTTGCTGCTGTACAGTTATTATCTTCAAAGTGAATGTTTAGCTCCCCCAGTAAAGTAAAGTTTGCTGAGTGCAGGCTATGAAAACCAGTGAGCTCAGGAATATCTTATACAAAGTTGCTCCTTGAAAGTAAATGTGGACCAATAGATATTCTGCCTGCAGAAAGTCCGCCAGGTTTAGGGTTAGGTGTGCACACATAAATTTACAATTTAGGTTTGATGATCATTATCTTTTCAAAATTGTCATGTTTATCACTTTTGAGTCTGAAGAACCTGCTAAAGGCTGCCGTTGATGTGCTGGAATTCAATAGTGAACAGTTCTTTGATTGCACCCACACAGGTTTGTCCAGAATTGTTGAGCCTTTGCTTCCACAACATATGCACAGTCTCATTTTTTTAGATTCACAGGAATGACGTCAGAATCCCAAACACTTGTTCCACATCTATATCCACTCATACCCAAACACCCATCCTTCCTAAACCATAGATGGAAAGAAAGACATTTCGTTAAAGCTTCTTAACTAACCGGGTATTAAATAACAGAAATTCAGCAGTCATTTATATTCTCCATCACCCTAGCAGACTACAAACACTGTAACACAAAGTTTGACAATACTGGTGTCATCTGCTAAAGAGGGAGGCACAAATCTCCGGATTACATTATTAATAATACAATTTACTTAATTTACTTACACGGATAGGGTATCTTTATTCAGTGCTAAACAGTACCATAAATTATAAACTCATCTCCTGCTAGCACTGGCTCATGCTAACTTCAATCGAACATTGCCTTGTACTTTCCACTTCTTTTAGCCAGGGAAGATATGGTCGTTCACACCAGTGCAATGTGCTAGATTTGCAGGTTTAGAGATCATCAAAAGTTTAATCGGGCCATAAAGGAGATTGAAAGTCAGGAAAGGGATATCATGGGGGTAGCTATATATCTGCAATGATCCTAAATATCGCACTTAAAAGAAGCGATATATGGAAGTAGCCACAGGGATAAAGCAGAAGCTAGTGTAAATTTTTAGGCCTGACTTAAAAACAGCTTTGGCTGTGTCTTGAGATTTTTATTTTAAAGGTAATACAAACATATACATACATAATGGGCTCTTGGTCAAACCTCTTCATCCAGCATTGGCCAGTAGACAGCCCACTCTTTTAAGTGGCTGACTTGCACTGCTATTGACGTTGTTTTGCCTGAGCACATGTGCACAGCCACATGAAAGAAATGCACTTCGGTTCCAGGCCTGGAGGGCTAGTCCTTTATTTTTATTACCTCTCTTACATATTTTCTGACTTGGCCAGTGGTTGTTTTCTGAGGCCCTGTCACCACGCCTCCTGCTTGCCTGGCTGCTGCTTATACCGTGCTGCATCCTGCATGGTTGCTACTTCTCAAGCGGGCAGATGTCTTGGAATGGTGTTTTGCATACTTTATTATTGATTTACCATTACAAGTACACCACCATGGTTAAAAGAAACACAGAAGCCATCTTGGAAAACAATGACACAGAATGCACAATTGCACTCCAAGACGATCACCCAATGCTGTGTTTACATCACAGCCATCTTATAATGGAATTGTTCATACAGTGTCATTGTTTTCCAGTATTGGGGTATCTTTCATAGATTCACATGCCTGAATCATTCCCCGTCGCCGAGGCGGGAGTCCCCGGTAAATAAAAAGTAGTGCCAAAATGTTAGTAGTAGTAGTAGGCCCAAAGAAAAGGCCTAAAGCCTATATCTTAGTAGCCTATCTACCTCATTATGCAAAAGAACCAAGAATTTGGTAACAACTAATCAGACACCAGCACCCTTCTAGAACCCTCTCAGCAGAGCCAGTTCTCCTCTGATTTTCACCGCACGTCGTGTGGAAGGGAGTCTCCCTGAGTGCCTCTCAGTTTTCAACTTGCTACAGCATGTCTGACAAGAAGGCCTTGTTTAAGTCCTGCAGGACCTGCGCCAAGAAGAGGGTCCATGTTGATGATCAACATTTGGACAGCATCTACTGCCTCTACCCTAAACATGAGGCAAGAGATTGCAAGATTTGCCACACCTTCCCTACCAAAACTCTTAGGGATAGGGAGGCGAGAGTGCTTTTGTGGATTAAATCCTCTTCGGCTGAGGAGGATGACAGAGCCTCTACTTCTAGCAAGAGAGCTAGATCGTAGGACAGCTCTTCCAGTGAGGGGAAGAAGCGCCAGAAATCTCACCATTCTACTTCTGATTCTGTTCAGAGGAGTCCCAAAATTTCCTCTGAATCAGCGCACTCTCCTCAGGATTCTACGGTCAAGGCTAGAACACAAACTGTGAGTAAAAGCCTTTCAAAATCTCTGGCTTTCTCTCCATCTACGATTTCTGTCACCTCGTCTGCTCCTTCATTGTCGGAAACCATCTCGACGACGGCCATTACCTCTCGATGAAGCCAGCATCGACGATACCATCAACGAAGCTTTCATCGTCCAGAAGAGAAGCGTCGACGAGCTATCCCATCGACGAAGACCCCGTCGACGTCGAGCCCATCGAAGAAGGCTCTGTCGACGTTGAGCCCGTCGACGAAGACCCCGTTGACGAAGACCCAGTCGACGAAGTCCCCGTCGACGACGACGATCCCGTCGACGATGATCCCATCGACGACGACGATCCCATCGACGATGATCCCATCGACAAGTCCGTCGACGATAGCCCCGTCGACGACGACCTCGTCGACGATGGACACTAAAAACCTTTTAACATCAAAGGAATCCATTTCCACTACAATGCCTGGAGATTTACCTGTTCAGTCTCCGACACTTGCAATGGCGCCCGCTCATTCCACTCCTATTTCCACCAGGAGTTTCCAACTAAAGACTTTTCAAAGGCAGGAATGTAGCAATATATCACCGCTTACTCCCTCACATCTCCTAGAAACATATGTGCAGGGTGAGGATGATGATTATGAGGATGACGAGGACGAAGGGCCCTTTGGGATCGCTCGCCATCCTTCTGAACTGCACATCAAGTGTCAAGATGACGATGATGATGAGGAGGAGGGCAATTATCAGGGGCATTACTATCAGGAAGACATAGTCGTTCCGCATCATAGACCTTGCTACTGACAACCTCGTCAGAGCGAGATGTCACATCTGCCTCCGACTTTAATTCAAGACCTGCAAGCCATGCTTGCAGATTATAAACAGCATTTTCCACCGCAGCCAGTAATTCCACAGGTTCCGCGGACTGCGCCACAGCCGGACCCATTGCCTGAAGATCCAGCCCCAACGCCTCAACTGCCTGATCCTCCACAGGACCCCCGTCAAGGTCAAGATTCAACCTCTGAGGAGGAATTCGAAGAGGGTGAGCTACCAGACCCAGCAGACCCTTGGGATTCTTATATAATCCCTATGTCTTCGCCACCCACCCCTCTACCATCTGATTCGCCTCCAGAAGATATAGGGGGGTTCCATAACCTTATGCAGCGCGCTGCGATCAGGTTCCACTTGCCGGTTACCATTGAACAGTCTGATTGTTTTCTTCATGATTTTAAAGAGGAGTCAAGAAAGGTTACAAGAGCTATCCCTATCATGGACTACATTTGGAAGGAAGGAGTTAAAATTATGAAAAACCCAGCATCAGTGCCAGCGGTGCTTCCACGGATTGACAAAAAATACCGTGCTCCTGCCAACAGTCCTTCCTGTCTCATTGGCCAACCTCGGCCAGACTCGGTCATCTCACAGGCAGCCCAACAAAAATCTAAGAATCCGGCAGCACCTATCACTACACCACCGGATAGGGAAGGACGACGCCTGGATTTAATTGGCAAAAAGTTTTCATCGATGGCAGCTGCATCTATCAGGGCAGCCAACCCGTTGGCGATAATAGGGCGTTATGACCACCAAATGTGGTCAGAAATGGCAAGCTTTATTGACCTCATCCCAGAGGACAACAGACAAGACGCTCGGAAGGTTTTGTTGGAGGGTGAGTGTGCAGCATCAGAGACTATCCACTGCGCTCTGGATATTGTAAATACTAATTTTCGCCAGTTGGCTGGGGCAGCTGTTCTCAGACGCCAGGGTTGGCTTAAGGCCACCACGTTCAGACCAGAAGTCCAAACAAAAATATTGGATATGGCCTATGATGGCGAATCATTGTTTGGAAAGCATATAGATGACGCACTCCAAGCAATAAAGACCGATACTGATACCGCAAGATCATTGGGCTCCTTGCAGTACAAACGAGGTACCTTCAGAGGAGCAAGAAGCCGTGGATTTTCATCCAGAGGAGGTTATCACACCCAACAGAATAGATACCAGCCTCAGTATCGACAATCATATCAATCTTCCTACAGACAAACCAACATGTCTGGTTTCTCTCGTCAAGGCGGACGAAAAAGATCGCAGAATCAGGGAAGAGACACCACAAGGAAGCAATGATTTCTGCAGGGCGCCTTCCACTCCTTTTCCCCTCCCTGTGGGTGCGAAAATTTCAACTTTTGTGAGCAAGTGGCAAGAAATTACATCGGACCAGTGGGTTCTGGACCTGGTTCTCAACGGTCATACCTTAGAGTTTGTCACCAAGCCACCCAACACACCACCCAAAGGACCCCCTCCCCCTCGTCTTCACTTACTATTCAAAGGAGCTTTAACGATGCTCCTCAAGAACGCAATTGAGAAGGTTCCTGCACTTCAAAAGGGGACGGGTTTCTATTCCCGCTTTTTTCTGATCAAGAATAAATCAGGGGAGTGGCGTCCAATCTTAGACCCTCGCAATCTGAACAGATTCCTCAAGAAGCAGGGATTTCGCATGGTCACTGTGGCAGAAATTCTAAGTTGCCTCAACGAGGGAGATTTTCTAGCTTCTTTAGATATGGAAGATGTTTACTTTCACATCCCAATACATCCGAAGCATCGCAAGTATCTTCGCTTCACAGTGGCTGGCGCCCATTACCAGTTCAAAGTGCTCCCGTTTGGGTTAAAATCTGCCCCAAGGATATTTACGAAGTGCCTAGCTCCAGTGGTAGCAGCGTTACGATCCCAAGGAATCCAAGTCTTCCCGTATTTAGACGACTGGTTGATAAAAGGTCCTTCGGAAAGCTCAGTCAAGACTGCCGTGACAACATCTCTTCGTCTGTTCCACTCTTTGGGGATTACGGTAAACAGGAGCAAATCTCAATTACACCCAAGGCAGATCCTTCCTTTTCTGGGAGCTCTGCTAGATACCGTCCGCTGCAAGGCATTCTTATCTCATGAACGGCAGGTTCGTCTTCAAAAGTTAGCAATCCTGATTTCCAAAAGAAAGTCCGTTTCTGTCCGGATGTTCGTGTCGCTCCTAGGGATGTGCTCCTCTGCAATACACCTCGTCCCTCTGGCACGGCTCCGGATGCGACCCTTGCAGGAGGAGTTACACCTTCAGTGGCAGCAGGCGATGGGTTCCTTCGACGACATCCTCCGAGTCACTTCAGGCATGAAGAGCGCTCTACGTTGGTGGTCTCACATACCCAACTTAGCAGAAGGGCTCACTTTCATACAGAAGATTCCAGACTTTTTCCTCACTACGGATGCTTCCATGGAAGGATGGGGAGGTCATCTCCAAGACTTACAGATACAGGGGAAATGGTCTCCAGAGTACAAGAACAAACACATCAACAGTCTGGAATTGCGAGCAATTTTCCTGTCTCTGCAAGCTTTCCTTCCAAAGATTGCAGGTTCTTCGGTTCTGGTTCAGACCGACAATACCACCAGCATGTTTTACGTGAACAAGCAAGGAGGGACAAGATCAGCAACTCTGTCCACAGAGGCTCAGGAGTTGTGGGAATTGGTCACACTCCACAACATAACCCTCAGAGCAGAGCATGTCAGAGGTCTCTGCAATACATTAGCGGACACGCTCAGCAGCTCCCAATCAGATTGCCACGAATGGGAGCTAGAGCAAGCTCAAGTGCTCAGAGTATTCAGAGCTTGGGGAACACTGCCACTGGATTTGTCCGCCACAAAAGAGAACAAGAAATGCCGCTTTTATCCCAGCAGATACCCTCAACAGGGGTCAAGGGGGAATGCCCTGTCCATGCGATGGTCAGGGATTTGTGCTTACGCTTTTCCCCAGATACCTCTAATACCGAGGGTCATACGCAAAATGAAGTTGGAGTGCTGTCGTCTCATCTTGATTGCACCCAGATGGCCACGCCAATACTGGTTTCAGGTGCTTCTATTACTATCCCAGGACCAGCCGATCTGTCTTCTCCCGACGCCCACAATGCTATCAAGGAACAGAGGTCAGGTTCTCCAGCCAGACCCTCAGTCCCTACATTTACACACATGGCTCCTGACTTCTTAGAATTTAAGGACCTGGATATCCCTCAAGACTGTAGGGATATATTAACGAAATCACGAGCCCACAGCACGATAAAAACTTACCGTCTGAAATGGAAACGGTTTTGCTGTTGGTGTGAAGCAAACCAGGTGCACCCGGTGGACGCTCCTGCAGAACAGATCCTCCCTTATTTGTTACACCTGGCAAGATCTGGACTTTCTTTCCCTTCAGTCAAAGTCCACTTAGCTGCACTTTCCAGATTCAGAAAGGGTGCTCATGGCCCTTCTCTTTGTTCATCCTCTTTAATTAAGCAGTTTATGAAAGGACTTTTCCGGGAGTTTCCTCCGGTCAGACTTCCGCCACCGGAATGGGAACTCAACACAGTCTTAATGCAATTAATGAAGCACCCATTCGAGCCTATCCACAAGGCTGACCTCAAATTCCTTACCTGGAAGGTTGCTTTACTTCTGGCTTTAACATCAGCTCGACGAGTGAGTGAAATTCAGGTATTTACTATAAAGGAACCTTTTCTACACTTCACTCAAGACTACGTGCACCTCCGAACTAATCCAACATTCATCCCTAAGGTACCGTCACAGTTTCATCTTAATGAACCAGTGACGTTAAAAACTTTCTTTCCTAACCCATGTACTCCAGTGGAACGAGCCTTACATTCTCTCGATATCAAGAGATGTCTTAAATTCTATCTTCAAAAAACAAAGAACCTTAGAAAGTCCAACCAATTGTTCGTGGCTTATGGCCAAACTACCCTGGGAAGGGCGGTGACAAAATCCACCATTGCCAGATGGATAGCATCTACAATCCTTTTCTGCCATGACAAAACTCACAGGCCATTGTTACGGAAACCCAAGGCCCATTCCACGAGAACAGTAGCAGCGTCTACAGCATTGTTTGCTGGTGTGACTCTAGAAAATATCTGCCGTATGGAAAAATGTCCACACTTTTATGAGACATCGAGACGATGCAGCAGTTGGAAAAGCTGTCCTGCGACATCTGTTACTTTGAGATATTTTCAGGTACCTTTTTCATACTTTTAACATGTAATATGTTGATATCTTTTGGTATGACAATGCAATTTTTACAATAATGATTTGCTTTCATTTTTAATGTTATTGCATTACATGCTGTTTTCTCTTTATAGATTGCATGTTTCGAATTTGAAGATTCTTTTTCTTATACCTCTTGTTAACAAGCTGTGGATGCAACTAGGGAGAATCAGCACTAGTCTTCCACCATCCGTTAACGACTGTATACTTGGTATACTGCTCGCTATTCTGATTCAGGCATGTGAATCTATGAAAGATACCCCAATACTGGATAAGAAAACAAGTTACTTACCTGTAACTACAGTTATCCAGTATTGGTGTCTTTCATAGATTCACATGCACCCACCCTCCTGCCCGTAGAGGCAGTTCTATATATTTTGGGACGTTTACTTCCCACTTGTGCTACGAAAATCTGAGGACATCGGATCTGCTGAGAGGGTTCTAGAAGGGTGCTGGTGTCTGATTGGTTGTTACCAAATTCTTGGTTCTTTTGCATAATGAGGTAGATAGACTACTAAGATATAGGCTTTAGGCCTTTTCTTTGGGCCTACTACTACTACTAACATTTTGGCACTACTTTTTATTTACCGGGGACACCCACCTCGGCGACGGGGAATGATTCAGGCATGTGAATCTATGAAAGACACCAATACTGGATAACTGTAGTTACAGGTAAGTAACTTGTTTTCTTCTACCGTTCCAAGATGGGCGTCATTTTGCTCATAAATGTAGTGACTATCTAGGAATGGTAAAACAATGATAAAGTATAAACATTAACATTTCAAGATAGATATCCACTGCAATGGATCAGTTTTTTTCCAAAAATAGACCCCCATCAGTGGCCTTTTTTATTTTTTTCCTTTTACTTTAAAAATGTATTTTAATTGCATACGCTTGCAAAACAAAACAAAAAAACATTGCTTGCATGCCAAGGACAGACCCATAGGCTTTTTGATTGGTTGTTAGGTAAACTAGTGCTGCCTTACCCTGGCCCTTTGTTTCAAATGATGACAAAATCGAAGATTCATCCACCTATTTTGAGTAGCCTGTTGCTGTGCGTTAGCATAAGGAGCCTCTCTAGATTGCAAGATCAGTGAGCCTATGACATCTGAATCTCTGACCAATGTACTGATTCATGTGTTTCCTTGAACGACTCCGACATGGTGGTACAGTAGAGTAGGAACTATTGAAAACTCCAATTTAATTAAATAAATAAGCAAATTAAACTGTTTGACTATGTACCATTCCTTCAATATTAATTCTATTGAGTCTTTTTTATCATAGAAGTGGTGTGGATTGGTTAGGTTAATTTTACTATTCTGCTTTCTGGAGTTTACTGTATTTCATTGGCAGTGCTCCTGTTTTTACTTTTTGACACAATGGAGCTTTAGTATCACTAGGCTAGAATATTGGAATACTAGGATGAGAATTGGATTATATGCCAGGAAGTCTCTGGATGCATGTTAAAGCACTCCCATTACTCTGCGTGCATGTTGAACCTTCTAAAGTACTCAATGCACCCAACAGTGATGCATTGATAGCCTTTAAGCAAATGGCTACATCACAGGACAGGAATGCTGGGCACACAATTACAGTAAAACCCAGTGCTCCTACATAGGAAATTCACACTGGAGAAACAACATGGAACAAGGTTCAAGTACAAACCATGAAGATGTACTGCAAAATTAGAAACAATTACAGAAGGCAAAAGGGCAAATTGTTAATCAGTCAGTTCAAAATACTCTAAAATGCAGCCAAATGTCAATTAGCATAGACATTGGAGGTTGAATCCTGATCTAGTGAATAGCTATAGCCAAAAATGGTATAACACAAGGCAAATAAGGAGACAAAGAGCAAATAGTCTTAGAGACTTCTTACTTTAAATGCAAGAGAGAATCATGAAAAATCTCTAAGCACTGATTCCATGAGAAGACTGACATGGAGTCTGTCTTCAAGGAGACCAAGTGAAAGGCCTATAAATCTCTAAGTATGAAATCAAACATTAGCCTGACTAGGGGACTGCTCTTATAGTTAAAGGTAAATCTTCTGGCTCACATCCCAAAAACAACAGTTCTTCTAACATTTCAGCAGTGGAGAATCAGGATGGTGTGAAGCGGCCCCATGGGTTGTACTCCTAAGGTTGTATAAATAAAAGCTAATCATCATTCAGAAGTTTCATTATGTAACACAAACTCAAAAAACAATTGAATAAACAAGTAAGACTTTTCGCATACATAGTGGAAATTACATCACAGTGCTAAACAATAGCTACTTGAAAATATGAATGAAACACAGTTCTTCTATCACAGACACCATCCTTAAATTTTGAAACATTATATGTGTGTTCCTGCCGCCCCAAGCAGATGTCACCTGTGAGCTTGTAAACTTTTACAGTCAAAATAAACATTTCCACAGAACGGTAAAACTACTTGAATTAGTAGTGTGTAATAATGAAGTATCTCAGCACGCTTCAAATAAGGTAGAGTATTTTATTTTTTAGGAAAACACAATATAACGTCTATCTAGTAAGCCTGGGTCAAACTGTCTAACTTGGAATCTGGAGCACGGGAGGTGTACCAGATTCCAGAAGGGTTTGGCAAGACACCACACATTCCCCTTCGTTGACAATTAAAAGAATAACACAAAAAGAGTAACATATGTAAATAAATAAAAACGTGTACAGTATGCATGAAATAACACAAAAAGAGTAACATATGTAAATAAATAAAGTCATGTGTACAATATGCATGAATAACATATCAATGATATAAGAATACAGACAAACATCACTTGCTCACATAATCTTTATACCAAACAGGGCGTTGCCGAGTTCTTTGCATATGGTGGTTATTCAGAATTCCACCTTTTGAAGAAATTGACTTTCTCCAATTTACTATGTTATAAGAAAGTTTGGGCGATGATATATCAGTAGAATCAGTAAACTTTTCATCAGGCCACAACCACTGAGGAATCTTCACCACTTTTGATAACTCCAAACATTTCCATCAGATAATTCTACCACCTGACGACCAAGACAAACCAGTTTCAAAGGATGAGAAAACCGAGATTCCCCAGATTTGGCAAACCTACCTTTCTTCACTCGTACCCAATCATTGATTTTAACAGGAGAAATGACAACTTTATCATGACAGCCTTGAACAGACACTGCTTTGTCGTTCTTGTTGAGCAATAAATCTCTCATCCATGTTTGACTCATATTAGACACACTCTTCCTACCCCTCATTTTTTCAAAAGGCGAAAGATCACCTATATTCCTAGGAGTATTCCTGTAACTCCAAAGAACTTCACTAATGGCTTGACTACAATGCTTGCCATTGGAAATGGCTAATTGTAACCCCTCCTTAAAGACTTTGATCCACCTCTCTACAATCCCATTGCTCTGGGGAAAATAGACGGAAGAACGTTTGTGAACAATGCCATGACCTTCAAGAAAACTTTTCATCTCGGTGGAAGTTAACTGTACCCCATTATCCGTTATAAGAGAATCAGGGAAACTTTCTCTTTCAAACACCTCATTTAAAAACTGGATCACAACTTTCGAGGTAATATTAGGAACTATTTTAATCTCAGGCCACTGAGATAATTGATCAATAAGTATGATGGCGTAAACAGGATTCTGACCCAAACACATGGGACCTGCACTGTCCAAGAAACACATTGCCACACACGAGAGGGTCTGGAAACAGGAAGATGATCATAGGATACCGTCTTCTGAGACTTATCGCTGATACAACATTCTATGCAACCTCTGACCTTACGTTCAATAGATTTGTCCATAGCTGGCCACCAAAACTCACTTCTAATTCTCCGTTTCAGACTTGTAATGCCTGGATGACCCTCATGAGCCATATCCAAGATGGTTTGTTGCAAATCAGTGGGTACGACAAGTTGTAAGCTTCTCATTAATATATCGTCCTTTAAAGACAATTCATGAGCTATTTGAAAGAAAGGACAAAGACATTCTGACAAATCTGCCTTTCTGGGACATGAAGACTTGATATGCTCGATAACTTTTTTGAGTACAATACATTTTCACATGCAAGTTTCCATTCTTTCGCTTGTATACATCCATTGGATACTTCACAAATAGAAATCACATTTTCTAAATCATTATCTTCTTCAACAACCTTGTCATCAACTACAGGTAATCTTGAAAGACAATCCGCTAGAATATTTCTTACACCAGGAATATACTCAACTTTAAAATGAAAGTCCTGTAGTTTATATTGCCATATAGCAATTCTCGAAGTGGCTCTACTACATCCTTTTGTTGTAAATAGATCTACTAAAGGACGGTGATCAGATCTGACTTTGAAGACAGTGCCATAAACATACTTTGGAAAATACTTAATACCCCACCAACATGCATGAGTTTCTTTTTCTAAAGTGGAATATTTGCATTCTGCACCCTTCAATGGGCTAGATGCAAAACCAATAGTGACTAAATGACCCTTCTGATTTTGCATCAAAACTGCACCTAATCCAACATTACTTGCATCTAAAACAATTATTGAATCATGCGCAGTATCAAACGTGGCTAAAGCAGGTGCAGAAGCAATATGACTTTTCAATTGTCTGAAGTCATTCATGCAATTGTCATCCCACAAAAACAACATGTTTTTTTTTCATTAAGGTTCTCATATGTACAGTTTTGTCAGCAAATAATGGTATACATTTTGCATAGTACTCAGCAAGTCCTAAAAAGGATCTGAGCTGGTCTTTGTTTTGAGGGTCGGGAGCTTGTTCAATGACTGATCAAATTTTGCTTGGGGGAAATACCATGTTTGTCGATTGAATGACCTAGGTAGTCAACTGATGATACACCAAATTTACATTTGTCTTTGGTTAAAGTTAAACCATTGTCTTGTAGTATGCACAAAACTTTGTGTAATATGTCAGTATGTTCACTAGAATCAGAGGCAAAAATCAAAATGTCATCTTGGAACTATAGTACATTATCAATGTTTTTAAATAACTTGTGCATTAACCTTTGAAAAAGAGGATGCAGAAATTAATCCAAAGGGCATTCTCTTGTATCTAAAAGCCCCCTCTGAGGTGATGAAAGAGGTAAGATGTTTGCTATCCTCATGAAGAGCTATTTGATGGTAAGCGTTAGATAAATCAAGAGTAGAAAATATTGAGGCACCTTTACGTTTCGTGAACATCTCACCTATATTTGGTATCGGATGTCTGTCTACCCATACATTGTTTTTTTTTTGTCCTCATTTGCCAAATCCCTCTTCTCTGAATACACCGACCACCTCGCGTGCCCCCCAGAAGAGAACAAGATTGAATTTCTCTCCCGAGCCTAGGCATGATGTCATATTGGCGGAAGATGATACACCAGAAAAGGAGAGTAATCACTCACCCCAACTAGGTATGTTAGAGCCTGTAGGATCTTGTTGGAAAAGACCGGAGATCAAAGACCCTAGATCCTTGGAGTTAATTAGGCATAATCATAGGACCCGGGGAAAAAAAAAAAAAAGCCCGGCACCCTATCTCCAATGAATCAAGAAGTCCCAGAATGCTTGATTACGTTTGTTACCCAGCCTGGCTGAATCTACTTTTGATGTCTCGATTAAGGACGTCAGCCAGCCAGCATGCTGAGGCACAGATGATTCAACCCAGACTTTACAGATCTGTCTTCTGGCCAGAAGTATTGCATAGAATAAAAATAATCTGGCTTGGCCCGTAACATTAGGATCTAATCCAAAAACAATTAATGGCAAAGTTATAGCCAAATTAGTGTCTAGAATGGAATTCAACGATGTAGTGACTTCTTCCCAAAACCGTGCAATGGAAGGGCAGTCTTTGAACATACGAACATCCGATGAATTGGGAAGATTACATTTATTGCATTTTTTATTTTGCTGGTACTTTGAGAGTCTTAGCGGGGAGAGGTAGACCCGGTGTACCGTGAATAAATGGTTCCGTCTGAGCCATGCTGGTTTCACAATTTTGTAGAGTAGGGAGAAGGATTTGATCCAATCGTCCTTGCAATGGGAACCCAATTCTTCTCCCCAAAGATCGCCAGGGAGGGTAAACTCGCCATCAATATCTTCAAGCAGACTCCAGTACCACAGAGTAACCTCTTTACCCCCCCTTTGCCGCTCTACCAGCTGTTGTTCCAGGCTACTAGTGACCCCCAAAGGAAACCCCTTTTTACCAAGATCCCTGACCCAGCTTACAAGTTGTATATACTTAAATCTTGCTAGACCCGGACCAACCTTATCCCGCAAATCATTCCATGACACGATATCACCTTCGAATAAGAGATCTCCCCACCTTGCGATTCCTGCATCCCTCAAAGGTATGGCCAGACTGTCTTTCAAACAACCCGGTAGGCCTGGGGAATCCCAAATTGGTGCATAGTTGGAATAGTAGGAGAGCCCCAGGTTCCTCCTGATCACAGCCCAAGCTTTAGGCAAGGATTGTAGGATTTTTAATTTCACCTTTTGAAAAAAAATTGGATCTCCGTATTTGAACATAAATCCGTCTAATGGTAGACCCGCCCCAGCTAACATACATTGACCCCATTGGTATACTGGATGGAGACTTCAAAAGCATCCTAGAATGAGACTACATAAAAGCCCATGCATAATATTCCAAGTCAGGGAGTGCCAACCCCCCCTTCTCTCTTCTCCTCCTCAATTTTTTCCATGCAAGCCTAGTAGCTCTGTTGTTCCAAATAAAGGAGTTAATCTCTCTCTGGCATCTATTCAAGATTTTTGAGTCAAAAACGAAAGGGATGGTGTTAAAAAGAAATATATATTTGGGCAGGATAGACATTTTAATCAGGCTTACCCTACCCATAATAGTAAGTTGGAGGTAGGCCCATGATTTTAAGAGCCGCCGACATTCCTTAAAGACCGGGTCCATATTGCTTTGTACGATTTTTTCAATATCTCGTGTTACCCAAATCCCAAGGTATCTCATGGAGGAGGTCGTCTTCAGGTGTTCACTGATGACATTCCATACCATGATTTCTGTTTTACCGGGATTGATTTCATAGCCAGAAATGCGACCAAATTCCTCTGCCCTTTTAATGACAGTAGGGAATGCTAGATCCAGGTCAGATGTTAAAATAAGGATGTCGTCTGCATAAAGTGCAACCCTCCTCTCCCACTCCTCAAATTTAAAAGATGGAATATTCGTGTCTGTTCTCAGTACCTGCGCAAAGGGTTCAATATATAAGTCAAAGAGCAAGGGAGAAAGAGGGCAGCCCTGCCTAGTTCCTCTCGTCATTGTAAAGGGTTCTGTTAACTCCCCATTGATTAGTAACCTAGCTGATGGTGCTCCATACAACAAAGAGATAGTGCGACAGAAATATTCCCCAACATTAAATTTCTTCAGGACCGCAACCAAATAACTCCAATTGACCCTGTCGAACGCTTTAGTAGCATCCAACGTAAGGGTTGCCAAAGGGAGAGAGAAGGTAGTGGCAATATCAATAGCGCCTACCAACTCCCTTGTCAAATCAGCCAGTTGTCGCCCCTTAATAAAACCGTTCTGATCCTGGTGTACTATTGAGCCAATTACACTCCCCAATCTTGCTGACAGAATAGTTGCGAAGATTTTATAATCGCAGTTAAGGAGCGATATTGGCCGATAGGAGCCGAGCTCAGTCGGGTTTTTCCCTGGCTTGAGGATCAACACAATGGTTGCATCATTCCAGGACTTAGGAGGAACCTTACCCTTAATCAAGATCTCATTAAAAAGAGCCGTCAGTGTAGAGACCAAAGTTGGTGTCAGCACCCGAAATATCTCACCGGGTAAGCCGTCGGGACCAGCTGCCTTCCCTTTTTTAAGTAAACCAATGGCTTTAATGACTTCACCCTCCGAGATTTCCTTCTCTAAATGTTTACATTGAATCTCGGTAAGAGTTGGCAACGGTATTTTCCCCAGCCAAAGATCTCTTGTGGCTTGGTCCTCAATGGTATCCTCATTATATGTGTCCCTAAAAAATTCCAGGAAAGCATTACCAATATCCAAGTTAGAGGATCGAAGGACGATCTCCCCCTCCACTTTTATCTCTCTAATATAGTTTTTAGCCTGATCAGCTTTAACTTTCCAGGCCAACATCTTTCCTGCAGTTTCGCCAAACTCAAACTGAGAGATCTTACTCGCCTCCCACCTCCTTGTAACCCTCTCTTGTAGGATAAATTCCAGCCGATTTTTTAGATCCGTGAGCCTTTTTTGCTCAGCAGCTGAGCCCATAGAGAGACCAAGATTTTGTACCACTAACTTCATCTCTGATTCTAAAGCGGTTATCTTCTCCCTATAAAGCTTCCGCCTATAAGCGGCTCTGTTGGTAATAATACCTCTGAGAAAGGCTTTCAATGTCTCCCACACCGTTGTTATAACAGCAGAATCCAAATTTATCTCTAAAAAGGTCTTGCTTTCTGCTGCCAGATAGAGTATTTCATCCTCATCTAATAGTATTGTACGGTCAAAAGACCACATAGCATGCCTAGGCTGCTGGTCACCTCTTAAAGAAAAAGAAATGGCCGAATGGTCAGACAGGTGAGGTGGGAGGTAATCTATTGAGATCAACAAATTATTTAGTGAGAAGCTAAATAATGCATAATCTATCCTAGATTTATGCTTATACCTGGAGTTCTGAAAGGAGACCCCCAATTTATTACCCGATCTCTCTCTCCATATATCCGCTAGACCCAGCTGCAACATAATTGACACCAAGGTTTGTCTAGA
This sequence comes from Triturus cristatus, assembly GCF_964204655.1. Lineage (NCBI taxonomy): Eukaryota > Metazoa > Chordata > Amphibia > Caudata > Salamandridae > Triturus > Triturus cristatus. The sequence continues at coordinate 397,614,725 of NC_140587.1, read as the reverse complement.
ACTAGATAGAACATGGGCTCTAGAACTTGTTGATTTATCCAGTTTGGTATTGATAACAATGTTGAAGTCCCCCATCCATATTATAGGGTCTTGAGATGTAACTAGATGGTTTCTTATACAATTCAAATAATGGGGGTCATCTTGGTTAGGCCCATAATAGCCCACTAATGAATACGCACGACCATCGACCAAAATTCGAGTTAGAAGCCACCTGCCACTTTGATCTTCTATATAGTCCAAGATTTGAACCTTCACAGATTTCTTGAAAATGATAATAATCCCTCGTATATTGGCATTGGGGTCGGTGGATATGAATTTATCAATCCATCTCTGCTTCCCTAGAATTTCAGAGGCTTCGGCCTTAAGAAGATGTGATTCCTGAATGACAATAATCTGCGTGGGGGAATCTCTCAAATACTGAAGAATCCGATCTCTTCTGCTCCTCACGCGCAGACCATTAACATTCCAGGATAAATACTGTACAACAGACATAGTCCCGATTATCTACCCGTCTCCCAACCACCCTAACCATCCCTTCCGTCCAGCTCACCATACGCGATTGAGAATAGCTTGGAATAACAGCCACAGTTGAGGACACCCTGGTCTTAGAGAGAACTGACAAATGAGATTTTTTAATTGATTTCCACCACCACCCAAAACTTACCCCCACCTCCCCAGGAAAACCCTCCCTTACTTCCTCTGACCTGTTGGACTGTCAGATTTGCATCCTTGAGCAGTAGCCCCATCCTCCACATGACTTACGCAAACTACCCTTCTAATTCCAAAAATAGACAGACGCAGACGCAGGGGAGAAAAAGAATAAGAAGAGAATCATTTCCTAACAGGAATAAAAGAATAGATTTCTCTTTTACTTTCTAATGTCTAAAACTACATTTGAGATATTCTTCCCCCTTTTTTTATTTTTTTATTTTTTAGTCACTCTTTTTTAAAAAAATTTATTTAACCCCTTCCTTCCATTTTTTTGTTAATTATTTTTTTTTCCGATCCTCTGTCTATCATAACATTGCTTTGGGTTTTTATATATCCCCCCTTTTTTTTTTTTTTTTTTTTTATTGCTATTTTTGCTACCCCTCCAATAGAGAAGAGATGAATTCACAACCCAAAATTAAATACTTAACTCCCCCCTTGTGAGTTCCTTGCAATGTCATTCAGCCATACATCCTCCTCCTGGGGAGATCTAAAATTGAGCATTTTATTATTATGCATCACCCACAAGAAGGCGGGGAACCTCATCTGTACCGTAGCGCCCACTGATCTAAATTTTTCCATTCTTTGGCCTAACTCCCACTGTCGATCCAGTGTGGTTTAAGACAAGTCCGACCGCACCTCAAAGGAGAACTCAGGACTCTTAACAGATTTTTCTTTTAGCGCCAAATTTAATAGCTTCTCCTTTGAAAATTGATCAGGATTTTTCTCGGTTTGGCTCTCCCAGGTTTTAAACTAAACGGCTCCCGATGAATCCGCTGTATGTCCTTCTCCAAAGCCTCAACATCCTCATCGAAGACTAAAGAAGTTTTAAGTAAATTAATCACGAAGGACTTGATGTCCCCTCCTTCCTTTCCCTCTGGGACCTTAAGAAGACGGAGATTATTTCGGCGTGAGAAATTTTCGAGAGACTCAACTTTTTCTTTCATAGCGTCCCCCTCTATCTGTAAGGACTGGATTTTATACTCGGCTTTCTCCATACCCAGTTTCAGGACATCCACGGCAGTCTCAAGACTCTCTATCCTGCCCCCAAGATCGTCAACTTTTTTTTCAAGAGATTCACATGTGGCTCTTATCTCTTCTTGATTGGTCTTTGAGGTTGAAAAATCAGATCTAATCTCCTCCCTCATTTCTGCTAGTGTCGCTATGAGGACCTCCAACGTATTTTGACCCTTTAAGCATACACTGCTAGTGTTGACAGCAGTCCCCATAGCCTCCAATGGACGTTTCTCTCTACTGTCCCCCACCACTGTGGCACTGTCAACTTGGGTGATAAGTGTTTGTTCATCACATACTGAGGGCCTTATATTAGACATGGGGTCAGGAGAGAAGTCAACCATAACTGAGAGGGGGGCTTTATTGGCACGAATCTCCAGAACTTGGGGCAAGACCTTAAAAAAAAGAGCACAGGGAGGGAGTTATTCATACTGCACTGCTCTGTATATTTTTTTCTCCCTTCTGAGAGGTGATTTTCCCTCTATTGCGCTTATGTACTTCTTTAACCCCCTCCTCCTGACTCCGACCTGCTCCTCTGTTCCGTAGGTCCCCTTCACCAACCGGATAACAACTCCTGCCTTCTTCCACGTTAAACTCTTCACTGATCCTCTCGACCACCCTTGCAGAGATTGGCACTTTCTTACTAGGGACCTGCTTGTGAAACGCACTTTTGTCTCCTTTACACACTTTCTTCACTCTTCCGATGATTTTCCCTTTGACAAGCCTACCGTTAATACTGTGATCTTCCTCCTTACTATTCTGTGGCAGAATCTTACCTTCTGGCTTCCTAACCGAGCCACGACTTACTTCCGTACTGGCCGGAACAGATGATTCTGAATCGTCCTGATTTCCATCACCCACGACCTCACCCGTGGAGACGTCTCGGCAGCCGGCATCTGCGCCTCCTGTGGGGCCGCCGAAACTCCCTCGTAGGAATCCGCGAGCCGCCACCGCGCGGCCACACCTAAGCTCCACAGCTGCCCGGCTCCACCTCGATAGGAAGGAGGGAGGCGGTGGCTTCGCCTCAGCAAAACACATCCACGGGGGTTACTGGAGAGAAGGCAAAGAAAAAAGAAAGGGAAACCCCCTACAAAGCCGAAACACCTGGGACCTCCGAAGTCGAGAAAGGAATCAAAAAGGCATTGCCATCACACAACGACTGGAGGTACTACTCAGAACGCGCGAGCCGCACTAGCCTGCGGCCACCATGTTTACCCATACATTGTTGTTAAGATCTCTTAAGTCAACACATAATCTGACATTACCATTAGGTTTGTGTGCGGCCACAACCGGAGATAACCATTCTGATGATTCTATTTCCTCAATTACATCAAGATCACACAATCTTTTAAGTTCATTTTTAACAGCTTCTCTTAAATGTAAGGGAACATTACTAACCTTGTGAACTTTGGGTACAGCATCATGTTTTAGAATGATTTTATGAACAACATTTTTTAGAAGACCCAATTTTGCAGATGAAAATACACTGGGAAATCTTTTTTCCCACTCAGATGCAGGATCGATATCAATATGAAAAATCAAATCTGAATACCCAAGTACTTGATCGGGATGGTTAGGGTCTAAAGTGATCATTAGGGGCCTTATGTAGGTGGCCTGGCATTTACCACTTCATAAATACCGAATCATACCGATTCGGTATTTATGAAGTGGTAAATGCAATGTAGGTAATGAGTCGATAAATATTACCGAATCGGAAAAATTCGGTAATTACCGAATCGGTATTTACCGATTCGGTAATGAGGCATACCTTCCCATTGATGGGAAGGTATGCCTCATTACCGAATCGGTAAATACCGATTCGGTAATGGGGGAGCACATGCAAGGGTGGCAGGGTGTCACATTGACACCCTGTTGCACCCCTGGTTCGGCCATGTGTGCACATGTGGCGCACATACATGCCCTAAGGGCATGTATGTCTGCCACATAGCACACTTAAACGTGCACAAATTTTTTTTTTTTCACCTATTCGTCATTTACCACCAACCTTTAGTTGGTGGTAAATAACGAATCCCCACACCCACCACACACTCCCCCTACATCTCATTTCATGATTCGGTATTTACCGAATCGGTAAAATTACCGAATCGGTAATATTACCGATTCGGTAAATACCGAATCATGAAATTCTCCCCCTACATCTCAAAAGCCAAAATACCGGTCGGTAACGGTATAATTACCGAAAATCGGCCGTTACCGACCGGTATTTGGCTTCCTACATGAGGCCCTAGATCTCTTTGTTGAGGCCATCCCAAAAGACATGAGCCTTCCTTTGCAACATATATTTTGGAGGAAATAGTTTTACCTTTGAAACTAAGAGTAGTTGTGAAAAACCCTAATACATCAATAGGTTTCCTACCATACCCAACCAATTTAATATCTGGAGGTGATAAACTTACATCAGGAAATTCTTTTAACCATTCGTCTCCTATGAATGTGTGTCTGGCCCTGGAATCAGCCATAATCCTCACATCCTTGTTCCCAATTACAACAGTGCAAAAAGTAGCATCCTTCATATTGCTGTTAACCTCATATACAGCTAAGAGAAATTCATCATCATTGATGTCACCTTTAACTTCTTTCACATTCTCATCATTTTGACTTTTTTGATCAAAGTTTTTATTTTTTAGCCTGTTCTTGTTTCTACACATCCTTGTGTAGTGTTCTTTTAATTTACAATATCTGCATACTTGACCTATGGCAGGACATCTTTTGTCATTGGCTAAGTGACTAGGAATACCACATTTAAAACAAATATACTCTTTTTTTGTCTTGGTTGAATTGAGTTTTAAATTTCACTTCACTAGATGTGGCTTCCTCAGGATTAGACTTTTTAACTGCATTAATTTCAGATGCTTTTTGCTCAGCCAGTTCTTTTAAACCTAGTTCCATATCTTCAAAACGATGAGCAATGTCAATAGCTTTGTCTAATGTTAAGTCTTCTGCAGCTAATAGCTTTTCTTGAAGCCTGACAACGGCAACTTTGTGTACCATTTGGTCACGTATCATTTGATCATGGAAAGTAGTGTAATTACATTTAGATGCTAATATTCTCAAATCATTTACAAATGTATCTATAGATTCATTAACCAGTTGACCCCTGCTGAGAAATTTGTGACGTGACACCACCTCATTAACTTTTTTTATATACCGTTTATCCATTTTTTTGATAGCCTGTTCAAATACATCTTATCGTCATCGGATGACGATATGCGATTCGTACTTGGTGGTAAGTGGCTTAAAATATGTCTTCCTTCCGCTCCAAGACAATGTTTTAAGATGGCTAATTTTTTTTTATCAGTATAGTCTTCACCACCTATGGCTTCAATGTATGCTTCAAAACCTTCTTTCCAACGTTTCCATTCCAACATGGGTTCACCAGGAGATGGTAGAAATGGTGCAGGGGCATTGAAACCCTCCATTAATACAGAGAAAAACAAAATGAGGTTGGAAATAATAATTATATTAGAAACATGCAAATAATATGGAGGCAGGGTTTTAATTTTTATATAAACTGTGCGCATTAGCGATTCCTCTATTAGCTATGCGCAAAAATTCCGAGTTTTAAGTAAGCTTTTGAGTTGCACAAAAAATTGTGAATAAGCTGTGCACATCAGCGATGTTTGAACCAGTTGTGCACGTTATGTTTTTTATTTATTTGCGCTTTAGAGATAAAGGAATCAGCTGAAATTGTATGAAATTGAATTTGTGCACACGAGCGTTAAATTGAATAAAAAGACTGTGTTATCCAGTTCATACGATGTGCGTGATGTTTACAGCACTCGCGTAGAACTTAACACTTGATTTAAAATCGCCGTCTAAAATGGCCGCCACATTGCGTGAAGATGTCCCAAAGTATAGCCGCCGTTACGTTTTGACGTTATGATGTCAGAGCGCTTAGTTTGTCGAGAGAGTGTGCGCGCCTGCGCAGAGAGTTGTAGAAACGTTGCTCTCATGAAATCGTTAAAAATGCATAAACGTCTCACCGGATGCTTGCCGAATGCGGGGTTTTCAGCATATACCTTGCGATGATGTTGGACGAACACCGGAACACCATGCAGGGAGCTCGGAGGATTGAAAACGACAGCTGCTTGATCTGCCTGCCGCAGGACTCCAGGCTTAAATCAGTTTTTTCCGATCGTCGCCAGTGTAATAATGAAGTATCTCAGCACGCTTCAAATAAGGTAGAGTATTTTATTCTTTAGGAGAACACAATATAACGTCTATCTACTAAGCCTGTGTCAAACTGTCTAACTTGGAATCTGGAGCACAGGAGGTGTTCCAGATTCCAGAAGGGTTTGGCAAGACACCACATAGTTATATTGCAAAACACCGAAGGACATTTTTAACACAAGCTGCACAGACCGGAACAAAAAAGCATGTTTAAAATGTTCATAGTATAACACATGCAAAAGGATTTGAGGCCTTTGTATTTCAGCTTTAAAACTTCTTTATGAAAAATGCAATACATTTAGTCTATTTGCGACCCATTCTTGTTAATTAAACATACAGTTTTATTAATTCTAGTGCCGTGCTCTCACTCTATTAAAGCCACTCTGAAATATGTTGAAATGCAAACCTTGCCTTTCTGGCACTAAAGACTAGCCTTCCATCCAGCACTGCTGGATATGATGAGCATTAGTTACACTATAAAAACAGATCAATAATTACATGTTCTTCAGTGCATTATTTAGAGGGAGACTACATCAATTCATGTTTTTCATTAATAAAGCACTGAAGAGTAATGTGCACACTAGTAATCATTCCTGAATGAACACTACAACTCTGAACGGTTTCTTTAACATTGCAGTTAAACCCACTAACAAATGGTCCTCAGCAGAACGCCTTTTTTGCTGCAACACTCCTTTTATTCTGTAGAAGTCGTGAAGCTCTTATGTGGATTTATTATGGAAACAGGGAGGTGTGTCAGTGTTTGAGTTGCTTCTTAGAATGCAAGGTGTTGTAGGCAGTGCTTGATGGTTCTGTGTTTATCTGCTTTGTAAAAAAATTTCCTGTGCTGAGTTGTGTCTCAATTAACCCTTTGTATGATTCATACCTAGTGATATCATTGTTTTGTGGTGAATATGAGGCATTTTGAATATTTGTGCTTCCCCAGGGGCCTGATGTACGGAATATCCATTCTCAAAAAGTGGTCGCAAATTGCTCACCAACTTGTTGTGAATGGAAAAGAAATTTGCGAATTGACCTGTGTATTAATATATTGGTTCACAAAATTCCAAAGAGTAGTGGGTCGCAGTCTGACCTACCTCATCAATAATCATGAGGTAGGTTGCAATTGTAACTCTCTACGACTGGTGGCCATCAGAGGGATGGTGGCCTGCTTGGGTCAGCAGACAACCAGGTCTGTGATCGCATTTTAATAAAGTAAACTTTTTAGGTAAATGACACACGTTTTCCTTAAAGTAAACAAGACCGAATTTAAAAATAAAAGTTTTTTCAAGTTTGTTTGAGAGTTTGCAGTAGTCCCCAACATTTTTTACATTTACAAATGGAAAGGGGTCAATTGGGGGCCCATTCCCATTTGTGAATTTGTTACCACCCCAATTTTTGTAGCTATTTGGAAGGGACTCTCAAAGCACCCCCATTCCAAATATCAATTTGTTATTACTTTCTAAACCCATTTTGCAATTCAGTAACATGTTAGAAAATCGTAAGACGATTTTAGTAAATTTAAAAAAGTAATTTTGCAGGCGCAAGTCCTGTGATTTTGCGAATCACAAGCTTTATGACCACAAAATTGATATCTTTATCAGGCCCTTGCTCTCAGTCAAAACTGAAGGGTAAAGCACACTCACGATGGATAGACATGCAGTGAGAATATTGAGAAAGAATGTGCATCTAAATTTTTAAATAATCTACCTCAAAGATCATTGCCTGGGCTAGTACCTCATTTTCTTTTGTTTGTACATTCTTGGCTGAAAAATTCACAAAGCATGCTTTTTTAGCCCTTCCATGGCGTTTGATGGGCAATGGAAGTACTTTTGGCATGGCTGATTTTTTTAAATAAATCTTTAATTCTGAGTTTTATAAGATACAGATTATGAATAAGAAGACGATTGTTAACTGTAAGGCAAATGTTGTGATATTTTGATAGGATGCCTTCAAAACAGTAGTCCAATCACTGGTCCTATTGAAACTTGACTATGGCAACTCACTTCTTATAGGCATCCCAAAGATCCACCTTTCGCTTCTGAGAGCAATTCTGCTGCACACCTTGTCTTGGGCCCTAGACACCATGACCACATCACCTCTGTCTTTTACCCTCTCAGCTGGCTCCAAATTGAATCAAGGAGCATTTTAAACTGGTCTGAGTCACACACAAAACTCTTCACGTTGGTGGACGAACAACCCCACTAATAAACTATCTCATGAGGTTCCTGGTCATTCAGAAGTTCAAACTTTCTACGGCTTGAAAGACTGGCCTGTAAAAAAGTCTAGAACCCTGAAACAAGCGTTTCTCAGTGCTTTCCTAAAATTTGAAACACTATTGCACCCTGCATCAGGACCAACACCTCACATCTCTCGTTAAAAAAAAACCCCCAAAAAACCATCTATCTCCTGCAACAGCATCTCAATCCTTAATCGTGGTTATGGCAGACTAATCATAGACTTCTAACCCCTTCACCTATACTTGTTGACATTCCAACTCTGTCACATCCCATTTGGATAACTTCACATTAATGTACATGTAGTATTTACGCTGTCCACTGTAACTTTGCAGTATGATGCATGTTTCTTTCGTTGATAACCTAAGTGAAGTACTTTGGTTGTCCCTTGAGGTTTCCTCGCACATGTTTTTATTGATTATGGCCAATTGTAATGATGCAGAACTGTTCTTTACTCCTGACATTGACCTGTGTAAAGTGCTCTGATACCCGCCTTAGGTCTGGTTCACCCTATATAAGACCTCAAATAAATAAATAACACTAAGTGATTATTGTACAGTAATAACAAGCGTCTCTTAAGAAAGCCCATTGGCACATTTAAGCAAATGAGTCAGCTTTCAAACATGGCCCATTAATCTTTTTTTTTCATCTTTATTTCCACTCATTATTATAACTTTCAAATCACATTTGGTACAGATGCAGCACAGAATGCGTAAAACATGAGAAGGAAAAGGAACCAAATCCATGGCCTGTGGCTTTCACCTCTTGCAGGCGAAATAGTCCAGAGCAATTCAGAATAGGTAAACATGACCAAAACAAATCTATTTGCCGTATAGTAGGTCAGAACGCATCCCGTTGCTGTGATACACTGGGGCAGCTCTCTTGGTGGCTCACTAGGACCATATATGAGAACGGAAGTGGTGTTGCTGCACCAGGCTGTCTAACAATAGAGTGATATACTATGATGGTTGGGATATGAATACTGTAGGCATCCTTCATTTATGCTCCACAATTATGATCTTGTGTTGGGAACGAAAGAGTTGAGTAACGAAGAGGTGGGGTTGGAAAGAGAATAAGATGGTATGTTCTAAAGGGGAAGCATCGTCGAACAGTGTTCACATCTCAACAGCATATTCGAGTGCCATACTATGTAATAATAGTAATAATCCACATGCCCAGTAGGCATATGCCTGCTGGTCCGGTGTTAGGCCTGTCAGCCTTAGGGTGGTCTTCCCCCTAATGTTTTGCCTTTCTTCTCCATTTTTTCTGATCTAGTGTTTTTTGGGATAGAGACTCTCTACTGCTAAGCAGTGCTAAAGTGCTTGTGCTCTCCCCTCTAAACATGGTCAAATTGGCTTATCCCCAGGTGGCATATTTAATTCACTTATAAGTCCATGGAAAAGTGCTGCTACATGTACCCAGGGGCTGTAAATTAAATGCTATTGGTGGGTCTGCAGCACTGGTTGTGCCTCTCTCTTAAGGCTCCCTTTAAAAATTGCTCAGGACTGCCATTGCATAGCCTGTGCATGCAGTTTTAAGCTGCCATTTTGACTTGGCAAAATAAACTTTTTGCCAGACCCACACCTTTCTTTTTGGGTCTCGCCTATTCTATCCCGCAGGGATGAATAGGCGAGATTATAGTAAGCAGTCCGAAAAGTCTACCTAGCTGTGGATTGCGTACAGTTCATGAGAACACAATCACGCGCATTGTCAACAACTGCCACAACCACGCGCATTCTTTACAGCTTCCATTTTCTACCAGACACTTTGTGCGCACGCGCCGCGCTCTCCCTCTGTTGCCACACGCATTCAGCTCACCAGGCTGCACACCCCCTCACTCTCCATATGGTCGCACACCTTTTCTTTGCTCTCCGCCGCGCGTTCTCACAGGCTCCTCTCCGCCCACGCGCAGTCCGAAAAGTCTACCTAGCTGCGGATCGCGTACAGTTCATGTGAACACAATCACGTGCATTGTCAACAACTGCCACAACCACGCGCATTCTTTACAGCTTCCTTTTTCTACCAGACACTTCATGCACGCGCGCCGCGCTCTCCCTCTGTTGCCACACGCATTCAGCTCACCAGGCTGCACATCCCCTCACTCTCCATATGGTCGCATGCCTTTTCTTTGATCTCCGCCGCGCGTTCTCATAGGCTCCTCCCCGCCCACGCGTCTCTCCCCTTCCGTGTAGTTCCGCCCCGCCTTCTCTTTCTCGCAACTTTTCCAGAATCTCGGCTCTGTGTGACTTACTACTTGACCTCCTGCCTCTGTGCTTTGCATTCATCTCTTATATTTATTTACTTTTGAATGTGTGTTTCATTATTTTACTTTACGCACCCAAACACGTATGCTTTTGTATGACTTTCATTCTTTGCTTTCCTGCTTACATTCTGATGAAGATCACTCTCTCTACTAACAGCACTTTTATTCTGTTGCGCCTCTCTGTGTCTTGAGATCTGCCCTCGCAAGTCGCCTGCAACTGGTCCTTCACATACACTGGCCCCTCGCACACAGACCACACACACAGCCCCGCTCGCACACAGCCCACACGCTGGCCCCTCTCACACAGACCACACACACTGCCCCCCTCTCACACAGACCACATACACTGGCCCCCCTCTCACACAGACCACACATACTGCCCCACTCTCACACAGTCCACACACACCGCCCCCTCACTCTCTGCACCCCCTCACACTCTGCACCCCCCTCACACTCTGCACCCCCCCTCTGAAACACACTATTCTATTGTCTTCTCATGTGATGATCGGATGATACCTTCCAAAGCACCTTATTCTTTAACTACCTGTTCTTATATGCAGTGCTAATCTATTCATATCTTCCACCCACCTCCTTATCAAACTCCCTGTTCTCTTTTCTTCTATCCTGCTAATCTGCTGCTCTTTTCCACCCTGCCAACTTCTCAAAGTACATGTTCTTATCTCTTCTCCTGTGCTGATCTGCTGCTCTCTTACACCCCACCTCCTTCTTTAACTACCTGTTCTCTTATCCTGTACACACACAACCACACACATCTATCTACTCACTCTATCTATCTATCTATCGCCATCACTCTATCTATATATCTGTCGCACCCACTCTATCTATCGATCACCCTCACTATATCTATCTATCGCCATCACACTATCTATAAATCTAGCTCCCTCACTCTATCTATCTATCGCCATAACTCTATATATATCTATTGCCCTCACTCTATCTATCTATATATCGCCCTCACTCTATATCTATCTATCAATCTAGCTATGTATCTATCGGCCTCACTCTATCCATCTATCTAGATATTGCACACACTCTATCGCCCTCAATCTATCTATCTATCGTCCTCACTCTATCTATCTATCTGTTGCAGAGACTTTAGCTATCTAACTCTATACCCCTCACTCTATCTATCTATCGCCCTCACTCTATCTATCTCTCGCACTCACTCTTATATCTATCTATCGCCCTCACTCTATCTATCGATCGCACTCACTCTATCTATCAATTGCCCTCACTCTATCTATATATCTATCGCCCTCACTCTCTATCGATCGATCAATCTAGCTATCTATATATCTATAGGACTCACTCTATCTGTATATCTATCTATCGCCCTCACTCTATCTATCAAACTCCCTCTATATATCTGTCGCCATCACTCTATCTATCTATCTATCTATCTATCTATCTATCTATCGCCCTCACTCTATCTATCTATCGCCCTCACTCTATCTATCTATCGCCCTCACTCTATCTATCTATCGCCCTCACTCTATCTATCTATCGCCCTCTATCTATCTATCGCCCTCACTCCATCTATCTATCTATTGCCATAACACTATCTATCTATCTATCTATCTATCTATCTATCTATCTATCTATCTATCTATCTATCTATCTATCTATCTATCTAGCTAGCTATCTAGCTATCTATCTATCGCCCACACTCTATCTATCTATCTATCTATCTATCTATCTATCTATCTATCTATCTATCTATCTATCTATCTATCTATCTATCGCCAACGCTCTATCTATCGCCCTCTAGCTATCTATCTATTGCACTCTATCTATCTATCGATCTCCCTCTAGCTATCTATCTATCACCATCAATCTAAATAATTATCTATCTATCACACAAAATCTATCTATCGCCCTCACACTATCTATCTATCGCACTCACTCGATCTATCTATCTATCTATCTATCTATCTATCTATCTATCTATCTATCTATCTATCTATCTATCTATCTATCTATCTATCTATCTATCTATCTATCTATCTATCTATCTATCTATCTATCTATCTATCGCCCTCACTCTCTATCTATTTATCTATCTATCTATCTATCTATCTATCTATCTATCTATCTATCTATCTATCTATCTATCTATCTATCTATCTATCTAGCTATCGGACTCACTCTATCTATCTATCTATCTATCTATCTATCTATCTATCTAGCTATCTATCTATCTAGCTATCGGACTCACTCTATCTATCAATCTATCTATCGCACTCACTCTATCTATCGCCATCACTCTATCTATCACAATCACTCTATCTCTCTATCTAGAGATCAACCTCACTCTATCTATCTATCTATCTATCTATATATCTATTGATCTATCTATCGCCCTCACTCTATCTATCGCCCTCTAGCTATCTACCGCCCTCACTCTATCTATCTATCGCCCTCCCTCACTCTATCTATCTATCTATCTATCTATCTATCTATCTATCTATCTATCTATCTATCTATCTATCTATCTATCGATCACCCTCCCTCTATCTATCTGTCGCCCTCCCTCTATCTATCTATCGCCCTCACTCTATCGCCCTCCCTCACTCTATCTATCGCCCTCCCTCCCTCTATCTATCGCCCTCCCTCTATCTATCTATCTATCTATCGCCCTCCCTCTATCTATCTATCGCCCTCCCTCTATCTATCGCACTCACTCTATCTTTCGCATCACCACAGCATCACTCAGCACCACCACAGCATCACTCAGGGGCACAACAAAATCACTATGCGCTACCACAGCATCACTGAACGCCACAGCATCACTCGTCGTCACCACAACATCACTCAGCGCCACCACAGCATCAATCTGTGCAACCATTCAACACCAACTGGTTCAAATTTGTTCTCTCAATATTTCAAACTTTATTACAAATGGCACAAAAAGATGTCAATATTTCACTTCTGTTCTTGGATTTTCGTCACAATAAAATACACTAAACATAATCTTCACAAAAGTTATTTACAAAAGTTTAAGCTATTGCCATTATAAATTACAATAACTTTTATTTAAGTATTAATTATTTAAAAAAATTAAAACCATTGTTATTTGTAAAATCAATACATCTAAGTCACGTAAAAACAACACATATTGCCTTACAAATGCTATAGGTGTCACATTTGCGAAAGTTAAAACTATTGGAATTGTAAATGACAAAGCTATTAATTTAGCTATTTTTAAAACCAACACATAAATACAAAATTTGGCATTTACAATACCAATAGCTGAAACTTTCCTAATGGGAGACCTATTGCATTGCAAATGCTTGTTAATACATGTGTCACCCTTAGGGAAAGCCCTGGCCAACCCAGAGGGCAGGGTGCAATGTATTTAAAAAGTAGGACATGTACGTTTACGTTTTACCTGTCCTTATAGTGAAACATTCTCAAATTCGTTTTTCTCTACTGCCTAGCTCTCCCATAGGATAGCTTTGGAGAGGCCTTATTACATTTTTTAAGTGTAAATTCCAAATTGGAATATATACCAGTTCATGTTTGGTGTCTCTGGAATCCTAATTTAAAATCCTAACTTATGGTGAAGTCAGATTTTAAGTTACAATTCTAAAAATGCCAGTTTTAGAAAATTAGCATTTTTTTTTTTGCTTTAGCCATTTGGTGTCTGCAGCCTGTCTCTGGTCACATGACTGAGTGTAGTTGGCAGTTGGGCTTTGCGTATTCCTCCTAGACAGCCACACACAGTGGGAGCTTAGGTGTGACTGGATGGGCCATCACTGACAGGATGGGAGGGGGAAGCTCAGCACAGCCTCACTTACATCTGAATAGGCTGTGTCATGTATCTACACTAAGGGCTGCATACCCCCTGCAGTTAGCCTGGAGCCAGGGCAGGCGGGCATCTGTGCACTTTAAAGGGATGCCTCTAGAAGCTTCTCCCCACTTCAAAGGCACAACTGGATATAACTACTAGACCTCAGACACCAGTTCTTCAGTACACTTCTGGGCCTGTGGATACTCTGCCAGGAAGAAGGACTGCTGTGCTGCTGAAGGCCTGCCACTCTGCTGGGCTGGACTCCTGCTTTGCTGTGCTGATCAGCTGCCATCTTGCCTGGGCGAGAACGACTGGACCTGCATCTCTTGAACCCAGAGTGACTCCAAGGGCTAGTTAGCTGACCTCCTGATCTGAAACCTCAGGGATATAACAAGTTTCCAACAAACTTGCAACTGCACCTAGACTCTGCCATCTGTGAGTCTACCCTGACAATAAGTGCCACACCAGTCCTGGATCCTTGGAAGTGGGCTTAAGGTGCTTTGCCAGCCTTTGTGGATCCAGTGGATCCGACGCATCTCCCCTGCTGCATGGTGCAACTCCGAGTTGCTGCTACTGCTGCATTGATTAGACCCATCACAAAGACATCGTCTTCGGAATCGCCACTGTGAGACACCTCCTTGGTTCAAGCCCTCACATCTCTTTACGACGGCAGCCTTGACGGCAATGGCAGACTCTGCATCGCAGCCTGGCACCTCTTCGGACCCGATGCATCTTCCCGACTTCACATTGCAAGCCCCATCAATGGGATCCTCAGTATCGATGCAGCAGGACCTCACACTGCAGCCTTGCCTCATCTCGGGCCCGAAACATCGCCTTGGCTGCAAGACGCATCTTCGATGCTTATCCATGCAACGCTGATCAACCCAGGATTTAAGATACTCTGTTCAGCAGGTCTTTTGGGGCCCCTGCAGCTGGCCCATGCTCCATCACAGTTTGCCTGAACATGTGACTTTGTCATGGTTCGGCGTGGACAGATATTCACAGTTGACTCTTCATGTCTTTTGGTGCTATTGTCTCTAAAAAAATTTAAAACCAATATCTCTGATTCTTCCAATTGGATTTTTGTCGTTTGGGGCTTGTTTTATTTGTTTAAAATTGCTCTATTTTTCTAATCCTGTGGGCTCCTTTTGTCAGTAGCGGCTGGCACAGATCAGGAGTCGTGGGGTGGGGGAAGGGATGAGGTGATGTCAAACAAAAACAAAAAAAGGTTTAAAAAAGTAACTTCTCGCTGCTCTCCCGCACGTCATCTCTGTCTCTCCTCTCCAGGGCCAGAACAGGAAGCAACCAGGCTCCCTCCCCTAAGCTAATCACAATGCTGCAATGCAGCGCTGTGATTGGTTTGAGCGCCGTGGATTGGTGCTCAGCCAGGGAATGGGGGCCTGGGCATGTTCTCCACGCAGGCTGTAATGCAGCCTGAATGGAAAACATGCGAATTGCACATGACTGTTTTGGAGTACCCTGACGTTGGTTTTCAGTAGTTTGGGGGCATGCATCACCAAATTAATTATAAGATTCAATGTCAGAGAGGAGCAGTGGCGGCTCCTCCGCTAAGGCAGAGGTGCATTGCCCCACTGACTTTAATAGGAGAAATAAAATGATAAAAAGCATTTATTATCATTTTATTTTTCCTATTGAAGTGAGTGGCTCTCAGGCAGGGTTGGCCAGAACAGGGAGAGGAGTGGTTTGCACTCCTTAAGTGTGTATGAGTGCTTGGCCGGCCAAACAGTGCTGCGCACTTTGCATCTTCTCCACCAGGCTTGCTTTACACAGCCTGGTGAGGAACATGCAAAGCTTCCCAGTCCTGTGGTTTGGCGCTCAGACCAATCACAACACTGCATTCCAGCATTATGATTGCTTATTGGGAGCCCGTTTTCTTCCTGCTCCTTCCTACAGCCGACGTAGACAGAAAAAGAGGACGGAGAAGAGGCGGTGGCCGTCCGGCCCAAGTGTTTTGTTTTGTTGTTATCTTGTTCCATTACAACACCCCCGCCCTACCACTCCCAATCGGTAGCAACCGCTACTGGGGAAGAAATAATCTTAATATTATACAGCAGATACAGGCCTGTGCTGCTTTCCGTGAGTTTCTGCTATGTGACAACCCATAAAGGGAGTTCTTTAGGATGAGGCCACATATAGGATGATTGTGGCAGGCGTATAGCTGTGTGATAGAGTTCTATGGACAGTAGGTTGGGGCTGCCAGACTTTCTGTATGCTATTGATTTGGAAGCTTTCATCCTCCGCTTTGTGGTACCCAAGTGAATGTCTTGATGTCTTAGTCTACAATCTTTAATGAGAAAGTGGGGTTGGTAGTTGTAACATCTCTGGGACAAATCTAAATCGGTGGATCGCCACCATTTTGACTGCTTGAATTCTGTCCCAGAGAGATAGATGCATATGAGACCATTTGGCAACTCCATTTTTGCATTGACTATGAGCAGTACTACATTGTCAGAGATGTTAAGTTATAACCCTCTGCTCATGTACACTTACAGATATTTAATTATTCCGGTGTCCATTGAAATTGGTAACTGTTAGGAATGGGGTCTCTAGTTGGCAGAGGTATGCACCTTGTCCAAACAGGGACCCGCACTCTAGTCAGGGTAAGTGTAGTACACACTAGATATTTAGATGTGCTCACCCTCTAGTAGCTCGGCACAGAGCAGTCAGGCTAAACTAAAGAGGCAATGTGTAATGTATTTGTACATACACACACACACAGTTACACTGTGAAAACACCACAAAAGTACTCCACACCAGTTTAGGACAATAGCCAATATATATCAGAGTAAAACAAGACAAAAACTACAAAAATCCAACATACACAAGTCAAAATATTTATTTTTCAAGATTACATTGAAATGCAATGCTTAGAAATCAATAGCTCCTAACTGGGGCTATCTGGTCACGCTTGACTGAAAAAAATCCAAAAGTTCAGTCCGACCATAATGGAGCGCGGTATGGATACAGGACTCATGCAGTCTCGCTGATAGTACCTTGGATGCGTCAGAAATCAAAGATGATGCAAGGTGCAGAGGAGGTGAGGCGTCTCAGATGCAGGTGATGCTTTGGTTCCTGGTGCAGGGCCTCGGTTCCTGAAGGTGCTCACACTTGCGGATTTGGACAGATCCCAGAATACTCATTGCTAACCTAGCCACTGACAACTAAGACAGCTACCTGACCGGGTGGACAACCCTCACCAGAAACCACACAGCGACTATCATGTAGACCATTCACAAAGTGGCCCCAACGGACCCATGCCCCCACCACATCTACAACTTGGGAACATCACCAATCAACACCACCCTGACCCACATCATTAACATCTCCATCACGTCTGTCATTTTCGTGGATGAATGGAAACTTGCAGATGTCAACACCCTCCTCAAGAAGCCCAAAGCCAACCCGAGTCAACTGAGCAACTTCTAACCCATCTCCCTGGTCCCATATCTAGCCAAAGTGATTGAGAAGGCCATCAACCAGCAACTCACAACCCACTTCTGTCACCATCTTATAGACAACACTCAGTCAGGATTCAGAAAGAACCACTGCACCAAAACATCGCGGCCACCAAAGACATTCAAATCATCCTGGACTGAGGAGAAACAGCGGCCCCCATCATGCTTGACCTTTTTGCGGCTTTTGACACCGTCTCCCAAAACACCCTCATCAGAAGACTCCACGAGATTGCCATACAAGGATCTTCTCTCAAATGGATCTGTTCATTCTGCACTGGAAGAAACCAAAGGGCCAGGCTGCTACCCTTCACATCAGAGACCAAGAAACTAATATATGGAGTCCCACCCTTTTCAACATATACATGACACTGCCAGTTAACATCATCCGATCACAGGACATCACAGTTATCTCCTTTGGCAATGACACCCAACTTATCTTCTTCCTGATGGATAAGTCAACCACCACCAGGCCAACTTCACCAACTGCACAATCATTCATAACAGATTGGATGCAAACCAACTATCTGAAGCTCAGCTCCCACAAATTGGAAGTTCTAGTCTTCGGCAACAAGACCTCCCCATGGGAAGCCACCTGGTGACTATCGGAGCTAGGACCAACACCCACAACCATATACCACGTAAGAAATGTAGAGATCATCCTAGATGACAAGCTCAACATTGCAGCTCAAGTCAATGCTGTGTGCTCCTCCTGTCTCCACATTGCATGCATGCTGCGAAAGATCTTCAAGCGATTGCCTTCAGAACACCAGACGGACTGCCCGCAAGCACTAACCCCCAGCAGGCTGCACTACTGCAAAACTCTCTGCACTGGAATTGACAAATAACCCCTACACAGACTCCAGACTATCCAGAACACCTCCACAAGACTCATACTCTACCTCTTATGCC
Source organism: Triturus cristatus (assembly GCF_964204655.1). Taxonomy (NCBI): domain Eukaryota; kingdom Metazoa; phylum Chordata; class Amphibia; order Caudata; family Salamandridae; genus Triturus; species Triturus cristatus. Next base: position 397,596,119 of record NC_140587.1, on the reverse strand, counting down.
ACATCCACAACACACTGCATGTAAAGAAGTTTTACTGGCTCCAGGTGCGTTACACAGGTCCGCATCCCCCGCGGTGCGGGGGGTCCCAGCTGCAGAGGGCTCCCTCAGCACAGTACTTAGGCCTGAGAGCTCCAAGGGGGCCCCTCCATGTGCCTTGCGGGGGGGCCCTCAACTTTCGTTACACCACTGACTGGCTCCCCATTCACAAGCACAGCCAATTCATACTTCTCATACACATACAAAGTCCTACACAACACAGGACCAGAATACCTGAACAGCTGCATATACTTTCACCAACCTTCCAGACACCTACTCTCACTCCCACATACTCCCTGCATCCGCAAAAGCAAAACTGAATGTCACTTATTACCTACATCGCACCCAAGACATGGAACAACCTCCCTCAATACATGAGTCTCCTCCTCACTTCTTGATTTCCACAAGAAGCTTAAGACCTGTTTCTCCATATAAGCATCTTGGGAACCATACATCATCATCATCATCAACTTTTTTTCGATCACATGTATCTAATAAAGTGCAAGGTGCCATACACTATAAAAAGCAGTACAAGCAATAAAAAAGACAATAACAAAGTGCAGTATACAACAATTATTAAATCAATTGAAAGCTAAAAGACACTTTCTATAAAGTGGCCCATGGTTTGATGTGCAGGGAATAAAAACTATATAATGCATTTAGAACGTTGGATCCATAATGCATACCAACATTTTGCCAGGCAAAAAAAAACAGCCACCCTGCGAGTGTCGGTAGCTGAGATTCTCATAACCTACAAGTAATGACCTGGTCCAATCAGTTTACACAATGGAACAATCCATTTGCCCTGCAAGATTCTGTATTGGGGGCAAAAAAATGACAAGTGGACTATTGATTCTGGGCTTGTCTTACATGCAGGACACTGGTCATCTGTGGCAGTCTTGTTACTCCACTTTTTACAAAACAGTTTGATGGGTAGGGTTTTAAAACGGAATTGGATAAACAATTTAAGTGCCAGTGTAGGTACAATTTCATCAATTGTTTCCTCGTAAAATGGGGCTACTTTAAAATTAATAAAATCCAGGCTCAAGGTGCCCACTAGTTTGGTCACCTCCTTCACTATAGTAGAGTTCCAGTAAATCTCTTTGACCCTACATTTTGGGATAAACACAATCTTTCAGGAGTGTACCAACCCTTGGGAACCATACACCTACATACCTGCCCAAATGCTTGGATATCCTCTTGGGTGAATAGTTCACTATACACACCAACATACCAGAGCATAATACTTACTCTTTTACCTAGGACTGTCTCTATGTGAGCTGTGCAGTGAGCATTCTTATCACCTTCTTGCCCTTCTATTAGTGGTGGGCATCGAGTCTGTAGAGCATGTATTTAGCTTTGGGTTATAAAGTGAATTAAGTTCCATTTAGCTTTTCTCTAACTGGCATCTGTTATCTAGATGGTTGTACACAGTTTAAGCAGTTCTACATGTTTATATTGTCTTCAAGGACAGCTCGTTGTTCATGTCTCTATTGTTAATGACAGCATCTCTCATAATTTGGCCTATGATGGTAGCTTTTGCGACCGCCCAGAGTGTTTCCGCTGAGGTCACCAAGCCTTTATTATCCTTCAAATATGTCATGACATGAGTGTTGAGGTGTGCCTTTGTTATGGCCATTTTGTAATGGAAAATATTGGGGCGCCAAGGTTTCTGAATCAGTTTGGATGGTTCCAAGACTACTGTAATATGTATTGGTGAGTTGTCAAATATTAATCCCTCTAGTATAGTGCAATCTAAGACGAATGCTTTTGTTTGGTGGGAGGCAAGGAAATAGCCTAGTCTGGACTGAGTACCACAGACACCTTAGAAGTAAGAATATTCTTTGTCTGAGGGATGTAACAGAGGCCAAATGTCCAGTAGGCCTTGCTCAATAAGGATCTCTCTAATGATCACCCTATCCCCATTGTTGGGGGAGTCAATCGGTCCATTGCAGTCCATAACTGAATCCATCGCTAAATTACAGTCTCCTCTTATAATCGTGTTTTCCACACTAGTATGGCCACTTCGCACCTCCTCGAACTTGCTTGGGAAGAATTCCCTTAAGGGTCTATCTGGGATTTGTGGTAATTGTATGACTCTCTTAACCCAGTCTCTCCTGAGTTTCTCTGCTTCATTCTGTGATAGGTGCATTTCCTGTAGCAGTGGAATGTCCACATGCTTAGGGGATAAATAGACCAGTGTGTTTTATGTAGCGGGTCAAACTGTTGACATTCAAGGATAGCACATTGAGGGGTATGGATGTCATCCCTGACAGGACGGGGGGGGGGGGGGGTGGACAATAATACCCCTAGATCTGAGAGCCTGGTGCTCAATGTAGATGGTGCAATAAGAAGGGACTCCCTCATCCAACGTAGGTCAAGGCAATGCACGATTACGGATTGTACACCAAAAATGTGGTGAGGTGAGGAGGGGATGGGATGCTTAGCAAAAGAAGGTAGGATAATGGGAAAGGAGTGATGTAGACTAGGTAAGTCTCCTAAAATGGGATCGATTCAGTTGCGGGCTATGGAGGCTGGAATCTAAAGTGTGTATCTGGAAAAGTTACCTCCTAGACCATAGATTCAAAATAATTTCATACAAGAGGAGCTATAACATTCTACCTTTGTCAAAACAAAATTAATTTGGTGAATTTATAAAAAGTGAACTAATACAATGCATGAAGCATAATATCTGGCTCGTGTGCAGTAAATAAATGTTTAGACGGGTGGTGGTTGAAAAGAAAAAAAAGAAAAATACGGGAAACCTTAGGATTAATATGAAAGAATCTTGATTCATGTTTACACATTAATTGTTTTGACAAAGGGAGAATGTTTTAGCTCCTCTTGTATGAAATTATTTTGAATCTATGGTCTAGGAGGTAACTTTTCCAGATACGTAGACTAGGTAAGGTGACATGATGTAATAAATCACAGGTGTGAACTGCTGGCGTGATTGACATTCTAATTAAGGTATCAGTGCACAGTTCACATGGTAGGAGCGCCTAAAGAACGTTAAACGCAATAAACGTACTTTTTACGTACACCATTATGCATTTTTACATTTCTTCTAGAACCTCATTCACATCTCTGCTACGCTTCTCTTCAGTGTATTGTTCGTAAGTGTTTTACTATTTCACACTAGCAGTGTTGCTTCGAATTAACTTTTAGGTGCATTCCTTTTGATGCCCCCCCCCCCCACATTGCATTGTATTTAGAGTAGATGCAAACAAGTGGATAAAAACATGTGGCCCAAATTCACTACAGATTGAAAAGATAATGTAATTAATACCTTGATGTATACTGAAAAAAAAGACACAATTATCCTGGTCTTTTGGTTAATTGCATTTAAGTATGTTGCTGTTAGCTAAAAGGCATGCTCCGATTTTAACGTGAGGTATGAAGTATTCTAAGAGACCATTTCTCAAATCATGACTCGCGTTATGCACAATGCTTTTAAAATTGTGTTTACGGCATTGAATCAAGCGTAGGGTAACTTCGCACGTCACCTTACCGCTGTTTCCGGGGACTCGTACAGAAACAAGGGGAGAAGTAAAGTCAGTGCTTTCAGCGTGAATACATTTGTAGTGAATAATCCTCTTCTGCCACGGTTTGGTGCCCGTCTGAACAGTCTCGTTTTTAGACGTTTTAGGATATGCAAGTCGGTAGGTCCTGCCCTCAGGCGACGGCCTAGAATGTTCTTACTCCGAGGCCTCTGAATTTCTAGTGAAACAGCCTCGTGCTTCTACAGTCCGAAAGAATGTTGGTAGATCAAACGTGAGATGCCTGAAGGAAGATTCCTGTTATTAATGCAGTAGGATGCCATCTTTTGCAGCAATAAAAGGTATTTTTTCCTCGCAGGCCTTACACCAGAGGGAGAGAGTGTTTGACTTAATTCTTCACTCCATTGGCTAGTTGAACGTTGCGTCTCTGTACTAATTTATAATTTTTGACTGCCTGAGGAAGAGGCAGGCGGCTGTCTAACATTTATTGTGGTACATGAAGCACGCATCTGATGTTTTTAACCTGGCTACCGATCATTCCCCAGCCATATGTATGCATGGGTCTCAGTGTGCATCCGAAAGTGCACCGGGTGGTGCTAGATAGAGCAATGGTGCAAGTGGGTGCAAGTTGCCTTTGAGCAAAAGAAGGGAGATGGAGGACCCAAGTACCTCTTCACACAGCACTCTCCTCATGATAAATATTCCAGAGGTCCCTCTGCATCTTATATGGAGGTAGAAGTGGAAACAGCCTAAGGGACTTCAGAATCCTCCTGTCCCCTTCCTATCTGTTTGTCATAATATCACAGTCCATTGTGCCATATGTCATACACAGGTGATGGAGGAATACGTTTGCTTGTTGGCCTTCTTTAATGATGCCTGTGAGATTTTTAGGTTCTGCTTACTGGTTCAAATTCTGTAACTCTCACGGTCCTAAATTCCCCATTCATCCCTCCCCCACCCCACGATTTTCATCTGTGAACTGATAGTTTCGATCTTTGTATTCTTGGAGCTAATCTGTAATCACTCTATCCAAGATTTTGTTAGGGCATTGCACGTGGAATATTGGCCAATAGTTAGATAGTACTAGCAGATCTCTCCAAAGGTTTATTAAAAAGCAGTGTGACGGTTGCAGCATTAATTAACCAGGAACTGGACCCTTAGCAGAGGATACCAGATTATATCTGTTGATGGAAGTAGAGTAAAAGTTGGATAATGCATGCTGCAAAGCCATGCTCAACTGGTGTGTTAAATGCTTTAATCTTTGCAGCTAGCCTTTTTTCTGCCTAATCCATATTTTTTTAACATCACATCAGAGTTTTTGGTTTTGCTCGAGAGGTTCTTTAGTTCTTTTTTCCCTGGCTGTCATTAGAAATTTGTTTTAATTTGGTTTGGAACATTATTGGTGAATTTGACAATATAGCCTTTTTCTCGCTGGTCACAAGTTTAAGTTTCCCTCTTTGTCTCTTGCTTGCAACCAACCATGTTTGTTTCACAGGCAATTTGTACAATCAATGTTACCACTTTTGACAATGCTTTTTTACTCTGGGTGCTTAGATGATTACTTTTGTTGGCTTCTCAATTTGCTGCAATCAGCTTATTCAGTGGGGCGGTTATGTTACAATAATTTTTACTTATCAAGCTGTTCAAGTTGGACTGGTTGCTGAAATTTCTTCTGCTGCCTTATACATATTATTGAATTTAGCCTTATTTAGTTTGTTGATTCATGTGATGGAGATGGGTTTTCCTCAATTTTGAGGCATGGGTGTGGGTAATTTATCATGTTTACTGGTTTAGGGCTTTCATTAAAGTATTTGACCTAACTCTGAATGTACATGCATGCTGGATGATGCAATGTTGTTGGTGAATACTAGGTTGAATCAGTCGCGCCTGTGAGCTGGCTATCAACGCTTTGGCTTAAGCCTAGCACGTTCATGTTTTAGGCAAACGGCTTATTGTCTGATCTTTCAACTCACATGTTGAGGTCTCTAATAACCATGATTGCCTAAGGTGAAGTCTGAAAATCCAGTAAATCATTCAGGAATCTGGCGTTCGGTCCTTGAGGTTGGTATATCACTGCAATAATGTAGAATCTGTTTTGGTTTGTAAACATCTTGCAACCACACAGTCAAAGGGACAGCTAGATGTGATTGGCTAATCTGAGGAGGTGAGATTTGGGAACTAAATGACAGCAACCTCCCAACCAATTATGTCTTCTCTAATGTTATAGTTTAAGTTTAAGGCCAGAGGCCTTAGGTAATTGGAGGTTGGACCATCAATGAATTAGGTTTAGGTAAGGCAAAACAGGCTTAGGCAGAATGATGTGTGTTGTGTAAGTGTTTGTGAATCATTGTTAATTAGGCCTCGTTTGAAAGGTGGTGTAGTTGTCAGAGTAACAATATATCCAGGCTCAGAGGTTGATTGTGTTAGGGGTTGTACTCGTTTTTCTAGTGAGTCAGACAATTGGGTGGAGATGAACAGAGAAAACTTGACGTCAAATTGGATTCCAAAGACAAAACTTAGAAAGAAGTGTCTTGGATTATCTTGGTGATCTAACAGATTCATCTGGGGACTGTGGTGGTTCTCTTAATGCCCTTTGGCAGGCCAACTGTTGCTTGATTCATATGTGTAGAGCATTCCAGGCAGAAGAAGTAATGTAGAGGTTGTTAGACCTATCAGTCTTAGGGTAGTCTTCCCCCACATTTTTGCCTAACTCCTCTATTTTTGCTGATCTCTTTTTTGTTGGCCTTAGGACTCTGTGCACTTTAGCACTGATAACCAGTGTATGTGCTCATGCCGTAAAACATGTTAACATTGGATTACACGCAAGTGGTACATTTAATTTACTTATGAGTCTCTAGTAAGTTGGTACTGCAAATGCCCAGGGGCTTTAAATTAAATGCTACTAGTGGGCCTGCAGTACTTGTTGTGTCACCCACTGAAGTAGCCACTTCTAACGTGTCTCAGACCTTCCAGTGCAGCCTGTGTGTGCAGTTTTCAACTGCCAATTCGACTTGGAAAAAAAAGCCTTTTGCCAGGCCTAAACCTTCCTTTTTAATATAAGTGTTACCCTAGGGTAGGCCCTAAAAAACCCATATGTCAGGGTGCTGTGTGTTTGGAAAGTGGGACATGTATCTTTTAGTTTTACATGTCCTGGTAAAACTCCTTAATTCATTTTTAGCTACTACAAGGCCTACCTCTCCTATAGCATAACTTTGGTTACCTTATGAAATTTAAAAGTGCTAACTTTTAATTGGGAGCATGTAGGAATGTCCAGTTTTGTGTCAAAGAAATTGTAATTTATAACAGTGTTTATCGGTAAAGTTGGATTTTAAGTCATAGCTCAGAAAATTCCACTTTTAGAAATTTGAAAAAAGAACAATTGATGGATGGAATGCTGAACAGTATCAAACATTCACCGCCTGTACAGATATCTGGGCCTAAATCCATTGTTATTTTTGCTCACCATGCCATTCCAGTTTGGACCCAGCCATATGCAAATCAGTCTTGACCCTGCGCCCCATGGGAACAGTCCAGGCTGAACTGCCAGGCCAAGTTCTCTCTGGAATGGAAACTGGAACCTAACTCCTCAGTAGGCCTGGGCGGTAAATTCCGTTCCGCTCGCGGAATTTGGGTAATTTTGCGTTCCCCAGAGAATTCGAAATTGCCAAAAATTCTGCGATTTGTGGCTTCGCGGAATATTTTGCTTGTTCGCACTTTCAAAATGCGTGTTCGCGAGATATTTCTCCCCGAGCATGCAAACAGCGTTCGCGAACAAGAAAAAAGCACCGCAAACGGGCGAAACAAGCAAATCCGCATGTTCGCGGAACTTTTGCGTGCTCGCAGAGATTTTTTACCGTTTCGCGAAGCTTTGCGTAGGGCAACTACGCAAATTCCGCCCCCCCCCTTACTCCTCAGTACTCTTCTGGACCTGTGGAAGACTCGGAAAGACAGCTGTGCTGCCTTGCTGCATGAGTGAATTGGTCTGGACCTACATCTTGATTTCAGGACCACCAGAGTGACTCCATGGGCTAGTTGACTGGCCTCTTAATCAAGGCATCAGGGACAGAAAAGGCAAGCAGTGCCAACCCATTCCTGGAGCCTTGGAAGTGGGCCTGAAGGTGCTCTATCAACCCAGCTGTGGTCAAGGCTGAACTGACACAGCGAAGCTCCACTTCGGAACCGCTGGTGTGCAATGCATATCCGACGCAGGACCCCGCAGTTCTTCGGAACTACCACTGCATGATGCATCCTTTATGCACTACCTCGCATCAGAGCCACTGCATCTCCTCGGAACCGCCACTGTGTGACCCATCCTCAGTGCAGAACCTTGCATCTCAGCCCACCAGCTCTCTGGAATCACCACTGCGCATCCTCAATGCAGGACCTTGCATCGCAGCCCGCAGGTCATCGTGAAGCATCCGCCACACAGGATTTTGCAACGCTCCGCAACCTGGATTTAAAGTACTTTGTTCAGTGGGCTTAACTTGGTTTCTGTATCCAGCCCATGCTTTATCATGATCGGCCTGAAATTGTGACTTTATCCCGCTCGGCTGCGATCAGATAACCACTGTTGGCACTTTGTAAATTCAGGCACTATTGTCACTTAGATCTTAAAAGTTGCATATCTCCAGAGCTACTGATTGGATTTTGGACGTTTTGGTCACAAATAATGTTTACAATTTTACTCTACTTTTTCAAAATAGGTGTGGTGTAAGGAAAGGCCTCTTTTTCATGATCACCCCCAATTTTCAGACTAAAGTGCTGGTTTTTCAACTCTGAGTGTGCACTGAGGACTGATGACCAGACCTCAGTGCCAGTGTTCTAAACCCTTACAAAATGTATGTTGAATTTACTATCCCAGATTGGCATAAGCTGACTTACTTATAAGTCCCTAGTATATAGTACCCAGGGAAAGTAAGACAGAGCCGTCCCCAACCCCCCCCCCAGGACTGCACCACTGAATGTGCTGCTCTGTGTGGTTAAATGACTCCCACCCTGTAACCTATAAGAGTAGTTTTAAACTGCTAGTTCAATTTTGCCTTTTAAACCAATGACAAAGCCCCATTACCCTTAACAATACGTGTATGTGTCCCCTAAGGGAGGCCTATGGAGACCTGAGGCAGGTAGCGTTATTTTATAAAGTAGGACATATACTTTTAGTATGTCCTAACAGCAAAACTTCCAAATTGTCGTTTTTGCTGTGGAAAAGGTAGTAGCCCCATTGGCTAACACAATATTACCAGCTGACCTCTATGTCCAGCTAACTTCTGAATGGGACTACCAAAATGGGTACTGCAGTAGTACCTAAGTATGCTCAACCCAGGAGTGTCGTCTGAGCCTAGATTGGTTGCCAAAGAGGGACACCATCCATCACCAAAAGGATATCGCTAGACTCGCTCTGTACCGAGAGTGGTAGCCCACCTGTAGCTGAAATTCTCCTAGCTTGAAGAGTATTTCGAGGGACATTGACCACTGTGACTAAATTTGTCCCATCTTAACCGTGGACTGAGGAATAACCATAAGGACATCCCCGGTTCAGAGCATTATTCAGCATCCTCAGTATCCTCCATCCCCAGCATCAGGACCACTCCGTTGAAGTTTATGGTGGTCTTGATGTAAAGTGTGGAAGCAGACTTGAGACTGCTTTGGTGACCAGGTAACTGTCCAAACACTCCTTAGTGGCCCCTCTGACCTTGTCTCTATTGGATTTGTTCAACCTACTTGGGCTTGAGTAGCCAAACAAAACTCTTCCATACTTTAAAAAAGTTTTTATACTTTACGGTTATCAATGCTTATGTGCACTTTGTACTAAAAAGCTGTGATTTACGTTTCACTTGAAAATCGAGCAGCAGTTCCAGTTCAGTTGAAGAGCCAGGTCCTGAGCATCTTCCTGAAGGTGTCCAGGGATGGGGCGCGGCAGATGTCGATGAGGAGCTCGTTCCAGGTTTTGGCCGCGATGTAGGCGAAAGCTCTTCCCCCTGTTCTGGCTCTGTGGATGTGTAGGGTTTCGGCGAGGGTGAGGTTGGTGGAGCGGAGGTTTCTTTTGGGTATGTGGAAGGCGATTCTCTCGTTGAGGTATTGGGGTCCTGTGTTGTGGAGGCTGTTGTAGGTGCGGGTGAGTATCTTGAAGGTGACTCTCTTCTCGATGGGGAGCCAGTGGAGGTTCCGTAGATGTTGGCTGATGTGCTCATCAGGGGATGCCGATGGCTAGTTTTTTAACTCTTTTGTATGGTCTGTTGGATTGTAGATCATAATAAGTGTTTCTTTCATCCTTTTGAGGTTTTGAAATATCTCTTTGAAGGATTTTGTAATGTGTACGCTTGCCTTGTATCACGATTGTGCCATTGGATTAACCTATGTTTTATCATACATTTTCTGTTCTGTGAGCGTAGGAGTTGCCAACAACATTTGCTTGGATGCCCCACTTTTTCGGATCGCCAGAGTTTTTATACCAAACAGGCTGGCCAATAATTATTTTCCCATGCCTTGGTGTTATAATGAAGTAACATAAGCTTATTTTGTCAGATTTTATGCTGGTATTAGACATGCATGATGACAACTAATGTGAAATTTTTAAAAATGAAATTTAAATCCTTCCGATTTCTAGTAATGACTGTATATAGAAAAGCATTACGAATGAGAAAATGGTTGCTGAAATTCCTGGAATTCTGTTGGTGAATTGGATGTTTACATTATATATTAGTGTTAGTTGGTGAAGGTGTGGTTAAATGTTTTGGAAGCAACCCTCACATCCACTCCCTTCTCCTGTTGGTTAGTTTCGTCACGGAAAAGGTTGTCGGTTGTGTTGACAGATTGAGTGCCGGAGCTTCTCAATGACATGTGGTGCATGTATATTTTATAGGGTGCATGGGAATTATACAGTCCAAAGCTAGCTTAAAGGCAATGGAACGCTGCGCGTTGGAGCAATTTCAAGGGAGCTGTAAAAGACGGAAAGGGCGGCAGTATGTGCAGTGTGGAGGAGGTTTAGGGTGCCGAAAGGAAATCTATGAGGGACTTGCAGTGGGGAAAAAGGTCCCCTTTTGAGTTGGGAGAGATGAGAAGAGGGAATGCAGTTGTCAACAAAGCTATACTGAGAGCTGGGAGAAACGTAAGCATATATGGGTTGTGCAATAGTCCTGGATGATAAGGTAATCAAAATAATAAGGTGATATTAGCAATGTTAATGGATTAAAATAGTGCTAAATGGATGAATGCCTTATAACTACTAGCAAGTTGCATTATGAGATTGATGTGAAGTTAACGTTTGTGGCAGACTAGATTGTGTAGCAGTTAGCACCACCCGGGTGTGTTTTCTCTGCATTTAATTTTGGATTACCGTACACCAAGCTGCTGACCCATTGGAACAAAAGTGTTGGCATTCTATTGGATTACCGTACACCAAGCTGCTGACCCATTGGAACAAAAGTGTTGGCATTCTATTTTCTCCCTTTACACTTGAAAAGTAAACACTTTTTCTGTCACATAAATAGTACTTATTTTAAGTGCCTAACAGTTTAATGCATTGGAAAAAAGGTTTTGCTGAAATTGCTGTTTCAGGGGATTTGCTAAAGTGTTGCACCTGTCAGCAAAGAGCTTGTCGAACTCGGCAGCATTTTGATAAAATGGATGCAGAGGTTTTGGCAGAGTGCCTCACAGTAGATTAGATGAATCGTGGCTGGAGAGTGCAGGCTGCCCCCTCTGCTAACCACAGAACTGTTAAGAGTGTTAGTGAACCACAGCAACATGAGAAATTGCTGTAAGTATCTGCTGGTTGTCACCCTAAGGGACCCAGACAGGTCACTGACTTTGAGGGGCACTGATGTTAGCTTTTTGGTTTATTTTATTAAATCTGTCAAAGCATGTCCCGTGTTGTGCACTGCCCTTCACCTCATTGTTTGTTAGTGAAAGGAATAAAGACTGCAGTGAGTCTGCCTGTCTGTCTCGTTGGTAGAAACATTAAAAACTGTGTTTTGAAACACGTCGAACAAACAGCACATTTTAGGAAACTCGCTCCTGGTACGTTGGCACCAAGATGAACACATACTTTTCTAGTTGATCATATAGAACACCGTGTTATAGAGACCGGATAGCAGGCAGGATGTTGGCAGTGCATCACACTGCAAGCCTATTCATAAATATATAATGCCCATCACGTAAATGTGCTTATGATTGTGATTATGCTTTTAGATTTTTCTAATGTGCTGTTCTTTTCTGCTGCCAAACTCTCTGCTTCGTAATGCATTGGGGAGAAAACTCAATGAAGGTTTTGCTCATGCAACACTCGCTCTTCAACTCTGTGATGCCATCAGCTATTACTCTTAAGATCCTGAAATGCTCGATTTGGAATATCAAACAGTGTGTGGTGGTTCATACTCAGACACCAATTACAAATACAGGAAAAGTAAAACCTTCCTCATGCGTACGTGCTACCCCAGGTTGGAAGCGATCAAACTTAGGTTTGCCAAAAAAACAGCATTCTTTTACATTTCTCGGTTTCTAGCAATATGCAGCTAGCATTAAAACAACAAAAGGTTATGACTAAAATGCTTGCAAAATTCTCATCTGCTGTAATTCCTCCAATTACATTCCAATCCATAGTTTTTTGGCTTTTTTTTGCCACTGCGCCCCCCCCAGACAGGGACCAACTGTGTGGAATTCAGTCTTGGTTCTCCTCCAGTAGCAATAGTCCAGCATTAATTCTGCGGCCAAGTCCTCTCGGAACGGCAGCACACGCAACCCAAGACTTGTTCCATATTTTTTAGGCCTCATCATTGAGTTAGAACTTGGATATTACAGCCCAACGAGCACTGGGCATACCTATAGGCATGCGTATTGAATTTATGGTATCATATTAAAACAAAAGGAGGTAGCTAAAATACTTGCAAAAATCTCAGCCACTGGCACTCTGATGGTTTGAGACTAACTGCATGCGAGTACACAGTTCAATGGCATGACCCACTCTGCTTAGTTAGCTAGAAAGGATATGTTATGTTTCCCATGTCCTAATCTCAGCAATCCCATTTTGGTTGCAGTTTTCCAGATAGGCCAAAATGGTCTTTACAATCCGCCTTATCCATGTGAAATGTTACTTATTTCATGCACATTCCAGGGTCTGGGGTGTTGTGTAGTTCCTAAGAATCCCCCGGGCCTGCGCGTTTTGGATGACCTAAACTGGGGGCTTGGTGTCCTAACCGATTCTGGACACCCTCACAGGATAAGTCAGCCATTAGACCAGCTAGCTCTACAGTGCCACTACACCCCCTGTATCTCACAGGGGTGTAGGTAGTTATTGGCAACCACTGAACATGACAACCCTGACCCCTCAGGGATCGTGGAAACAGTAGAGAACCTTTCGCTCAGTCACTCGTGCTCACCTATTCTCAGAGAAGTATACAGAGAATACAGAGTGGGGCATTTTCAATATGTTAATTGAAGCAACATTATTCTTGTATAAAATACGTGTGCAGCACTGATTCATAGACAGAAGCAGATAAAAGTGATTACATGCACCAAAAGCATGAAGATATAGTTCTAGTATGGTGCTAAGACAATGTATATAAGCAGGCACATAAAACAAGGCAGTAATCGAGCATACTCCTACTATGCTAACCCTACTCTAAGTGTACCTAGAGTGTGTCTAGGTGTAGAGCCAAGAATCCCCACAAGGGATGATCCAACCCCACTACCTGGTGGGAGCAAATGAAGGACCCTGTCTTGGTCACGAACCGGACATCCCTCATGAGATGTCAGACCGTTGCGTGATGAAGTCTTAGCATGCAAGGACCCCTGGTGTAGGTTGAAGTGCCTCCTCTCCTAATCTATCGGGATGCTCATCTTTTATAATACAAAGCAGCCTTGCGATGTGTGTATAGATTAGTGATGTTTTGGATATGTAGATAGCCCTGTCGCCCCGTGAATGAAGATAACATTTGCACATAGTGCTTGAAGAGACCTTGTACATGATGTTCAGTGCATTGTGATAATGTTATGCAAAGCTATATGTGTAAACAAGTTTAGTTTCAGGGAAACTAATCTAACATTATCACGCATGCAAATTTATGCAAAAGTTTACTGCTGAAAAATAGGACCATGTAAGAAATAAGCTGCTTCGCTACATGGGCCTAACTCGGGAATATAACATTCACTCATCATACTAAGGGTTGATACCTAAAAGATATGTATAAAGCGAGCCGAACATTTAAAAAACGTTAAAAAACTACACTCGTAAACATCTAAAAGCTATTCTGAATCATTCGAAAAAAGTCTGCAAGCCAAGATAATATGTAAGATAAAAAACCTTAAAAGTGACGTAAAGTGATCTAAAAGCAAGCTTCCCTTAAAAATATGTCATAAAAGCCTTAAGAGTTAATATACTGTTTGAAATCCCAAGCACTCAGAAAACCATGGTGCCTAGAAGAGGAAAAAAACAAAAGCTGCTTTGGTTCATTTTGTTTTAAAACAGGCCAAATTGTTTGATGTGTACCAAGTGGTAGATACAACATTGCTGTTGCAAACAACCGCAGACGACCATCCCAGAGGCACATCTCGAAGCAGGTTTATGGCGCAAAGGTGTTTCAATCCAATTCCCATAGCAGCCGCTGAGGGAGGTATTGTTAACCTTAAGTGATCCGCAGAGCAGTTGTTCACATCACTAGGAGCTGAATCATCCCATGGTGGCTCTAAGACTGCATTCATTATCAATGGTATACACTGGGGTCAACAATGCACATGGTCCTTTAAGTGGTCCATCAGTAAGTCACTGTCCGGTGGCACAACCAATTGTGATCTGAGACATATATCCAGGACGCATTCATGGCTGCAAAGCAGACAGCAGAAGACAGGTTGTATAGAGTCAAATCAGACAGGCCTGAAGGATAAGAACCAGTGCTCGTCCAGTTCTTGAATCCGAGGTGTGCCGAAGCAGTGTACCATGTGCTCAAGGCAACGCAGCACCAGCAGTGTTGTCTCCGTTCTAGGTCGAACTGGGACGCCCATTGCAGAGCATAAAAATTGAAATCATAATTCCCGCCACAAGTAGTAGGACAAGCGGGAGCCCTCCAAAAAACGCTGTCCAATATGGAGTATATGAACGATGGTATAACTCCAAAAATCATCTGAAAGGTGCAAACCAGAGCCATTACATTTAAAAAAGTGCACTATTCCCTTTGTATCAGACATGTTAAAGATACGGTGGGCCAGCTCCCCAAAATGCAGCGGGAAGTTAGTGTGGAGTAGTGTCTATATCTCAGACGAGGACCTTGCAACCTGGAGATCAAACATCTCTTTGGCTGAAGTTAAGGCCACATCCTTTGATGTGCATATGGCTGGGTTCAAACTGGAATGGCATGGTGAGCAAAAAAACGATGGATTTAGGCCCAGATCTCTGTACTGGGGTGAATGTATGACATTGTTCTGCATTCTGTCCATCAATTGTTGTTTTTGCATTTGTCACCCCGAGTGGGACGGGTATGCTCAGACGTGAGTCCCGTGCTCTCCATGCCACTGGAATCAAGCTATCCTGGCTGAAGAGGGGTGAAACCCCGAAACCGGTTCTAGGATGCTTGTTTCCAGTCCAGGGATGACCTGGCTTGGCAGTTCGGGCTGGACTGTTCCCATGAGGCACAGGGTCAAGACTGATTTGCATATGGCTGGGTTCAAACTGGAATGGCATGGTGAGCAAAAAAACGATGGATTTAGGCCCGGATCTCTGTACTGGGGTGAATGTATGACATTGTTCTGCATTCTGTCCATCAATTGTTGTTTTTGCATTTGTCACCCCGAGTGGGACGGGTATGCTCAGACGTGAGTCCCGTGCTCTCCATGCCACTGGAATCAAGCTATCCTGGCTGAAGAGGGGTGAAACCCCGAAACCGGTCCTAGGATGCTTGTTTCCAGTCCAGGGATGACCTGGCTTGGCAGTTCGGGCTGGACTGTTCCCATGAGGCACAGGGTCAAGACTGATTTGCATATGGCTGGGTTCAAACTGGAATGGCATGGTGAGCAAAAAAACGATGGATTTAGGCCCAGATCTCTGTACTGGGGTGAATGTATGACATTGTTCTGCATTCTGTCCATCAATTGTTGTTTTTGCATTTGTCACCCCGAGTGGGACGGGTATGCTCAGACGTGAGTCCCGTGCTCTCCATGCCACTGGAATCAAGCTATCCTGGCTGAAGAGGGGTGAAACCCCGAAACCGGTCCTAGGATGCTTGTTTCCAGTCCAGGGATGACCTGGCTTGGCAGTTCGGGCTGGACTGTTCCCATGAGGCACAGGGTCAAGACTGATTTGCATATGGCTGGGTTCAAACTGGAATGGCATGGTGAGCAAAAAAACGATGGATTTAGGCCCAGATTCCTGTACTGGGGTGAATGTATGACATTGTTCTGCATTCTGTCCATCAATTGTTGTTTTTGCACATCCTTTTG
Source organism: Triturus cristatus (assembly GCF_964204655.1). Taxonomy (NCBI): domain Eukaryota; kingdom Metazoa; phylum Chordata; class Amphibia; order Caudata; family Salamandridae; genus Triturus; species Triturus cristatus. Next base: position 397,580,157 of record NC_140587.1, on the reverse strand, counting down.
TAAAAGCATGGCTTTCAGTTTCCTAAAAGAATCAAACAGTATGCTGGAAACAAAGCGCTGCCTCCCTAACTGTGCGGGCAGGTGTAAACAGTACTTGTGTGTAACAAGCCACTATGGAATTAACCGTCACTAGATGAGCAATGCCTGGTTCCATTACACCGCAGTCTTGATCATTCAGCATCAAATAGCTCCTATTCGAGAGAGGATTGAACACCGGATGAATCACGGCAGCTGGCAAAACCTTCAGATAGCAAGACAAGTTCGCCACTGAAGCATTGCAAGCCCCGTGGAGAGAAGTGTCCTTGCAGACTAAGGAACTGCTTCCAAGCATCCTCAAAATCGGAACCACTAAGAAAAACCTTTGTGTTCCCATTCCTGCATCTAAACCTGAACGGTAATTCCCAAGACTCATGCACATTACCTTCCCATAGTGCTTCATAACTCCTACCTGTTGGTATTGGAAACAGTATTGGAAAGTTGTGACCGGTAGAGTGATTTAACCATGGATTATCCAGTCTGTAGATGGTGTCTCAACCACTGTGAAAGGTAATTGTTCTAATTTTTCAATGTGCAACATAGTATACCTTGCATCTCTGCATGCCATTACCATCTGTCTATCCGTGAGATTGTATTCAGAAAACAGACTAGTACTGTTGATGTAACGCCATGGCACGTGGACAGCACGCAGTGTTTGTAGCGTCCAGCTCAGAATTACAATGGAATGTAATTGTGACTGTCCATTTTGTAAAATAGACATGTCTTGCTGTATTATGTCTATTGCAGAAGATACTATGTTGCCCTTGTGAATAAATTCTGGACCACAGCCAAAGCCTTTTCTAAATTAACCCTATTGATCTTGCAAAATCTCTCAGCAGCTTCCTTCCTGTTGAGAAATTTTCCACGTTGTATATTCCATACAAAAAGTGCTTTTGACGTGGGTTCCGGGGACATAATAAAAAATCCCTGAGATCCATGTCATTAGAAATAAGGGACAAGTGTTGCTTCACCTGGGAAAGTGTTGAGGTTTTAGCCAGTCTAGGCATAACTTCCCAACACAATATGACGTTACCACCCCAAGTGTTGTATTTGTACATACCGCTGATCAGGATTATTGATCCTAAACCCTTCGGTGTTACCCAGGAATCTAGATTGACACCGATTTGTGTCTATTGGCCAAACCAACCAGCCCTCCCAATTGGGGTCTGGTGAATTAAAAGAACCATTACGTATCATGGTATCTAGTGTCTCCTCTTTGTAGTGTGTTAAGCGCTGCCTATTCTCAAAGCATGAGTCTTGAAGTTTGTTGCACTGTTTTGTTCACGAAAATCATTTGACGTGGTATGCGGTATGCCAAAATAAGGCTTCTGTTCCCTGAATGCCAATATTTTGCCCCCACGACAGATGTCTTGTCTATGGTGTCTTTCCAAAGGTCGAAACCCTGTATAGACAGTTGGGAAATAAAGGAAGCAGAGTATATTAGCTTGGTTTTGTTAGCATATTTCTCCCTGCAACTGTAGTTGCAAGCCTATAATAATACGAGGCTGGGTCTGATGTTTCAAAACTTGAAAAAGAAGCAAACGTTTGTGCAAATGTCTTTGAACTACCTTTCAGCAGTGTTGGGCAGTGTTCCTGTTGTGTCTAATTATAAACAGCGTGTGGGATACTAGCTTTGTGCAGCAAATTATGACCATAATGTTGGTAGCAGACCATGTCTCCATAGTTAGAGGTACAATCACATACAATTCATCATTAGAACATGCAGCTGATTTCTCTAGATCTGCAAGCAAATTATGCACAGTTTCAATGTCCCAATCATCAGAGAAAGTACTAGAAGAAATTTTAAACAAATAAGGAATTTGCAAACGTTCAGTAGGACCATACACATCATACGATAACCTTGTCCCAAAAAACTCCTTCAGAAACTGGAACTGCTGTAATGTTCACCAAGGACAGGTGCCTTAGTGCAGGGTGTGATGATGTATGTGGTTTAAGAACCTGGTTCATGAGTTGTACTGCAGAGCGTTCTGGGACATAGTGTCCATTCAGAAGTAGGAAAAAGACAGTCACCAAACCAATTCAAAGTACCAGGCAAAGTAACCCTATTGCAATGCAGAGATGTAACCAAGGTGGGATGAAGTAAGTCTTTTTCAGCCAAAAGTAGAAAGCATACACACGTAGCTCGAAAGGGACAGGCGGTGGTCGCAGCTCTGGTTAACTTGAATCCAGTGAGAAGTCATCATAATGCACGAAGTAGCCAGGCGCCGTTGGGTCTATTTTTGGCAGATTTCTGTACTTGTCGATTGTACAGCTATAGTTGTTTCAACAGGGTGAAGTATCAGTCTATTGTTGTTTACTGCTTCTCTTTGAAGAGTGGACTATTCTGTCATTATTAAAGTTTCCATCTGAAGTTCCTGTACAATAGTGAGAGGAGTGCGGTGACTACTCAGGAGCCCACATGGCCTACTGTTGAGAATCAGCCACATAGTGTGGTTTGATTAGATCAATGGAGACAAACCTTTTGTCTCTGTGAGCAGCAAGAGGTGGAAGAAGTATAGTTCTGGTACCTTCAACAGCCAGGACAGGTACAGGCCCTCTGTATGATGGGCCAAATTCTTTTTTGTCCACTATGTGTTCTTTGACCAGGTCCCCAATTTTCAGGACACAGGCAGGTCTTGTCGGATCTACCTCAATTCCCCAGCAGTGGTGCATTTTACTTGCACATTGCTTTGTAAGGCCTGGAATTCATTGAGCGGCTGTAAAACAGCCAAACATTCATTGATGCCAAATGGTTTTAGCCGCCACTGTACTGACACTATCGAGGTCTAGTACCCAGGTTCTTACACCAAACAGGAGTTCATGAGGTGTACAACACCCTAGGGATTTTCTTGGCAAGTTGTTAAGTGTCCTCTGGACCCCATATAGGTTATTAACCCAACTGCCACCCAAGCCTAATACCCTTGCTGTTAAGGTTTGCTTTAAGTCGCTGTTCTTCCTCTCAACAACCGAATTTCCCTCTGGATGGTAAGTGGGAGGAGTACTGCAAGACTGCACCCAAACTTCCCATGGCTTCTTTGTAAGCCAGAGAGCTAAACGCCGGAGTCTCGTCGGAGTACAGTGTGGCAATTGCTTATGTCCTGGTAAAGACTCGCAAATCCTTTATTACAGTTCAAGTGTCAGCCGCACGCTGTGGTCAAGTCCACAAGAACTCGGAGCATGAATCCACTGCCACCGAGATATAGTTGTAAGCCCCATCTGATTGTAAGGGGCCGCATTGGTCCAAATCAATACAAGCCAAAGGCTTTTCTGAGATCAGTAGAGGTGACTGTGCTGGATGTGCTATGGTGGAACCTTTCATCTGCTGCCAGATGTCACATTTGAGGACAAAGTCCTTGGTCTGTTTTAATAGACCTGGCCACCAATAGCGGAGCTTCAGTAATGAAACTGTAGCAGTAATCCCTGCATGACCAGAACCCAGACTCTCATGTGCAGCTAGTATCAGAATTAATTTGCGTTCAATGTTTGGTATTACTGTATCCCCCTCTCCTGGAATCTGAGCATAGGAATGTTTTGTCAATCTAACTTGTAGGATTACTTAAGTGGAAAGACTTTTGACAGGGCTGTTCTGTTGCGCGTGGCATTAACTGTGACCATAGTTGATCCGTCTCTCCTCGTACTTGAGCGAATTATTGCAGCAATGGCAGCAGTATGAACTGTTGCCTTGGCTGCTTCATCTGCCATGAAATTCCCTTCAATGTGAACGTGAAAGCCAACACATTGATAACTCAATGTATGATAACATGAGCCCATGGCAGGCCTTCTTTCAGCTTAGCCACCTGTTCCCAAAGCAAATTGTGCTTTACTGTGCAACCTTTAGAATCTCTAAATGCATTCCGGCCCAGATAGTGTAAGTATTCATTATAGGACTGGACTCAGAAAAATGAATCACACACAATAAATGTGGGCAATTCACGACCCGTATTTTGTAGCGGCAGTATCAGGGCTTTGAGGTCTGCCAGCTGTGCTCTTGAGTGTGTGTCTTCCCAGGACGGAACTTTCCATCATGCATGGGCCCTTTTATAATTGCGCATGCTACGAAATATTGCTGTTATGTTCCTGCAGCAGGTTGGGCAGATCAATTGGTATAAATGATGCATTCATATCGGTCTAGAGGCACAATGTCATGTGGAAGGGGATATTCTTGTTCGTACTGAAGCGATGCTTGTGTTTGTAATGTAGAATCAAATCTGTAATCTACATCTGTTGTAGTTAGAGAGTTAGCCCCTTGAATCCATTGTGGATGTAATGCTTTAGATGCTTGGGATGCTCGCTTTGGGGACGGCCTTTAAGGTTGGTACTGGGGTCACAACAATTATGCGTTTCCCCTGCTCTAGTGCTCTCTCTGTGACTACAGCAGTCTGTGCCACTGGGAGTATTTTCTCAGTGATGCAAAACCTATTTCAGTGTTTGTGTATAAATGTGATTTGTATACAATAGGTACTGCAGCACCTTCATTAAAAGTGTTATAGGTGTACCCGGTTGGTGCAGCGACTATGTGAATCACCAGGTTAGTTGTGTAGGCACACATGTGTAAATGTTTAGAAGCTATCATATCAGCTTGTACGGATTTAAAATATCTGTATGATCTTTGTCCAAGGATGCACTGAAAAGTCAGGTCTAATTAAGTGGGAGAAAGGTTTAACCCTTTCTGCGTAATCCAAAATGTAAATTCTGCCAAAAATTTTTAATCCTAAAATGGATTGTAATCTTTTCAGAGTCATCGGAGGTTGGAGCAGTGTGCATTTTCTAAAAAATGTGTCGTCAGGCTTTTGCCTTCACTTGACAACTCATATCCTAGAAATAGGACACTGAGGTGGACAATTTTTGATTTTTTTAAAATTAAATTTGTAGCCCAGGTGAGCAAACCCAAGAATTATGTGGTTTACTCTAGCTAACTGTTCCATCAGTTCATCGTCCGTTAGATATCATCTACATAGGACAATGCCTTCTCATCTAAATTTTGAAGTAACTCTGTCACTCTGCCTGAAAAAAGCCTGGGGCTATTCGTATACCCCTGAGGTAATCGGCAAAATTGGTTTTGAGAACCTAGCACTGAGAATGTTGTCAAATATCTGCACCCAGGTGCTATATTTTGTCAGAAAAATCAATTTGAGATATCTAATGTTGTTTTGTATTTTTTCTGCACTATGTTATTCATTTATTTCCACACTGTGTGCATTTTGTACTGCAAATGTGCGTGTGGAAGCATTCAAATGTCTGTGGTCTAAGACTAAACAGTATGATTTATCGGGTTTCATTAGCGGAAACAAAGGATTAAATCGTAGATGAGGTACATCTCTCTATCACCCCATGGTATTCAAGTTGATCTAGGATCTCCCTGACTTGTTTCTTTGCTTTATTTATTGGGTATTGTCTCTATGGTTGAGGAACGGATTTTAGTGCAGTTTTGTGATGATGTAACTCCATCCTCCCACCCAACATGGTTTTAGTAAAGGGCAGGAGCTAGCACTAATGCCTACTCCTCTGTATATGAATTTTTAAACTGATTCTGGTACAAGGTTGGAGAAGCCGGGTAAAATTACGTCTTTCCACATTGGGCAATCCATTACGAACTCATGCGACAAATCTTTTTCCGCCAAAAGAACGTTGTAACCATATGTCACGTTCTTCCAAAAGAGGCCCTTCCCTTGTCTGGGTATGTCCCCTTCCATTTGGAGCATTAGCTGTATAAACGATGTGGGACACTTACCTGTGTATCAGGTGTTTCCACCGTGGTATGCTCACTCGGCTCTACTGCCACCATATAAACCAGCAGGTTCCGGCAAGCTATTGTGACTTATGCCACGCTGCGCAGCACCGTCACTGCCCATTCCCCGTTCAGAAGCAGAGTCCTCAGTAGCCAGAGCATTTCTAATTTTGACCTGGGCTACCTTCTTCTTTTTCAAATTGAGGTTTAGGAGTCTTTTGTTTGTCTTCCTGTTTAATGATGTTATCTGAAGTGAAATGTGTCTCCCTTTTCGGCTTGACTCACTCTTCCGATCTGTGCTCTGACCATACGTTGCTCTCCGAACATTTTTCGGATGACTCCTGAAAGGAATGAGAGGAACTTGTATCAGTATCCTGATCCTCAGACTTTCTAATATTGCCGCAGTTTCTTAAATTGTATTTTCACTTGGTGTGTTCCTATTTAGGAGACCCACCCAGTGACTGTGTTTTGTTTTGTTTATTTGTTTGTTTGTTATCCCATTTCTTCTTGGAAGAATCGGCGCTTGTTTAGAGTTATCCCTTTCAGAATTTCTCTTAATTATTGTTTTCCCAGGTCTGGCTCCCAGATTATCAATTTTTGTTTCGAGGAAACTAATCCAACATGGTTGCACACGCAAATATGTTCAAAAAGTTACTGCTGAAAAATAGGAGCATGTAAGAAATAAGTTACTTCGCTTCATGGGCCTAACTTGGGAACATAATGACACAAAGCTTTTATATTTATCACACGAAAAAGCATTAAATGGATAATCGGCTCTTTGTGGGGTTCTCCATGGCAAAGAAGGACAAGGCAGTGTGGAAACAGACCACCGCCTCATGGATTATTCTCTGCATTCAGATCAGTTACACATTGGCAAGGTCCTCTGAGTGTGTAACAGTGCTTGAAATAAAGCACCATCGTCTGCCTCCTTTTTCCTAGTATATAGAGTAGTTGAAACACACTCTGCGTCAGTGGTTGCAACACAGCTCCACTCTACACCTGCTTCATTGTCCTCACTATTATCACAGACATTAGGAACTGTCCCACTAGAATATAGTCGTTCTGAGCCAGATGAGAAAATTGTTTAATCTCCCTGCTTCATATAGCTCACCAACAGTTTCCACTCCCACCTCTGTTCACTTCTCTTTCTGTCAAAACCAATCAATCAAGATTTTGCAACTCTTTCCTTCTCTTTAGACATCTGTTCTGGCAGTATTTGCCAATCTCAGTAATCTGGGAAAGCTATCAATGTATTGCTTTAGGTCTTTAAACATGCCAGTGAGTACATCTTCTTCGATGCCTGCCATCACCAATTCAGTTTTTGGTGTTGCTGATTCTGAGAACCACTTGGTGATCCTCTGTTATTACGCTGCTATGTAATGAGGTTATGTAATCTGGGAATCCCAGGCCCCCTTCTGAAGGCAGAGATCAGACATCGCATAAAGATGCTTTATATCTGTCGGAATTCCATAGTAGGTCAAGCAAAATTGAGTTTAATTCCCTAAACCACTGTACTTGCCGTAACACAGGTGCATGAGCAAAGTAGTACGATAGATGTGGGAGAACCTCCACTTTCATCAATGCCATCCTTCCCATTACTGGTGGGGTAGAGAATCTCAAAATCTCATGCATCCCCTAATGGATGCAGATGCCTACTTGATGTTACCAGCTACGACATCAGAGTAATGTGGTTTATCTACACCCCTAAATATGAGAACGTTAGCTCCCATCTTCAAGGCTGCAAAACATTTGGGGCTCATTTGAAGTCCTTGCCAATCTAATCGTAAGCATATTCATGATATTACCTTGTTAACATTTACACCTGATGGGCTCCTAAATTTTGTCATAAAAGTTCCAGGACCAATGTCATCATCACTGTATGAGGCTCCGTAGCTGGCTTGGCCACTAGTATTTTTAATCTCTTTTATTGCTCTGACACAATGCCATTGTTGTCTGGGTGTGCAGCATAGGAATGTGACAGAGGATTTGGCCTGCTGTCACTTTGCTCATTATCTTATTGTCAATATTTAACATTAACACAAGGAGGACCATCGGCCCTGTCCGTCTGCCTAGTCATAGTTTTTTCGACTGAGACAGTCAGTACCTCATAGGTTAGAGTGGAAAGGAGCCCTTTTGGTACCCCATTAAGTATGCGTCCAGTGGTTTAGGTGCTAGCATGTCCTGGTATGTTTTATAAGATTACACTGGTAGCCAATCTGCTATCAGGGATGTGCCCTTAACCAGCTCTGAGATTGCTTTCTTCATCTCCCGAACAGTCAGCTGAAATTAAGGTCATTCTCTATGCACTTGGGTAGGCTTTGCAGGGCTGTCAAACTTAACTATTGAGTTAAATCGTGATATTCTGCCTCTTCAGTCCTCTTATACAGTTAGGAGCAGGAATCATGGAATTTCTGGCATATTTCATGTTGCTTGTAAACCATTTCACCATTCACATTACAAATGTTACAAATGCTCGGAGTGCTCCTATATCTTAGTTTTGTCAGCCAGGCTAGCAGTTGACCTGCCTCATCTCTGTCCTTGTGCAGTCTCGCCATGAACTTTCTATAACCTTTTAATGACTTGTGTATATTTGTATCTCAATGTAGCCAAGTCGTCAACTACAATTTTGCAATCTGATAACTCCCTTTCTAAGTCTCACAATATTGACTCTGGTGCCTCCAGTGTGCACCCTACTTCCCTGCATTTTGTGTATGAGATCATAATGCAGTGTTCTGTAATAATCACTCTAAATGCTTTCTACCCTACCATAGAGTTGATTGCTGTGTTTATTTCTATCCCCGAAGCAATGCTTGATCCCATCAACTATATTACCCCTAAAGGCTTGGGGCCCGATTCACAAATAGCCTCCGTACTCGTGGCAGAGGCCCCCTCAGTCGTGGCGGGAACTCCGTACTATAATTATCCATTGTGGAGGACCCTCCACGGGTAAAAGGCTCCCGCCACGACTGTGGGGCCTCCACCATGACTGCGGAGGCCCTTTGTGAATCGAGTCCTTGGTCTTCTAGCACAATAGCCTGTACACTCCGGCTAGTTATTGCTGACCATGGCTTACCCCATCTAAGTTCTTTCCGGATAGGATCATGATCAGAAAAAGTCCTGCCAGGATATTCCCCCTGCAGGATTGAAACAACCAAATATGGAGTGCTGAAGTCCACTTCCAACCTAACATGGAGATCATATACATGAGAGAAAGTTTTGCTGTGCCTTGACGGCTTGCCCTATTGATCTGTTGTCACAGTGACCCCTCCCTTCCACTACCCCCCTCCAATACACCCTCTCTCTCCCATGGGCCCCTCCTCCCCCTTTAACTCACACCTCATTGCTTTCCTCCACCCCACAGCTTCCCCGCATTTTCTTTTCTTTCTTCCTTTCCTCGCCCTGTACCCTTTGCCTCCCTGCACCCTTCCCCCCTGCCCTAGCCCCCATCCTATCCTCCCCACTCTGTTCATTATATGTAGGGTTCATCCCAGCTAGCCCTCCAGCTCCAACTCTTCCCCCTTACTGTGTCTCGCTCTGCTTTCTTCCTTTCCTTCTTTTGCCTGTTGACTCCCCATTCTTTTGCTCCCCCCCACTTCCTGTTGTTGACATGATGGGTGGGATGGTTATACCAACATGTTAGCTATCCTTGCACAAATATTGCTGATTGTAATCGTGCTTTACCTTTCCCACCTTTTTGTCCTTTTGTGTGCCCTTGATGGATATACCTGCCACTGTTTTGTTCTCCTTGAAATGTCAATAAAAGAATTATAATGCAAAAAATGAGTGTTCTTAGTTCCAAATGTGGGACTACTCTCATAGTGCCCCAGCCACCTTATCCAGCCATAATGAAGGCTGAGGTGGGCAGGACCTATCCAAAAGCATACCACTCACTACGTTAAAGACAATCTCTATAAGTTTATGTAAAAGGATAATCCCGCCATCTGTCTTGCCAGAGCATTTAAAAGCATTGGGTTGGTTGACAGGACAGCATTGAGTGCATATATACCGGCTAAGAACCACTTGTTCGAGGCATGTTTGGCTTTAGATACACATACTGTGCATACTCCTGCCATCTAGTGTTAGGTCCGGATGCGTACAAGTTGTTTTTCTTCAAATAAATATTTTGGGTCACAAGGTACTGTGACTCCAACTCTTGGAAATAATGAGCATGGACATCGAGTCCATTGTTTGATTGTTTTCTTTCTGCTGTCAGGTTCGGACGTGTGCTTTTGTGCTCCGGTTCGGCACTATTGCGGTGATTTCAGTTCACATGGTTCCTTCCCTCAATCAGTATTGTACTTTGATCGCGTCTTCCCTTTCTTTCCAACTCTGGTTAATGACTGATTACTTTGCTCGAGCGGGTCTGGGTCAACCACAGCCTTTCTTGGGCCTGCTCCCTTCTCTCCATCGCATCTCTCTACCATGCCTTGACAGTGATGGAATGGATGCCATTTTGATACTGTCCTCACGGCCAAGTTCTATATCCTCAGACCGGTCTCAATCAGGTCTGCAATCTGGGCTTGTCGCCAGAACACAACAAGGCTTCCTGTTACACTTGCCACTCCTTCCGCTCCAAGAAGGCTCTTTGCAACAGTCGCGCTTGTTGACTCTAGATGTCATCTAGCAGCGGAGACGACACCCCAGACCTCTTTAGTCTAGAGGACGTCTAGGGGAAGCAACACCCAAAACAGTCAGCTGCAGATGAAGAGGCTTTCTCTCCTGAGAGAGTTCTGGCTCAGACCTGGAGATCGAAGACCTTCTGCCAGCAGAGCAGTCCAAGAGTATGGCCTCTCCTCCTCCTCGACACCACATTCTCCCCGAACAGCCTTCAGCCAAAAGGTATTAAGCAACTCTGGAACACCAGAAACAAGCTTTCATACCACCACTGCCTTCGGGTCATGGCGGGCCCCGACAAACCACTTCAAACACCCTGCCCAGCTATGGCTCGGCACTGAAAAAGCCTTCAAGACACCCTCGGAGTCAAAAACGTAATCGTTGACCAGCAAGTCCGACACCAGCTTAGTTGAGCCAATTCTCCATAAGCTGCAGGAGCAGTACCACTCAATGCAGAAATACCTGGTTATTTGCCCCCACATGGGCTGCATCCTTGCATGCCCTTCGGGCCCTGCTGCTCCACCTTTGAAACATCAGTTGTCCTTCGAGGAGGCCTTGAACATTCCGATCCCAGCTAAACAACACAAGAAAGTGGATAATGCTACTTATCCCTGATCCCTTGCACCACCATCACCTCGTCCTGTTCCTCAGCCCTTGCCCCCCCACCTGCTTCTCCAGGAGACCCCCTTGACATCACACCTCTGGGGTCTCCACACACTGACACGGGTGGGTGTGGGGGGGGGGGGTGATGACCCATTTGACACTCCTCCACAGGGTGATCCATGGGACTCCTATGATGTAGACCCCCCAGGAGACACTGACCCTGACCTTTACCCGGCCTGCTTTTCCCCTCTGGATGACTGCACATCTTCTGAGGTACTCATTGGTAGGGCTGCCTCCTTTCACAAGGTGGAACTCCACATTAAGCTCTTAGAGGAGGACTTCCTCTTCAAATCCCTCTCCTCACGTCATCACTTTACTCAGTATCTCCCTGTGCTCAAGGGTATGTTACATCACACCCCTGACATTTTTAAAGACTGTCCGGGCTAGAGTTTTAACTAAATATAAACTACAAAGTCTCCCCTTCTGACCGCATCTATATTCATGGTTAGCTCCTGCCCAACTCTCTGGTAATCACTGCCTGTTAGCGAGCCAACTCCCAGGCCACCGGGGATGCCCAGCAACCTGAAAAGGAAAGCAAACACTTAAATGCCGAAGGAAAACTGGTGACTTTATAGTTAATTCTGTTGGCATTCTTGCACGATACTATCGAACCCATCAGGACGAAAAAGAGCAGCTCCTCCAATTTCACCTTGAAGAGCATATGAAAAGAGGTCAAGAGATAGTCACTGAGGACAAACTGATATCCAATAACTCTATCTGCTGTGCCCCAGACGCAACCGCCACCTCTCCCGGAGGGACAAATTCTAGCATTCTGCTACTTAGACACACATGCCTCTGTATCTCCGGCTTTAAGCCAGAAGTTCAGCAGAACCCTCTGAACATACCCTTTGCTGGTGAGCACCTCTTTGTTTTACAAGTGGACCAACCTTTAGAAAAGATCAAAAGGATAAGGAGACAGCCAAAGTGATGGGGACACTTCACACACCCGCTCCCCGCAGCCCCTTACTACGCACCGCTTACCGTGGAGGTTCAAAGACCACCTCCCCTGAAACCTCCATGTTCTATAAGCAGACCCAGGGCCAGCAATCCTCTCCCAGGGGTTACTTTAGAGTGTTCTAAAGGGGCAACAATGCCAGAGGCAGAAGCAAGGATCACTCCAGAAAAGGAGCTGCATGCGCCACCAAACCATGAATAGCCTTTACTTCCTTGAGACCACACAACACCTGTCTGTAGGCGCACACAAGGCTTCTTTCCCACATGGCAAACCGTCATTTCAGACCAATGGGTGTTGGACATTATCCAACACGGTTATTGTCGGGAGCTCACTTCCACGCCGCCCACTATTCCACCTCATAAACATAGACTCAACAGGAATATCACAATCTTCTCAAGAGCCCTCCTCCTCAAAGGTGCTATAGAACCCTTCCCCCGCCATCCGCATTGTTGGGGTGTGTACTCACCTTACTTCCTAATACCCAAGAAAGACTGGTTATTCTGGCCCATTCTGCACCTCGGGCCCCTGAGCGAATATATTTTGTCTGAGCATTTTCACATAGTGACCATTCAGGATGTCATTCTGCTTCTCCAGCAAGGTGACTTTATGGCCGCGCTTGACTTTAAGGATGCCTATTTTCAAACACCAATACATCTGGCTCATTGCCGGTATCTCAGATGTGTGGTCAGAGGCAAACATTACCAGTTCAAAGTGCTCCTAAACTTCGCTTCCAGGTTCCCACACCCACAGTCCAGCTGCAGTGCACTATGGATAAACTGGTCAGGGATATCTGCCTACGTTTTTTCTCCTCTTCCTCTTCTTCCATTCGTGGTTCAGAGGCTTCAGCTGATGCCCCTCATGCTCATCCTGGTGGCACCCACATAGGCCCGCCAGCCCTGGTTCACGACTCTGCTTGAAGTCTCACTAGTTCCACACGAGAGGCTCCTCAACAAGCTGGACCTTCTCACGCAGAAGCACGGCGAAAGCAGACACACAGATCTCAGGTTCCTCAACCTTGCAATTTGCCTCCTGAGGTCATAGAATTTGGATACCTTAATCTTCCTCCTGAATGCATGAGCATTCTCAAGGAAGTCTGCAGACCTACCACCTGTGCCTGCTATGCGGCCAGGTGTAAGATTTGTCTGCTACTGTCACTCAAAAGAAATTGAGCCATTGAAAGCCACAATACAAGACATTGTCTGTTACTTATTTCACTTGAAGTTTTCTGGGCTAGCCTTTACCTCCATACATTTACATCTAGCTGCTGTGGCTCCCTACCTTTAGAATAGACACGGAGGTCTCAAGAGGGCCATTCCTCCCTCGGTTCCACTGGCACCCTCAGGGAATCTGTACTCACACGACTCATAAGTCTTCCATTTGAGCCCTTCCACATCTTCCCCCTTCAGTTCCTTTCTTGGAAGGTGACATCTCTAGTTGCTATCATCTCACTCAGGAGTGTCAGTGAGCTTCAGGCATTAACCTTGGAAGAACCTTTCTTCCAAATACATCAGCCTAGGGTTGTCCTCCACATAAACCACATATTCCTACCTAATATAGTCTCTCATTTCCACCATAATCAATCCAATGACCTTCCTGGTTTTTCCCACAACCTCATTCACTTATGCAATGGGCTTTCCATACTTTGGATGTAAAATGAGCCATCATGTGCTACGTTGGCAGAACCAGACCATTTAGAAGGAAACAACAACTTTTTGTTGCTTTTTCTTAACCCCAAAAAGGAAAGACTCTTATCCAAGTCAGGCATTGCCAGATGGATAGTTAAATGCATCCAGACATATTACGCTAAAGCCAAGAGGACTCTACCCACTTCTTCTAGAGAACACTCTTCTCAATAGAAAGGATCCCCAATGGCTTTCCTGGGGAACAATCCTATAGCTGATATATGTAAAGCCGCTACCTGGTACACACCACACCCTTTCACAAAACATTACTGTGTGGATGGTTAGCCCACCAACAAGCTAATGTTGTCAGGCAGTTCTTCGTGCACTTTTCCAATCTGCTGTAACACCAACTGGCTAGCCACCACTTTTTGGGAGAACCTGCTTTACAGTCTATGCACAGCATGTGTATCTACAGCCACACGATGCCCTTCCTGCTTTTTGCGCTACAGCGACGACTGTCCGCAACGCTCTCCCTCTTTCTCGCAGCCTTCTCTCCCATGGATGGAACTCTTTGTAGTAGACTTTAGAAGGTAACTTTTTCAGTGGGACTAACCTGGTCCCTGTAACTTGCCCACACTCATTCACGGTTGGCCTGAACTTGTTACTTTCACCCAGTCTTGCACAACCAGATACCCATGAGTTGCGCTTTTAGATGCTTTGCTTAACTTAAATGTTTAAAATTTCATGTCTACAGTTCTACTGATTGGATTTTTGTTGTTTTGGGGACAAATATTTTATTAAATTCTACTTTATTTTTCTAAATTGGTGTAAAATGTTTCTTGTGTTGAATTCTGACTTTATTACTGTTTGTATGCCACATAAATACTTTACACATTGCCTCTAAGTTAATCCTGACTGCTTTTGTGCCTAGCTACTAGAAGGCTAAGCACAGGTTAATTTAGTGACTTGTTGTGGTTCACCCTGACAAGGATTGTGGGGATCTGTGGTAAACAAAAGGGGACATGTGAGATAGAGAACAATAAGTAAAACATGGTACAGTCAGTGATTCTTAGGAGGTTTTTAAGAGTTGGAATGGCTAGTGAGGAAGACTAATTATATGTTTATTTCAGTAGTTATGTTTACTGGGAACTAGAGCACTCGCAGCTGTTTTATGTGAGTGAAGGTTTTAAATGGTGCTGTTCTGAGATTTTTGGGGAAAGTCTGAGCCTACATTGTGACAATTTATCCTACCCTGTCAGCCTCTTTCTGACTACAGCATCCATGCAGAACTCCTGAAGAGTTCCAATAGCCACAAAACTTTCTATGCCAGAGTGTAAAAAGTTTCAGCAGAACCAACCACTGATTTCTGACCCACAGCTGCCGATTGTGGATCAGTCAAAGAAATTCATAGTCGCTGTTCTCTCATTGCTAACATGTTTTACATTTCTTATTGAATAACATTTTTACAGTGATTTCCCAGAGAGTATTTTGGTTTCTTTTGATCCCTTTATCTCTTTTAATTCACTGTAGGCTTTCTTTTTATTTTAAATTAACTATTGCTTTGGGCCTTTAAGTTCTCTATTTATGAAATGTTTTGTTATTCGGTCATGTGATGTACATATAGAACACGCATTTTCTTTGAGGAATAAACTACTAGAGGCGAGTTGTGGATGCCATATGGGTCAGAATGATTGGGCCTTGAAGAAGCGCAGTCAAAAACAATGTCAAGACTGTAGCCTCTCTCTTCACTGATCCACTAGTTAGACTCCACTGTCGTCCTCTGTATTAAAAGTAACAGAGGTAGAGGAATATAATGATGGATAGTGTTTAGTGGGCAGGTGAGATGGATTGAAAGAGATTGGTAAAATCAGTCTCTGTAGAATATATTTTTCAGTAACTAAAGAAGAGGGTGGTGTAGAGGTTCCTGGTGGATAATTGCTGCATGAGTGTATTGAGGACCCTCGTTTAAGTAGCTGTGTATGAGAGAACCCATAAATGCATGCACTTAGATCAGGGATCTCCAACTTGTACTGGGCATAGGAGCTGCTCATGCTCAATGAAAACCGTCCTTAACTGCAATATTAGAGATTAGAGATCTACCAGTGACCATGTAAAAAAAGATTACATTAGTGGCCACCCCACACAAGAGTGCGAGCAGTGATCCACTCAGTGCATCAAGCAGGTTGCCAGCAGCAATTCAATTTTGAATGTCTCTGCACGGGTATTACATGACAGCCATAGTTGAAATACTCTTGTCACCAAGGTGATTTTAGTACAATTGCATGTATTTTTCTCAAATATCATCTAAACTATATATTGGAAATCGTTTTTTCGCCAAACATCATCTTTTAAGGTCTGAAAATATACACATTTTCATCTTGAATGCATGTTTTTCAATTCTTTTATATATACATTAATTTAACCAAACAGAAGCTTCTAATTTAGTAGGGTGAACTGCACACAGAAGAGCTGCTTCCAGGTAGCTGGAGGGCTACTCGTTGCTCCAGAACTACTCGTTGGAGACTTCGATTTAATTTAAGCAGGTATGAAAAGTTGGCTTTAGAGGACACAACAGGACCTCATATTTCCTAGTTCCAGAAGAAAGTTTCATAATAAACTTGCCTGAGAGATTTTACAATGTATATGTTATGCCTGATGCGCTCTGGGGTTTGGACTCAAATCTGTATTTTAAACAATGTGCTGGCACGGTTGTTCCACTGGGTGTCAATAGATTATTTGTACGAATGTATGTCGTTACAACGCATTCCATTGCAAAGCATGCCTTTACCACGCATGCGTTACAACGGAATGATATTTCCACGCATAACCTTTACCACGAATATTCCTTTACCACGCATAGTTTTACAACGTTTTTCGTTGTAAATTTATGCATGGTAATGGCATACTCTTGGTAAAGGTTATAACCCTCCCCTGTACCCTTACGTGATCCCCCTTCCCCCAATACTTATTATAATTACCCCTGCCCGTTACCCTCAATCCATATATATATTTTTTTAATTTATATTCCCCTTACCTCTTCACGTCGTCTCCTCGTTCTTCCTTGTTGACGTTGTACGTCTTAAAGTGGAAGCGTCATTCCCTTTCACCTAAAACGACGTCGATTTCCTCCACTTCCCGACGTTACTTCAGGTTCTTTTTTTTTTTTTGGAGGGGGGAGACCCCCCCCCAAGCTCCCCTTTTTTCCTCACTTTTTTTTTTATTCTTGGGGGGGGGGGAGACCCCCCAAGCCCCCTTTTTTCTAATTTTAGCCTTTAGCTCACGTCTTCGCTGACACTAAAAAAGGACTGAATGGGACGAGGAAGAAGACGTTCCAGTCCAGCTTGCGTGGTAAAGACGTTCGTGGAAGAAATACGCGTTGTAAAGATGTTTAAGCGGTAAGTGTACCGTTTAAAACGTAACGCATAGAAAAAGCTTCGTGGTAAAGGATGTTTCCCATTTGTACACGCCCTTCGGGGGTGTTTACGAGTATCTGTTTCCTAAGAAGTGATATTTTTAAATGCGGTTACTAATCTTTTTCATGAGCTGAAGAGGCGTCAACATGTCTTCTTACTGGCATATAGCATTACTTACCTAATTGGAATCTTCGTTTTTTTCAGTACAAAACTAGGTTATGATGCCCTCTCGCCACTTTGGGCAGGTGTTCCTCTTCTGTGATGTTCAGGGACCTCTGTTAGGTGGACCCTCCTGTCTGTGATCCACCCATAATCTGCTGATTTCTGTAAATGATTAATTACTTCCCTTTCTTTTCTAAAGAGCCTTTCCAACTCAGGCTCAATATTCATCAATAGGATTTCCTACTCTCAACCTTTTTTTTATTTTTTTTTATAAATCAGGCTTTTTAAAGCTGAAGCAACCTACAAGAATAAAACAAATCAAAGCCCCGTCTTGATTCTCGAACGTAAAACTTCAACCAAACCCGAGCATGCGGTGCGTGTTTGTGGCTGATTGTTTAAAGTGTGAAACCCTTGCCACAGATGGAGCGGCGTCGATTATAAGAAACCAAGCACCACAGCGTTTCCACCTGATCGATAATATCGACTATCCAACCCTAATACAGGGTGTCTTGATGCTGTGCGGATCACATCAATCCTTCTTTTGGTTTATCTGTACCAGTTTATTTATAGATATCGATAGATTTGGTTCTTTTTAATTTGCTGCTGGTGATAAAGGGCTTTCTTGATGAATTATATCATTTTTTCATTGAAAAGATGCATGCAGTGGTGAATATAAAAACTGCTAGAATTGCTCGACAGCTGTTTGTACCCCCAATCTTCCCTGCATGTAGGGTCTTTCGCCTCCATAAATGTTGGACACCCCATCTTTTCTTGCACAAGCATGCCATGAGCCCTGAGAGTACATTGTGTGATTTACGGAGGGCACGCTCACAAATCCGAGGAAGATTATAACGTGTACCAGAGTAGATTTTGCACACTGTATATTTAGGCATGTGGATTAACGAATTATGGATTAACCCGCCCTGACTAGAAACTGAAATCTGTTGTTTTATTAAACATTGCATAGAAAGTGGTTCCCGTGTTCAGTGCTGCATTTGTAGTTCATATTTTGTGGATACAAAATGCAGTTTCCATATAAACTGTTTTGGGGAAATTGAAAACACGTATAATTTTAAAGAAAACTGTAAAACGAGGATTTTTGTTTTCTATTTTGGCATGTTTATTTTTGAAAGTTATAAAATTATATGGTAACTATCTTTTTCCTTAATAGGTCGTTGGCGGGAAGATGACAGATTCAGGCCGACTGTGCGCATTTATCACCAAAGTGAAAAAGGGAAGCTTGGCCGACACAGTTGGGCACCTCAGGCCAGGTATGTTTTGGTCTTCGCAAGCATTTACACTGCTACTGGTTGCACAAAAGCAGAGATCTCAGCATTTTAACCGGGGCCTGGCGAGATTAATTTCCATACACTCCACCCAGAGTTCATCAGGTGCAGAAAAAAAGAGCCAGGTGCAGAAAAAAAAGAGCCATCAATTGCACAAAGTAATGAACTTTCCCATGTTACATTTTATTACATGTGCTGCATGTGCAACCGCAGTCTGTGCTGGACCTCCTGACGACGCTCGCCCATAACCAGCGCACTAGCTCTGTGTGCCTTTTTGGTCTGTCTATCGGCGATATTTAATTATGTGTGAACTGTTACATTTTATGTACATTTCTGAATGCAGTTGACGTGAACATTTTGTAAACGTTGTCTTGCAACACAATATAGTTCATTATATTTTTTCAAGTCGTATATGTTTAATGGTAAATACAATTATTGAAGTAGCACATGCGGCGTTTTTACAAATTTACGGTGATGTATACCTGATGTCCTAAACTCGTTGTCTATCAAAACACACAGTTGTATGAAAAGTCCAATCATTTTTCATAGGGCCTGAAAGCAAATGAAAAAAAATTCTCAGGAGGAAAATGCATGATTTACATACGTCTACTCACTTTGGAAACATTGAGGCGGGAGGGGGTGGGGGCCAGGGCAGGGAAAGGGTGTCATCCATGCAAAACGTGGAAAGACCTTTCTTTCCAATCGGGGTACCGGTGCCAGATATAAGAAAATCGGCTCAAGCTGGAAGATATCAACCAAACCTAAGGCATATTTATTGCAAGAATACTTTTTCACTTCTAACACAGAAAATAGTAATCCCTTTGGAGAAAAATAACCGCATATCCCAGTGGCTAACCGACAGATTTCTCTCCATGTGCTGCAGTTGTCATGACCATTCCATTCTTATTTTAAGAGGGGTATTTCTATAATTAGGCATAATTACCTCTGGAAATCCAACTGTCTAAGCCATGCAAGGCTACTAATGTCTAGGTTCTTGTCACCTGAAGAGCCTGGCTCGCCTGGATGTTGAGGACTTGCCATTGAAACTCTGGCTAACTCCTCAGGTCAGCAGATAATTCAGTCATAACACAGTTCTTAATCAGTTTGGAAAGTGAGGCTCCTATGTATTTGTTCAGCGTTTACATTTCAAAGGAAAAATACTTCTGCTATCTAGAAGTCAAAATCATTCCCTACAAGTTATCAGGAAATTAGAAACGCAGTGATGTCCTCATTACTGCTCTGATGACAAAATGCACAATCGAAGCCAACACAAGAAAAGAAAAAGCTCTAATTTTACTAACAAAAAAAATACCTTGTTTATCAACAGAAAGCAAGTGACCATAAATGCTACAAAGGAACTCTTTAGGACATACTCTGAATATTTGAGTCCAGAAGCCACTGCTTCCCCTGTCTCACTCTCATAGACACTCTTTGACTTTTAAATGAGTTATTTTACAAATAGTCCTGCTGATTCAGGTATTTGAGTGGGGGTACTCACAGATATAAGGGACTTCTTGATCCTAGAGCAGGGGTCTGCAACATTTTTTGTGATAAGATCTACTCATGCTCAATGAAAAGCATCCTGAGCTACTAATAGCAGTGTTCTACTAGTGACCATGTCAAACAAGATTACATTAGTGGTCACCCAACGCAGGATTACCAGCAGTGATCACCTTAGTGCATCAAGCAGAGTTGCCAGTAGTAATGTAAAAAGGCCTTTTCAATTTGGAACGTCTCTGCATGGGTAATACACGTCAGCTATAGCTGAAGTGCCCTGGTCACCAAAGTGATATTAGTAATGTGCATGGTGTTTCACTCAGATACTAGCTTGCCTATATTTTGGAAATCTTTTTTTGACAAAACATTTGCTTTTGAGTTCTGAAAATGCACCCATTTTCTTCTCTGACACACACTTTGTAATTTAGTTATACATATATTCATTTAACCAAGCAGAAGCTTCTAATTTAGTTGCCTGGGCTGCAAACAGGAGCGCTTCTTCAAGTTAGCTGGAGAGCTACTAGTAGCGCCTGAGTTACTCGTTAGAAAAGCCTCTCATAGAGGTTCCTGAACAACCAACCACTTCTCATCATTCTCACTTGACCCGCGGTACACTGCTCTCCCTGCAAAATCCTTATTCCTAATAGAAAGCAAAGACTTGGGGACTTTCCACAGGATGTCTGTCCAGAGTGGTTTTTCAACCAAATTTAAAGGAAGCAGTACTATTATTGCCAAAGCCTATTAATATAGCCCTGGTCACTGGATATGTGGCCCTGGAAATAAAAAAATAAAAAACAGCCTTAGTTTTTCTGTTATTTGTAAAGCGCTCAGAGAGCTTGCCTGAGCCCAGACACGTTCCTTTAATTTTCAATCTCCAGCATCTCAAAATCTCTGTTATAAACAGCTGCAGCCAGTCCTGGATTAGTACTCTCTTATAGATCCTTGCCAAGGACTATAACCAAAACACTCCTCGGTTTGTCATCAGCTTTTGACACAGTCGATCATCTTACCTTACTTGGTTGTCTATTTGATCTGGGCATTGAAGGGTTGGGTTTGTCGTTGATCTACATCATTTTGTGCTCACTGCATCCATCAAGGTTCTTCTTCCTCTTTTAATGCCTGAAGACACACGTGGAGTTCATCAAGTTCATTTTCGAGCCCAGCACCATTCACTGCCAATGTCAAAATGCAAAGCAGAATTAGTAGAAGGTTTGGGCTTCATTTCTGTTGTAATGCCAGTGATACCTCGATTTCTCCATACTGGCACCTCCAAACCATTAGCAATCTGCTCCACTAAGACTTGCCTTTTGCCAGTTTATTGCTGATTCTACAAAAGTAAAACCAACTGCCTTGGAGCCCAGTGTTTGGAGTTAAATAACCTGGAGTATATGGTTATCTCATTTTATATGGTTATGGTATATGGTTATGATCTGGCTGTTTGTTAAAAGTCGATATCTTGTTACACCTGTCAGCTTTACTTTTTGCTTACAGCCTCCACTTTTGTTACCTTTATTTTGTGCTGCTATTAGGACTCTGTGCACTTTAGCACTTCTAACCAGGGATATAGTGCTTGGACTCCCTCCTTTAAACATGGTACTATTTGCCTAACCCCACTGGCATATTTAATTTACTTATATGTCCCAGGTAAGGTGGTACTACCTGTTCCCAGGGCCTGTAAATTAAATGCTGCTAGTGGATCTGCAGTACTGATTGTGCCACCCGCTTAATTAGCCCTTTAAACATATCTTAGGCCTGCCATTGCAGAGCCTGTGTGTGCAGTTTTAAACTGCTATTTTAAGCTGGCACAATAAACCTTTCTCCCCGCCCAAACCCGCTCTGTTAATACATATAGTTCACACCTAGTGTGGGACCTGGACAACCCAGAGGGCAGGGTGCAATGTAGTTACAAAGTAGGACATGTACATTTAAGCATCTCTTGACCCACGAAACCCAGAGTGATTCCAAGGGCTAGTTGTCTGGCTCCTAGTATGTAACCTCAGGGACATAACAGGCTTCCAAAAACCTTGCATCTGCACGTGGACTCTACCATCTGTGAGTCTACCTTGCCAAGTGGTGCCACTCCAGTTGTGGACCCTTGAGTGGGCCTAAGGTGCTCTGCCAGCCTGTGGATCCAGCGTAACCGATACATCTCCTATGCTGCGTGGATTGGACCTGTTGGAGAGACTTGCGTCACCATTGCAGCCCGCATCGCCTTCGGGAACCCCACTGCACGATGCATCCTCGAGGCAGCCCCTCGCATCTCTCATCCATGGCAGCCTCAACGATGTGGGTGCTGGACTCTGTATCACAGCCTCGCAGCTCTTCAGAACCGACGCATTGCCCCGACTGCATGTCGCATCCTTGACACTGCAGTTTGCATAGCAAGCCCAATCAATGGGATCCTTGATGTTGACGAAACAGGACCTCTCACCGCAGCCTAGCTGCAATTCCAAAACGCTGCACCACCTCGTCTGCGTGGCGCATCTTTGACACAGATCCTCGCAATGCTCACAAACCAGAATTAGAGGTACTTTTATTCAGTGGGCCTAACTGGTTCTCTCTAGCCGGCCTGCGCTCCATTGCGGTCAGCCTGAACATGTCACTTTATCCAGGTCCTGTGCGTCCAGATATCCACAGTTGGCACTTAAAATCTTTTGCTGCTATTTTCTTTAAACTGTTTAAAATTCAATATTGCTGGTTCTCCTAATTTGATTTTTGTCATTTTGGCCTTTTTTGATTTATTATAACTACCCTATTGTTCTAACTCTGTTGTGGGCTCCTTTTGTTGTGGGTTTCCACTGTGTTACTGTCTGAAGTGCTGCACAAATAATTTACACCTTTCCTCTAAGTTAAGACTGACTGATCTGTGCCAAGCTACTGTGGGGGGTGAATCACAGGTATATTTGAGGTTGGCTTGCGCCTTACCATGACAAGGATTGTTGTTGCTGCTTGACCATGGCTCACACTCCAGTCAACCAACAACCCAATTTCTCACACTTGTGTTCAGCGGTGAGGACTGGACTTGTGTTTGTGCTATGCTAAACAGTAATTTTGTGTTACACTACTACCCCACATAAACAATCTAAGACCAATTTGGCTAAATTCCATGGCCTTTTTGATTTTTCATAATTTTCTATCTGTCTGATGTGACTAAATCTAACTCTTCATGGATGGAGCATGAGCTGATCAACAGAATCCTACACTGTGGCGCAGCTCAAAGAGGCCTATAAAGAGAGAGGACTTCCAAACAAGAGCACCACTAGAAAGGTGGAATTGAAAAAGGTGCTGAGGGCCTGGGCAGAAGTCCACCAGTCACTGGCTACAGCAACTGAAGGAGACGAGGAGATGGACAGCCAAGGAAATTTAGATTTCAGTCCTGAGGGCCAAAAGCCTACTGACGGGAATGACTTGACTCCTAACTTGAAGTTCTGTGCCAGGACAGGGAGCAGTGTATTTTCCAATGCCCTGTCTTCAGAGGAGCGGGCAGAGAGGAAGGAGGAGAGACAGTTCAGGCTGAAGATGGCCAGACTTAGGATGGAAGAGAATAAAATGATCATGGAGGAGAAACTAGCTTTGGAGCTTTGGAGGTGGAACTGAAAGCAATATAGGCAGAATACAGCAGCATTGGTGCCCTGGGTGACCTGCCTGAGCTTGCTGGTTGGCAAGTTGAGGGTGGACCAACCAGGGAGGAATTCTGCAAGGTACAGAAGGAATGCCCCACTCTAGGGGGCTTGAGGCAGCAAGCTGAGACCCAGGCAGTAGGTGACACCTCTATTTATTGGGAGAATGACCTCCTATATAGCGAGCCTAAGGCACCTGGATCTGAGGCAGCCTGTGTGCTGGTGTTCCCTCCGTGTTACAGGACCTTTCTACTGGAACATCTTGGGAAAGACAAGACCTTTGCAAGGCTTTTGCCCATTTCTGTTGGCCCCAGATGAAGACAACTTCATATGCATTCTATAGGTCCTGTCCCACCTGCCAGGCCAGTGAGAAGTCAGGGGGAAAAGCTGAAAGCTCCCCTGGCCCAATTAACTGTCATTGGCACTCCCTTTGAGAGAGTAGTTATCAACATTATTAGACCCTTGGACCCAAGACAGCTTTGGGCAACAGTTTAATCCTGGTCATTTTGGATCATGCAGCTGACTACCCAGAGGCCCTCCCTCTAAGGTTGGGGATTGTGCCTGCAGTGGCCAGGGCCCGAGTTTTTTTTACCTGTGTGGGATTCCCTAAAGAGGTAGTGTCTGACATGAAGTCTGTGTGGGTTGAGTGTGGAGTAACACTTAATTTATCCACACCCTGTTATCCCCAAACCAACAGGATTGTGGAGAGGTTCAACAAGACCTTGAAGGGCACGATAATGGGCCTCCCTGAACCCATGAGGCATAAGTGGGACATCCTCCTTCCATGCCTTCTCTTTGCCTCAAGGGAGGTGCCACAGAAGGGAGGGAGACGGGTCTAGTCCCCTTGAACTCCTCTGAGGCCCCCCTTTAGGGGACCTCCTAGCCTTGTGAGAGAGAGTGGGAGCAAGCTCCTTTGAAACCCCCTAAGGATGTGGTCATCTACATGCTGGCCCTCCGTAACCAGATGCACCACCTCTGGAAAAAGTAATCTTGAGACCAGTCAGGAGGTTATGAAGCTCTAGTTTTACTAAAAGCCTACTCTGGGAAAAGTCCCACATGCCATAAGGTGTGGGTTATGGAGCCTGCACTAACCAGATCTCTCCAGGATCGCTGGACATGTCCATTTGAGGTGAAGAAGCGGAAGGGGGAATCCACCTACTTGGTGGTCCTCCAGACTCCTAGGAGCCCCTTAAGGGTGCTGTTAGACCTGGCATCCTTGGCGTGGGTTTCTCTTGTATTTTTGCCTCATGTATTTTTACTGTGTGTTGGTTGGACTTAGTTTTTGCTGTTCTAGATGCTTTGGGCACTTTGCCACTTCTGTTAAGTGCCAAAGTGCAAGTGCTTCCTCTGTAAATTGTTGTCATGGATTAGTGGTTCCATAATTGGCTTATTTGATTTACTACTTAGTCCCTAGTCCAGTGCACGGTGTGTGACCATGGCCTTTAAATTAAATGCTGCTAGTGGGCCTGCAGCACTGATTGTGCCACCCATGCAAGCAGCCTTGGAAAGGGTTCTCAGACCTTCCATTGCAGTGTCTGTGTGCTGTTTAGTACTGCCATGTCGACCTGGCAAGTGCACCCACTTGCTAGGCCCTAACCTTCTATTTTCCTACATGTAAGTCACCCCTAAGGTAGGCCCAAGGTACCCATGTGGGCAGGGTGTAGTGTATGTGAAAGGTAGGACAGGCCCTGATGTGTGTAGCATGTGCTGATAGTGAAATACTGCCAGTTTTGTTTTTCACTATTGAAAGGCTATCTGTCCCATAGGATAGAATGTGGAGTTTACTTATAACATCTTATAAGTATAACTGCCCATGGGACCAAGATCGGAAAGTGGTGTTTGGTATGCCTGAACTCCGGATATAAAGATGTGTCTTTTAGTAATGAGGACTTTTATATTCTTGGTTTGAAAATACCACTTTTAGAAAGTGGGTATTTTCTTGCTTAGCCATCCAGTGTGCTTCTGCTAGGTTGTGTATTGACTGTCTGGCTTTGGAGTGACAGGTGCTGGGGATGTGCAATCTGTTCAGACAGCCACTTGGGGGTGAGGTGTGTCCTGCCTTTCCAGGGTGAGTCAGGGCTGGGCTGAATAGACTGTGCTACATTTAGAGTAGGGGGAGGAGATTTCCTTTACACCTAAATGGGCCTGGTCTGACTTGGACAATGCTGTCTCCACCTCCTACCGGGAAGCTGGGCCAGAGAGGAAAGAACGGTTTTTGCTGAGCACAGACACTCTCTGCCACAAGAGAACAAAGGAATTTTGACTATAAAAAGTGGGCCCAGACCCCAGATTTTTAGATTAACGCTGGACTCAAGAGGACCCTCTGCCAAGGAGAAGAGCTGGGAAAGCTGAAGGAGAAGTGCTGTGTGCTTTCTGGGGTTGGCCTGCAGTAGCTGTTTCTGTTCAAGAAGTCTCAGGAACATTTTAGACTTCACCATCGATCTGGGCACCATCGCTGGAACCGCGGGTTTCAGTTGCCACATAGAAGAGAGCAGCCGACTCCATCACTGAATCCTTCGCTGGCTTAGTGTCCTGCAGACACCATAGGAGGCACCGCCGCACTTTTAACCACAACCCTGGTCTCAGCGATGCCGTTTTGACGACCACCTCTGAGCCGCTGTTTGCACTGCACGCTGCACCACTTCACTTCACATTGCAACCACAACGGTTGCCTGGACCGACCGGTACCAATGGGATCGGATGCAACAAAAAAGGTACTGTCTACGAGTCTGTCAACGCTGCAGTTGACCCATACCTAGGTGGTTGCCTGGAACTGTTAGAGTCTACTGTTTTCAGCATGTCTGTAGACCCGGACGGAGCTACCAACTCGGAAGATGTGTGTTTTTGGGGTATTTAAGCAATTTAAAGGTTATCTTGCAAAGTACCTATTTTACAATATTGTATGTTGGATTTTTGTTGTTTTTGGTCTTGTTTGGTTTAGATAAAGACTTGCTTTTTTTCTAAACTGGTGTGGTGTCCATTTATAGTGTTTTCACTGTGTTACTGTATACATGCACAAATGCTTTACACACTGCCTCTGCTCCATGTGAACTGCCTCAGACAGCACTTTGAGTGGTTCGAAGTAAGCATGCTCTTGGTTACAGATGAAGGAGTGGAAGAATAGAGGGAACCTCTCCCTGGCTACCTGGGAACATGATGGGTCAGTGGAGGGTGTCACCCTCTCCCACACTGACCCCAGAACAGCAGAGTGACTTCCGCCAGTTGTTGGGACAGTTCGTGTCACTGTTCTCCTTCATGCACCTGTGTGTCCAAGACATTGACACTGGAGACAGTCCACCTGTTAAAAATAAAATGTACGCACACACATGCAAGGTTCACAGATAAGGTGAGGGCCAGTATCAAGGAGAAGGTCTCAAAATGCTGGTGTTTGGGGTCATTTAGCCCTTCAAATTTAGTATTTACAAATTAGTTTTTGCTTCTTATAGTTTCCTAAAAGTAGAAATTAGCACTTTTACAGAGAGGTGCCGTTGACTGTTGCTGTGTTTTGCACCATTAATTGGTAGTACGTTGTCATTCTTTGATGCTCCCCCCCCCCCCCTTTTCTGCTCTGTATCATATCAAATGTGTAGTTCAGAAGATTGCCTTTTATATCTGATTTAATCAATGTTACTTACATTTTAGGTGATGAAGTGCTAGAGTGGAACGGAAGGCTACTGCAAGGTGCAACATTTGAGGAAGTTTATAACATCATTTTAGAATCCAAACCAGAGCCCCAAGTAGAGCTTGTTGTTTCCAGACCCATTGGGTAAGTTTGACTTTGTCACTTTTATGGATAATCTGGTAATGGATATGCATGGCCATTTATTAATTTATCAACAAATGGTTCTGGATTTCAATTGAACAAATTGTGCTTTGTAGCTTATTATTTTCGATTACTTTCCTAACATAAATAAGGCAGGAAGAAGGGAGGGAGGGAAGGTTCTAGGTACTGGGATGAAGAAAAGAGAATCAAGTAATGAAGATTACCGGTAAGTAATCCGAGCATAAGATCACATAGTAAGGATATACCCAAGCATGGGCCTTCTTATTGAATATTGAAGCAAAAAGAAAGACATAATAAACATGTGGAAGTGAAACTCAATGTTATTGCAAAGAACATGTAGTATCTCATGCTGGGGTCTTTGTAGAATGTTAACGATGGAGCGCTTGTTATGCACCTCCATGGTGTGCTGGGGGTTCTAGGTGAAGAGGAATAAGGACGAAGAGCACGGATGTGTGGTTGCTGGAGTGCAAACTTTGTACTTGAATAAACCAACTTTAATCCACCTTAAAAGGAGCTTGTACTTTTTTCAGAACACTCCAGAAATCTACACCCCAAACTAAGCAATAAATGAAGAAACATTATCCTAAAAGATAAAATCAGTTAATTATAAAGAGCTTTGTTATGCAGCTTTAAAAATAATACCGTAACCAAATCTCAACTCATTACCCTGGACTACAATACTTCCATAATGAGAGATAAATGTAGACAGAGATGCCTAAATCGCAGCTGCACAAATGTCTGCGATAGAAAATCCAGCCCAAAATTCCACCATGCCTCTTGTTAAATGAGCCTGAACATTGTCAGGAACTTCTTCGGCATGTTTGTAAGCTAAGGAAATAGCAGTTTTGATCCATATGGCCAGAGTAGATCAAGAAGGCTTACACCCCCTATTAGCATGACCAAAATTGACTAACAAAAATTCTGATTTCCAAAAAACAGAGGATCTTTTTAGGTAAATAGTAAGAGCTCTTACTAAATCAAGAGAAGCAATGGAATTGTCACAGCTAAATGAGATGTAATCACAATCTCCTGATTTCTGTGAAATTGTGTGTTGATATTAGGAAGAAAAGTAGGTCCTAAACATAAGACCACTCTATCCTCAAACATTTTTAGGTAGGGATAGTGGCACTGAAGGGAACCTAACTCCCTTAGTCTTCTGACCAA
Source organism: Triturus cristatus (assembly GCF_964204655.1). Lineage (NCBI taxonomy): Eukaryota > Metazoa > Chordata > Amphibia > Caudata > Salamandridae > Triturus > Triturus cristatus. The sequence continues at coordinate 397,551,613 of NC_140587.1, read as the reverse complement.
TGTTATGGCAACTAAGAAAAAAATCTTGAGAGATATAAATATCTCTGAAGTCTCTTCCAGAGGCTCGAAGGGAGGACTCAGTAAAAAAAGAAAAGACCAGAGGAGGTTTCCAAGGCGGAAAAACTTCTTTACCTTTGGCCTAATCATAAAAAATCCCCTAAACAGTCTAGAAACTAAATTGTCAGTGGTATCAAGGCTACCCCAGGTATATCTAAAGGCTGTGATAGCCGACCATTGAAGTCTCAAAGTGGAGGCAGCTAAATTCCTGTCAAAACCCTCCTTAAGAAATTCTAAAATCATTTCAGGGGAACATTCCAGGAATGACAGACCATTTATAATACACTCTTTATGAAAATATGCCCAGTGGGGATTGTATGACCTTCTAGTGTATTCTTTTCAAGAAGCATGAGTAGAAAGGGAGACAGGCAAAGAAAGACGCTTCTTTAAAACACCCTCCCTTTTAGCCTCCAAGCTGACAGCCAAAGACAGACCAGGGACACAAAAGTCAGGACTGGATGAATTAATGGAATGGGGGCAAATGGAGAATCCATTTCTTGTCTATTGCCATTGAGTTTGGAAGGGGAAGGAAACCAAGTTCTCCTTGGCCAAAAGGGAACAACTAGAATGACAGCCAACCTCTCCCTCTGAATCCTGAGCAGACCTTCCAGATGAGGGGAAACAGAGGAAAGAGATATAGAACACTTGGCCATGGTTGGATAAGGGTGTCTATTCCCAGTGACTGAGCACTCTCTGACCTGAAGAAGTATAGAGAAACCTGTGTATTCAACTGGTCCGCAAACAGTTCTGTGATCAAAAGTTCACACCTGCTGCATAGTTTCTGAAAGACCAAAGGATTGAGAGAAAATTCCTGTGAATTGGGAAATGTCTAACTTAACCTGTCCACTTGAATATTTTGACATCCCTGGATGTGAACCGCCCTTAGGGAAAGCAGAATTACCTCTACCCAAGACATTATCTGAAAGGCTAACCGGTTCAGGGATTGACATGTTGTTACAAACTATTGGTATATGTAAGCTTTTGTAATCAGATTGTCATTCTGATCAAATAGCCTGAACCCCCTAATCTGTGGGAAAAAGTCATGAAGAGCTTTCTGCACCACCATCAACTCTCTCATGTTGGGCGACTAACTGGACTTCTGAGTAGACCAAAGACTCTGAGCAGTTGATGCCCTCAGAACTGCTTCCCAACCCTGACTGCTGGCATCTGTGGTTAGTACCAGAAGGCAAAGAGAGTTCCTTGATCGAGTGCAGATGTCTCTATATACCATCTAAGATGAATCCTGATAATAGGAGGTACTGGAATGACAATCTCTTAGTCCTTTGCATCTGGGGACCAATGCTGAAGGATGTGAAGAGTCACCTAACCCAGATGAAAGCAAACCTAGTGGATGGTGAATGCTGCTGCAGCTGGAAAAAAGAGGAAATAAATCAACATAGTCTCCTCATTGGAGGAAATAGTTTAAGACTGGAGATCAGAAAGAAACATAGTTACAATGTCTCCATGAGCTCTAAGCCATATCCTAACTGAAGCAGACTGGTTCCTCAGGATTTGACCCAAATGGGTTCACAATTTATTTCTCCATGCAAAGCTGTTATGAAAACGGCCCCAGTGGAATCCAGATCCTGTGAGGATACCAACACAGATTTATTCCTCTTTATCAAAAATCCAAAATTCCCCTTCTCTCAGCAGGTTTCATTTCTATGGGTTACAGCAATAGAGTAGGACTAGGCCTGGATCTACAGATTATCGACGTAGGGGTAAATCTTTATTGTCTTGTTGTAGAAGAAAGCCATCAAAGAAGCCAGAATCCTTGTTAAAACCCTTGGCTCTCTTTTCAATCCAAAGGGAAGGACATAAAACTGCCAATGCTCCTTCCCTGTAAAAAAATGTGAGAAACTGTTGGCTTGCAAGAGCTAGAGGGATATGTAAATAGGCATCCTGTAAATCTTTTTTGGTCAACAAATCTCTTTGAGATATCAGTGAAATTACTTGCTGAAGGGAACTAATTGTGGGGATAAATTTTATTAGTTCCTTCAAGTCTAAGATCATTCTGAATTCTTCCAATAGCTTCTACACCAGGAAAACACTTGAGTAGCAGCCCAACCCCCACTAGTCTACCAGGACCTGAATTATTGTCTGTTTTCTAGAATAGGGTCAAAACACTGTCTATTAATATCCCTCTTTGTTCTGCTCAATGGAAGAGCAGCCAGTACACATCTGGAACTCAGAAGAACCGTAGAAAAGGTTATCCTGTATGCCAACAATTTCACCGGTAGAGCCAATTTGTCAGATACCCTGGCGACCCAGCAATCTTGAAAAAAGAAAGGCGAAACCCATCTTGACACAGGCCTCCGGCATGGTGTGGAACATTCTTTAGGACTGCCCTTTGATCCAGGCGGTTAAGGAAAGGAATTATTATTGTGGGACCCGAGTTGGAACCTCAACCTGTTAAAAGAAAAATAAGTTATTTTTTCCTTGTACTTGCCTAAAACCACCTTCTTATCAGAACCCTTTTGTCTGGATTTAAAATTTTGAGTATGATTTTGATTTTGAAGGATTTCCATACTTCCTCCAATTCCTCTCCAAACAAGTTGGTACCTGAAAAGAGCATAAAGAGGAGGTAATTCTTTTGAGATGGATCTACTTTCCATTTCCTCCAAGATAATTGACATCTATCCATAACTATACTAGTCGAAGTATAGAAGAAGCTGTAATACTATCAAACACTATATCAATCAAATAGAAATGTATCCTGGACTTTCATATGTGCTAACAGCTACGAAAAATCCTCCCCTTCCTGAATAACAAAGTATAGAAATTGAAAGTCCTTGATCAATGACTAAGAGACAGAGACTAAATACATTTCAGACCTCATTGAAAGATTCAGTTTGGCATACGCCCTCTTTAGAGCACCTTCAGCTTTTTTGTCCACAATATCAGCTACCACAAACTACTGATTTAAAAGGGAGAATCGCCCACTAAAAAGCGGGTCAATAGAAAGAGAACTGGGCAAGTTCTACATCTCCCTTAGTCGGTTCTACCCATAAACCTAGGAACAGTCTCTCTATTTCCTTTGTAACATATTTTGAATGACAGAGATGACAGGGAGTTTAGGTACCAAAGCTCTCTGAAATTGCGAAACCAATGACAACTAGAACAAGGCTTCTTGGAATCTGCAGGAAGCTAAAGATTTGAAGACAAATAGGCAATGATGGGTTTCATATCCTTTTTATGAGTGTATTATTTCCTAGCAGCCTCAAAGCTCTCAGGAAACCCACTTTCTTCTTCATCGTAATCCTAAGAAGCCCAGCAAGAGGCTGAAGAAGTAAAAGGCACCAACAACTGAGAAGAGCCCTAAGAAGGAGGAGAAAGATAGGTAGAATCCCTCTATCATGCATAGGCTACTGAGAGTGATCTAACCATCTCCTGCAACTTCGTGTCAATCGTCAGGGAAGAGCAAGGCTTACTGTGAGGCTGCCCTTTAACCCGATGCACGATGTCTTTCTCAGGCGAATGAGAAGGAAAAATATGTTTTTTTTCTACACATTTTTGCCTATCTTGACGCCTCAGTAGTCAAAAACACAATGAAGATACCAACACAGAGATATCATATATAGGAAGAAACTAACTCAAAATAGGTGACTAAGATAACTCTAAGCATACTAAATGTTGTAAAACATAGAATTCCCCCGCACCTCACTTTTTAAATATAATAACAATTGGTGTCAAGATTAGATTAAACAACAGAACTATTCTTTAATTTAATTCTTTAATGCAGACAGGCAAACAATCTTGAAAATAGGGTTTTCGTTAAATTCTTCTATATCTTCTTAAGCAATGGTAGAACAGAATGCTGCTGTAAGTAAAAACTTTACTTTCTTCATTTGAAAATAAGTTGATGCTTGTTTTATCTTTAAATCGGACCAATGTACCGGATAGGCTGATCTGCAGCATTCCTTTATTTTAACTGAAAACACTGGCCATTGCACTATGCAATGATCAATACTGAAGCATGGAGCCATTGGCGTCTCTGTATGTAGAGAAAGACACTGTCGTTGTTCTGGAACAGATTCTTGGCTCTTGCAACCAGCAAGGTCTCTCTGCATGCACTAGAATCAAAGACCCGCGCCTGACAAGACACCACCACAGCATGCATCTGTAAACTGGGCGAATGGATCCTACAAACGTGTACTCTACAACATATACCCTGCTTGAAACAACAAGCCAAGGGATGGGAAAAGTCTAACCAATTAAAATTGTAATAAAGAAGGTATAGTGATGGGAAACGTCCTTCAGACCAAAGCTGGAATCCCGCTGTGACTTAACAGCATCGGCAAAAAAAACGAACGCAAGTCGTTATAACGACTTGCCTTAGGGGGGCTCATTGGTGGAATGGTGTTGGATTGAAAGTCTAGCACCATTCCTACTGTTGCGCATACTAGAGTTGGAATAGTAAGTTAACATATTGAAAAATCTAGCACCCCCACAAGGCTAATCATTATAACAACTTGCATGCTGAACGAATGTGCACTAAAGACGCACTCGTTCTAATGATGGCGCAGTGAAGGCACAGCGTGATTCTGGCTAGTGGAATACCGTCACACATTCATAGTGATAAATGAAACGAGAAATAAGGAGTGCCATACCAACCCCTTTTCGCTTGTAGATGGATCACGGGCTACACAACTAAAACAAAAAGCAGGAAGTGTCATGGGAGAGGGGTTAGAGTTCATTTAATTGGACATAGAAAATAGCTTGGGAGGTTGTTCACTAACGGGATACATGAGGTAAACCTCACTATGTAAGAAATGGGATGAGACAGAGATGAGTACGTAATGGGCAAAATAATAACACTATTTTTTATATTCAAAGTTTGGTTTTCCTAATCTGAATCTACGAAACACCTGTAAATACAGAGTAAACACTTCATATCATCACAAGCGGGTTTGACCTGATTCCCCTATAAACAGTAATGAAAAATATTGCATTGAGGTAAAAAATAATTATAGAAGCTATCACCCTAGCAGGCCGAAGGACCAGTCTTGAGCTAAACCATTGCAGATAGCAGTTTAGCATCCATCATTTGCCTTGTTCACTGCAAACAAGGTGTGTTTTCTGTCACAGCACGGTGTTGGTGTTGTTTTCTGTTGTGCACCTGGGGAGATTTCCTTTGTATGTGGCTAAGCTCCATGCAAATGCTCCCCACCCCACATACTGGAACAGCTGCGATAATCCAAAATATGAGGAAGCTGTGCAGTTCCTAAGAGGGGAGCAATTTCACAACTTCACAGTCCATAGGGTTCTGAGCGTATTTGGCCGGTAACCCTTTTGAGAGCAAAGGAGGTCTAACCTTCTGGCTCTTTTTCAGGGGGACGTGGGAGCTGCTGATGCATACATTTGGAAATGCTCTAAGTTTGCATGGTGACTGAATGCCCATCATGACCTTGAGGTAGGCCTTCAGAACGCTATCGCGGAATATGTCCTGATTGTGAGGGTTGTGGAGACTCATCAGTGGCTGCAGAGAATACTCACAGAGCTGTGATAAGTACATGAGTCTGACTATGTGCCCAGGCCTGCCTGACTACTGGATAGGCTACGATAGGCACGTTGTGACTCACAAGCTCGCAATTTATGAAATCGCATAACTGCATCATGTTTGCATGTAGAGCAGCCAAGAAAGTTGCCTGATCCAATTGTTTGTCAAATAATATACATGTTTTCACAATAAACTCAATCATGGCCCTGTGTCTCTGTTTCACAACTGAAGTTAGGTACATCTAACATTTTTGCAGTGTCCTAAAACGTTTGATATTCCAAATTTGAACATAATTTCAGAACCTGAAGTTACATTTTAAATACCTAGGACCTCATTAGAAAACTGCTTGCATAAAGTTTGAAATCAGTCAGGGAGATTTAAAAGTTCATGAAGATGTAAAGACTTCATTGGTGAAACATTTCTCCCAAAAGATTTTTTAGCAAGGTTTTTTCCGGGATAAACAGTTTTTAACCTGACACATCTCTTGCAACAAGTCGTTTTTTTTTATCCCTAAACCTACTTTGTTTTTTGTAAACTCTTAACCAACTTTATGATGTTTGTGAAGTTGTTGACATTTAAAAAAACTTAATGAAGTGGGCAGAAGCAAATTTAACCAATCTTTCACAGACAAAGCAATTGCCATCCTCCCTCCTCATTAGCAGTTGTCCGTGCTTAATTGGTAAGAAAAATAAGGCCAGGACCAGAGATATTTCTCAGCAGACCACTGCAATTTGCAAGAACTACTGTCCTATCATTAGTAACAAATGTCAATACTTACTCTACCCAGTAACCATCACACACCTCTAAATGCGATAATTTAGACCTACTCAGGCCACTGAAAGTTGTAAGAACTGACTGGACGCGCTGGTATTGTTATTTTTTATAGCTATTGAAATGTTAAACACTGCTAATGTTCTCTGCTCAAAAATAAGTAGACCACTCTACCATGTGGTAGACTGTCATAAATAAGAGCAGGTGTTAAAAATTAAGTAATGATGCTGAGCACTGGCACAAATTAAGCAATGGCAGTTAAGCATATATTAGAAAGCCTTTGTGAATCAGACCTTGCTAGGGTTCCCGTTGCATAATATGGTACTGGGTGAATGCATAGTATTACTGAAGAAGAAAACAGTTTAATTTACTTTTTTTGTCATTTCAGAGATATACCCAGGATACCTGACAGTACTCATGCACAACTGGAATCTAGTAAGTTTGATGAATGTGGGAAAAGGGTGATTAGTGATGAGGTTATTATTAATATGCAGTATCCAATGAAATGTTACTTCTCTAAGGAAATGTTAATGCTGTCCTTTTCTTAAAACATTTCAACAAAATATAATCAATTCAACACAATACATTATGTAGCCAAATGTGCTAAGCAGAAGTATATGACTTGATTTTATTTGTTATTGTTGCAATAATGTTATATTTGTAGACACAACTTGCCATTAAGGTATGTTCCTAGTATGGGTTTCTTGGCAGTTCCTATACTTTGAATATTTCCCCCATCACAAATATGTTCTGAGACATTGAAAACATTATTAAAGCATGAGGCAAGATCGCGTCCGTTCGGACGTGTGTGAGGAGCTCCTCGTCTGCTCACCCTTTCCCGGTGGTTGATGCAGCCGTACCGGTGGTAGCAGTGTTTCCCTTATGCTGAAATCTACTTGGACTGGCTGGCAGAGACTCGCGCAATTAGTGAAAAATCGCTGATAACCGCCGATAAAATCTTTTGTTTTCAAGCTGTAAGCTGGAGCGGCACTTTAAGCTTTTGGTTCCATGTGTGGAGGCAGCTTGTTTGATCTCGGCGGCGTGGGCGGAGTTTGTGTTACCGCATAGGCTGGAGCCGTGTGAGGAGGCAGCTTGCTTTGTTTGCTAACATCGTTTCTGATATAGGGATCTCAGAGTTGGATTAAGGCTGCAAAAAGAAGAGAGAAGAAAGAGAAGAAAAACTGTAAGAGAACTGTTCTGTATTCTATAGAGGGAGTGTGTCAGCGCTTGGCTCATCTGGGGAAATAAGCTCCTCATAACGAAATTTTTTATTTTTTATTTTACCCTGCTATTCATTCATTATTTACTGTTTTTTGGCATAGTAGCAATCCAGTATGGCTCCAAAAGTTGCTTGTGGCGGGAAGACAAGAGCTATTGGGGAGACTGTAGTTGGCACACTAGCAGCTAAGAGTGCAAATGAAATGCTCGGAAGCACGCCACCGGTAGCTACCATACAGGATAAAGGCCTTACATATGGGACACCAAAGATACCTCAGATTTTTCAAAAGATTGCTGGTAAAAAGCTGACAACACCTCCGCTAGCCCCTCCTGAATCTTGCATATCTGAGTTGATCTTTTCACCTCGTGGAGAAGGCAATCTGTTTGTGGAAGCAGCTGAGTTGCCTCATGCCAATGTTGATTAACCTGCTCTAACGGATGGCAATGATGTCAATGATGCTGTTATGGAGGATAGGAATGAGCCTATTAGCAGTAAGGAAAGCGAGTTTTATTCATTATCTGAACACTCGGAGGAGTCAGATGTAGATGAGGAGGAGGACTTCCAACTGCAGGAAGAGAGGTCTCCAGATACCTCCCCTATCAGTATTGATAATAGCCATGATACGGAACCATCCTTAGGGAGTACATCTATAGAGCCCCTTACGGTTCGGAAGAAAACGCAGGTTGGGTGGTCCAGCCCAATGATGACAACAATGACTGACTGCGAGCCCTTTTGGTGGGGAGCAGATGTTTGAAGGATTGGATCTGGGGTCAACTGGGGGTCCCGTGGAAGAACTACAAGGCCAAGTATCATTGGAAGCAATATACCGATCTATCTCTGAGCATAGGTTAGAAACACGGGCAGAGAATCTAAAAACACACACCGCTTGTAGGAAGCTGCAAAACACAGTTAGGCGGTTGGCAAAAACCTGCAATGATTTTACTGAGCGAATGGCGGAAGCAGAGACTCGTATATCATTGCTTGAAGATCAGATGGCTACACAAATGGATGCAGTGGCAGATATAAAAGCCAATAAGGATGATGTGCAGGACAAGTTAGCCGATTTGGAAAATCGTTTGCGCCGTAATAATCTGTGCATTTTAGGTGTGCCGGAAGGACTTGAGGGGCAAGATGTCCGAAAATTTGTTGTTGAATTGTTTGAGGTGGCGCTCCCTGAGTTTAAGGAATGGAAGTGGGCACATGAAATCCAACGGGCACATAGATTTCCGTTTCGGCAACGGCCAGCAAGAAATGGGCAAGCGACGCAGCAGACGCGGGCTAGTCTGATTTCTCTTAATAATTTCTTGGCCCGGCAGGCATTGTACGATTTGGTTAGGCCGGATAAGAGGAGAACTGGCAAGGGGACTCAATTCTTGGTGAGACCTGATTACTGCCACTTTACAGTGGAAAAAAGATGGCAGTTATGGCAGTTGATTACACCTTTCCAAGTAAAAGGCATCCAAGTGTTCCTATTGCATCCGGCCACCTTAAAGACGGTTAACAAGGGCCAGATAAGTTTTTTCACTTCTCCAGTCCTGGCTAAAGAATATCTTCAATCTCTGGGATGAGGAGCACCATCTCAGTTCAAGGCAGCCAATGTTGGACTGTGTGGCGACTGTGTGGCGATTTAGAAGGGGGAAGGGGGGAAGGGAAGGGGGGAAAGGAAGGAAAAAAGGGGGAAAAGGAAAATATATAAGGTGTAGATTGTATTAATGTACTAATGTGGCATTGAACATTTCTCTTCTTTCCTTTTTTTTTTTTCTCTCTTCTCTCTCTGTTGCATATCTTAAAAAAGGATATGGGAAGGGTGAGCACTAAGTGGGCTATTCACCGAGCATCACAGTGCGATCGGCCCTAAAGCCTCTATGATAGGGGATTGTTTTGGGGGTAGGGGGGTTCTTTTGGGTGGTGGTGGGGGGGTGTAGAGGGTCACATGGGGGTAAGAGGTTGGGTGGCTACTTCCTAAAGGGGAAAAACTCAGTACATAGTATGTGTTGTAGGAACGATAGGAACGATAGGACATATTTTTATATATTGATGGCCATAAGATTTCCACATGGTAATGGCAGATAGGAGGCTGTGTATATGTACATTTAATGTTTGCGGGTTGAATAGTATCCTTAAAAGGAAACGTGTCATCGCAGAGCTTCGGCTCATAAATCCAGATATTCTTTGCTTGCAAGAGACGCATGTCCCCTGGTCCAGCCGTAGGATATTATCCGAGTTGGGCTTCACTCTGTTAGCAACTTCCAGACAGTCTAACATGATTAGGGAGGTAGCGATTCTGGCCCGTGGGATGGTAGGCACGGGTAGAGAGAAGGTGGATAATCTGGGGAGGTGGGCCATTACCGAGTGTATCCTAGGGGGCACCAAGATCGTGCTCTGTACAGTATATGGTTCAAATCTGGATGAGGTTGAGACTCTGGAGTTTTTTAATGTTGAGCTGGCACTTTGGGGGACCCCATTGATATTATCCAGAGACTTCAATATACATGGTGATGACCAGACTTGGGATCCTTATTTTGTAAAGTATACTGGGCGTAAGCCCAAGGTATTTAGGGCGCTACAACAGCTCTTGCAGAATCATGGTCTTGTTGGGAGAAACACTCAGCTATGGATGGGCTAAGCAGAGACGACAGAAGGTTAGAATGCTTGGTTTGCTTGAGGCCCTAAAGAAAGCTGAGCGGGAACTCATACATGCGATCAGTGCTAAAGTTGATAGCCAAGAAGCACAAATTAAGACTGCACGCTGTAAGGCCAAGATCAATGGGGTGTGGAGTCAGGAAATTGCCATTCAATTTAAAACATGTAAGGCAGAAAGATATGAATATGGGGAAGCAACTGGCAGATGTTTAGCTCAGAGATTGCGTGGTAGACAAGCCGCCCAGCGGATAGCAATTCTTGAAGATGGTAAAGGAGGCACAGTTGAGACTACGGCAGGAATACTGGATGTATTCCATTCTTATTATAAGGAGTTATATACTCAAGATCCAGTCGAACATGATAATATAGTTAGGTTTTTACAGAATCTTGACTTAACTGAGCTCGGGCTAGTAGAACGAGAAGCATTAGAAGCCCCCATTACTATGATAGAACTTAAGACAGCATTGTATGGTTTAGCGCCAGGGAAAGCGGCTGGGCCTGATAAACTTCCATTGGAGATATATTGGATAGTTTTTTTTATATGAAGATATGTTGGCTACTTTCATAGCGGCCCAGCACGGGAACCCTCCACCGTCTTGGGCCGCCGCCGATATTGTGATCTTCCAAAAGAAGGACAAGCCTCCTAGACTCCCGGGGTCCTATAGACCCATATCATTAATAAACGCAGACTGCAAGGTATATTCTAAAAATTTTGCAACTCGGCTGGCGCAGGTTATACCCCCATTGGTATCTAGATATCAGCATGGCTTTTTGCCCGGTAGGAGTACTGTTAATCATTTACATAGGGTGATAGCGCTATTAGATTATGCTACTGTACAGCAAAAGCATATAGGCTTAATTTTCTTAGACGCTGAGAAAGCGTTTGACCGCGTATCGTGGTCATTTCTTTGGGCTACAATGCAAAAGATGGGGTTTGGACCTCGTTTTTTGCAAGCGCTTCAAACCATGTATAAACGTCCACGGGCTAAAATCTGTACAATGGGGACGGAGTCAGCTTTTGTATATAGAACTAGGGGAACCTGGCAGGGATGCCCCTGTTCGCCGTTACTTTTTGCTATTTATATAAACCAATTGCTTCAAATACTGGAAACAACGAATGATATACAGTCAATGGTAGTGGGGGGGACCAAGTGCGTATCCTTGCTTACGCTGATGATATGGATTGAGAACCAGACTCAATATTTCGGTGCAGTGGCCGGGTATAAGTTAAACATCTCTAAAACCCAGGTTGTATGCACTGAGGAACTTTGTCCTGGAGAAGTTCGTGTAACACCAGAAGCGAGATATCTGGGTATTAAGATTAGGATGTCACTCCAAGAGATCGTTGAAGTTAATTGGGCAGACATATTACTATTGACAAAAAGGCAACTGGAACAGGTTGAGTGTCTTCATTTATCAATGGTTGGGAGCTGTAATGTTTTAAAAATGTGTATTCTCCCTAGAACAATGGATTATTTTAGGACAGTACCGTTAGAGCTGACGCGGTCGCAATTATCACAACTTCAGTCTCTGGCAGATAGGTTTATATGGGGCCAGAAGAAAACACGGCGTGCTTCAAAATATATGTCGTTACCACTGGGTCGTGGAGCATGGGGGGTCCCGAATTTTACATTTTATTATTTAGTTTGTCTATTACAGAATATGTAGTATTTGGTGACCGAGATGGAAGTGCGACCATTTGAAGCTCCTAATATAAATCAAATGCTAATGGGGACTCAGGCGAGTGAGGCTTTAGTCAAGTTTTATGAACCAAGCTACTTCAAAAAAACGCGATTTAAAATATTCTGGGCTGCACGTAAGGCTTGGAAAGCGATATGTAAAATTATATCTATAAGTCGTATAGGTTATTATACGCCTTTCAACTCTACGGAAATATTCCCCTCGTTCTTTTGGGATCTAAAGATGGATATTTGGAGGGTTAAGGGGATACTACGTCTAGGGGACATCTATAGGGCAGGGATAATTGTTTCTTTCTCAGATTTGGTCGAACAATATGAGTTACCTAAGTATGATTTTTTCAAATTTTTGCAAATTCGCGATTTTATTGTCAAACATTGTAGATACATGCCTATGACACCCAACGATTTAATTGAGGCCCTGATTAAACGAGCTAAGATCGGGGTACTGTATGACATATTGTTGGAGACTCAACGGGATGATATTGAGATGCATGAGGCAAAGTGGCGTGATCGATTTGGGAACACTGGTTCCTATGTGCAACAATCAATAGATATAGCCACCAAAGTCATGCTGACTGCAAATTTACGTACCCAACATTATAAAACTTTGTTTAATTTATATCATACCCCTGTGAAAATGATGAAGTGGGGTGGGCTCCACGATGGGAAATGTTTTAGGTGTTCGGTGGAGAATGCTGATATTGTACATATATTTTTTGATTGTATAGTCTTAAAACAGCTCATAAGGAGCATTTCGGAATTTTTATCACAAATTACAGGGGATAATGTGTGTATATCTAAAGAGATAATGCTAGTAGGTGTAGGTGAGGTTTCTGAACCCACTCAGAGCTGCTATCCTTTTCGTTATCTTTTATTTATGGCTTCCGCTGTTGCCCGATTATGTGTCGCTTCTATGTGGCTCCAATCAGAGGCGCCATCATATGAAATGTGGCGTGCGAAGTTTTACAATGTATTTAATTTGGAATTCAGTTTGTGTTTAATTTGTGTTCCCCCATTTTTCCTACATTATTAATTAAGTGGATTGATGTATAAATCCTACATGCTATGTACTGAAAAATAAAGTATTTAAAAAAAAGAAAAAAAGAAAACATTATTAAAGCAGTGGTTCTTAACCTATGGCCTGCAACTCCTACTATCGGAGTTCACAACTGTTAAATATAAAGCAGATTGATCACACACATCTATGTATCTCTCTCTTTCTCTCTCTCACTCTCTATATATATATATAATTATATATATATATATATATATATATATATATATATATATATATATATATATATATATATATATATATATATATATATATATATATATATATATATATATATATATTTAGATTTATTACCCAGAGGCGGTCGTCGCTGGGTAGTTATAATAGCATTCTTTGTGTTGCATAATGCTTGCCGTGTTTGATGAATCTCCACAATACCTTCCAAAAAAGTGCTACCTTTGAACTAGTTTGTGCATGGAAAGTTTCAGGGCGATCTGTCAAGTGGCTGCCGAGAAAATGGGGGAGTCCCAAAACACATTTTCCCCATTCATTTTTCCATTGGCACTTTAGACACCACTACAGCCCAAACCACTGAAAGGATTTACACCAAATGTGACACAAAGCTAGATCTTGGTCCAGAAAGAGTGCTTTTTGTGTTTTTGTGTAAATCTGTTCACTAGTTTTGAAGAAATTAAGGTTTAACCTCTTCTATGCCCATGACGAGATAGTCTCGTCATGGAGCACGGTTGCGCTGTGTCCATGACGAGACTATCTCGTCATGGACCCCGCCCGCTAATGAAAGGCCCGGCACAGGAGGGGGAAAGGGCGGGGCACTGAAGGGGTTAAAAAACATTGCATATTTGATGGCGCTATTTGTGTATTGTTTTGACGTTCAAACTGTAAATATTTCTAGGCTGTGATCCCAGACTTCCAGTGGGGGCCCATGGAAATCAAAAAGTCAAGAACTGCTGTAGTAGAGACATTTGATGAAAATGAAACATGAGGTTACCTCTTTCTCAAAATCATTTTTTGTCACGTCACTAAATACGCCCGGTTTTGGGGGGGCTGGGATGGGGAGGTGTCTACTCCTAAATACAACCAAGAACAGACACAACCTGGAGGATACAGTCAAATGCCTTAGCGGTGAAAAGGAGGACCTGGAACATTTTATGTTGGTTTGCAACCATTATGGCAAGGTTAGGTCTAATGCAATATCTAAGATCCTGCACAAAGACCAAGAACAGACACAACCCAGATGATACAGACAAATGCCTTAGCGGTGAAAAAGAGGATTTGGAATATTTTATGTTGGTTTTCAACTATTATGGCAAGGTTAGGTCTAATGCAATGTCTAAAATCCTGCACAAAGACCAAAAAACAGACACAACCCAGATAAAACAGACAAATGCATTAGCAGTGAAAATGAGGATTTGGAAAATTTTATGTTGGTTTGCAACCATTATGGCAAGGTTAGGTCTAATGCAATATCTAAGATCCTGCTCAAAGGGCAACCTGGAAATAAGGTGGACTAGCTATTCATTTTTGTTAAGTGACCTTGCGGGACACGTAACCTGTGCAATAGGCATATATCTGAGGCTCAACTGGGACATTTGCATGAAACTTCAGACTGCTTAACAAGAGCACTCTCAGTGGTAATGCTTGCTTGCCTGTTTTTACTTTGCAAGTCTCCCCGGCTATCAGCTTAAGTACCAATGGTTTATATGCTTGGTCCTTTCATGCCAAATCGAGGAACTCTTAATCATCATCAGAGAGTTCACCTGCCTGTCTACCACAGAAAAATCCATCCCTTCCTCACAGGAACTCTGTGACTCTCTTACTGACCACTTCCACAACAAGATAGCAACCATCTACAGAAACTTTGATCCCCAACCCTCCACCCTAATCTGCAACCGATCAACAACCAACCACCTGCTCACTGGATGGGAATAACTCAGTTCACCAACAACTACCACCCTAATGAATGCCATCCACACAGGAGCGCCCACCAACCCTTGCCCCCACAGACTCTTCAACCTCGGATGCAGCGAGATCAGCCACCAGCTCACCACCATGCTCAATGCAGCCATAGCTACAGCCAGCGTTCATGACCCGTGGAAGCATGCAGGGATTAAATCGCTCCTCAAGAAACATTCGGCAGACCCCAGAGAGTTCCACAACTACCGTCCCATCATTTTCTTCCCATTCCCTGACAAAGTCCTGGAGAAGGCCATCAATCTCCAACTCACTGATCATCTGGAAAGAAACAAAGCGCAGGACCCATCCCAATCAGATTTCAGAGCCAACCCCAGCACTGAGTGACAGCCGAACCCTACTCGCCAGAGGAGAATCCGTGCCCTCATCCTCCTGGATCTCTCCTTAGCCTTCAACACCATCGGCCACCACACACTCATCGATCAACTATGCCAGTTTGGAACTGCAGATGATGCGCTCAGATGGATGGGTTCCAGCCTTGCGGGATGCACCCAGAGAGTCCTACTCCCTCCCTTCACCTCACAACCCAAGCACACAATCAGCGGAGTACCCAAAGGCTCATCCTTCAGCCCTACCCTCTTCAACATTTACATGACTCTTCTCACAGACATTGTCCGATCGCACAACATCAACATCATCTCCGACACCAATGACACTCAGCACGTCCGCTCACTCTCAACGAACCCCACCTTGACGAAGATTAACTTTCACTACTGCATGGAGAACTTCGCAACATGGATGAAAGACAACTGCCTGAAACTCAACACCGGCAAAACAGAAGTTCTAATCTCCGGCAGACACACCGCTCTTTGGAACGACTCCTGGTGGCCAGCTGACACTACATCAGTTTAGAAAAATAAAGTATCTTTATCTAAACTCAACAAGAACAAAACAACAAAAAATCCAACATACATGTAGTAAAATAGCACTCAAAAACGGTTATTTCCAAAATAAATCTTGTAGAAAACAAATAGCTCCACCTGGAGCTATTATGACGTTGTGACAGCAATAAATCAAAAGTATGGCGTCGTTTGTGAAGTGCGCGGCATCGGGCACAGAGTCACACAGACTCGCAAATAAACAGTACCTAGGAAATCGAAGTCTATGACGATGCACGGCATCGTGAAGGTGAGGCGTTGGTGCCGAGGTGGAGTCCGGCTCCCTGGCTGCCAAGGGGGTGAGGTGGGGGGGAGGCACCATTTCTGCAAGGAGACAACGTGTCGAATCCAGGACAGGGGAAGTCAATAGCGTCTGCGATGAGGCATTGGTTCCAGTGAGGCGATGCGAAGTCAGCGAGTTCATGGAGTCACCCTCAGTGGTTATAGGCACCGTGATAACAGGATGCTGGTGGTGACGGAGTTGGTGCGAGCACTGGCATCGGGAATGCAGATAACTGCAGGCGTAGAAGGGCGTCGAAGGGCAGCAGAGCTGTGGTGCAGGCTGGGTGGTGCATCGTGCACTTTACGAGCGGTGCCCCTGGCCTCGGTGCAGGTCGCGGTGTCACAGTTGCATTGCTGACAGCGTCTGAGATTGTTTTTCTTCCCTCTCGTAGGTTTCTTCTAGCTCCCAACAGCAGGAACCACCCCCAGAGGCCCAAAACTGGAACAGGCACCTTCTGGCAGGTCAGAACTCTCAGCAGTAGAGCTCAGGGGAGCAGGGGGGGAGGTCTTTGTGTCTCTGAGACTTCAGAACAGGAGGCCAGCACACCCAAGCCCTTGGAGATTCTTCTTCAATCAGGTTTTTCAGCAAAGTTCCAGTCTTTGTCATTTCCTTGGCGGAAGCAGCAAATGCAGGCCATCCCCACACAGCAAGAGGGGCAGTACTCCTCCTCACAGACCTCCAGCTCTTCTTCTTGGCAAAGGTTCCCCTTGAGTCCAGAAGTGATCTAAAGTTCTTGCGTTTAAAGTCCACTACTTATACCCCATTTTGTCTTTGTTCTTCCATGTGCAAGGGTCTCTGAGCCCAGTTCAAACCATTTCTGTCCTCACTGGTGCAGTATTACCACAGGGGATGGAGACAGCATTTTGAAAGGGATTCAGGTCCTATTCAGATGCAAGGAAACCTCCTCCCACTACTCTAAATGCAGCCAAGGTCTATTCAGCTCAACTC
The DNA here is from genome assembly GCF_964204655.1 of Triturus cristatus. NCBI lineage: Eukaryota > Metazoa > Chordata > Amphibia > Caudata > Salamandridae > Triturus > Triturus cristatus. Next base: position 397,534,607 of record NC_140587.1, on the reverse strand, counting down.
TGAATTATCCAAAAAGGGCAAGGCACACCTCAGGCCGAAAGCACTTTAATAAATTCAAATTCACATAGTCAAGAGTTGCTCATCCAAGCTCGATGCCAAGACATACTATCTCAACATATCAGTCAGTGTGCACTTCCCTAGGGTGCCTGCAAATTCTGCTATGTCCTCCTCTCGCCCCTTCTTGGCAGGTGTATATTATCCTCCTCCTGTATTACAGTGTTACAGTGCCACACAGGTCTTCCAGCATGCTGTTTTAGCTTCAACGTTCTTTTGCTCTGCTGCTCCAGCCCTGTTCTAAGTCTTGCAGCGCAATTTCTGAAATACAGGCCTCGAACATACACATTTTGATATACCTGTTGACTTTTTCACCTCGCCATCACTTACCTGGCTACATCCCTCTAAGTTATCAACTAGGCAGTTACTTCAGAAAGGGACTGTTCATAAACTCGAAGAAAAGGTTAAATGAAAGTTTCTTTGTTTGCTTCTAATGTCACAAAACTGCTATTGTCATATTGAGACCTTCTTCTGAGCTAAAATTCCTTCACTGGAAATTTGAACCTCTTTCAGCCTCAATGCTTGAGAACTATAAGTTGTTTTTACCTGACTTGCTTCATAGTCAGCGGGGGCGGTGTTATGGAAGGAATATAAGGATGGAAAACCCATGGCCCTGAAGGGAAGGCTGCATAGATTCAGTTCATCAGGTGTTGAGCAAGAAAAGTTATTCTGTCAGAAACACTAGCATCTTTTCGCATTTTGAAACTTTGCTTGTGAAACCTCAACTATTCATGAGACTAAGGACTATGTACACGCAGTATTACTGGACTGAATTACTATTATGGTGAGTAATTTGCTCATGTTTCTAGCTTTCAAAATGTGGTTTTAAATATGTTTATATTATGTCTTAAGTCATAGTATTATACTTATATGCTTGCAGGTTCTAGCTCTTTTGAATCGCAAAAGCCGGATCGTCCGTCTATATCAGTGACTTCGCCCATGAGTCCTGGCATGTTGCGGGATGTTCCTCAGTTTTTGTCAGGACAACTCTCAGTATGTAAAACCTTTGCATCTTCCTCTTTTATTCTTTATTTTAAATTATTCTTTAGTTAAAGTTCACAGAGACCTAGTCACAAAATGTAGTTCATGTATTTAATTAGGTTTGGAATGCCAGGTTTAGTGAACTGCTCTATGAGTAGACTTCTTTCACTTTTGCGAACTGATTGTTTTATTAAGAAGCAACAATAGAATTTTGTGTGCAGTCTACTTCGATACTTGCTAAGCGATGTGCTTAATTGATGTGATGGAGATGTGCCAACGTTACGGGTTGGAATTTTGCATATGCTGCAAATTTTTCAGAACTGTGCATGGGTAGGTATCAGAAATATATATTTTTTCACTGAGACTTTCTGAATGACAGACAACGAGAGTGAACCCCAAGTTTTTGGTGCTTACCCAGGTACATTTTAAATTTCATATGCTTGATGTGTCCTTTCCCCAGTCACTGAACTGTCTCCATGGGCAATCATAGCAAGGCTAAAGAGAGGTGTCAAGAGTCAGCTACATGCAAAGTAAACGAGCATGAGTTGCCTTGCTTGACAATCACTCATTCTGGTCTAACGTCTGCTAAGGATAAAATGCTTGCATCCGCCAGCAGTCTCTGTCGTTTTTAAGTCGAGCCTTGACAGCGTATGCGCATGTCTACAAGACCTGTTGTAATCTATAAAACCATTCTATTCCTGCCTCCTGGTTACTATTGGTTCCTTTCAGCTTCTCTCCTATTTGCTGCCTCCTGTCTCGTTCCCTGAGCCGATAGCTAATTTCCTTTGAGGGCTCAGGTGCACCGGTAAAGTACAGTGTACTTACACTCGTCATTTTTATCTCCTGTGTGGAAGAACTTTTTTTGCTTTATTTATTGATGCTTTTGGCATTGCTGTTTCCCAGTTTTGATCCCCCTTTGCATTATAAGACCTCCCCCCAGCCTCATAGCATTCACAGCCCCTGCAACAGTCGTCTTTTCCTGTGTGTAATAACTTTTTCATCTTTATTGTTGATGTTTTTGATGTCGTTGTTTTCCCGCTTTTGAGCCCTCCCCCCACCCTCCGAGCATACACAGCCCCTGCAACAGTCTTCTTTTGTCCGGTCATCATTTTCAATCCCCTTCACATTATAAACCCACCCACCACCCTCCGAGTGCACACAGCCCCTGCAGCAGTCGTTTTTTTTATGTGTAATAACTTTTTAAAATCTTTATTGTTGTTGTTTTTGCCGTCGCTGGTTTCCCACTTTTGATTCCCCTTTGCGTTAAAAGCCCTCCGCACACCCTCATACACCGCCCCTGCAGCAGTCTTATTTTGGCCGTCATCCTCGGGGCCGAGAAGGCCTGCAATACATGCTGTCTACACATTTGTTACAGTTTTCATTGCATTGGACATGAAAGGCACAACACATACCGTTATTGGCATGCTTGAACAACGTACCCTCTCAGAAGCGCTTTAGTACCAGGTCCGCATGTCTGAAAGTTTCGGTTTTGAATTTGTAAAACAGTCACACTTTGGGATACAATTTGTGTATTCATGCCCATGTATCGCTTTATTGAGGTAATAGACAAAGTAAGACATCAGTACAAGTTTGTATGGTGAGGGGTGGCAATGCAGAGAATAAGCATTAACAATAAAGGTAAAAAATGAATCACACCTCAATTGGTAAATTAAACAAAGTCAAATGCATTTTAAGATTATAAGAAGAAGTAGGATAAAAGAAGAAAAAGAGAGGGAGAGAAAAAGGGGAAAAGAAGAAGAAAGGAGTTCAATATAAGAAGAAAAACAAATGATGTAAAAATGAAAAACTACAGAAACAAAATCACAATAAAGAATGCATATACAAGACTAATTATTATACCTGGAAAGAAATGAAGTTAGAGGCAACTATAACAAATCTTTTTTGATCAACAAAGCAGTAGAATTAGCAAAAGCGCAATCAAGTCCATGATGATGACATAGTAAATTCCAGCTTGAAATGACATTTTGAAGTATCCTTCCAGTTGGTAGTAATAATTTGGAAAGTGATAGCCAAAATAAAATCAATACATTTACCCACATTACCATGAACATCCCAAACAGAAGAGCAACTGCCCAAAAATACATGTGAAATCTCAAAAGGAACATTAGTTGATAAAATATCATTCAATTTTAACCAAACATGAGACCAAAAGGACTTAACTAAAGGGCAAAGGAAAAACATATGAAGGAAATCACTGTTGTTGTTAGAACATGACCAACACTTCGGGGAGTCTAGTAACTTAAATTTGTACATGTGAGAAGAGGTGCGAAAAAGTCTATTATAAAAATAATATAAGGTCTGAGTAGTGGTAGCGGAGCGTGAGGTAGTGTGAATTTTTGACCACAGAGAATCCCATGTGCGCAGGGGAAGTACTAGGGCCAGATCTTTTTCCCATACAAGTTCTAATATGGATTTAGTCCTGATTTTTGAAGAGTGGGATAATATTTTATATATAGTAGAAGCTTTAAATTGAGTAGAGAAACCAATGGAGGCAGAGAGTGTTTGATCAGGAATAGTTGTGGGAGAACCCTGAAGGGAGAGGCGGGTGAGAGATTCCTTAAGCAAAGGATAGTGAAGGGCGTGAGAAGAGGGAACATTATAGGAGGTTTGGAGATCAGAAAAATCCATAAAAGATCCATCTTTCATTAAGTGTTGAGCTGTAATAATACCCTTGTCAATCCATTCTTTCCAAAATAAAGTACGTTTGTTAATCTTAATAGATTTGTGATACCAAATTAGAGTGCGTAAAAAAGGGTCAGCAGAAGGTAAATGGGAGTGAAGCAGAGAGGTAGTTATTGCTTTGGAATGAGTAAGAATAGGAGAAGAGAAGCGTTTTGGGGGTTGGGACAAGCAGGCAGCAGAGATGAAAGAAAAAGGAGAGTATTGAGCTTGCTCCAACGAGCTCCATGCTGTTAGAGGCAGATCTGAGGTCTCAGATAAAGAAGTCCAGATTTGCTTTAGAGTGAAAGCAGAATGGTAGCATCGAATATTAGGAAAATTGACACCTCCCAATTCCTTAGATGACTGAAGGCGAGCCAAAGAAATCCTAGGTTTGCATAACACGAAAAAAGGAATTGGGAAGAGAGATAGGAAGCATGGATGAATAAAAATGTATAATAGGAAGAAGCATTATTTTAATTGTAGCTAATCTACCCCACCATGAAAGGAATAGCGGAGACCAACCATCGATTAGGGCGGACATTTTTTTAAGGATATCTGCAAGATTAATTTTAATAGTTTCCTTGATGGTGTTGGCGTATTGAATACCGAGACATTTGATATGTTTAGAGGTCCACTCGAAATCTGTGTTTATAAACATGGAAGGGAGACAAAATTTATTAAGAGGCAGGATTTCAGACTTATCTACATTCAATTCATGTAAAAGTGAAAAAAAAGCTGGCAAAGATGTGGATGGGTTAGAAATGTACAAAAGAATATCATCTGCATATGCAGTGAACTAAATATCAGGATGAAGTGAGCGTTTAATTGTTTCTAGAAAGGGTTCCAAAGCAAGGATAAAAAGAAGGGGAGAAAGGGGGCAAACCTGTCTAGTCCCTCTAAGAAGAGGGAAATAATGAGACTGATAGCCGTTTACCCAAACAGAAGTGATCGAAGCTGAATAAAGTAATTGAATGTATTGAAGGATAGGAGGGCCAAAACCATGCCATTTAAGGGCACCGAAAGTAAACTCCCAGTTAAACCTATCAAATGCTTTTTCAGCGTCTAATGTTAGGGCAGCTAGAGGAGAATCTAGTTTAGAAGCCAAATGAATGATATTAAGAAAGGTGCGTGAGTTGTCTTTAATGGAGCGACCTTTGACAAATCCAGATTGATATATATTAACAAGGTCGAAGATAACTTTATTAATACGTATGGCAAGTAGTTTTGCAAAAATGTTACAGTCTGTATTTATCATAGAGATAGGCCTGTAATTTTTGCAGAGCATAGCCTGAGTAAATGAACCATGCGATGCGCCAGTGGTAAGGAAATGATTAATTAAAGAGAGCAGGTGAGGAGTCAAAAGTGATTTGAATTGGAGGAAGAATCGAACAGTAAAGCCATCAGGGCCCGGCATCTTGTCTTTAGGCAAAAGGGAGATTGCATCAATGATTTCTTGGTCGAAGATTTAGGGATTTTTTGAAAAAAGGAGTCAATAAGATCAGTAGACGGGGAGGATTCCGGGGTGTAAAGAGAGGTATAGTATTCATTAGCAATCAAGAATCTTGGCGTCTGAGAGATGTAAGACTCCAGAATTACCCTTAATAGCAGCAATTTTAGATTTTTGCTTTTTAATTTTAAGATAATTGGCTAGAGATCTGCCGGCTTTATTCCACCCACCATACATTTTTGCATTAAATTTGAGAAGGTTATTACAAGCAGAGTCCCAAGACTGCTTGCTGTATTGCATTTTTGCTTTAATAAGATTGGATAGTGTGTCAGGGCAATTAGCAGAAAAATATTGATGTTCCAGCATTTTAATTTTTTTAAGGAGAGATGTAGACTCCGAGAGAGCCTTCTTCTTTTTCCGGGATACAAAGTCACTTATAAAACCTCTGGCAGAAGCCGTAAAGGCGTCCCAAATTAAATGAAATTGAGAAACAAAAGAGAGATTATGGAGGAAGAATTCTTGAGCAGGGAGCAAAAACTGCACCAGAAATTGAGAGTTCAAGAGAAGAGAGTTGTTAAAGCGCCATCGCCGAGATGAGGGTGTAGATGAAGGATAATCTATATCTAAAATGATAAGGGCGTGATCGGAGATAAGAATGGAGCCAATCTCAATATTGTTCATGAATTGTAGGGTATGTTGTGTGAGGAAAATATAATCACTATGGGAGTGGGATCTATGGGTAGGAGAAAAAAAGGAAAATTCTAGAACATCCGGGTGGGAGGTTCTCCATGCATAAACCAATCCTCTTGCAGTAATTGCCTTATGGAAGGTTTATTGCATCTTGTTGGGGATATATTTGGTTTGAGATTTCGGTCAAGGAAGGGGTCCATGAGTTGGTTGTAGTCTCCACCCACAATCAAATTGTCAGCGGCATGTAAGGAGAGGAGAGTGGAAAAATCAGACCAAAAGGATGAGTCAGTACCACTCGGGCCATAAACATTGCAAAAAGAGATTGGAGTATTATTGACTGTAACATCTAAGAAAAGCCACCTACCATTGGTGTCTTTAGATCCATTTTGTAGATGAACAGTCAAGGATTTATGGAATAGAATAACAACACCATTCTTATTATTGACAGCTGGGGAGCAAAAAATTTCGCCCACCCAGTGTTTACGTAATGAAGGCAAATCTTGTAACCTGAGGTGTGATTCTTGTAACAATGCTATATGACATTTCAATTTAGCAAGGTGGGACAACACTCTCTGCTTCTTAACAGGATTACGCATACCTTTTACATTCTATGAAATGATGCGGAGACCTTTCATAGGTAATGCTCATGGAAATGTAAACAACCACAAAATATAAAAGGTGTAGGAAAGATATTAATTAAGGTATGAGGAGTCACCAAAAAAGAGAGTGTAAGAAACAAAACAGGAGACAAATATGAAATGAGGAAGGCAATGAGAAAAAGAGAGTAACAAAAAGGAGGAAGAGTATATAACATTGCTTGGTATGACAAAAGAGGTGAGCAAGAGGATGAAGATAAAAATACCGTAATGAAAGAGTGAAAAAAGAAAAAAGAAAACCAGTGCAGAAAAGGACCCAGGGAAAAAGAGAAGAAAAAGAAAGGAAAGGTAAGGTAAGAGAAAAAAAGGTGAGAGAGAGAGCATATTCACCGATTAAGAGATGTAAAAAAGAAGATAACTAGCAAAGAGAGAAAAGAGGGGAGGAAAGAAAGCAAGGGTGGGGAGCATAGCATCCCAAGAAGAGATACCAAAAAAAGATGACAGAAAGCCCGAAGGCTTTAGTTATAAAGAACAATGTGAAGGAGACCAGCTGCGTTAAAAATCGCCATGAGATCCGAATAGAGGAGGAAGTAAGCAAATATACCTCTTGGTTTAGATGAGGAAGATGCACTCTGTGGCCCCAACCGGTGAGCTCTTTGGATGTTAAAGTCCGTGGATTTCGGGAGACCAACTATCTGAAAGACTTGGGTTTTCAAAAATGTAATCATATCCGATCCTTCGGATCCTTCCGGAATACCATAAATGCGCAGATTGTTACGCCTGTTGCGATTTTCTAAGTCCTCTGTAGATTTTTTGAGTAAACTGACTTCTTTGGTGAGGCTATCAACTCTGGCGATAACATCTTGAGCATCACTGACTTTTTGTCCCACATCAGAAAGTCTTGAGTCAAGGCCAGACCACTTCTCATCTAACCTTTGAAGAGTAGCAGCTGTGTCGGTCATGAAAGGACGAATGAGGCGTAATTCCTCCATTATATCCTCTAACGTGAGAGGGAGCGGTGATTTCGAAGGAGAGGGAGGGTCCTTCGTGGTGCGTTTACCAGAACAAGCAGCTGCATCTTTACGTCCACCAGAGGAAGCCCCCTGAGGTTTATGTGGGTGAAGAGAATCCATTATGGCGAAACAAAGGAAGTACAAGCAGCCGTAAATTATGCAAAAAACAGCCGAAGAGGCAGCACTGTTATTGTGGGGATGTAGAGCCAAAAAGAAAATGACCAGCAAAATATTACCAGATAAAAGTGGTAGATGGCAAGCAGAGTGCAGTAGTAATGAGCAGTCCAATGTTATTCAGAAAAGATGTGCACTCAAAACTTGATGTAAAAAACACGGTAAGGGCACAACCTCACTAGATAGGTGAAAGTGATTGCCGCCAAGTTAGTAAACAATTGCTGGTCAAAAATCCTATAATAGGGAAAGACCATTCACCCTTCTAGTTTCCTTAATGGTAAAAATTAAGGCAGTTGGTAAACATTGGTAGAAGGAAACAGAAAAAAAACAAAAGAAAAAAGTACCAACTACTCCTCACAACATCGTAGGGGTCACAATATCAGCCGGCCATGAAGAAAAAAAAGATGTACTGTAATAATTACGAGGAAAATATCATCGTCGCGGCCGAGTGGAATGCTGCATTGGGGGAGAGCACAAAATGGCGGCTGTTGTGAGGCGGAGACAAACAGAGCCGATAAATAGACAAATAGACCTTCCCAGGGTCTAGAAACTTGCCATTATGCACCCGATCGTCTCCTGCACAGGAAACCGCTGCTGCAGTGGAGAAGCACTGCGTGAAAGAGGTCCCTTCTTCGACGAGCGGAGCTCGAAGTTGCGGAGCTCTTCAAGTGGCGGCCATCTTGCGTCGCCGCTGCCGCACGCCTGATGTATCGCTTTTTTAAGCTGGTTTTACAGCAAAACATTTCTTTGTGCACACGTCACAGAATCGAGCCACAGAACACACAAGCAGTCATGTCCACGCCCCTCCGCTCTGCCTTCTTTCTAGTGATCCGAGGTGCAGTGATGCCCACCAGGGAGACTCTAGATTGGTTATCAGCCTTGAAGTGGGGATTTTGCATGGATTTGCTGTTTCTCAGAAGCCATGTAGAGCGATGTGTTTACTAGTCATTCATTTTATTCTTATATAGACCACCTTACAAGTTAAATAACAAGTCATGACCTACGAGTTGTTTCACCCTCGGACCTCACAAAACACGCTGTGGTTAGTCAAGTGTCTAACACTTCTTTCAAGCAACAAAAGACTCCTTTTTACTTACAATTGCAGTCCAACAAATGCCGGTCTTCCTCCCAGTAACATTATAGGCATGCAGCAGGGCTCTTTTACAATTTCCAGCTCGTTTTCACATCAGGGCTCCTGTGGGAATTTGATTATTGTTTGCCTTTCCCTATAACACTTTCTCATATGTTAAAGTTAGAGGTGGTAATGTTAAAAATACCAATGGCAATACTGCTTTGCAAATATAATTTTTCACAGCAAATAAAAACACAAAAGTAAAAAACATTTACATTTTAAACGCCAACAGCTCTAACTTTTACAAATGCGAACCTATTGCATTGCAAATGCTTGTTTTCAATGCACTCTCCGATGGAAATATAAAGTAAACTACGTTTAAAAGTATTCATCATTCTTCTGGGCTCTTCTTCTTCCTCCTTGTTGACAATGTCTGTCCCTATGCTTGGCAGCTGTCTTGTTAATCTGAATGCTGAGGATGAGCATCACCACCGGTTTCTTTTCTACTCACTTCAGGCTTCTAGAACTCTGGGCAAAGGCAGAAGATGGCTGCTGGTGGTAGGCTCACCCTGCACATTTTCTCTGGTCCGCAGAAAGCCAGGGGTAATATGTAAGGTGACTCTGGGACAGGTGGAACAATTGTACTTTATTTGGTTACATAGGGTTGACAGCAAAACAGTAAACAACAATTCTATACCTCTTCTTTGAGTTCCCATGGAGGTAAGATTGTAACTAGGGGATGCTTTAGAGGGTTTACGTAGACATTAAACACTCTCAACTAGTATCTGTGTGGGTCCCAAACCTTTAACCCTTGTAATTAATAAGAACTAAATGGAATGTATATTTCTAAAGGCGAAGGGCAATCTTGAGTAAAACGCTCTGAAAAGTTACGTGTAGCATCTTTAATTCATAGGCAATACGGAACTTTACAAAAGTATTTGTTTTGATTACATCTAAATTTTAAGGAGGAAAACTTAACGGAATATGATCTGTTGTCAGGGTAAAGTAAGTCATCATGAGTGAATGTCTGGTTTTTATAGCACATCAAAGGGGCTGTCAATGTATTCATCAAGAACACCCTTACTCTGCTCCAGTTTAGGAAAGAGTTGAAGACACACCTCTATGAGAACACTACATTACACTGCATTACCTGTCCACAAACCAGCCACCTCTCCTATCACTTACTGACTTGTAATGTAATGAGGTGCTTATATAGCGCTCTATCACCCGACGGGTATCCTGGCGCTTAAAATGGAGAGTCCCCACCAGAAGTTAATAGGGGCAGCCGAGGTGTGACACAGGAAGGGAGGAAAAGAGAGATAATATCAGAATGAAAAATTACTCGAACCTAGGGAATAAAAACGTTTTCAACTTTTTCCTGAAATCCATAAGACTTTGGACCTGACGTAGATCCAAAGGGAGAGTGTTCCATAGCCGAGAAGCAACGGCAGAGAAAGATCTGCCACCTGTTCTGGACTGCCTGAACCTGACTACATTCCTCAGAAATGCAGAAGCAGAACGAAGGTATCTAGTTGGAGAATACCAGCTGAATTTTCTTTGCAGTTTCTTAGGGCCCAGCAATGCAATTCTCGCAAGGCTAATGTGGTTGAGGTCCCTCGCTGCCAATTTAAAACGAGTTTCGCTGCAATGGCCTGTATTCTGTACAGCTTCCCGATAAGGGTGTTAGGCGCACCCAGATATAGAGAGTTGCAGTAATAAGTCTGCTGAGAATTACGCATCTCACAATCTGCGTTCTAGCAGAGTTAGGCAAAAAAGGGAGGGTCTTTCTCAGCGCTCGGTTTAGCGAGAAGCAAGTGCCAACGGTTTTGTTAACCTGAGAATTCAGTTGGAGGTCCTGATCCACCATCACCCCCAGATTGCGTACTGTGCTAGAAGGGGTAATAGGTGCGCCAGTAGGGGACAGCTGAAAGATGGGTAAAACAGGCTGATCAGATCTTCTGGAAGAACACAGGACCACTTCTGTTGTAGAGCTGTTAAATTGTAACCAGTTCTTCTTAAGCCACTTCGTGGTGCTAGTTATACACTTGTGAAATCTTTCCAAGGAAATGGAATCATTCCCTTCCAAGGAAAACACGAGCTGGGTATCATCCGCGTAATTCACCACATCCACTCCAAAAGATCTAATAAGCGGAATGAGAGGCTGCAAATAAATGCTAAAGAGCACAGGACTAATCCCTGAGCCCTGCGGGACCCCCTGTCGTAAGGAAGACTTGTTAGCGGAGAACGGCTGAAGGCACACTGTCGGTGTCCTGTCTGTTAGATAGGAACAAAGCCAGTCAAGGGTGCGACCGGTCCTACCCTGGTCTTTAAGACTCTCCAACAGTATACCGTGGTTTACAGTGTCAAAAGCCGCTGACATGTCCAGCAGCACCAAGATCACTGACTGGCCACTGTCCGCCCGCATCCTCATATCATCAAGCACGGTAACAAGTGCTGTTTCAGTACCGTGCTTGGGCCGAAAGCCAAATTGCATCTCGCCAAGAAGCGAATACTCCTTAAGATACTGGGATAGAGACTTACTGACGATGCGTTCCAGAATTTTAACAGGATATGGCAATAAAGAAGGATAGACCACAAATCTGTTGTAAATAGGGAAAGAGCTCGGCCCCGTATTCCTTCCAGATTCTGTGGGGAAGGGGGTCCAAGGGGGACCCAGAGGAGACACCCCTGGCTAAGGTATCAAATGTTTCCTCATCCGGAATGCGAAAGCAATCCAGAGTATGCTGGCAGTGTTTTAAAACGGTAGGGTTGCTGGACTTAAAGTCTGGTGATGGCAGAGAACACTGCTCAGCATTGGACAACTGAGGGTCAGGTTCTTCCACCGCTGTTGGTGGATCAAAATCCCTAACTATCTTGTCGATTTTATCCTCCAGATAGGAAGCTAACTCATCGCATAAAGCTTGAGTAACAGGAATTTTGTTATTAGCACAGTCAGGTTTAGACAGACTCTGTACTAAGCTCAATATAGCTTTGGTGCTATTAGCTGCTAGAAGAATGGTATTAGCAAAATACTCGGCTTTAGTTTTCGCTATTGTGTTTTTGTACAGATTAAGTTGATTCTTAAAAGCATTTTTATCTGAATCACTATATCCTTTTCTCCAGGCTTTTTCGGCCACTTTACAACACATCCTGAGTGCTCGCAATTCCTCGTTAAACCAGGTGGCTGAGGGTTTCTCTCTCTTTTTTAGCTTCTTTGCAGGAATATACTTATCAAGCCTGTCTCGGATCTGCACACAGTGGAATTGGTAATTCCAGTCCACCGACCTACTGGGGTCCAGGCTGTTCATTCCACTGCAAGGAATTTTTAAGCTAACTCAATGTGGCCCATTCTCTGCCCAGCCGATATTGTCTCTGATGATAGATTTTACAACACACCTTAGGCAAAGTAAGCCTAAAATTTACCAGACTATGATCAGTCCAGCACAGTGGTAGAACATCTGTAATTGTAGCCATGTTGGAATTAGCAAACAGTAGATCTAATATATGTCCACCCTGGTGCGTAGGTTGCAACACTAGCTGGAGCATATCGAAGCTTGCGCAAGCTTCCGACAATTCCTTAAACGCCGTGTCCAGCGGGACGTTAGCCCACAAGTTGAAATCACCCAGGATGATCAGTTTAGAGTGTGTCAAGGCCAGGTTACACACCACATCAATCAGGGCAGAGCACTTAGAGTTAGGTCCCCCTGGGGGTCTGTAGCAAAGCATACCGGTTAATAGATGGCCGTGAGCTTCCCTTAAGGAAAACCCCAGGAGTTCGAACCCTTCGGCCTCATCTAATTCAAGAGGGGTGAAGTACCATTTATCTTTAAAGATTACTCCCAACCCTCCTGCTCTCCCTGATATGCGGGGTTTGTGAAAAACATTATAACCAGGGGGGCAAGCAAGTCCTAGTTCAACTAAAGAATCAGTGCGGGTCCAGGTTTCTGAGATAAAAAGTACGTCCAGGTCGTGACATTCCAGCAAGATGTGTATTTCCTGAAAGTGTTTAACTAGAGACCTGGCATTCACAAGACCGCACATTACCTCAGTAAGCGAGCCATAAGTATGCAAGGCCTGGTACCCCTTCCTCCCAGCCTTAACCCCTACCTCGGACTTCTGTCCACCAAGCCTCATGAGTTGGTCCTTGGAATAGCAAACACTAGCAGGGCGTGGGGGCTGGGAGAGCAATCCGGCAGCATGACTGGCACTGCGCACGGTCAGTGCACGGACTGCCGCAGACGGGCTTGCCTCTGGCGCACCTCCGGCACTTGCATGGGTCTCCTTTTTTAAAGAGGGAAGGATCATTATTGCGCTAGAATGCTAGAGCGCCAACCAAAATGGCGCTCACCCGGTGTCTCAACAGGAAGTGAGGCTGTTGAGCTTATTTGTGACCCTGCAGCCTTTTGGCTAGTTTTATGACAAATCACTCCCATTCTTAAAAACCTCACTGCTGACCCCAATGGTCCTAACAATCTCCGACCTATCTCTAACCTCCCTCTTCTGGCTAAAGCCCTGGAAAAATGTGTCTTACTTCAACTGGACAAACACATAGGCAATTTCAACTTACTTGACTCCCTTCAATCGGGTTTCAGGAAAGGCTGCAGTACTGAAACCGCCATGCTGAACATTGTGGATGACATCCACAGATCCCTAGATAATGGTGATGCTTGCCTTCTCATACGCCTTGACCTCTCTGTGGCGTTCGATACAGCTAACCACTCTTCCTTACGTAATAAGCTTCAAACTCGCTTTGGCTTTATTGGCATGGTCCTCAAATGGTTCACCTCTTTCCTCCAGCACAGAACTCAAAAATCAAAATCAAAACCTGACTCTCTAACCCTACACCTGTCTCCTTGGGCGTACCCCAGGGCTCTATCCTCTCCCCCTCTTTCTTCAACCTCTTTCTGGAACCCCTTATCCTCATTCTGAAACAAGCTGGAATCAACTATTACCTCTATGCTGACGACACCCAACTCAACTACAAAATTAAATCCCACTCTGATTTTCTTGAGTAAGATCCAATCCTGGTTCTACTCCAACCATCTTAAACTGAACCCTAAAAAAACCTGAAATTATTCTTTTCTCACCAAAAAATAATCAGCTCCCCATCCAAGGCTGGATCGCAGATCTAAATGCTCTCAATGGCTCACTCTCCCTATCTGACTCGGCGAAATCCCAATGTTTCACTCTTGACAAAAACCTGGATCTTAAAGACTACATAAAAAACTCGGCAAAAGGAGCACTCTTCACTCTCTGACACCTGAAGAAAATCAAACTCTTCATTCCTTTAGATGACTTCAAATCGTTTGTCCAGTCTCTAGTCCTGTCGAAATTGGACTATGGCAACGCTATCCTCACAGGAACCACCAAAGTTCACCTAGCCCCACTCAGAGCCGTACTCAACTTGGCGGCCAGACTCATCACTGATTGTAAACGATTTGACCACATCTCCCCAGCCCTTAAAGCCTTAAATTGGCACCCTGTTGAAGAAAGATGCTTCTTTAAGACTGCATGCATCACGCATGAAGCTCTTCACCAACAAACCCCTTTATACCTAACAAACAAACTCAATAAGGCTGGCTGTACCAGTCTGATGAGAAGCACCAATTCGCTCCTCCTCGCCCCCACGCTTTAAAAAAAGAAATCCTCCCAATCTCGCTCCTTCTCCGGGAACGCCCCGAACATCTGGAATGCCCTCCCACATGACCTGCGCTGTAACCCCTCCTACCTCAACTTTAAAAAAGACCTAAAACATCACCTTCTCAATTTATACTGGGGTCCTTAATCTCTCCTTTGACAGTACTTTCTATTTCCCCTGCATCAGTTATCCTCAGTTTCTTTCCTAACCCTCTCTTCAACCTCCCTCTTCACTTAATGTCCTCTCTTCTCTGACCTTAACTCATACTCCCATGTATATTATTTTCTACGTTCATTACCCGCTAACCACCTGGAATTCCTAATCTCCCCTTTTCTTAATCTTGAATTGTACCAACATGTTTTATTACCCTGAAGAATTGCCAATATTATTTTTGCCCACATAAATCTTTATATGTGATGTATTCGCTTGCTTTATTTGTTATTCTGCACAACTGTCTTCCTCGATTTCCTCTGTTCATGTTAAGCGCTGTGATACCCCCGGGTCTAGCCAGCGCTATATAAAACCTTTCAAATAAATAAATAAATCTGGATTGTGTGGCAGACTATGTAGCAACTCTGGGTGGTCATGTTAACTCTCAAGGGCGTAAAAGAAAGGTTTTGGTGGTGGGAGCCCAATTTGTCAATGTATTGCCTTATTTGTTTAACTGGCCATTTGGTGAGGGCTAGCTAGCATACACATTATTTTATAGGCCATGAATTCCCTGCTTAGTCCAATACAGTGATGCCAAATGTGAATATAAGTAGGGTTTTCTGCCTCTTCAGAACTTTACATCCTTCGTGAGTCTCGAGTAGAGAGGGGACAATATTCTAGGGGTTAGAGTCTTGTATTTCGAGAGAAATTTCTCCAAATGTTTCGAACCTAGGTGATTGGATGGCAAAGTTCTTTTAAGTGGTCGTTGGCTGCAAATAGCTCGATGCTTTTGATTTTGCTCATTTGTACCCTCATTGGAGATTGCATTTAAGCAAGCTTTCTTTGAAGTTTCATCTGAGAACCACTAATCTGGTTTAAACTGGGACAGTGGATGTATGGAAAACTCAATTTAAAAAACAGAACAGATATGTCCATTTTGAGTACTTTTCTGAGGCCCTATGGTGCATGTAAAAAAGTAGTGGCATTTCAGTGTAGGTACTTTGGTGATATTTCTAAATGATTTACTATTTTTCAAACAGTGTACATCCTAACGTCGACTTAATATGTAAGGTGTTTTTGCCCACTTGACAAAAACAATATTTGTATGCTAAATTGAAAAACGTTATCTTCAAACTATCCGTCTTGGAGAATAATGAGCAGTGTAAGAGTAACCTACCCCAAAAACTATGAAGGATATGTAAAGGTTTCCTGGCTTCATCCACTCTTCCTCTCATTAGCCTGTTGACAATGAAAGGAATATCGTTTCAATAGGATAAAGAACAAGGGAAGGGTTTTCCATCCAGAAGAATGCTTTCAGCACAGTCCCTTTACTTCAACCTTTGATTGTACACCAACTTTGTGTAGTTGAATTAGCAGCTTGAGCTATCTTCTTGCAACAGGACATGGACATCTAAAAGTATAATGTTCTCACTCATTCCCACAAACAGAATAAAACTTATGTAATATGTAACAAAGAACTGCTATCAAGGATGGTTTGCTTTTCAACTGGTTACACTACCTGAAAGAAGATTTCCACCCCATGATACTTTTGATCTATCACTACAATTTGACCTTATTGAAGTCTAAGAAATTATCGATCCACTGGCTTAGCCAGTAGATGCTTGTGTTTTTTTATTAGTTTAACAAACATCTTGGCCTAGCAACATTCATGGCAAGGCTGTCAATGGCTTCAAAGAAATATAGCTGGAAGACTCATCATTTTTATAATCTGTTGTTCTATTCATGCCAAGTATTTCAGGTAACTTTTTTCAAGAATTCAGCAAACAACAGGAACATGATTGGATGAAGCATCCTTCCTTATCTTCAGAATGATTTCTATTATGGTGCATGAAAGCTGTATGTACCTAAAACTGTTTTGGACATACTCCTTTTACTTTGTTGTAATGTCCCAGTACCAGGTTTTGTGACTCTGATGCTCTGGCTTTGATTGAATCTTATCCTCCAGTGTGCACATTTTGTGCAAATAGTTAAGGTCTATGACATTATTGCATAGTGTATTCACAGGCTGTGACATCTCACAGCCTGGTAGCTAATCTTCAAAGGGAGAAAAGTAACTCCTAATATTTGCTGTGACTCACTCCGCTTGGGTGATGTAGAAGCTCTGAATGACGAAGCATGAAGAGTCTTTACCTTTCTGTTCCACCTCGATTGACTCATTAAATGTGTCGCAGAAGACCGTCATTTCACTAATGGAAACAAAAGCATCTCTGAGATATTCCATAATTTATTGTTTCAGAAACCAGATGAAATCACTTTTTTTCAAACAATATCTTTTCTTAGTTGGGTTATAAAGTGTTGTTCAGCTTTACTGCTCTATTTTGGATGTCCCTTTTATCTACAATCCTAGTTTTAATGGGAAGTCTTTTGCCATTTCTTTACACTTCCTTTCATAAAGGCTTTAACACAAAAATCTGGCATTGATTGAATGTGAATGCAGGTCAAACTGTTTTAATATGCTGATTTAGAAGCACCCATCAGTAACTTATTCTGGCGTACATTTTGTTGAAAATTGGTTAATTATAGTTCTCTTTCATTGGCTTGCTCATAATAGTCTACTGAGGAACTTGGACCGTATTCGAAGCTTCATAGTTTTTGTTATCCTTTCCAATTGTGCTCAGTGTCTAACTCAGCATTTTGTAAGTTTTCAAACTGGCTCTTGTTTGGTCGTCTCAGAGGACCTTGCAAAAATAACCGTTGTGCCACTGTTTTTTGGTTAAAGAAATTCACTGACCAAGAGGAATCTCACTTGTATTTTTCTTTTTGTATGGTAGGACCACATTCCTGCTGTCCTGTCTGGCAGGCGTGACTAGCTGTTCACTTCCCCTTATGGTTTTTTAACTCCTCCAATTTTACTTCTGGGTTTCTGTGCCTTCCATTGTTCCCATCCCCATCCCTCATGTGGTAGCTGCCCTGTCTTCCTGCCTCTAATGCTGCTTCCTCTGTCACAACTGCCCACCCAGTTCTTTCAATGCTGAGTTGGTGAATACCAAAGTTTCTGCATGGAATTCACCACTGAGGAAGATGCATTAGTGAATCGCCCAAATGCAGCATTTCACAAAGTGAAGGTCAGGACCGGACTGACAGTAGCGGGCACCGGGCGTTTCCCCGGTGGGCCGCTAGGGTGGGGGCCGATTTTGGGCCACTGGGTGCCGTTTTAGTTACAGGGCTGTTTTTGCAGCATAGCTGCAAAATCGGCTCCTGTAACAAAATCGGCCAAAACCGGCTCTGGCAAACAGCTCGGCGGCACCCAGGGTTGCCAGCTGAGCTCTTTGCCAGGGCCGGTTTTAGTTCCCAGTCCAGCCCTATTGAAGGCGGACGGTGGTGACCTGCAGTTGCCACTAGTACCTCATCAATACAGTTATATGCAAAACTGCCATTCATTTAGACCCTTGTCTAAATGAATGGCAAGGTGAATTCAAGGTGAATCTCGACACATTCAACAAAAACTCTGCTACAAACCCCTGTTTCTAAAAGACAATTGCATATGTTCACTTTCTAGACTTACTCTTCAGTACACTCTTAAAAATAAATCTATTTCTCTTCCTTAAGGATTTCAACCAGAGGTTTAATTGCCTAGTGATGCATCAGATTAGAGCCTTGATGGCTAAACCAACAGACCAAAAACTCCACCCAAGGGTCCTCTAAAAACTGTTGATTTTATATGTGTATATGTATGGAGATTTACATAATGCTAACCTGTATTCAATGAAGCAGAATGCTGTAAGTTAATGGTGGGGTTAATGTGCATCAAGAGGGGCAAGTGGTGTGGGCTCCAGCAGGGGTGGGAGAAGACTAGGCCAGGATACTTGGACCAGGGTTATGTTACTACAGCTTACTTGGAAAGAGACCACTCTTCCGATGCATCTTGTAAGTGTGAGTTACACAGTAGCAAGATTTGACTTGAAGGGTAAGATTTTGAGCTCTTTTCTAAAAAAAGGAGGATTTCAATGGGGAAGAATGTCCACTCTCCTAAAGCTTAGCTTGTATTCTATCTTTTCCTTCCTGAACTTTCTTGATGCTAAGCAGGCAATATACCTTCTCTGGATTTTCCTGAGTCCTCAAGACACCATAGCCACCAGGTGAGGTGGGCGCCATAATTAACTGCCTTATAAATTCAAATTCAAAAAACTTTATTCGATTTCAACAGTAAAATCATAAAAGCACATAAAATCACGATTTTTTTTTTTTACAATTCAACATTAAAAATCATTAAAAATACTAACATCATCATATGTTAAAAAACCCTAGCTATACGTAGCGTACCTTTGGGAAAATCATATGCTAATACTTTTCCTATATTTTAGTGCATATTTCAAATATCGAACTGTTAAGAAAGCCTAGCTGTAAGTATCGTACCTTTGGTGAAATCATATGCCAATAGTTTTCCTATATTTTATTGCACATTTCAAGTATTGCAATGTAGACCTTGTAAAAATGTCATTTTCCAACACTAGGAAAGCTGTCCGGCATTGTCTAAGACTAAGCAGCCTTAAATTTGACAAAATAAAAGAACATGCATTGTTGTTTGCAGAGACTTATCGTCACTTGGGCACATACACATAGTACTCGACCAATCATTCATTGTGGGGAAGCTAGTTAGCCTATGGAAGATCCCTTATCTAAAGCGAGTCAGCAGCATCCTGTCATAACCACCTAGTGTGGTTTTTAAGTACGGTTGAATACTATAGGTGGTTAGCATCATTTGGTTTGCCTGAACTGTAGTCTTTAATGTTTTGGTTGAGAATGTATTCATCTCAAGAAGCATCAGGCTAATTTTTTTTAGGTTATTTCTTGAGACTATAATTAAGGTGCTAGGGTCTTCAAAGTATTCCGAATGCCCAAGATCTTTCATGAAATTTGTAATGTATTTTAACCATGGGATACTTGAGGCACGATGTAGTTTTAAACGATCATTTAAAATCTCCCGATTGAAACCAATTTTGGAATTCGACTGCCTTATAAATAATACATTATTCAAGAAAGCTACCCCTCAATTACTAAGTGGACTGGTAAACCACCAAGCCACCATAATGTTGTTTCCAAACCATTAATTCCCAAAAAGTGATGTGGGTAGAACAAATATACTCTCTACAATACACAAATCACCAAACAATTTTAAATATTCCTAGTAATTTATTGTGAAGGGGGTTTAAATATATATGCACCAAAAGTAATAAAATGAAATCTCAGAATTGTCCCTATATACTACTACATTGTCATATTTCCATTTAACTGCTGAAATACAGTTACATCAGTGGACATCATGTTAATCTCTGATGGAACTTAGTATTGTGTAAATAGTGATCATGAAAGCATTTGTCAACACAGCATTTTGGTGTTTTGATCTATTGCAGTCACCTTCCTTTGGACTAGAATTGTTCATAGATTAATGAGGGCAAAACTCCTATTTTTATTTCTCTGCCAAAATGTACAGCTAAAAACTACAATAAAATCCATACTACAGTTGATGTTTTACCAATCATTCACTTCAGGTGAAAATGGCGTCTATCTCACATGTGGCCTTGCAGCAAGAATAAATTATTAATTTGTTCTCGTTGCAAGGCCACCTCTGAAGTACATGGTTGAACAAAAATAAGGTGGTTCCTGATTTAGTCTGGAGATCTTGCAAACATCCAGAAGAATTTATTATTCATTGGTGGCATTTTACTATGTATGCAGTTGCAGGTGATGTGCTTACCCCTTTCAGCTCATGTAAATTAAGCTTGAGAAATACCACTGGAGTTTTACCCTCATTAATCTATGAAAATTACTAGCCCTAAATAAGGTGGAGGATTTAGAGCAATACCACAAAATGCTGCAATAGCAAATGTTCTCAAGATCTCGGTTTACATAATGCACCTCAATGAATAGGATGTTCACTGCTATGCATTGATGTATTTATTAGTATCTGTATTTCTGAGCTTCTATTGTATGAGGGATCCCTTAGTACAAATATTAGAATTTCTTAATTAATGAACAGGATTATATATTGATTATCTGATAACAATGAAGTATTGACTAGCATAAAGAAAGAAGAGAAGATACAAATTTAAGAACTTTTTATCAGTAGGCCAAATAAGTTTGGGTACCACTGGACTAGGGTATACAACAGATAAATCAACTTAATATAAAACCTCCTGATATGAGATATATGGTTACATTAAAACATATATAAAGGTTAAAAGGTAACAGTGAAGGTCATGTCACTTTCATTTATTAAATCCTCACTGACTTAATATTTAATGCTGCTACTGGTCACACAGTTAGCTTTCACACCCTTGACTGAAATTAGTACTGTCACTACAATAGCAAAATTTGTTATCTGTGGCAAAATACGAGAGGGCCATTTGCCTTCCAATATTACTCGATTTTCCAGCTATACTGTAAATGTGTCTCTATCTGGTCTTCGTGCGCTGCAGACATCAGATTTGCAGATTGGCTATACAGTCTAGTCACTTTAACAATCAGTGCAGCATGTAAATCTAGTTAGTCAATGATCATATTTGCATTCAGTAACTTGATAATTTGACCAGTTGTTGGCCCTCAAGAACTGGACGTAGTCACCGCATAAGCATCCAATGAAGAACATGCATTTCTTTTAAATGTGAGTAGAGCACGTGATTTTACATTCTAACGGTTCAAGCCTGTTCATTATAGAACTTTTTTTTTCTTAGCATGAGTCATTGGTCAGTTTGTGGTTATATTTTATTGTCATTATTGATTATAGAACTGTTACTTTTTTATTCTATAGCAAAGTGCCTAATGTATAGAACTGTTAGTTTTTTAATCTATAACAAGCTGCCTAATGTATCTTCTTACGTTTTTGCCAATCTACCTTTCCAGAAGCATTAAATTATTGGCTCATTTTAGATATGTTCCATTGGTATCTGGTTATATCAGAGGATATGTTTTTGTGTCTTTCTTTTTTATGTTTTGTTATTTTTCAGTTCCAGTGTGATGTCGTTTTTGGTTTTGTTTTATTGCTTTTTTTCTTTGTTTAATTTTGCTTACCAGAGCCAAAGCCTTAGTAGAAGAACAACGCCTTTTGTTCCTAGGGTTCAGGTAATAAAGGCCTTGTCTGCCTGTTAGAAACACAATTTCTTTGTTTTTATTTTGGTTTGGAAAATGCATATAAGGAAAGCGATACATTTGTTCCGTTTTCCAATTGTTTTTGTTTTGTGTGTTGCTTTCAACCATACTAACAACTAATGTGTCATCTTTTAAGCAGCTTGCAGAATTCTGCATGAAGATTATAACAATTGAATTTAAAGAGACAGCTGGCATACAGTTCTCCATTTTATTTGATTTATATGTAAACTTGAATAGGCTTTAGAATTATTAGTAAGAAATAGATGGCTGAGTACATTTGTATGTACATATATATGTGCGTATCTATACATATGTATGTATGAATGTATATATGTCTAAGGGTGTGTACACATAAATAAATGCACACTATTCATTTGATTTGTCAAATCTGAAAATGGAGCCTTTTGTGGAATCAGGGCTCATCGCAGGTCGACTAGTACACCCACTAAATATTCCGGTAAAAATGCTTACATTTCTTGTAGGATCACAAGCCACACCGGATAAGCCACAAAGGAGCTGCTTTCTTCTGCACCACAATAACCATTTGGACAGCAGCTCTGGTATTTGTATTGTATTATTCATATTTGTATTGGAATATACAAATATAAATATAGTGTGAAGGCCAGATTCCATTTTATCACCAAATTATCGAATATTGAACTTGAAAAATCACTATTTACTTCCTTGCAGTGCAGTTTGCATGCTTTTATCCCTTAGGGAAAACAACTGAAGCAATACACAAAAGGATTCTTTTTTTCTCACTGCACATGTTTAATCCCTTGTGCTTTGGTTAAATATATTTCTTTATAATGTAGGAAATAAAGTATACATAGCAGGACACAAACCATATGGCAAGAGTAATATGCTTTTTATAAACATTAAGGTAGGGGAGGGTCATCAGGAATCACTTGATACTCTCCTCGTATTAATCATGGCCCTTCCGCACACGTGCATCCCTCTTTCATGCTCTCTCTCTCTCTCTCTCTCTGTTAATTAAAAGTGAATAGGAAATAAGGTGTTAGCTGTAACACATGTTCGAAAAAATGCAGATTAATAAATGTGCTACTACTGTGGAAAGGCCAATTTCCATGCTATTCCCCCAATGGAGACCAGCTGACTTAAGAACACAATGCACAAATTCCCCACAATTTTATTATAGAATCACTTTTTTAAAGAAATAAGTTTGGACCACACTCAAGTCCTAGTTAATGTGATTTTATCTCACTGCACAGATGTAATCCCTTATGCATGACATAAACTGTACATGTAGATGCACAGAGTGTAATATGCTTTTACTATTGTTGAAACTTTAAAACAACATGTAATCCATTTCCTTTAATTTCCTTTGTTTATCAGACACACATCTGTCAGCTATACGCTGTTTGCGGAACATTCCAAAATAATCTAATCTAAGATTGTTCCTCTTACTTCCGCAAACAAAATGTACTAATACAACAATATAAATGAAAAAAAGCTTTATTAAAATCTTACCTAATGAGTAGCATAAATAACATTATCTATTCTGGTTACTGCAGTTGATAAATTGCATACTAAATTATTACACTTAATGTTTTTAATAAACATGTTTCTATTTGAATAGGACCTGTCACACATAGTCTTGTTGGTTCTGTGGGTGACCCAATACTAAAAAAGTAAATAGAAATTTCACAATTAGGTTCCCCATTTGTCCATGCTTGTTATTCCCTCGCCATCTCTCCTAATCTGCTCCTAGTGCAGTGAAGTAATTACATGGCTGACATCACATTGTACACCTCACTGTCATTTCAACTCCATTCTCAGGGCTTTGTTTGTTTTGCATGATATCTGCACATCCTGCACACTACATGGAAAGTAAAAAAATGTTGACCAGAGGCATGATTTATAAGACCCTACCTAGAAATAAAAATGCACTGTTCTGTCCTAGAAATATAACAGCAAAAGCTGCAAATGTACACCTACACTTCCTGTAAAAAATCAGACACCTCATTCATAAAGTACATCTCAAAAGGGTGATAAAGGCTCTTGGGGTTTTCAGGCTTGTGTAATGCAAATTGGAAAAGAGTTCCCCTTGTTTATAATTCAAAAACTATGAACACATCCTGCTTATTCTTAGTGACCCTTACTTATTTATTACCTGTTGTAACCAGAGTCCAGTTCAAAATATGCGCCCCTTGTCACAAGGCCTGACATTAGAATAGCCACCCTAACCTTATAGTCATTTAAGGACTTTCTAGAAGGTTAAAGGATAAAGACTCTTTGTTAGTGAAGATTCCCAAATTCACAACTTCAGTCACCAGCAAAGCATCCTTTTCTGGTGCAGTTGTGTAAGCATTGAAATTGCTCCCAGTAGACCGAAGAAAGTTAACATTGCTGATGGTTTTCAGGAAACAACTTAAGACACATCTGTTCAGTCAGTTCATGAGCCAGTGAATTACCTACACTGTTTCTGGCAAATTCTGGTTGTTTTACTGGTTGCTTTACTGATTTTTTCATTTTGAGTTTGTCTGTTCATCTTGTGTTCTTCCCTATCTCGCTGTAACCCATTATTTACTCTAGTTATACGTAAAGTGCTCAGACACCTCTTCAACTTGGGTGGTATATGTATACTTAATCATAATAATCTATGTTGTGATGATAATAAGATCAAAAATCTTTGTTTGTGCCTGAAGTGGCCATAGAAACAAAATGTCTGCCTTATTTATCCTGTGCTTTACATTTATTGGAATGAAAGTTCCAGATTTGGAAAACTGACATCCCTTCATTTTGTAAATAAGCGTTAAAAAAAAAATACAAAGTAAAACATATCTGAAGTTAAATGACCAACAAAGGACATTAGTGAAAAAAGTGCAAACAAGAAAAACACTAAATATTACCATAAAGATTGTGTGACTTTAGAGAGGGAAAACGGCCTATCGGTTTATGTGTGTCAGAGAGTGTATAGTTTTCCTGACAAACACACTCATGATAGGAATTTTCTAAGTGTCTTTCCTTTTCTCTTGGAACCTAACGGAGAATGTGGAGCAAGGAAGTATTTATTGTACTACATAGAATCCTTGACAATGAGTTGAAATACTGAAATGAAATGAAGCAATATGTATTCATTAGCATGTAACTGCTTAAAAGTAAATTATATTCAGATACATGAAAGATAATTTTAATATTGTTGTCAAAACTCTGAAAGCAAATATTATGATGCAATATGATCATGACTCAACCTTTTTGCATTACATTTGAGAGGACCGTTGACATCTTATATGACATTACAGAGGATGTCTAGAAAACCAAAAAGGATTACATCTGTAATCAAATTGCAAATAATTACTGAATAGGTAGACACATAAAATAGTGGTTATACAGGTAATGTTTGCATTGGCCTACAATCCAAACAGATACATTCCATTTTATACTCTTCCCATGTTTTTACTTTTATCAGTCATTTGACAAAATGGGCTCCTTTTCAGGTTTTCCTTTTCATTTTATATCTTTGTCTTTTTGTTGATAGTTTGGAGCTGAACTCCGACCATGGCATTACATGAACCTACATTTGCACACTCCACGTGATCTGCTATTGATTAGATTGAACAGCAGTTGTTGTCTCTTTAAATACATTGTTATTATTTAATATACACCCCCATTGCATTTTCCAACTGATAGTGACTTCATTGATGGAAGATTGGTTAAGTAATTTGTACCTTTAAGATGGTAAAAACATGAGACATTCCACATTATGTGTGTGAGTAGTGTGACCATGAACTTAGTATGGAATTAAAGTTTGTTGATTTCTTTTATTTGGGTTTCGTTCTCTGCCATTAATATTACTGGGTACAAGTTGCTTGCCTTTTTTCAGTAGTACACCCTTAAATTAGACTAACCCAAATAGAGGTTTGTGACAGTGCTAATACTTGTTTGCTGCATGTTTTTGAAATTAGTTTTCTGTGCGTAGAATATTTTCTGCTTTTATACAACTTTGCTTAATACCAGAATTGTTGCTGTTTTAAATGGGAGTGTAAATATAAAGATGTTATGTGAAATGTAAATCTCTTTAAACAAAAGAAATATCATGTAGTTGAATGTGTACTTACCAAAAGATGCAATGTTAAATTTCCTAAAGAACCTGAGAGAGAGAGAGTAAAATATTTCATCAAACATGATTCTAAATTCAGTTTATGTAGTAATGAAGGTCTATGCATAGAGGTGATGAAGTAGACATAGCCGAGTAGTGTCTTTGTAAGGCATTTTCATAACAGAAATGGTAGCAGCCTCACCATGAGCAGCCTGCCTGCTTCTCAGCCCATCTTCCAACTGTCAACACTCGTGTTTATTTGCAGTAACCCCTTGAAATGTCTGCTCTGTTTCAGAAGTGTGTTAGTACTGTTCATATAGAATTTGATATTACTGCGCTGGTCTGGAAATTTAGCTTTTAAATCCCAATACAACAAGACTCTAATGTGTTAGTGAACCTACAGTTATCAAGCATTACAATATCTTGATAGGCGCTTTTAGATTCCTTTTGGGTTTACACGGCATTTTCATTAATATGTATTGATTGGGCCTCATTCTCAAAGCCATATGTGTTTGTAAGTTCAATTTACAAGCATTAATGAAGTGTTTTAAGACCATAAGTTATTCACTAAAGGTGAACTTTCATGCATTACCACATGGTTGTGTAATATTACACATGAGTAAATCTTACTCCATGGATTTAGATTGGGCATTCCAGGGCAGGAATAGCCTGGCAAGTTTGGCAGTACCCACAAACCTAACAGTTTTTGATTATTCACAAATCGTATTATGACCCAATCACCCCCTGGAAACAGATATATATTGCAGCAGAGGAGGGAATGGTCAGTGGAGGGGTATCTCCACAAAGTCAGATTATTTACTTGCTGAAAAAAATGAATTAAAAAAATGCAAAAAGCTTTTTGCATTCACAGTTGTAGACTATATGCGGAAAGCCCTTCCTATAGTCAAAAGTGGGAATTCACAAAGGTTTGCCAGAAGTATTCCATATCACGGTTGAATACATACAATTGCAATCCTTTGCAACTTCTACAAATATGAAAAATTGCACCCATAGGAAGTTGTAAACCTATTTATGCAGCTTTTTGAATTGTTTCCCAATTGAGCTCAATGTGTTTTGCAATTTGTTTGTTCCTTATTTGGTGGCTTCCATTAAATCTCATGATTTACAAGGGAGAGAAAGGTCCCATGAACAGTTCTGTGAAATAGAAAATGCTTAATGCAGATTTATTGAAATAAACTTTGTTTTTGTGATTTAGCAAAATTGAGATTATTTTGTGTAGCACAAATTAGTGGCTTGTGAGGGAGATTTTAGAATCTGAATGAAAGTACTTTATTGTGGAAGATACATGCATAAGCAAAAATCTGCAAACCAGTACAGGAATTCTATTTTACAGATTGAGCATATTTAAGTCATTGTTAAATGTTTGACAATTTACACTTAGACTGTAAAAAGTCAGTTTTTTCTAACTATGTTTTGTATTTTGAAAGCTGGATTACCATCTGCATAACTACCTTCAGGTGCTTTCTAAAGAGGAAGTTATGACTGTTTTCTAATAAATGTTGTTTCAAATGGAGGTAGTCAAAAAGAGCAATGTTCATATCGATATCTTAGTAAGTTGGCAATCAACTATTATGTAAAGGTTGAGAGTGCTGTTACTTCATCATGCAAAGAATATCTCTGAACTGAACCAAGCCAAATATTTGAGAATCACGCTGATACGAAATGGCTTTCCTGGAGCTCAAGCTGACAAGACAATTGCAACAGAAAAGCAGTGTGATTTTTTTGTTTTTTACATTTTCCAAATGTAAGGTATTCAACAAGGTAGCCCTAACATGCAGCTCAAATATGTACTTATTGGGGCTAATTTTACTACCTTATAAAGCCTACCATTATACAGTGTCTTTGTCTTAAAATCTCCCCATCTAACTGCAGGACAAAAAAGTCTATTTCTTTTCAAGTGTTACTTAAATATTTGGAGGCACATTGTGCAATTTTATTTTTAAATTGACATCTTACATTGAAACAAATAGGTACACATTCCAGTGTTTTTTTCCCCGATCTTATTTACTTACTTGTGTATATAGTCCTAGGTACATCATATGATTCTAAACTAGAAGGTTATGTGTTTTCATAAGGCTATATCTCTGATTTTGAATCTCCTTAAAAGCACTTTCATTATGATTTTACATTTCATTACTGCTAAGCAGATTCTCACGTTCCACCATACCGCCCACCTCCATAAATAGAAGGCTTTTAAGCCCAAGTACTGTTCAGAACTTCACAGAACTTAATCTCATCTTCACATTTGGCCAATCTCATGTTGACCCTCATTCTTAAGGAGCTATAGATTTAACCTATGAAGGATGAGATCTCTGACAACCCTGCTTTTCAAATAAGTGCCCGTTTGCACAGTCTAGAGGTCTTTAAAAAATAAGACATATGATTGTTTAGTTTCCAAATATTTCGAATCCAGTCCACCCAGAGTTTAAACTATCCTTAAGACACTTAGGGCCAGATACATCCAAAAAATGTTTTGAGATTTCCTAATTGCAAATCTTTATGATTTGCAATTAGGAAATCGCAAAACGGCATGCATGAAAGTGCTTCCTAAGGGGTCGAAAAATACCTACCTCATAAATATTAAGGAGGTAGGTCGCATTTTGAGACCCCCTAGGAATCGCAAAAATCACAGGGATGGTGGCCTGCTGAGATCAGCAGCCCACCATGTCTGTGATTGCTTTTAAATAAAACCATCATTTTTTTTGTAAAGCTGCCCGTTTTCCTTTAAGGAAAACGAGATGCTTTACAAAAAGGAAAAATTAAAAGTTTTTTTCAGAGCAGACAGTATTGTTGCAGCTGCCAAGCAACTTGGCAGATGCCACTTGGGACAGAAACAACCCTCTGCAGACTTAAAAGGATGGTGTACTTTGTGTTACTGAAATTGGGATTGCTCAAGTGTGAGAAATTGGGTTGTTGGTTGAGTGAGACGTTAATCTTTCTCAAGCTACTGCCACAATCCCTGTCATGGTCAACCACAAAAGTCACTAAATTAACCTGTGCTTAACCCTCTGGTAGTTTTGCACAAAAAGCAGTTGGACATAACTTAGAGACTATGTGTAAAGTATGTATGCAGCACACAGAGTGTAATAAAGTGAAAACACAACAAAAGAAAAATCCCACCCTAATGTAGAAACACGGAGTAAATTGTAATAAATTATTTGACTCCAAAACAACAAAAATCCAATTAGTAGAACCGGAGCATGTTTAAAGTTTAAGAGAAAAACCAGTGCCTTCAAACATCAAAGCACCAACCATGGACATCTAGTTTCGCAAGAATGGGTCAAAGTCGAAAAATATGTCTAACCACTATGGAGCCTGAGTTGGATACACAAACTGTATTGGGTCCAGTTAGTGCTTACTGTGAGAAGTTGGCCTGGTATATGATGCTCACTAGTTAAAGTGATCACCTTGTACCATGCCAAGCAACCCTTATGGTGTGGTTGTAAGTCAACCTTTTCGGACTAGCTGCCCTAGTGGTAGCGTAGGCTAAGCAGTCTTTGAGGCTAAACTCGTGAAGCGTGTTAAGCCAGCTGTTTTACCAAATGCAACCCCCTTTTATACCAATGAAAGGACACCACACAGATATATATTCAAAATATATATGTATTTATTTCTCAAAGTAACCCCTAGTCTCTTTATGAGCACAGGAGCACAAATCGTCAAACAAGATTACAGTAGAATACACAGAAGTTGCACTTTATATGGATAGGCCCTGGTGGCCGCTCAAACCATATACTAAAATAGTGGTATAAGTACCACGAACAGAAAAGGGAAAAGGCCTAGGGCCTCTAGAATCGCTGGGCCTACAAGGAGCTAACTTCAGTTAGTGACCAGGAGGTCCACGGGTGGCGTGTGCAGAGCATATAGTCACACGCGTGCTCCCATAGGTTTCAATGGGTGCGTAAAAAGTACAAAGTTACTGCAAAAAGGATCTTCCGGATGGACTATGACCTTAAGATTGGAAACACAGACACTAGAGATGTTACTCTACACTTGGGCACCGGAGTGTCAGCTTTACCTCACCCACAGGAAGCGGGTGCATAGGTGTCGAAGTGCGTCTGGTTTCTTCTATCGGGTCAATGGAGCCTGTGGACAAAGATGCTGCAGGCGGTCGGTCCGGAAGGGATGCGGTGGATCCAAGAGTGGATCGGAGTTGTAGAAGACCTGTAAGCAGAGGGGACAGTGTTCACAGTCACTAGCCAGTGACCAGCGTGGCACCAGGTGGGTACCAGGCGATGTCGGGTGCAAACAGGAAGAAAGGTGTAGCTTGTCTCTGCAGCCACGTGGTCCCTGAAGGTCGACGACGTCCAGGAGTCGGTTCACGAGCTGTCCCACGCAGGCTCTCGCTGTCGGCGACTTGATCGAAGCAAACAAGCCTTGGCAAAAGCAATTGTTGTGGAGAACAAGATAAGCTGATGGTTCTGACCAGCAAGGTCAGAGGGATTGCTCCTTTGGAGGGGAGCAAGGGCCAGTCTGGAGCAACCAGACCAGCGGTGTATTTCTTGAAGTTCGTCGCCAAGATGGCCACTAGCCAGCGGGCCAGCAACCGGTTAGGCGCGTCGAGTGGCAAAATGCAGAAGGGCCCCACGCAGATCGTGGAGATGCTGGAGGGCTCACCTTTGGTGCAGATGCTGCTCGAGGGTTGGGCTTCTCAGATCCCAAAGCACAACTTGGAGGGAGCCTCGGTTGTTGCACTTGCAGCTTGTCGTGGTCGTTTCAAGATGGCTGGCTCCACGTGTCTCGTTGCCTCCACGGGTCTCCTCTTTTCAGGGACTGTGGATCGGGCGGTGAGAGGTCTGGAGGTCCAGGTCTTGTCAGTCTCTGGGCTCGGGCTCCGGCGGGAGGCGGCGGCAAAGCAGACGTTGATTCGCTGGATGGTGCTTGCGTTAGCAAGGTGGTTACTCCCTGACCACAGGGGAGATTTGCTTCAGTCTTCTGTGCAGCAGAATGTCGAAGTTCCCGTCTTCTTCTTAGTTTCAAGTTGATTCCAGGATGTCTGAAGTCTTAGGACACAGCTCCTACCTTTAAGCGGATTCTAGGGGCCGGACTACCTGCTAGGTCCCTCCCTAAGGGTGGGACCAGGAAGGGGGGTGGTTACACCCCAATCCTTTGTCCAGCTCACCCCAGGCCCGGGACTGGTGTGCCCCAGGACCGGATTGAACTGGCATATGCACCGAGGCTCCTTGTGATCCACAGGCATGTCTGGTTTCTTTCAAGCCCTACCTGACCAATACACAAAATCCTGTCTGGGGTGGTGCACGCACCTCCCCTGGCAGGAAACCCTTTGTCCACACCTCCCAATCTGGAAGGACTCCCAGCAGCAGGAGGGCAGACTTGTGTCTGTGGTGGCAGCATCCATTTTGTGGAGCTGAGGCTATGTCTGATTTTACCCGGGTTTCAGGTACTGTACATGTCGTGTACCTCTAGAAGGGTGGAATGCTAACCCCGTCGCCAGAATTGGCGAGGGGTTAGTATTCCAATTCGTATGACACCTTACTCGACATGTTTTGATAAAGCCAAACCAAAGATAGCATTTAACCGCGAGGTTCATAATGCACTTAAGAGTATATGGTATGACGATATCTGAAAACAGTAGAAGGAAGTTGTTCCGACCGCTGCAGACAGGCTCAGCTCATGCCAGAGCACCATCTCACATGGACCCAAGCACTCTGCCTTCAGGATTGTTAAGGCCTGCCATAGGAGTGACTTATAGGTTAACATGTGTCCCATTTAAGGTTAGGTATAGGTATACTATACCTAAGTAAGAGGTGATTACACCAACTTACCCCAGCTGAGTGATCAGCCAGTTGTGTCAAATTGTTAGGCCAAGCCTGGGGTGGCATAATACATGCTTCAGCCCCTGGCAGGCCTTGGGTACACCAATGCCCTGGGTACCTAGTGTACACTGGTACAGGGGCTGACAGGGTGATCCACTTCCAATTGGTTATGCACCTAGGGTGCATAGTGTAAATTTAGTAGAGAGAACAGCAGGCTGGGGGTCTGATTGGCAGGCCCACAGCCTCAATATATCAAAAACCAGTGAAGCAAAAAGCAAAAATTTGGGGTGACCATAGGATAGCAGACCCTACTCTCCTACACAACCCCCCCCCCCCCCCCAAACGCAGGGACATCAAACTAGCCTTGACCAGTCTCGTCTTCATGTCCTAATTGGAAGTACCTGGAGAGACCATCTGCATTCCCATGGTCAGTACCTGGCCGGTGCTCCACTGTAAAGTCCATCCCCTGTAGGGAAATGGACCACCTAAGCAGTTTGGGGTTTTCACCCTTCATCTGATTTAGCCACAAGAGGGGCTTATGGTCGGTCTGAATCTTGAAGTGAGTGCCAAACAAGTATGGCCTCAGCTTCTTCAGGGCCCACACCACAGCAAAGGCCTCCCTCTCAATAGCTGACCAATTCTTCTCTCTGGGGGTCAACCTTCTGCTAATAAAAGCAATGGGTTGGTCTTGACCATCTACATTAAGTTGTGACAGCACAGCTCCCACACCCAACTCAGAAGCATCTGTTTGGACAATAAACTCTTTGGAGTAGTCAGGACTTTTCAGGATAGGTGCAGAGCACATGGCCTCCTTCAGGTCATCAAATGCCTTTTGACAGCTTACTGTCCACTGAACCTTTTTGGGCATCTTCTTGGATGTCAGATCATTAAGAGGAGTCACAATGGACCCATAGTTCTTAACAAACTTCCTGTAGTACCCAGTCAAGCCCAAGAAAGCTCGAACTTGAGTCTGGGTGGTTGGAGGGGACCAGTCCTTGATGGATTGTATCTTACTCTCCAGTGGTTGAACTTGGCCTCCACCTACAAGGTGGCCCAAATACACAACCTTACTCTGCCCTATCTGGCACTTAGTAGCCTTGATAGTGAGGCCTGCCCTTTGCAGAGCCTCAAGAGCCTTCTTCAGGTGGATCAGGTGATCCTCCCAGGTGGAGCTAAAGACAGCAATGTCATCAAGATATGCTGCGCAAAAGTCATCCAACCCAGTAAGGACTTGATTCACCAACCTTTGGAAGGTGGCAGGTGCATTCTTCAGACCAAAGGGCATCACCACAAATTGGTAGTGCCCACCTGGGGTTGAGAATGCTGTTTTGGCCTTAGACTCCTCAGCTAATCTGATTTGCCAATAGCCAGCTGTCAAGTCAAATGTGCTCAAAAACTTAGCAGAAGCTAGTTTGTCTATGAGCTCATCTGCCCTTGGAATAGGGTGTGCATCTGTCCTGGTGACAGCATTGAGACCCCTGTAGTCCACACAGAACCTCATCTCTCTCTTGCCATCTTTGGTGTGAGGTTTGGGGACCAGAACCACTGGGCTAGCCCAGGGGCTCTCTGAGGGTTCAATGACACCTAATTCCAGCATTTTATGTACCTCAGCCTTTATACAGTCCCTGACGTGGTCAGGTTGTCTGTAAAGCTTGTTCTTTATAGGCAGACTGTCACCAGTGTCCACCACATGGGTACACCAGTCAGTTTGGCTAGGTATTAGGGAAAACAGATGTTGAAATGATTGTAGAACTTGCCTACATTCAGTCTGCTGATGGGCAGTGAGGTTGCCTCCAAGGGTCACTCCTTCAACTGAGCCATCTTCAGGGTTCTGAGACAACAGGTCTGGAAGAGGGTCACTCTCTTCCTCCTGTCCCTCATCTGTAGCCATGAGCAAGCCCATGTCTGCCCTGTCAACATATGCTTTTAACCTGTTAACATGGAGTACCCTGTGGGGACTCCTGGGAGTTCCTAGGTCCACCAAGTAGGTGACCTCTCCCTTCTTTTCCAGGATTGTATGGGGTCCAGACCATTTGTCTTGGAGTGCTGCTGGGGCCACTGGCTCCAACACCCATACCTTCTGTCCTGGCTGAAACTCAACCAAGACAGCCTTTTGGTCATGCTAAGCTTTCTGTAAGGCCTGGCTTGCCTCAAGGTTTTTGGATGCCTTCTCCATATACTCAGCCATCCTGGAGCGGAGACCAAGTACATAGTCCACTATGTCTTGTTTAGGCTTTTTGAGAGGTAACTCCCATCCTTCCTTCACTAAACACAGTGGGCCTCTTACAGGGTGCCCAAACAACAATTCAAAGGGGCTGTAGCCAACCCCCTTTTGTGGGACCTCTCTGTAAGCAAACAGAAGGCAGGGTAGAAGGATGTCCCATCTTCGCCTGAGCTTTTCAGGTAATCCTTTGATCATACCCTTTAGGGTCTTGTTGAATCTCTCAACAAGCCCATTGCATTGTGGGTGATAAGGGGTGGTGAACTTGTAGTTGACACCACATTCCTTCCACATAGCTGTCAAGTATCCTGACATGAAGTTGGTACCTCTGTCAGAAACTACCTCCTTAGGAAACCCCACTCTGGAGAATACTCCCAGCAGGGCCCTGGCCACAACAGGTGCTGTAGTGGTCCTAAGGGGAATTGCCTCTGGATACCTGGTGGCATGATCCACTACCACCAGTATAAATCTGTGCCCAGATGCAGTGGGAGGATCCATGGGACCCACTATATCTATTCCCACTCTTTCAAAGGGGACCCCCACCACAGGTAGTGGTATTAGGGGGGCCTTTGTTGTGCCACCTGATTTGCCACTGGCTTGGCAGGTCACACAGGAGCGACAAAACTCCTTTGTATCTTCATTCATGTGAGGCCAGTGAAAGTGAGGGACAAGCCTGTCCCAAGTCTTGTTCTGGCCTAAGTGTCCTGCTAAAGGAATATCATGGGCCAAGGTAAGAAGGAAGCCCCTAAATTGCAGAGGTATAACCAACCTCCTGGTTGCACCAGGCTTGGGGTCTCTAGCCTCTGAATAAAGGAGCCCTTCATCCCAATACACTTTATGGGTACCTTGAGCATTCCCAGCAGCCTCAGCAGCAGCCAGCTGTCTGAGGGGTTCAAGAGAGGGACAGGATAACTGAGCCTGCCTCAAGTCAGCTCTTGAAGGTCCCCCTGTCCCCAGAAACTCAACCTGATCAGGTTCAAGTTCTTCAGGGACAGTTCCTTCAGGGTCCTCTAGATCAGCTTCCTGGGAAGGCTGATCATCACTCTGAGGCAGGGGGGAAGGCACAGCCTTGACCCTCCTGTTCTTCTTCTTGGTAGGTGCTTGGTCCATTGTTCCAGGATCCAAGACCTGAGGTTCAGTGAGGCACTTTTTGGCCTGTGACCTGGTCACAGCAAGGACATGTGATGATATACCTAACATCTCTGCATGAGTCCTGTACTCCACTTCTGACCATAGAGAACTCTCTAGGTCATTGCCCAACAAACATTCTACTGGGAGGTCTGCACTAACCACAACCCTTTTGAGGCCAGTTACCCCTCCCCATGAGAAGTTAACAACTGCCACACTATGTGAAGTAGTGGCATTGCTGGCATTGGTCACCAGGTAATTCTCACCTGGTATGTACTGTCCAGGGTCCACAAAGCCTGGTGTCACCATAGTGACACTGGCACATGTGTCCCTGTAGGCTTGAGCCACTTTTTCATTAATTAAAGGAGTCTGTCTGTACTTGCCCAGGTTACTGGGGCTCACAGTCAGGGACAAATCAATGTCCCCATCACAGATCAAGACTGCCTGTGTCAGGGTTCTGTCTAAGTCAGAATCTCCTTCAGTTCCCATAGTGATTCCCACTACACCCTTTGTCTGGGGACCAACACTGCTAACAGTAGTACTGGGAGCAGGTGCCTTAGGGGCAACAGTGTTGGGGGCTCCACCCTTCTTACAATCACTAGTCCAGTGAGTTGTATTCTTGCAATGATTGCACCAGGGTTTCTTTTGACCTTCTTTCTTCTTCCCTTTAGGCTGGGACCCACCCTCTTTAGCAGTAGTTTGGGGCCCTGTTGAAGACTTCTGGTCTTTAGATTTCTGATCTCCACCCTTTTGGTCTGTTTTCTTCTGATCACCCCCTTGGCCCTGGTTCTGGTTCTTTTGCTTAACCCTGGTTCTGACCCATTTGTCTGCCTTCTTTCCCAATTCTTGGGGAGAGGTCAGATCAGAGTCAACCAAGTGTTGATGCAGTTGCTGGTTTTGACAGTTATTTAAAATCTGTTCTCTCATCATCAAATTGTACAATCCTGTATAATCAGGTACCTTACTTCCCAGCAACCAACCCTCCAAAGCCTTAGTGGCACATTCAATGTATTCAGACCAGTCCTGAGTCTGTGTCTTCTGGGGGTCTCTGAACATTAACCTGTACTGTTCAGTGGTTAAGCCTAACCCATCAACTAGGACACTCTTCAGGGCTCTGTAATTTCTGACATCCTCCTCCCTAACAGTGAGGAGTCTGTCTCTGCCTCTTCCTTCAAAGGAGAGCCAGAGGATTGCTGCCCACTGGTCTTCAGGAACCTGCTGCACTTTGCAGGCTCTCTCAAGAGCAGTCATCCATTTGTGGATGTCGTCCCCACTTTTGTAGGGGGGCACAACCTTAGACAGGTTCCTATTATCAAAGACCCTATCTTTGTCCTTAGGGACAATGCTGCCACCAGTGGGTATAGACCCACTCTCTCTAGGTTGCCTAGCCTTGTTCAGTTTTTCTTCCATCAGGGCTACCTCTAGCTCCTGCTTCCTGATCCTCAGCTGGGCTTCCTGCATTCTGGCCTCATGTTCCCTCCTCTGAGGGGTGGTCATCCTTCTCCTGGAGTGACCTTGAGAGCCTCTAGAGGCATGAGAAGCATTGGAGTCACCTGAGTGATTCCTTTGCCTCCCAGACCCCTGGTTAAGTCCACTGGGGAGATCCAATGGGGTGATCCCATTGTCAGTCCCCAATAGCCTTAAGTTAGCTGGGTCACGTATAACACTTGGCACTGGGCTAGTTCTCCCTTCATCCTCACTACTTTCTGTATCCTCACCACTTTCCTCCTCTGTAGTATGATTCTCATCTAAGGGATGGCTATTGGAAAGGGGTACTTCAGTAGCATCTTCAGAAGGGGGGCCTCCTGTTCCTGTCCCTAAGGGGCCTAACTGGGAGTCTTTCCTGAGAGCTTTCTGATCTTCATCAGCCTGTAAAAGCTCTCTGAGTTCAGCAGAAGTAGGATTCTTGGGCTGTTTAAGGCCCCTGATATTTGCCAACT
The DNA here is from genome assembly GCF_964204655.1 of Triturus cristatus. Classification (NCBI taxonomy): domain Eukaryota; kingdom Metazoa; phylum Chordata; class Amphibia; order Caudata; family Salamandridae; genus Triturus; species Triturus cristatus. Next base: position 397,497,850 of record NC_140587.1, on the reverse strand, counting down.
GCCTGAGCTCATTTTGATTAAGGGTAGCAAAGATGGATGGTGCCCTCTGGGGGTCACTCTCAACAGAGATGGGTACAGTGGACCCCTCTGCCCCAGCCATTGCTCTTAAGTGTGGGTGGATGTGTTGCAATCTACCTACACTTGGGTTTACCTACTAAACCTATCTAGTAGTTGTAGTCAGGGTGTGCTACTCCCTTTGCTCTACAACAACTAAGTTCAGTAGAACTTAAGTATATCTAATCTTGTTTTATATGTACCTACAGGTACCTATGTGATCTTTCAATTGGTAACCAAGAGATTACAATGGTAAAACACAGCAAGCTCAAATCCAACCGCTGCTCACCAATGTGAGAAGTTGGCCTGGTATATGATGCTCACTAGTTAAAGTGATCACCTTGTACCATGCCAAGCAACCCTTATGGTGTGGTTGTAAGTCAACCTTTTCGGACTAGCTGCCCTAGTGGTAGCGTAGGCTAAGCAGTCTTTGAGGCTAAACTCGTGAAGCGTGTTAAGCCAGCTGTTTTACCAAATGCAACCCCCTTTTATACCAATGAAAGGACACCACACAGATATATATTCAAAATATATATGTATTTATTTCTCAAAGTAACCCCTAGTCTCTTTATGAGCACAGGAGCACAAATCGTCAAACAAGATTACAGTAGAATACACAGAAGTTGCACTTTATATGGATAGGCCCTGGTGGCCGCTCAAACCATATACTAAAATAGTGGTATAAGTACCACGAACAGAAAAGGGAAAAGGCCTAGGGCCTCTAGAATCGCTGGGCCTACAAGGAGCTAACTTCAGTTAGTGACCAGGAGGTCCACGGGTGGCGTGTGCAGAGCATATAGTCACACGCGTGCTCCCATAGGTTTCAATGGGTGCGTAAAAAGTACAAAGTTACTGCAAAAAGGATCTTCCGGATGGACTATGACCTTAAGATTGGAAACACAGACACTAGAGATGTTACTCTACACTTGGGCACCGGAGTGCCAGCTTTACCTCACCCACAGGAAGCGGGTGCATAGGTGTCGAAGTGCGTCGGGTTTCTTCTATCGGGTCAATGGAGCCTGTGGACAAAGATGCTGCAGGCGGTCGGTCCGGAAGGGATGCGGTGGATCCAAGAGTGGATCGGAGTTGTAGAAGACCTGTAAGCAGAGGGGACAGTGTTCACAGTCACTAGCCAGTGACCAGCGTGTCACCAGGTGGGTACCAGGCGATGTCGGGTGCAAACAGGAAGAAAGGTGTAGCTTGTCTCTGCAGCCACGTGGTCCCTGAAGGTCGACGACATCCAGGAGTCGGTTCACGAGCTGTCCCACGCAGGCTCTCGCTGTCGGCGGTGTCGGCGACTTGATCGAAGCAAACAAGCCTTGGCAATAGCAATTGTTGTGGAGAACAAGATAAGCTGATGGTTCTGACCAGCAAGGTCAGAGGGATTGCTCCTTTGGAGGGGAGCAAGGGCCAGTCTGGAGCAACCAGACCAGCGGTGTATTTCTTGAAGTTCGTCGCCAAGATGGCCACTAGCCAGCGGGCCAGCAACCGGTTAGGCGCGTCGAGTGGCAAAATGCAGAAGGGCCCCACGCAGATCGTGGAGATGCTGGAGGGCTCACCTTTGGTGCAGATGCTGCTCGAGGGTTGGGCTTCTCAGATCCCAAAGCACAACTTGGAGGGAGCCTCGGTTGTTGCACTTGCAGCTTGTCGTGGTCGTTTCAAGATGGCTGGCTCCACGTGTCTCGTTGCCTCCACGGGTCTCCTCTTTTCAGGGACTGTGGATCGGGCGGTGAGAGGTCTGGAGGTCCAGGTCTTGTCAGTCTCTGGGCTCGGGCTCCGACGGGAGGCGGCGGCAAAGCAGACGTTGATTCGCTGGATGGTGCTTGCGTTAGCAAGGTGGTCACTCCCTGACCACAGGGGAGATTTCCTTCATTCTTCTGTGCAGCAGAATGTCGAAGTTCCCGTCTTCTTCTTAGTTTCAAGTTGATTCCAGGATGTCTGAAGTCTTAGGACACAGCTCCTACCTTTAAGCGGATTCTAGGGGCCGGACTACCTGCTAGGTCCCTCCCTAAGGGTGGGACCAGGAAGGGGGGTGGTTACACCCCCAATCCTTTGTCCAGCTCGCCCCAGGCCCGGGACTGGTGTGCCCCAGGACCGGATTGAACTGGCATATGCACCGAGGCGCCTTGTGAGCCACAGGCATGTCTGGTTTCTTTCAAGCCCTACCTGACCAATACACAAAATCCTGTCTGGGGTGTTGCACGCACCTCCCCTGGCAGGAAACCCTTTGTCCACACCTCCCAAGCTGGAAGGACTCCCAGCAGCAGGAGGGCAGACTTGTGTCTGTGGTGGCAGCATCCATTTTGTGGAGCTGAGGCTATGTCTGATTTTACCCGGGTTTCAGGTACTGTACATGTCGTGTCCCTCTAGAAGGGTGGAATGCTAACCCCGTCGCCAGAATTGGCGAGGGGTTAGTATTCCAATTCGTATGACACCTTACTCGACATGTTTTGATAAAGCCAAACCAAAGATAGCATTTAACCGCGAGGTTCATAATGCACTTAAGAGTATATGGTATGACGATATCTGGAAACAGTAGAAGGAAGTTGTTCCGACCGCTGCAGACAGGCTCAGCTCATGCCAGAGCACCATCTCACATGGAACCAAGCACTCTGCCTTCAGGATTGTTAAGGCCTGCCATAGGAGTGACTTATAGGTTAACATGTGTCCCATTTAAGGTTAGGTATAGGTATACTATACCTAAGTAAGAGGTGATTACACCAACTTACCCCAGCGGAGTGATCAGCCAGTTGTGTCAAATTGTTAGGCCAAGCCTGGGGTGGCATAATACATGCTTCAGCCCCTGGCAGGCCTTGGGTACACCAATGCCCTGGGTACCTAGTGTACACTGGTACAGGGGCTGACAGGGTGATCCACTTCCAATTGGTTATGCACCTAGGGTGCATAGTGTAAATTTAGTAGAGAGAACAGCAGGCTGGGGGTCTGATTGGCAGGCCCACAGCCTCAATATATCAAAAACCAGTGAAGCAAAAAGCAAAAATTTGGGGTGACCATAGGATAGCAGACCCTACTCTCCTACACTTACCCTTGGACTTAGAAGACATTTTGACAAAAACTGTCTGTGAAAGTACAAGTTCAGCAGGACCCGGCTGCAGGCGGTACCCGAGGAAAAGGTGTTGTTGTCGGGGAGCCACCAGACGAAGTTGTGGTGAAGATTTCCACATTCGGACTTCGTCTCTTTTTTGGAAGTACAAAATCTCCAGCGGGACACGGCTGGAAGCTGTAACTGATGAGTATTCCAGGAGATCAGATACCCTTTCTGCGAAGGACCTCCGAACAGGATTTGCTGCTGCAGAGAATAACGTAGCAGGAGCTACCGCAAAGTCAGGCCCACTCTCTTCTCGGTTCTCAGAGCAGTTTTTAGTCAAAACATTTTTAAGTCCAAAGTTTTAGATTTTGGATATTTGGGCACCCTTAACAAGTCTACTAAGGGTCCAGGACTGAAGAGGTGCCACTTCACTTGGTGGGTTAGGGCTCACTCAAGCAGGGTCCAGGTGCTGGTTCAAGATTGTTGGAGCCTTTTCTGTCACTGAGGCTCTGATTAGGAGGCCAGCTAACTAGCCCTTGGAGTTAGTCTGGTAGTCCTGGGTTCTAGAAGTGGAACAGGACTCATGCAGCAGAGCGGTCCTCCAAGGTGCAGCAGGCCAGTCTTCTGAAGGACACAGCAGGCCACAGCAGCAGGCAGTCCTTTGAGAGTCCTTCCTTAGGTCCAGAAAGCGAACTGAAGAGTGGGTCTGAGGGTCCTATTTTATACCTGGTGCCTTTTTTGAAGTAGGATATGTTTCTAGAGAATTCTCTTTTAAGTGCCTGGAGTTTCTTTCTTTCCCCGCCCTGGCTCCAATCTGGCCATCTAAATGCTGAGGTAGTGTGAAGTTGCTTGTGTGGAAGCAGGGCACAGCCTATTGATTTGCAAGTTGAGCTTTGTCCAGTTCCACGGCCGCACCCCAGCCTGACAGTGATGGCCCATCGTGGCACACTTAACCCCTTTGATGCGAGTGATGGAGCGGTTCCGTCATGCGCGTCGGTTGCGATGTACGCATGACGGAACCGCTCCGTCACGGCCCCGCCCGCGCATGGAACCTTCAGCACGGCGCGGTAATCCGCGCTGAAGGGGTTAATCCCTCTATTTGTTTACTCTCTGGTAGGAATAAACAATGTCCAACTCCCAACTACACCTAGTCATGTGACCCAGCAACAGGCTGCAGGCACAAAATAGCTGGGGCAGGAACATTCCAACTTCCTAAAAGTAGCATTTTCAAAATTTTAACTTAATATTTGACAAGAGGATTTTAAATTACAGTTTCTTAGACACCAAACATACATTTCCCACCTGCTTGTAATTAAAAGTTAGCACTTATTAAATGTAATAAAGTAACCTAATGTTATCCTATCGGTGGTGAAAAACGAATTTAGAAGTTTTTTACTACCAAGACATGTAAAACTTAAAAGTACATGTCCAAACCTTTACTTATGATGCTCCCTGCCCTATAGACTGGCTAGGGCCTACCTTAAGGGTGACGTATATGTAATAAAAGGGGAGTTTAAATCTTGGCAAGAAGGTTTTTTGCCAAGTTGAATTGACAGTTTAAAACTGCATTCAGGCTGCAATGGCAGACCTGGGACATGTTTTCAGTGGCTACTTAAATGGGTGACACAATGAGCGGTGCAGGCCCACTAGTAGCATTTAATTTTCATGCCCTGGGCATATGGTATAAATGCAAAAACGACAGTTGATGGACAGAATGCAGAACAATGTCACACATTCACCCCAGTACAGAGATCTGGGCCTAAATCCATCGTTTTTTTGCTCACCATGCCATTAATTATCCTGGCTGAAGAGGGGTGAAACCCCGAAACCGGTCCTAGGGAGCTTGATTCCGGTCCAGGGAAGACATGGCTTGGCAGTTCGGGCTGGACTGTTCCCATGAGGCACAGGGTCAAGACTGATTTGCATATGGCCATGTCTGAACTGGGGTGGCGTGGTGAGCAAAATAACGATGGATTAAACCCAGATCTGTGACTGGGGGTGAATGTTTTGCCAATGTGCAACATTCCGTCCATCATCTTGTGTGTTTTGCTGGGCATATGGTATACCACTTTAAAAGGGACTTAAAAGTTAATTAAATATGCATATGAGGTGTAAGCCAATTTTACCATGTTTTAGGGAGCGAGCAGAAGCACTTTAGCAATCGTTAGAAACGGTAAAGTGCACAAACTCCTGAGACCAGCAAAAATGAATTCAGAAAAATAGGACCTGTCAAGGCAAAACGTTTGAGAGTGACCGTGCATAGAGGATCAAGCTCAACATCAGGTATCCAGGTCCTTCCCCTATATCCCTGGATAGGATTTCAAGTTATTAACCGGACTCATTTCAACTAAAGTATTGCATCACATTCTGGTGCATGGTTCAATATTTGGAATTAGAATAATAATCTATTATTACCGACAGTAGATTCTCTTGCCCTACCAAAATGGGCCACTTTCCTTTTCAAGTAGCTCTAACATTGTTTAGATGAGGAATGAAGACATACATGTGACATTTATTTCAGGTTTTTTTTCGTTCTCTAAAAATGCGTAGCTATATAACATACTTAATACTTTTCAAGGTTTTGCTACATTTTATATTCTATTTGAGGTAAATGCACTTTTGTTTTCCTTTAATTTTCTAGAAATATAATAGGCATTTAAGTTCCCAGCTTCTTGCTAAAGGTCTTCCTTTATGCCACTTCAGTGCACATCGCACATTTTAGGTATAGGTTACCTTATGACCTCATGAACTAATGTAACTGTGAATCCAGCATCACCAATGCAATGCCACAGCAGGTCACTAGCACGTCTAGCAGTAAAAACAACAAGCACTATCGCTTATCAAAAGTACACCGAAATGCCCGTGTGTGGCCAAGGTACATGGCTAATAACCTTTTGCAGGTGAACCATCTGCTCTCCCAACAACATGATTCACTTCTGCCTTCCTCGTCAAAAGTTGATACTTCATCTTATAACCTTCTTCACTCTGATTAACAGTCCCTTAAAATTGTCTAGTCTCTGTCAGACTTCAATTTGAAGTGGTCAAAGTTATACTGTAAGTGTTTGGTAAAGAAAAATACCTTTTTTCACAAGTGTATGCTTATGACTGGACAGTATTATTCTGAATAGGTAACATCACCTACAAGTCCAACATAATTAAAAAAGAATACATACTCCAACCAATACATAATACCACATTCTTAGTGTTCAAGCAAATATGAAATGTAATCTAATTTGTAGATTATTTATGACATTTGAAATTGCATCTGCCACTTCAAGATTGAGGGCAGTAGCACTGCATCTTGTGTCCAGGTTATGGGTTGCATGTCTGTTGTGCGAATTATGGGGTGTTATTCCTAACCACAACTTGTATATTTCAGTAGTTTTTCAGTTTTAATATGCAACCAAAACTCCACTATAACATCTTTGTGAATATATATATTATGCAACTGGGTATTTATACTTAGGTCATCTCTTCTATAGGAAAAGCTTTTTTTTGTATTTCTTGTAACTTTGGCTCCATTTTAGAAATCTCCACAAACCTTTTAAAAAAGGTTTTACTTTTTGACTTGTTTGTGCATAGAAAGCTACAGGGTGATCCGTCAAGCAGGGGTTGAGAAAAAAGGGGGCGTCCCAATACACAAAATCCCCATGCATTTTCCATAGACTTCTTTATGAAGGGCTACCGCAAAAACTGCTAAACAGAATTACACCAAATTTGGCAGGAAGCTAGATCTTGGTCCGCAGATTGGGCTTTTTAGGTTGAAGTATTTTTATTGATTTAACAACAAACAAGATGCAGTGAGAAATGAAACCCAAGTCATGGGCCGGCAGCCATCTGATTGCTTAGCAGAGCATCAAATTAAAACTGAAATGAACCTTCCCGCAACCCTCCCGCCCTCTCCTCCCCCCTCCAGTCTCCTCCCCCATTCTAGCTGCTTAGACATATATATGTGGAAATTAGGCTCAACACAGTATTGCTCAGTGTGATGGTGTGTGGGTTGCATCTTGGTTCAGCGCGGGGAGGTGCAGAAGGCGCAGGTATCTAGGGCAAGATAGTTCGCGAAATTCAGAGCATAGTAAATGACAGAGGGTCGCCACTTGTCGGCGAAGGAAGCCCCATCCCCTCGAAGTGAGAAAGAGATGCGCTCCATACCTAGCACATACCATAGGCAATGAAGCCATCCCTTGACGGTTGGTGTCTTATCTGTACCCATAGAGAGAGCATATTCTGTAATGCCGTCCCTAGAGCTATAACTAGTTGCTTGCCTTTACGAGACTTGAGGGGGTAGGTAAGCCTGTAAGATACTCCCAGGAACACATATGCAGGGAAGCTTAAGAGCGTGGTATCAAAGTGACAGTCAATTTCATCTAGTACTTGTGTCCAGTAGGATGTGAGATTGGGGCACTCCCACAAAAGGTGTAATAATGTGTCATCTGCCTCATAACCCCTCCAGCAAGTGGGAGAAAGAACAGGGTCGCTATTGTGGAGTCGGGAGGGTGTGAGATACCAATACGTCATAATCTTAGTGGCGGGCTTTATGCTAGAAGTGTTGCGTGCAGAGTGTCGGGCTCTGTAATGAATATCTGCCCACTCTTTGGGGGTCAGTGTCCGTCCAAGCTCAGCCTCCCATCGTCTTTGGCCCGCTGACTTGACTACCTGTTCTGGGGGACGCAGAATGTGATATAGTTCTGTGATAAGTCTCTTTGTGGATTGTTTGGAGAGCAACCAGTGCTCATACTGAGCGAGAAGCCGGTCCACTCCAGGACGGATCTGTGGCTGCAGGTAGTGATAGCGCTCAGTTTCAGGCATGTTAAAATCAGATTTAAAATCCTTGAAGGATCGAGGGACCTCTCTATCAAAGAAATGACCTATAGACCTGTGTCCCGCTTTGTCCCAATGGCAGATTGCCTCCCAATCAAGGCCTGGTGAGAAGTTCGGATTTTCAGTAGTGGGAGTGAGAGGTTATGGAAAGGTTGTCAAATTATTGCGTATGGCTGTGGCATCCCAAGCTTTCAATGTAGCTCGTGCCACTGGTGAGCCATACAGCCCAGAGGGCCTAGAGGCTTTGCAGAAGAAGGGGACCTTCCAGAGAGACTTTCCTGCCAATGCACGCCTCCTTAAAGAACCAGTTCTTCTCGGACGCCGCCTGGGCCCATTCTAATTGGATTCGCAGCTGCGTTGCTTTGTAATAGCGGTCGAGGTCGTGAATACCAAATCCCCCCTCTTCATGTGGTTTGAAGCTCAGGTCTCTATTCATGGCCTCTTATCTGCCCAAACAAAAGCACTAAATTCGGACTGAAGTTGCTTCAGAATGCCCGATGGCAGTTCTACCAGAAGGGTTTGAAACAGATACAAGACTTTGGGGAGTATGCTTATCTTGAGAGCTGCCACCCTGCCTAGCCATGAGAGATTGAACGTCCGCCATTGTTTAAGCTCTTGTCTGGTCTGTCGCAGTAACCTAGTGTAGTTCAGGGATAGCGTCTCGGCCGTAGAGACTGACAGCGATATGCCCATGTACGGGATGACCTTCTGAACCCAGTGAATGGGGCACGCTAGAGCCAGGGTATCGACAGGTGACTGCTGCAAAGAGAAGCCCAGCGCTTGGGACTCAGTCACATTGAGTTTAAAGCCGGACACTACTGAAAATTCCTCTAGCTCAGCCAAAAAAGCCGGAACCAAAATCTGGGGAGACTGCAACGTAGTGATGACATCATCTGCATAAAGGCTCATGGTATGCCGCTCTCCCCCAAAAAAGATCCCCTTGATCCGCTGGTTTTCCCGAACCCTCTGGGCGAACGGCTCCATATAGAGAACAAATAGAAGGTGGGAGAGCGGACAGCCCTGTCGTGGGCCACTGGTGATATGGAAGGGGTCGGAGGTGAAGCCATTCACCCGAACAGTGGCTTAGGGGTAGCTATAACCGCTGAACACCCATTGGCAGAATTGGTGCCCAATTCCAAACTCCTCCAAAACGGTCTCTAAAAAGGGCCAATGGACCCTATTGAACGCCTTTCCGGCGTCTATCGTCAGGGAGACGCGTTCCTCGGACTGACGATGTGACTTATCCAGAAGATTCAGTAGCCTTCTGGTATTATCACTACATTGCCTAATCGCGACAAATCCGGCCTGATCTGGTTCTATCAATCCCAGCATCATAGGTCCCAATCTGGACGCTAGAATCCCGTTGAAAATCTTAAAAGCTATTTTCAACAGGGATATCGGCCTGTAAGAGGCGCAATATCTATTGTCCATCTCAGGTTTGGGCAATACTGCTATCGACGCCAGGCGCATCGTGGGCAGCAGCTCGATGGTACCGTCAACAGCATTAAAAAACCGAGTCAGTATTGGGGCTAGAATGGATCAGAAGATTGTATAAAATATGGCGGTGAAGCCGTCTGGGCTGGTAAATTTAAGGAGTTTAAGTCCAGCTATGGCCGAGATGACCTGTTCGGTCCTAATGGGGCTATCTAGGGCTGCTGCCTGGTCAGGTGTCAACCTAGAATGTGTTATGCCCTGACAGTACCTGGAGGGGTTCCGATCAGGCATGGCTGAGCAGTGTATAGAGTTGCGTAAAAGTCCATAAATGCATTAGCTATATCCTTTTCCCGTGTAATCTCCGCACCGCCTTCAGCCAGGAGGAGTGGGACTGTTGCGGCCTGTTGCTGTGAACTTATGAGCCAGTAAGCGGCTGCATTTGTCCACTCCGGTAAAAAAATGTATGTTTCAGGTGAAGAGCGGCATATTCCGCCTTTATGAAGGTCCAAGCTGGCCAGTTGAGCCCGCGCTACTTTTAGTTTTCTCCAGATTTGGGGGCCTCTGTCCTCTTATGAATACCTTCCAATTCCAACACTTGCTTGGAAAGTTCGTCCCTCTTCTCCCTGCGTTCCCTATTGTCTGCAGCTGATGTGGCTATGAGGTCACCCCGAACTACCAACTTGAGGGTTTCACAAAGGGAGATAATTGAAGTGTCCTGAGTGTCGTTAGTGGCTAAGAAGTATTCCAGTGTTTTGGTAAGTCGTGTTACAACTTCATGGCAGTGGAGGAGCGTATAGCTATGACTCCAGGAGTATGATGGGCGAGAGGTGGGGGAAAACAGCAATTTGGCAGTAAGGGCCGCATGGTCTGAAAGTGCCTGGAGTCTGATTTCTGAACTCTGTAATCTAGTCTTGAATATGTCCCCCGGGTGTGCGAATAGAAAGTGTAGTCCAGTGTATGAGGGTGAACATGTGGCCACAGGTCTACCAGCCCCAGGTCCTGTAACCACTGGCGATTGGTATCAGAGAGAGCCCCTGTTTGACCCTGACTCTGTGCGGAGTGGTCTGGTTGACTGTCGAACATGATATTGAGGTCCCCCCTATAATAATTTGTCAATCAGGTGTAGATATCAAGTCTCCTATCACCTTATGTAAATACACCTCTTGGCCCTCGTTAGGAGCATAAATAGTGGCCAGTGTCAGTGTGTGTCCCACTATAGTCACAGAGAGTACAAGGAACCCTCTAATCTCTGACACCTTGGCTCCCCCCTTCCCAGGGAATGTACGAGTGATAAGAATGGCAACCCCAGCCTTCTTAGTGGGGAGGAAGGAGAAGTGTTGCTGTGGGAAGGCCTTAGAACGCATCCGATGTGTGTCAGTCTCTTGTAGTAAACATATGTGGACTCCGGAATTTGCCAGATAAGACAGGATAGCTCTGCGTTTAATAGGGTTATTAAGCCCTTTCACATTCAACGTCAAGATTGTGACACTCGTCTACTTAGGTGGGGTGGGCGTTGCATTATGTCGGTGCAGTAGGGCCAATCTAACCCCTGCGAGCCGGGTCCTCCAGTGCCCCAGACATGATGCCCATAGTGTGCAAGAGTTGTGCTGCCGCGCACAGATCAGGGTAGACGCAGCAAGGGGGAGGAGAGCTCAACAATGAAAACAACAAAACCCCCATTGAAACAAAAACATAAACATGATACGAAAGAACAAGAGTCAATGTCAATGTCTAGAGCGTCCTGCTCTTAGAAAAAAAAGAGAGAGGGGTACCTGTGGCCCGTGGCTCCCTGCTCCCACCAGGCAGGCCTATGACAACATTATCTATACTATCGCATAGGGCAAGGGTACAATATCAAAGCAGAGAAGGCAATTGGTGCAAGTTCTGTTTCACTCTGAAGACGGCCCTGCGAGGGACGAAAGCACTGCTTGCCGCTCCTTGGCCATAGTATCCGTGTCAGGGCGTGCCGCCGGAATCGGAGGCTTAATGGTAGTCCATCTATGACCGCTCCAGCGTCTGCGGGGGCGAGAGTCTTTGCTAGGCCGGTCTGTCGCGGGTTCTTCAATGCCCAAAAGCTTGTAGGCTGCTGGAAGTGAGCAAATTTGCCTCTATTCCCCTTTGTAGGGAAAGATCAACCTGAACGGGTGCCCCCAAGAGTATTTTATGCCAGATTCCCGGATGTGGAGTGTGATAGGCCGGAAGGATTTGCGTTTAAGCAAAGTAGAGGCAGCCAAGTCCTGAAAAAGAATGGGTTTCTGCCCCTGGTATGTAAAGTCTGTGAGGCAGCGAGACTCACAAAGAATCCTTTCTTTCATCTGGTAGTCATGAACACAGGTCAGTATGTCCATAGGGGGCACAGAGGCCGCTTTCCGTGAGCCCAATGTATGAGTACGATCCAGCATGATCGGGAACTCTGGGGATTCTCCGAGAATGGAACGGAAGAGGCCCGCCACCAGAGCCTCGATGTCACTGTCTCCTTCTTCATGCGCCATGCCTCAGATGCAGATATTGTTCCGCTGGGACCTATTTTCTAGATCCTCAGTGTGAGCCTGTAGGTTCAAGTTCTCTTCTTGCAGCCTAAGGACTTCTTGTTGGAGGTTCTCAATTTCCTCATCGCGGCTTGTTTCATGCTCCTCCAGTTTATGGGGTCGCTCGCCCAGGGAGTCCACATCACAGCGGATATTTCGTAGGTCGGCCAGCAGTTCGCGTTTCATTGCGGACAGATCGTCTCGAAGAGAGGAAAAAAGTGACTCCAGGAAGGATTGTCTGACTGGGGCCTCAGAGCTTTCACACCCCTCTGCCTCGTCCGCGTACTCCGCTCCCGGCTGACTCTCTGACTGTTGTGTTGATTTAAGCAAGAGGCCCTTCACTGACCTGTCCTTCCTGCCCTTGGGGGCAGCCATGACCCTGTACATATGGGATTTGCAGCTGAGGTGAGAGCTGAACACACAGGGATTAGCAAATGCAGGAAGCCGGGAGGGAGAGCTGTGGGTCAGTGTCACAGCTTGTGGGCCTCTGTAGCGCGCCCCTCCCCACGGGTGCCCTTCTCTCACCTCTGACCCAACCCCGTGGGGTGTGAGCGCTGTGGATGTTGGAGGCCTGCCGCCGGGACCCTGCTGTCCCAGCGCTGGCGTGGTGTTGTCTTCCTCCCAGCAGGCCGCCCAATGATGTGCTGGTCTATCCCGGAGGTCCACTGCATGCAAGGGATGTGGGCGTAACAGGGCTCGAAAAATCCGAAAAATGGTACTAGTCCAGCAGGTCTAGTACCTTGAAAAATCTCCTCGACCTAACTGCAACCTACTTGACCTCCGTCTCTGAAAGCGGAGCAAATGTGACAAGTTAACAAGGTTTAAAGGCATCTTTATTGCTCATTCGCTTTCTGAGCAATAAAAATGCCTTTAAATTTGGTTATCTTGTCACATTTGCTCAGTTTTTAAAGACCGAGGACAAAAGTTAGTTTGTTTTCCTACTCGCCAGAAAGGGCGAGTAGGACCTAAAAATAGCTTGTCCTCATTAATTCTACCTTGCAAATGCGAGCGGGCGAGTGGATTTGTCGAGCCCTGCGTAAGGTGCAGTGGCCCTGGGTGTCCTCTTGAACAAGGCCGGCAGATGGAAGGTGCCGCCAAGACTCCCCACCAGAGCGCCCCCGTCTGCAAATGTCTCTATGCCTGGGACAGGCCACTAAGGTGCTCAGCTTGCTCGCCACTCTCACCAGCTGCCATGAATGCACCACTGCTCACCGTCCAATCAGCCTCCCTGCGCTGCAATGCTCTAATTTAGGCACTCTGCCTGGGTGAAGAGCACTGGTGTCCACTACAGTGATCCCGGGGGGGCCCCCAAGCCGGGCCGGCAGGTGGAGAGGTCCAGCCACGGACCCCTACCGGGAACTCCCAACGTCGTGGCCACACTCGTGTCTAAGTTGGCCTCCAGACTCCTCCGGCCTCACAAGCTGCTATGCAGATCTCTCGCTGAGGCCAGCCCCAGAGGCCGCTGCACTGACCTGGGCACAGTAGGGCTGTTGGATTGTCCACTATGTGCTCCCCGTCTGGCCCTCAAGTGGTGTGATGCTGTAGAAGGTGAAACTATATCAGGGCACCGCAGGAGCTGCAAGCGTGGCTGCCCCTCCCCACTCAGCGTCCGGGGTTGCGGCCTACTTGCTGCAGCGGAGCTGGGTCCTCGCGCGATGGGTGCAGTCCGAGGCTCCCTTCGCCCAGCGTAATGCGAGCTCGCCCTTCGTGCGGCGGTCCCCAGGTTTTGCAGGGACTGCCGAGTGCTGCCGGGCCGGGCCGTGCCGTTCGCGCCGGAGGTCGTGTGATCCCTCCCAGGCACCCAGCAGCTCCGTGAGTCGCGACCTGCCCCGGCGTCTGTCCTGGCGGCGGGATTCAAGCGCCACCACCTCAGCTGCCTAGTGGTGCGGTATTGCTCGTGGGTCGATGTCGCTGGTGCCAATCTGCCGTCAATATCGCCATGAAAGGCCCGGTGGGAGCGGAGAGCTCCAAAGCTGCGTCTTACAGCGATGCCATCTTGGCCATGCCCCCAGATTGGGCTTTTTGTGTGTAAATCCGTTCAGTAGTTTTTGAAAAATTAAGGTTCAAAATGAAAGTGCCCATTGAAAATTTAAGCATTCTGATTGGCCCAAGGTGCTTTATATCTCTCTGGGCGATTTCGCTCCTCCGGTAGTCTAACTCCTGAGAGGGCTAGAGCTCTGATTGGCTGTCAGGAACATGAGAAAGTAGTTGCTGCAGCTATTAAAGGACTTGAGGACTTAGACCCCTATCCTGAACATGTTTAAAAAAAAAAAAAAATTAAGGGGGCATGTTAGGGATACTCCCGGGGCCAAAAACAAAATCAGCAAAAATTGCTGCACTCCCACGGATCTCCCGCGGGATTTTGAAAAACAAAATGGTAACTGGGGCAGCTTAATTTTATTAATTGGAGGGGGTGCACGGCCCCCTATCCTCGCCTTTACAGGCCCCGGGGAGCCCACACCCAGGGTCCAATTTTTTTTATTTGGGGAGACGCAAAGCCCCCCCAGCCCTTACAGGCCCCGGGGAGCCCACCCTCAGGGCCAAAATGAATCAATATGAGGAGTGGGGCCGTGCGCCCCCCACCCCAAGTCAATACAGGCCCCGGGGAGCCCACCCCTGGGGCTGATATTTGTCAAAATGGGGAGTGGGTGTGTGGTGGCCCCCCTCCCTGAGCCTCTAATGGTCCCAGGAGCCCACCCCGGGCCAAACATTACTCAAAATGGGGAGGGAGCCTCGTGGCCTCCCCTTCCTGAGCCATTAATGGCCCCCGGGACCGCATCCCCCATTGCGGGCGTGCGAGTTATAGTTAGCTGAACTAACTATAACGGGGGAATTTCATTGGTTTTGTACGAGTGAAAAGTCCAGCTAACTAGAACGCCCCTGAAACCTATGGTTTTTTCAGTGAATTTCTAAGGTTTTTTAAATGCTAATTTCTAACTATGCCTACAGAGATAAGACATGTGAAGAAAGAAGAAAAAACGCACAGAAAGAAAAAAAAGAAATGCAGAAAGAAGCAACAGAAGTCCTCAAAGACGAAGAAAAGTGAAGGAAGAATGATAACGTGCAGAAAGAACAAACAGAAGAGCAGAAAGAAGCCTTGTTGCAAAATCATCCTGTACCCTCAACTTTTTCAGACGGATACTGGTGGTAACTGAGTCTGACTAACCAGTCCTAGAGCCAGTGCTATGTTAAAAGACACTCAGAATACAGTGAAAACACCTACATACACTAGGGAACACTATGCGTTGGGGTCCCCCTATGATTAGCATGACCTCCTCTGTAAGCCCCTAGTATATAATAGGGCAGGGGATTAAAACTACCTCTTAAAACGCGCCACAGGGCGTGTTTGCATACGTCACCTCAGGCCCCGTCCCCTCCCTTCCCCACTGTGTAAACACGCCCTGTGGCCATTATAAGTTGGGAGATTAAGTCCCCTTGAATCCTGAGGGTCCCTAGGGTCCAACTAGACCACTAGGTACCTCCAGTAAGCGCCACAGAGCTGCGTTGCAGAGAGATGTAAAAAGGGGCACGGCGTAGACCACCTCTCTGCAACGCAGCGCAGTGGCGCTTACTGGAAGCACCTGGTGGGCTAGTTGGCCCCCAGGGTCCCTCAGGATTGAAGGGGAATTATTTCCCCAACTTAAAACGCGCCCCAGGGCGTGTTTGCACACGTTAACTCAGGCCCCGTCCCCTCCCTTCACCACTGTGTAAACACGTCCTGTGGCCGTTTTTAGTTGGGAGATTAAGTTCATTTGAATTCTGAGGGTCCCTAGGGTCCAACTAGCCCACTAGGTACCTCCAGTAAGCGCCACAGAGCTGCATTGCAGAGAGGTGTAAAAAGTGGCACGGCCTGGACCACCTCTTCAACGCAGCTCAGTGGCGCTTACTGAAAGCACCTGGTGGGCTAGTTAGCCCCCAGGGGCCCTCAGGATTGAAGGGAAATTATTTCCCCAACTTAAAACGTGCCATAGGGCGTGTTTGCACATGTCACCTCAGGCCCCGTCCCCTCCCTTCCCCACTGTGTAAACACGTGGCCGTTTGAAATTGAGAGATTAAGTCCCCTTGAATCCTGAGGGTCCCTAGGGGCAAAATAGCCCACTAGGTACGTCCAGTAAGCGCCATTGCAGAAAGGTGTAATAAGGGGCACGGCCTGCACCACCTCTCTGCAGCGCAGAGCAGTGGCGCTTACTGGAAGCACCTGGTGGGCTAGTTGGCCCCCAGGGTCCCTCAGGATTGAAAGGGAATTATTTCCCCAACTAAAAAAGCACCACAGGGCGTGTTTGCACACGTCACCTCAGACCCCATCCCCTCACTTCACCACTGTGTAAACGCGCCCTGTGGCCGTTCTAAGTTGAGAGATTAAGTCCTCTTGAATCCCAAGGGTCCCTAGGGTCAAACTAGCCCACTAGGTACCTCCAGTAAGCGCCACAGAGCTGCGTTGCATAGAGGTGTAAAAAGTGGCGTGGCCTCAGAACACCTATCTGCAACGCAGCTCCCTGGCGCATACTGGAGATAACTGTTGGGCTAGTTGGCCCTCAGGGACCCTCAGTATTGAAGGGGAATTAATTCCCCAACTTACAACTGGCCAGGGGGCGCGTTTGCAGAGTGCTGCAATGAGGGGGCGTGGCCTCCGGCGCGATGCCGGTCTTTTATTTATTTTATTTTTTTAAGAAGGAGGGCTGTGTAGCCCCCCTTCTTTTTCTAATTTATTGGCCCTGGGGACCCCATCCCCCAGGGCCTGCACCCTAATTTTTTTTGTTGAAAAAAATTAATTTGGAAGGGGGCCGCGTGGCCCCCCTCCCAAGGCCGTAATCAGCCCCGGGGACCCCAACCCCCGGGTAATTTTTTTTTAATTCTTTAGGAGGGGAGCTGCGTTGCCCCCCTCCTCAGGCCACTTATGGCCCCGGGGACCCCATCCCCCGGGGCCTGCCTTTGATTTTTATTATTTACTTTTTAATATATTTATAGAAACAGCTAGGACATGCTGGACAAACCGTATGTACCTATCACCATGACGATTTGCGTGATATTCATTAAAAGGCGACTATGCATACAATGAATCCACGTGGAATGTATTTACACCGCTAGTGAAGCTCTGGCGTGTCTGACGGCCTACCATGCCTAATCCCGGCGCCCTCGCTGGTGGGTACTCTCCAAGTAGACACCCTTGTCGCTTATTTATACAAACATGGGTAGCTATTGACGGTCATATTTAATACACACGCACACCAAGCCATTCAAAGGGGATTCGACAAAAATTTGGCCAAACTATGCAAGAAACCCCCCTCACTGTTAATAAAACACACATCCACCGCCGGATGTGTAATACTTTTTATTTTACTCTCTGGAAAGGAGACGAACCTCACTTGAGAGTCACAGCGTGCTCCTGGCTGAGCCCAATGCTGTGTTACACCCACCAGTGCCCGCCGAGTACCACACACCTCTGTGTTGTATTCCACCAGCTAGTGCGTATGCTATGACACTCTCTAGCCCATGTGCACTGTAACACCACCCCGTGAATATGCCATGCCACACTTGCCTTCGCACTGGTTATATTGCCCCATCTAACGTGCCTTCCTCGATGCCTATGTTATAACGTACAGCGCTATGCCATACATATTACAATCTGGGATCCATATCTTTGTCACAGTGCATATGCAACGTTACACTCCACAGCACATATTTTATATTACAACTTTAGAGACTAGTTAGCTTACACAACACTGCCCTGTGCATATTACACTCCAAGGCGCATATCGCATAGCATGCGCTAGTGCCTGTGCTATCTCGCGCTCTCCAATGAATCTGTCACTGCGCACAATGTATTGCATATTATATTTCACGCCCCAGTTCATCTTATATCACACTTTTTGGTGCATAGTTTATACCATATACTACATCTAGTTTTCATTTTCAATCGTGCTCTCAGGACTATGTTCTATATAACACTGCGTCCACCTACCCTTTTCACGGGCATTACATTTTGCGATGGGGGTGGAGGGTCAGGGGGTGTTTCTGCCAAGTGAGCCCGGAGTCACAGTCACAAACGTCCTCTTCTTCCTGAATAAAAGTGAGATTATGCTGCATACTTGTTCATATTTTAAGTAGTTCGCACAGACACACCTTTTAACAACGATAAAGTTCCTAATACCCACCTTCTCTGAACAGTTACCTTGCTGCCCCATCCACCTCCTCCCTATCCTCTGTTGTCTGAATCCATGGACTAGCCTCCTCCCTCCTGCCATGCATGGTCTGATGTGCTGCCCCTGCCCTCCATTTAGCATGATGTACCAGTCCACTCCTCCTGCCCTCCATTGCCCAATTCTATGCTCCATCATTGACCTCCTGCTTAGCCTCTGTGCTTAGCTTGCTGCCCCTATTCTCCTTCCCCCTGCCCTCCGATGTCTTTGTGCATGCCCCTGCTCCATCATTTTTGACCACCATGTTCCATGGACCTGCCACTCCTATCTACTCTGAGTGTTCTGGTGAGCTGCCACTCCCCTCCCACCTGCCTAGCATTGTCAGATGACTGTAACCTGTCCCTGCCACCTCCACCCTGCCTGTCCACATGCCATGCCCCTATCCCCTTCCTCCTGTCCTACATGGTCCATTTTACTGCCACACCCTTCTGACCTCCCTGGTCTGTTGTGCTGCAACTGCTCCTCCTGCCTGCCCCCCGCGGTCTGTTGTGAGGCCCCTTCCCCTGAACTCTCTTGTTTGTGCCCAGGTCCTGACCCTCCCTTCTATCCTCCATGGTCCTTTGTGCATGCCCCTGCACCCTCCTCCTTGCCCATCATAGCCATTGTGCTGCCACTAACCCTCCCGCTTGCCATGCATGGTCTTCTGTGCTGCCATGGCCCCTCCCACCTTCCCTGTGTGGTCAGCTAGCTGCCCCTGACCCCCTCCCACCTTCCCTCCATGGTCTGTGTGTATGCCATCATAGTCTCACTGTTGCTGTCCATGGTGTGTCTTATTTCTAGTGCCTATCCTGCCTGACCTCCATGGTCATCTTGCTGCTCCTGCCCTGCCCCCTTGCCCCCAGCCCTCTGTTTCCATGTGCAGACCCCTATTCCCTCCCTCCTGGCTTGTCTGTTCCATTGTAATGCCCCTGATCCGTCCCTCCTGCCCTTTATGGTCTGTTATGCTGCAGCTTTCTCTCCTGTCTGTCCATTATGGTCAGCTAGCTACCATTGCCTCTTTCCCCTCTGTTCTCTATGTGCATGGTCCTGTCCCCTCCCTATTGCTTTCTATGGATTGTTGTGCTGCACTCCCGTCCCGCATGCCCTGTGTGGTGTATTGTGCTGCTGCAAACCCTGATGCCTGCCCTGTAGGGTCAGTTTGGTGCACCTCTCCATGTCCCTGCTGTCCTCTGTTATCCATGTCCCTACCCCAATTCCTCCTGCCTACCCTGATCCAATGTACCATACTTGCGAACATTTTGAACTTGGTAAGAGGGAGATATTTTTAAAAACTGGGGTATTGAGTTTCCCCTTACATTGAAAAAGAGGAGATTGTAGACAGGAGACAGATCAAATAAAGCCCATTTGAGCTTAAAAACATTGGAAGTTTTCTGGCTGAAACGGGTCTGTTGGCATGTATGGTTGTACTACCACTGCCTCTTCCTTCTGCCCACAATGGTCTATTATATTTCCACAGCCTCTCTTGCCAGTCCTGTATTGTTGGTTTGTTGTCCCTGCCCCCCTTTCCACTGCCCTCCGTAGTCTGTTGTGCTGCCACTGCCCTTCCTGCCTGCCCAGTGTGGTCAAATTGTTGCCTCTGCTGTCTCCTACCTGCGTTCAATTTTCAGAGTCCGTGCCCCTGGCCTCTGCCTCTCAACAGTATCCCAATGAACAGCTAGATTGCTAACATTCTATATTTATTACAAAAGTGTGGAACGCCTGACGTCATCTTGATGTAATCAAAACTGTAATACCTAGAGCATTTCCTTTAGAAATTACATATATGAGAGGGTCTTATTTGCATCAAAATTATGGTTAGTGCTCTAAAAAACTAAAATGAGGACATATTTTCTGAGTTTTCAAATAGCGACAAAGAACTTTTAAATTATTTGTAATCTTTATGTTTTTTGATCCAGTTGACCACTTGATTAAATGTTGCACTTAGGGGAGAGGATGTGGTGTTACTTCCAGGGCTGCAGACTTTGCAACTGGGGAACCAGGTTGGAGTTTCTGCTTCAGCTCAACATTCTGTGATTCTGGTCAAATCACTTAATCTCCCCATGTCTACAACCAAAATAAATGTGATCTTGTGTGATGTCACCAATGCTCTTGTAAAGCACTCCAATACCTGACAAGTCTGCACTATATAAAACTGCAAATACACAAAAAATAAGTGTTTTGCACACTTCTGTCATTGGGCTACATGTGGGCTACATCTGGGTGATATTTGTGCGGCATTTGGGCTCTTTTGTCTCTGGTGGCCATCTTGGGAGATTTATTTGTTATGAAGTTTCCTAATTTCCTCACTTACTGCAGTCTCCTCAGTAGGAAATGCTTTCAGTTTTTTACTTTGAATCCATCAAGAAGGTATTCAGATATGTCACACATTTGCCATAAATTCTGAATGTTAGCACTCTAGTTGCTCATTAGATCACTGTAGTAAAGCTACTGCTCACCACGGAAGTCTGCTGCTGGTATTAAAAGTGCATGTTTCAGTCTGCATATCAGAATGTTTTAATGAAATAGAAGAGGATTTGAGAAGTCACTCAAAATGTGCCCTAATTTTTCTTTCTTCAGCAGTAATCATAATTTCTATGGCAAAATGAACCCCCTCATTGTGTTCCTTTTTAAATTAAATGTTTTAAGCGTTACCAGTTTATTCCAATCAAGATGGCTTCAGGTGTGCCATACTTTTGTCATAAGTAAGACAGTAAGCGCTCTAGTTGTTCTTAAGAACACTCTGGGACATTCTGTCATTGGGCTATACTTGGGCTACATCTGGGTGATATTTGGGCTCTTTTGTCTCTGGTGGCCATCTTGGGAGATTTATTTGTTGTGAAGTTTCCATATTTCCTCATTTACTGCAGTCTCCTCAGTAGGAAATACTTTCAGTTTTTTACTTTGGTTCCATCAAGAAGGCATTCAGATGTGTCACACATTTGCCTTAAATTCTGAATGTTAGCACTCTAGTTGCTCATTAGATCACTGTAGTAAAGCTACTGCTCACCAGGGAAGTCTGCTGCTGGTATTCAAAGTTCATGTTTCAGTCTGCATGTCAGAATTTTTTTATGAAATAGAAGAGGATTTGAGAAGTCAAAATGTGCCCTAATTTTTCTTTCTGCAGCACTAATCATAATTTCTACGTCAAAATGAACCCCCTCATTTTGTTCCTTTGTAAATTAAATTTTTAAGTGTTACCACTTTATTCCAGTCAAGATGGCTTCAGGTTGCCATACTTTTGTCATAAGTAAGACTGTTAGCGCTCTAGTTGTTCGTTAGAACACTCTGGGACATTCTGTCATTGGGCTATACTTGGGCTACATCTGGGTGATATTTGGGCTACATTTGGGCTCTTTTGTCTCTGGTGGACATCTTGGGAGATTTATTTGTTATGAAGTTTCCTAATTTCCTCATTTACTGCAGTCTCCTCAGAAGGAAATACTTTCAGTTTTTTACTTTGGTTCCATCAAGAAGGCATTCAGATGTGTCACACATTTGCCATAAATTCTGAATGTTAGCACTCTAGTTGCTCATTAGATCACTGTAGTACAGCTACTGCTCACCAGGGAAGTCTGCTGCTGGTATTCAAAGTACACGTTTCAGTCTGCATGTCAGAATTTTTTTATGAAATAGAGGAGGATTTGAGAAGTCAAAATGTGCCCTAATTTTTCTTTCTGCAGCACTAATCATACTTTCTATGGCAAAATGAACCCCCTCATTTTGTTCCTTTTTAAATTAAATGTTTTAAGAGTTACCACTTTATTCCAATCAAGATGGCTTCAGGTGTGCAATGCGTTTGTCATAAGTAGGACTGTTAGTGCTCTAGTTGTTCTTTATAACACTCTGGGAAGCTGCAGTAGAACACAAAGGAATTAACTGACAGTCTCTGCCCTTGTTGGATGTACATGTTTTACTGAAAATGTCAGACTTCATTCTCACATGACTGAGAAAGATAATGTGAATTTACAGAAAATATGCTCTCAGTTTAGCTTATAGATCACCTTTCAAACCTCTGTGGGAAAAGCATGAGAAAATTGTTTTCTCTCAAACATTATTCATGATATCACAGCAGAAGGCTTTTTCACATGGTAAAATCACCTTGGAACACACCACAATTCCTAAAATGAGTATTGCACCATCAACAAATGATTTATAATGTAACTAAAGTCTTAAAACCTTCTATTAACTGCAATGCTTTTTAATGAGGTGCTATCATGTATATTGGTCCCAAGACGGCTGCCAACACTTCTTGGATGAAGTACTGACAGCCAATCAGATCTCACGATGAGATGTGTGGTTAGGCTCCGCCCAGATATATCTATCTTTTTAACTCTAATTTTCTCAGGAACTACTGAACGGATTTACACCATTTAAGCAAAAGGCACGAGTCTGAACTGAGGACTACCTCTTTGCCAAATTTGGTGTAATTTCGTTCAGCAGTTCGGGCTGTAGCTGCGTCAACTGGTCCTATGGGAAAATGCATGGGGAAAACGTGTTTTGGGACCCCCCTTTTTTCTCGGCCCCCGCTTGACGAATCGCCGTGAAATTTTCAGGATAGGAGCGGACCGGAGCTGGCCAAAAGTTTGGAAAATTTTGCGTAGATTCGTCAATCAGCACCAACGTTATTCCAAATAGAATGTTGCGGATTTCCTATGGAAAATAGGTCCTAACTATAGCTACCTACTGGTGACTGCCAGTAGGTAATATATATATCTTAGATTTAGGAATAACGTTAAGAGCATGAAAGCTATTAATAATACTTACATATACTTGCCTGTAGGAGAGTGATTCCTGATGTAATTGTTTTAAACTTACCTGTAATACTGTTACTCCCTATTTTGCACCCTCAAAGTAGTGGAAGTACACCATGCATTCTCCATCACTCATTCTGTTGCTATGTTCTTTTCCACTTAGGAGTTGTTTCAGAAACATTCTCCAATATGTCCAGCTATGTGTTTAAAGTATGTGTTATAGATCACATGCTATGCAGTCTCCTGCAATCTAGTGTTGGGTGTGGAATATTACAACAGAATTACTTGGAAGATTGAGTTTTAGTTTAAATAAGGACTCATGATCACGTAGATGAAACCTACAATGCATCAGCAAGCAAAGTGTATCTTAGATTATTTTTTTAAACATTGGGTATAGAACCAAAGTTTGGTGCTCCCTTTTCGAAACCTGCATCACATTCAGAAATCAATATTGTATGTGCTACAAGCAAGGATAGATGGTATTGAATGAGTTTGGTGACCTCTGCTTTGTCATCAGCCATGAGAATACATGCACTCAACATTCCAACGATAAGTGAATCCTGCATGTTCACCTTCCAGTTTGTATGAGAAGGACTCCTTTGGGTCAGGAGAGGAATCTAAAATATGCCATTTTGATTATGTCCTTGATGTCATACGATATCATGCAATGTCAGTACAACACAATTGTACTTTGTGATTCCGTAGGCCCCTGTCACTTGCATATGGGTGAAACTGCAGGTAACTGAGAGGCAGCATAGCAATTGTAAATTGTATTCAAATATGGTATCTTCAACCAGATATTATAAAATACAGTTTAATTTAGGTTGGGTTGGGTTAAATTAGTGGACTTTGAACTTTGTTTAAACATTATAATAGTACTGGAAACTTGTTCAGTTGTCAGCTTCATTCATTATTTGAATTTAAGTGCTGTGGAAGCAGAATAGGAGACCCATAAAAACATGTGCTGGCTGTCTGCTCTCCATATTGTATGGGTAAGATAGCACTAGTGAATACAAGCAGAAACATTTTCCTCTGAACCCAGATTCACAAAACATTACTCTATCGACATTCAGCCAATGAAAGAAATTCAAGAGTGCTGAATTGTTGTAAAAACATTATTTATTGCATCTACCTCTACTTCCATCCACCAAAGTCATAAAGGAATTGGACACTACTTTTAAGTAGAGTTTTGCAAAAGTCGCATCTTTTGCTTTTGTGTAATTAGATAACATTTCAGGAAAATGAAACATAGTTACTCAATATGCAAATCTGTCATTTAGCGCTACACTTCAGAAGTTTTCTTTGAAAACAAATGCAAACCAACCATAACAAAATTCTTATTACACAACAGATTTTAGCCGCAGGCTCTTCATAGAACGGGGCTTAATCAGAACACACAACCAGTTAGAATAAGGGCCTGAATTAGATCACAGAAGACAGGCTTTACTCCATCAAGGCGATGGAGTAAAATACTCAGTTGCCATGATGTAGGTCCTGTCGTTTACATCTAAAGATGTCCGCTGTCCCTGTGGACATCTTCTAACATTGCCAGGAGTAGTTCTGTCAATATGTTACAAGTTGGACAAAAGGCTGCATGAAACATGATGGCACCCATCAAACATTTAACTTGGTTTTGTTTTTCAGAAACAAAATCCAAAAGCAGGACTTTGTTTTTGAAAGAAAGTAATGATCCACACACAAAGGGTGGAGGCAAGTTAAAAATGTTCACTGTCCCTTATCACAACGTTTTACACAGTGGTGAGGGAGGGTGAAAACTGACCATATGGCCACCACTCCAATTGGGTGGCCCGATCCCTGAAATGCAAAAGGCCCAGCCACATGTAAATCAGATGGCAGACCGAGGGTGTGGCATAGAGAGTACTCCATCGCAGTTGCAATGGAGTACCCTCTCCCTCAAACTCTAAATCAGGCGCTCCGACTTCACCAAAAGATAGGTACGGACTGCTTTTTAAAAATCCTTAAAAGTTATGAATTGGTTGGATATTCAGTGGAAGACTATTCCAAATTCTTGAACCACATGGCAGTCAGCTCTGAGAGAAAGGAAGGTCCAATTTCATAGATGGCTTTGGGCAGCAAACTCAGTTTTTGTCTCGCACCTTAAACACAATTGAATTTTTTTTAGGGACCAAACAGTTCTTACTACCATGTTCTGAAGAGGTTCAAGTTTTGCTAGGGCAGAATGAGTTGAGCCATATAGATGGAACTACAATATACTATATGGGAAAGGCCACAGACACCAACTAGTTGAGCTAACTTTAAGGTACAGGAAAGGGTAGTGTTTGGAGTTAGAAAGGAATTTTTAGAGTTCTGGAATGCGCAATGGTAAGGGGGCAGTAAGTGTTTTTTTAGGCTTTATAGAAGGGAGTTTTTAGGGTTCGTGGATGGGTTATATAGGGGTAATGTGTATATTCACTGAAAAAAACAGAGGCTAAAGTTAGGTGGCAATATCAGTTAAAACACAACATTTTAAGCTAACAAAACCACTGAAATTCCTCAGTTATGTTATCTCAAGTAACTATAACTCATTTCCTAAAATAACTAACTCTCTCCCTCATCATGCATGGTGTTGTTATCAATTATGTTTTTTCAGATATCATTAGGGATGTTATCAATGCAATCATTGAGCATGAAATGAGTGATATAATGTGTGAGGCTACAAGCAATTCATGGTGAGCGCCCATCCTCCACCGCAAATGACCCTTAGCCAAGCCCTGTGCCCAACCCCCTCCATATGGGCATTCCCCGCTGCATGCAGGCTTCAGCTGTGTGTAGTGTGGGGTTGGGTGCAAGGTCTGGTCTGGCATGGCACCCATTCTCTCTTCGGGACTGAGTCCTAAGATGGCAGCTGCATTTTTTCCTTCAGGTTCCACCCAGCCAATCACAACACAGGCTTGAGTTCTCAGATCCACCATGATAGATCACGGTGAAACTCTGGCATGAAATATACACATATTTTGAGCCTCAATTTTTCAAAAACTACTGAGCAGAATTACACCAAATGACAAACAACATTCTTTCTGCATCAAGATCTAGCTTTCAGACAAATTTGGTGTTATTCCGTTCAGCCGTTTTTGCGGTATCACTGTTCAATGTTCCTATGGAAAATCACATGAGAAAAACGTGTTTTGGGATCCCATTGTGTCTTGCCTCCTGCCTAATGGATCCAGAAGAAGCTCAGGTGGATGAGCACTTTTATTGGAATGTTTTATGAAGTTTCGCCAAAGGGTGCCAAAGTTATTAGCAAATCAAAACAGCAATTTCTATGGAAATATGGTCCTAACGATACCTACCCAGTGGCAAACGTCACTGTTTAATATATTCATATACGTGAGATATAATGCAATATAATGTGTGGTTGTGGTACAATAGTAAATGCCATAATGTTGATGACAATATGTTTTTAATTGTAGTTAGGCTTGTGTGGTAAAGTCATTCGTGTTTATGGTTTGCATTATAGTAATAGCTTCAGACTTTTAATTCTCATCATGACCTTTATGAATGATCTCTAGCAAGAATCTTCTACTTTAGCGCAAAAAGATACCAGTATATATATATCAAATCTAATCATCATCTTCCCCTGACTGGAGAAATTAAAATCTTGCAATGGCTTGCACCTGGAGAATGGCAGTCGGCCATATGCAGGTTTAGTACCATCTTTCATTTTGTAAAGTTTATGCTAGGTCTTCTGAGGCCATGTAGCTGGAAAGCATTCTATTGAAGGTGTTAATTGATGTAGAAATAAACATTGGTAATGAAGAGATTCATCTGTAGTTAACTTGTTTTCATTGTAATCAGTTTTCTTTAACTTGCTCTGCCACCATAAGCATTGGGACACTATTGTTTTATCCGTTTTTCCTTTCTTTATTATTTACAGACAGCCAATAACATATTTTTCAACACAATCTTCCAAGTGGCTCAGACTTTGACTAAACATTGCAAATATGCCAATCTTTGAAGTTAGCAAACCATGACGTTAAGAGCTATGATTGATAACCAATTGTTTTCAAAGTTTGTGGTTTTATATTTTTTAGATGTGCCTCCATCTCACTACGCATGACGTTTAATTAATTTGTTTACAATCGCTATAATTATTTTTACTTTTGTGTCATTACAATAATTTCAGGTGGTTTGCAACCTGTTTTTCTTACTCTTCTTTGGTCGTACAGTGAACTAAAGAGCCAGTCACCTATTAAATGATCAGCCCTGGTAGTGGCATATTGTGATTTCATGAACAAATAACACTAGCATATATTTTTACTTTACAGATAAAACTGTGGTATGACAAAGTAGGTCATCAGTTGATAGTCACGATACTAGGAGCAAAGGACCTTCCATCAAGAGACGACGGCCGGCCGAGGAATCCTTATGTAAAAATTTACTTTCTCCCAGATAGAAGGTATGAATAGCATAGAAAAATGTAATCATAAATTAACTGTAATACTGCCTTCCCAATTTCTGTTTCAGCTGCATTTGCCACTTTCCTCTCACTTGGGCATTGAACTTTATTATTTATTTCGTCATTACAAGTTCCCCATTTATTGTGCAAGGAAAGACTGAGGCCAACATTGACAATTGCGGCTGGTCCTTCCAGTGAGTTAACATGGAATTACGAGTTAACATACCATACGGCGAAGGCAGCGGACCATAGAGTGCTGCACCTGACCCGTGTTCTAGAGGTGTAATTATCAAAGCATTTCAAGATGTGTGCTCACACTACAAGCACCTGCTGCCAAGGTGCAATCCTTGGGACAAGGTTCGAACAGTAATACAAAGTGTAGAGGTGTACCCCTTCAACAATAACAAAAAAGGTGTCCGAATCACATATGTGAAGTGGACTTTGTTTAGCGGAGAGTTACTCTTGTGTGATTTAGCACAAACAGATGCAATATGCTCGTAATTTGTTTCTTCTTTTAAACTATTTTCTGCAATGAATCGTCTATCAGCTGACATGGAATCACCTTGCTGTGGAGATGTATTTTGTGCTCTACTTTTGTATACAGATCTTTTATGATATTAATATATTACAGAGATGCACCTTAATGAATTGGGTACCTTTAAATCTGTTATGTATTTTATTGATAAGTTGTTATCGTGTACTTTTATGGTTCCTTGAACCGAAATAAAGTTAGAAATATGAAATATTCTGACCACTGCATTTCTAAAAGTGTGACAATTCAGCATATTCTAGGCCACCCAAGACTATAATAATGGCATGAGCGGCATGTATTCTTCTTTTTTTATGTATATTGATTTATTAAGCACTGTTGTTGTGCTCAGCTCAAAATTACACAGACAGCGGCACCATATGGTGGACTGTCATTGGATCCGGTGCTGGCAATTAAGTGTTGGTGCGAGCACCCGAAACCACCAGCTCAAATTAAGCACTGTTCTCCACAACTGAAGGAGACCTTTATCTGGGCTGAATGGGCTTGGTCCTGTTTTAAAAATCAGCTGGTGAAGGAGGCCATTAACTGGTTTGGGACTGAACTTCAAGTCAGGCCTCCTTCTCAACAATGGACCCCTTTACACATTACCAGGACAGTGGTGCTGGAGTGCATGTGGGCCTGTGGGTTTCCTTTTCTTCTGCTTCTCCCAGAGTGGGGAGGGCGCTCTCTGGCCTGGATTGGCTTGGTCCTGTTTTAGAATGGGCCTGGGCAGCTGAGAGGAGCTGTTGAAGAAAGACATGTGACTGGCTTGGAGCTAAACCGTAGAGCAGCCACTTAAAAAATTATCCGTTGACAGCATGAGTAGTAGAGCGGTGCTGGACTGCATGGAGGTTTATGGGCTTATTCTGCCCATGAATTTAATTTTTCCTTTGCTTCTCACTGATTAGAGAGCGGCTTTCATTGCTTGGTCTGCAATGTTCTGTACAGCACTCTGGCAAGTTTGCTGCTTCATCGACCATGATGCTGCTCAGCTTATGATGGGAATCCCCTTTTTTGCCAGTCACCTTCGGCTCGGTAAAAGATGTATCTCGATGAGCTGGCAGTTAGGCCATGATGATTTCCTATAAACTACTGTCATTAATTATGTAATGTATGTTAAATTGCTGATTCTGCATTTAATTAACACCTTACTTTTTGTTCATGTACCTTTCATACATTCATATTTTGCAGTGATAAAAACAAAAGAAGAACAAAAACAGTGAAAAAAACACTGGAGCCCAAGTGGAACCAAACATTCATTTATTCTCCGGTTCATAGGAGAGAATTTCGAGAACGAATGTTGGAAATTACACTTTGGGATCAAGCTCGGATTCGGGAAGAAGAAAGTGAATTTTTAGGAGAGGTACAGTTCTGATTCTGAGTTTTAACATTTTATTAAGTATTGATCTGAGAGTGTAACATATATATTATGCTATAGGCATTTATCTGCTTTTTCATATCATTAAATTTACAAACCAAAAAAAACAAGGCTCAGTCATCGGTACCACCGCATGCATTCTCTTCCTTGGGTGCCACTCTCCATTTATTATACAGTGAGGAAGACATCTGACATTTTGGCCACATGTTGAGGCTTGGGGCGGCCCTTTTTAAACACATTGTTGCAGCGTATGTTGCAGATATAAGCATTAGTTTGTTTGCAGTGGCCCAGCAGTAGTTTCCCTGATCTCCTGAATTTCAAACCTGTGCCGGCAAATTGTTCGTTTTTCCATTTCCCTAAGTTGCCCCAGTTTGTGGAACCAGCAAGCTATATACGAAGCAGATTTCGATTTACAGTTTCTTGTTATCAGCATTTTAGCCTCTCGTAGCAATTGAAGCAGCTGTATTCATTTTGCTCGGCTTAAACCCTTTCATTTGTAGGTGCCTTAGTCCCAATATAATAATTTCCATAATGTCTGCTATTGGAAAACAAAGAACCCCGCTAATATTGCAATTGTAAATTGTAATTGTAAGTTGTATTTATATAGCGCCTACTACACCTGATGTTGAAGCAGTTTGGGGTGAGTAGTACGCTACTCCGGAGCCCAAGTTTAGAGTTAATAGTACATAAGCTATATTTGTTTCTGTTGTTTTTTAACACGTGCATCAATTGTGTTAGGTTTGTGCACTTGATTTCTTGTGTGGTTAGTAGAGTTTAGAGTAGGGCTAGAATGATGGGAATGGATTTCAAAAGGGGAAGTAGTAAGTTATTTTTGTAAGTGGTGGACGTGTGCCTGTTAGTTGGGTGGCATGGCTAAACAAGCATTGGCAATGCCATTATATCTGCCCTATTATTGAAAGTAACTTTTGTGTCACTGATGGGTTATACTCTCAATAAGTCATCATACATGCACTCTGTCACTCATCTTTGCATTCTTGCATCCATTCATCACTCCACTAACTCATTCTTCCATTCACCCTCTGACAATAAAACACACACAATCTCAAAAACACATGCAAGATAAATGAAAAGAATACAAGTAGAAAAAATAAAACATCCTGCCTTCTAAACATGGTGGGCATGTTTGCAATAGCTAAACTAAATATAGCAGTGGATGTCCATCCTGCAAAGGTATTGTAAATATTCTATCATTGTTTTGAAGTTTAAGCATCAAAGCCACATTTACAACTAACGCATTAGCCACCTTAGAATGGTAGAACACTGATACACTATGGACAACTGCATTCTAGAATGGTCACCTGGTTTAGAGGAACTGATGACGTAGGATTTGACGTACTGCAGATGAAATGAGTGACAAGCAAAAACCCCTTAGCACTGCCTGAAGACCTGTTTTATCTTCTTAAGAAACATTAAACTAAAAAGAGGCAAAGCAAAGAAATGAAAGGAGAACTATAAAATTAGAAAATTCAAAACTAAAGGAATGGGCAACCAGCCCTCATAATGAATCACGCTCATTTTTTGGTGGATGTACACCTATGATCAGACACTGCCATTTTTCACATGGCAAAAGAGGCAATAACTGATGCTGACTGAACTATTACCCCATGCAGTTCGCTGTCATAGATGGAAGCTTAGTGTGAATGACACTCAGAAAGACCAATGGCGGTACACCGTGGACTCAAAGGCCCTCTATGTATCTATATTGATATGTATTTATATATGGATTTATATATATTTTTTTTTATTACAAGATCCTGGCTGACATTTAAGAAGAGATTCTAGCAAGGATTATTACATTGCAAATCTTTTTCCCTAGCTTTTTTTAGATGCAGTAACCATCACCAAATTCATTCCCTGCAAAGGAAATTTGGCATTTCGTGTAACAAAATACTTATCTGTGGGCTTAAATAAAGAGAAATAACAATCCACCCTTATGTACCTGTTGACATTAAGATATGCTTTTCACAATCAATATGTCAAGTCTAATGTGTTTGTCATAACTTTTGCTAATTAACAGATTTGACCAGTGGCAACAGAAATGTTTTTCCTAGTGAACCAATCAGGCCTGTAGCTGTTATCAATGACTTATCACCATAACCAACAAGGCCTCCTGTACTGAGCATAAGCTTTCCCACAAGGCAACCATCTGGTATACAGTTATAAAATTACATAGTATGTAAAATTATGGTTGGCAAAGCTATACTATGTCTCCTAAGAGGACCTTACAAGGATGCGGACTTTACAAATCTTGTATACAAACTGTTTGTCAGCAGGCGTAACCAGCACTAAAATGCTTGCCTACTATGGTAATCTTTGAGATTCCATGTAACAAAATACCTATCTCCAAGCTTTCATTCATAGTAATATCAATCTACCCTTCAATGCGTATTGACTTTAACATATGCTTTTCACAATCAATATATCAGACCTACTGCCTTTATCATACTTTTTTGTTACAAACAATTAAGTCCATAACCTTTATGATTGGCTTGTCACCATAAGCAATTCAGACCTTCTTGATTCATAAGCCTTCCCAGAAGAGAACTTTCAGGCATACCATAATAAAATTAGAAATATATACAAAATGCGGTTGTCAAAACAATACAAATTTCCTACTGATAGGGCTTAATAGGGACTAGCATAGTGAACATCAAATCGACTATTCCCAAGGTTCGTTCAGGGGGTCACCAGCACCAAAATCCTACAGTGTTATACAAGATATGATGGAACAAAATGGCTGTCTACAGTCTTTAGCACAGTGTGATAACAATCTACCCTTAAAAGCTGTTTGCCTTTAACACATACTTTTCTCAATGAGTAAATAAGGCCTGCTTGCTTTGTCCCTTCCTTTCATTATAAATAGATCACACCTAACGAGGCTGACATAACGTTTCCCAGTGAACTGATAAGGCCTCTCTGCCTTTTACCAATGGCTGGACATTGTATACAGGCCAGGCCTACAGAGGTGTGCAGAAACTGGCAACCATCATGCATACATTTATAAAATTACAAACTTGCACAAAATGTAAGTTGGATAAAGAATATACAGCCCCTCTCCATAGGACCTAACAAGGATAATCACAGCAAAATTCTACTCTGTCAGAGTGGGTTACCAACACCACAACCCTTGTGAGATTACATGTAACCAAATACCTTTCTACAGCGTGTATCATAATGTGACAACAATCCACTGTTAAATTCTACTGTATTTATAATGAAAAGTTATTACAAAGGCAGAAGGCCTGACTTATTTACTGTGAAAAGCATATGGTAAACAGGCCAGACCTATGGCATCGGGCATAACATTTCCCTGCACACCAGTTAAGCCTATAGTTGTTATCATTGGCTTATCACCATAACCAGCTCAGGCCTACTATACTGTACATAAGCTTTTCCCCAAGGCAACCATCAGGCACACATTCTTAAAACTGCAAATGTGTACAAAATTACTGTTGATAAATCAAAATAGTATCTCTCCTAGCAGGGCTTAACGAGGATTCTGACTGTGCTTATCTTCTATACTCATGGTTTGTCAGAGCGGTTAACCAACACCAAAGTCCTTGCCTACTAAGGTAATTTATGAGAATGCTTGTAGCAAAATAGGCTTTAATTCAGAGCAATAACAATTCACACTTAAATTCCTATATGTTTTTCACAATCAATATGTCAGGCCTATTACCTTTATCACAAATGTTGGAAAATCGCCCTCTCAGAAGGGTCACCCCAAACATTTTGCCTTCCTCCTCTTCTGACCTAGTTTTTGTTGGCTTTAGTACTCTGCCCAGTTTGCCACTGCTAACCAGTGCTAAAATACAGGTTCTGTCTCCTCTAAAATTGGCTCATACTCATTTGGCATATTTTATTTACTTATAGGTCCCTAATAAAGTGCACTGCATGTGCCCAGGGCCTGTAAGTGAAATGCTACTAGTGGGCCTGCAGCATTGATTGTGCGACCCACTTAAGTAGCCCCTTAACCATGTCTGAGGCCTGCTATCGCAGAGCCTGTGTGCAGAGTTCAACTGCCATGGCAACCTGGCAAGTAAAACCTCTTGCTAGGCCCAAACCTTCCTTTTTAATCCATCTGCGTCACCCCTAAAGTAGGCCCTGCACAGCAGAGAGAGCAGGGTGCTATGTATTTTAAATGTAAGTATTTTAAAGTTTTACATGTGTTGGTAGTAAAAAACTCTTACATTCTTTTTTCACTACTGTAAAGCCTATCTCTCCCACAGGATAACACTGGCATTACCTTATTACAGCTTTTACATGTAATTTCCAATTGTGAAGAAATAGACTTCTTAAGTCTGGTGTCTGTGGAATTACAATTTAAAATCACAGCTTATAGTGAAGTTGGATTTTAAACTGCAATTCTGAAAATGCCACTTTTAGAAACATGTTCTTACTTTAACCATTTAGTTTCTTCTGCAGGTCTCTGTTCATTCTTGTTTGGGTGACAGCTGGGCTTTGTGTATTCAGTCTAGACAGCCACACACAAAGGAAGCTTAGGTGTCTCTGATGGATCTTCCTGTGAGAAAGAGATGAAGGAGCTGGGCACATCCTCACACTTACACATTAATAGACCGAGTCCTGTCCACACACAAAGGGCTAAATACCCCCCTCTAGTAAGTCTGGAGCCGTGACAGGAAGGATGGACCTCTGTGCACTTCAAAGCTCTCTTTGAAGTCTCTCCCACTTCAAAGGCACAACTGAGTATAAGTACTGGATTTCTGACACCATGACTTCAATACACTTCTGGACCTGTGACCACTCTTCCAGTCTGAAGAGGAACTGCTGTGCTGCTCAAGGACTGCCACTGGACTATGTTTGCAGAACTGCTGCCTTACTGTGTTGCCCTACTGCCTGCTGCTCTCTACCTGGGTGAGAAGGACTGGACCTTCATCACTTGAACCCAGAGTGACTTCAAGGGCTTGCTGGCTTGCCTCTTGTTTCTAAGGCTCAGGGACACAAAAGATTTACAACACTCCTGCTTCAACCCTTGGACTCTACTGCTTCTGAGTCTGTCCTGCCAAGTGGTGCCACTCCAGCTCTGGACCCTTGGAAGTGGACCTAGGTGTTTGCTCCAGCAGAACTGACACATCCTCTGCTGCGAGAGCAGAATCAATGCATCGCGACTG
Organism: Triturus cristatus; assembly: GCF_964204655.1. Lineage (NCBI taxonomy): Eukaryota > Metazoa > Chordata > Amphibia > Caudata > Salamandridae > Triturus > Triturus cristatus. Next base: position 397,463,554 of record NC_140587.1, on the reverse strand, counting down.
TTGCAGAAACAGGATCGGTGCATCGCCTTCAGAACTGCCGCATCGCCTCCGGAACCACTGCTTTGGAACCAACGTATTGCCACCGCTTCATGGAGAAGATCGACGCATCACCTCTACAGCATGGAGTAACCAAGCACATTGCACTCTGAACCACCGCACGTCGCTCACTGAACTGTGGAATAACTGCTGTTGCATGGAGAAATCCAGCGCGTCACCCCAACTGCATGGGGATCACCTACGCATCACTCGGCTGCACCCCGCATCTCCGTCGGCACAAACCAAGTATCAAGGTACTTTTGTTCAATGAGCCTAAGTGGGTCCCTGTGTCCGGCCCACACTCCATCTCGGTCAGCCTGAACTCTTGACTTCGTCCCAGTCTGGTTCAACCAATTAGCTCCTTAGATGCTTACTGCTTCTATGCGCTATTTTTTGCATTTATTCTTCAAAAATTCATAGCTGACTTCTACACATTGAATTTTTGTTGTTTTGGTCTTGTTTTATTTATAAAAGCAGAATCTATTTTTCTAAACTGTCATTGAGTCTTTTTGTGGTGTTTTCACTGTATTTCGGTTTTAAGTGTTGCACAAATACTTTACATCTGCAAAAAGAACAATTGATGGATAGAATCCAGAACAATGTCATGCATTCACCCCAGTACAGAGATCAGATCTGGCCCTTAATCCATCGTTTTTTGCTCACCATGCCTTTCCAGTTTGGACCCAGCCATATGCAAATCAGTCTTGACACTGAGCCCAATGGGACCAGTCCAGCCCGAACTTCCAGGCCAGGTGCTCCCTGGACTGAAACCAAGCACCCTAGGACTGGTTTCAGGCTTTCAGCCCTCATCAGCCAGGATAGCTTGACTCCAGTGGCATGGAGAGCACGGGACCCACGTTTGCGCATACCCATCCCACTTGAGGTGACAAATGCAAAAAGAACAATTGATGGACAGAATGCAGAACAATATCATACATTCACCCCAGTACATAGATCTGGGCCTAAATCCATCATTTTTTTGCTCACCATGCCATTCCAGTTTGGACCCAGCCATATGCAAATCAGTCTTGACCCTGCACCCAAAGGGAACAGTCCAGCCTGAACTGCCAGGCCAGGTCCTCCCTGGACTGAAACCAAGCATCCTAGGACCGGTTTCGGGCTTTCAGCCCTCATCAGCCAGGATAGCTTGACTCCAATGGCATAGAGAGCACCTGCCCCACGTCTGGGCATACCCGTCCCACTCCGGGTGACAAATGCAAAAAGAACAATTGATGGACAGAATGCAGAACAGTGTCATACATTCACCCCAGTACAGAGATCTGGGCCTAAATCCATTGTGTTTTTGCTCACCATGCCATTCCAGTTTGGACCCAGCCATATGCAAATCAGTCTTGACCCTGCGCCCAATGGGAACAATCCAGCCCGAACTGCCAGGCCAGGTCCTCACTGGACTGAAACCAAGCATCCAAGGACCGGTTTCGGGCTTTCAGCCCTCATCAGTCAGGATACCTTGATTCCAGTGGCATGGAGAGCACAGGACCCGCGTCTGGTCATACCTGTCCCACTCGGGGTGACAAATGCAATAAGAACAATTGATGGACAGAATACAGAACAATGTCATACATTTACCCCAGTACAGTACAGAGCTTAAATCCATAGTTTTTTTTGCTACCATGCCATTCCAGTTTGGACCCCAGCCATATGCAAATCAGTCTTGACGCTGCCCCCATTGGGAACAGTCCAGCCCGAACTGCCAGGATGCTTGTTTCCAGTTCAGGGAAGACCTGGCTTGGCAGTTCGGGCTGGACTGTTCCCATGAGGCACAGGGTCAAGACTGATTTGCATATAGCTAGGTCTGAACTGACGTGGTGAAGTGAGCTAAAGAACGATGTTATGTTATGTTAAGTTCATTTGTAAAGCACAACGGTTACCCTGGGGTGTCCTGGCGCTAGTTACCTGTCATTACAGCTATCACCAACAGAAACATTTCATTTTTGAACAACCATGTTTTCAAGGCCCTTCTGAAAGCCAACAGATCTGTGGCATTTCTGAGATGGGCCTGAAGGTCATTCCAAGCCTTGGCCGCTCCGAAGACAAATCTTCGTCCTCCCCATGATACCTTTTTTGTGGGCGGGACTATCACCAGTTTAGCTCCTGCTGAGCGTAGATTTCTTGTGGGTATGTTTCGAGTAAACTGTTTCTGTAAGTACTCCGGTCCAATACCTTGGAGTGCTTTAAATACAGTGCACAAAGATTTAAAAAGCACTCGCTTTTTCACCGGGAGCCAATGTAGCTTTTTAATTTCATTGGGAATCGCCGCAAATTTGGGCACCCCAGTAAATAATTTGGCGGCCGCATTTTGTATCCTTTGGAGTTTATTTAAAAAGCGTTCTTGAATGTTTAAATAAAAGCCATTACAGTATTCAAGTTTTGACAAAACAAGTGCGGTGACCACTGTTTTCTGACTCCCTGCTGGCAGGAATGGCAGTATTTTTTTTACTGTTTTAAGAACAAACGCGGTTGATGATGAAACTGCATTGACTTGGTCGCCCAGGTTTAATTTGTCGTCTACTAGTATTCCCAGGTTTTTTACTTTCTTCATGGGAACAGGAAGTGATCCCATTGTTGATGGTCACCAACTTGGGTTCCAGAAGTTAGGACCATTCCCAAATGCTATGACTTCCGTTTTATTTGAATTGAGCTTTAGGCAGTTTTTCGCCATCCAACCGCCCACTGCTTCCATGCAGTTATGAAAACGGTTGTCCATACCCACCTCCTGTCCTGGCAAAAGAGACACCACGATTTGGGTGTCATCCGCATAGGAGGTGAGATCAAAACCAAAGGTGTTAATAATAGGGGCCAGTGAGGAAACATAGACATTGAACAACGTAGGCCTCAATGACGACCCCTGCGGCACCCCAGCAGGGCAGAGCAAAGGGTTTTGATTGGTATTCACCCAGAGAAACCACTTGTGTTCTATCCGTAAGGAAGGATTGCAGGAGATTCAAAGCCTTGTCCCGAAGTCCGCATGACCTTAATCGGTCCATCAAGAGGACATGATGGACCGTATCAAAGGCCGCGGATAAATCCAGTAGGATCAAGGCGGCCTTTCCGCTTTGTTCAACTACTTTCCTAATCTCATCTGTTGTTTTTATGAGCGCTGACTCCGTACTATGACCACCCCTGAAGCCATATTGAGTTGGATCCAGAGCCTGGGTCTGATGGAGAAAGGCACCAAGTTGTGTATTTAATGCCTTTTCAACCTGATTCAACCTAGATCTGTGACTGGGGGTGAGTGTCTGAAATGTTTCAGTGTTCCGTTCATCATCTCCTTGTGTTTGCTTTGTTCTCTCTAAGTTGGCAGGGTATGCCCAGACGTGGGTCCCTTGCTCACTTTGCCACTGAATTCAATGTAGCCTGGCTGATGAAGGGGGTTACCCAGAAACCTGTAAACACTAAGAGAGGGGGGGACAGGGAGCGTTAAAGAAAAGGTAGGTCCAGTACCATTGCTCCCAAGAACTGATATGTACTCACTGGTTGGTAACTGTTCCTAAAAGAGAAAGATTTAACCTACTAGGTTACATAGAGCAAAGGTTAGAAAATGGTCTCTTTGCTTCCAGTCTGATAAAGATGGGGGAATTTCTCCTTTAGAAATGAGTGCCCTCACACACTCTTGCGAGTGTCATGCTTCCTCATCGGGCGTTGCTCCTCGTGAGGGTGGCGCTGCTGTCCTCCACAGGCCCCGTGAGAGGGCTCTTTGTCAGAGATCGTTTAGGAGAAGCCGCAGTTGTGCATGTGGGTGTGTGGGCCTAAAAACGGGATGGTGCAAGTGTATTAAAATATCCCCGCCAGTACCTTGAAGTTAGTTTTATTCGTAGGTCTGTGAGGTCAAAGTAAAAAGATAATTTGGGAAAAATTAGGCATCTCTGTTAACAAATATAGTAGAGGTTGAGGCATTACTCTGCTGCTCTCAGTACCCGTGTGTATTCGTGAATGTGACACCTGTTCGACATGTTTTGCGCTAAAAAGAGGTCCCTAATGGATCCTGGTGCGCTTCGTCAGGACCGTGTAATGTGTAATGTGAATTGGTGCAATAAAAATAAATATAAAAATAGGAGCAGGGAAAAAGGCACCATATAGTCCTATGGTACCTCTGTTAAGGCTCTGAATTAGTTAAAGTACTCGATGGAACATCTAAATGGTGTTCCTGTAATTACCCCTTCATACGAATGGAGGGCCTCAACAGCGAGTCCCCACGGTCTAGAGGAGGGGTCTACCTACGCGCCTTCGCAATGGCCTAGAACCTTCCCAGCCGCTTGGTGATGAAGGGTGTTACCCAGAAACTGGTCCCAGGATGCTTGTTTCCGGTTCAGGGAAGACCTGGCTTGGCAGTTCGGGCTGGACTGTTCCCATGTGGCACTGGGTCAAGACTGATTTGCATATAGCTGGGTCTGAACTGAGGTGGCGAATTGAGCTAAAGAACAATGATGGATTCAACCAAGATCTGTGACTGGGGGTGAGTGCCTGAAAAGTTTCAGCGCTCCCTCCATCATCTCCTTGTGTTTTGTTAACTGCTCTGTACCAAGCTACCAGAGAGTGAGCACAGGATAATGTAGAGTGTGTTTAGACTTACCCTGACTAGGATTGTGGTTCCTGCTTGAACAGGGTGCATACCTCTGCCAACCCGAAACCCAACAACATTGCATAATAAACAATCCGGCATATAGCATTTATCATTCGATTGTCACCATAACAAACTTAAGCCCACTGTACTGAGATTAAGCTTCCCACAAGGAAACCATCCGGCATACAGTCCTCAGTTAATATCTTCTATCCACACAGTTTTTTCAGGTAGATCACCAACACCAAAACACTTGCCTGTTACATTAATCTCTGAAATTCCATGTGACAGAGTACCTGCCAATAGCCTTTTGCATAGTTTAATAGGAAGTCATCCATATAAAGCTTGTGGCTTTAATACATGCTTTTCCCAATAACTTGGTCATGCCTAAAGGTTTTGTCAAAATGTTTCATAATAAACAGATCAAACTTATTAAATCTAGCATGCTTTTCCCAATGAACTAATGAAGCATTTACTCTTGAACATTGGTGTTAAACTTTTCCCAACACTGGCTTTTCAAGTGCACTTAGAAAAATGCAGTTCGCAAAACAATATGCAACACCTCTCAGCAAGGACTAACAAGCATCATCACAGTGAATCCCCCCAAGGACTCTTGTCAGAGTTGGTGGCCAATGTCAAAACCATTGCCTGCTATGTTAATCTTTTAGATTCCATGCAGTAAAATATATATTAATAGGCTTTAATGTTGAGTAATAGTAATTTACACGTAAACACCTATTCATTTTAATATTTGCTTTTCACAATAAATTAATCAAGCATAGAGCCATAAAAGGTCAGGCCTCTAGACCTTATTATTGCCTTGCCACCATAACAAACTCAGTCCTGCTTCATCAAGTATAAACTTTGCCACAAACCAAAAAGTATTTTTAGTGGTAGCTCACAAATCCGGCTCAATTAAATACTGACTCAGGAGGACCAACATATGGATCCTCCTAAACCCCTATCTCATTAGGATTCTGAGAGACATTTTTTTGGTTGATTTCAAAAGGACAGGTGACAGTTGTACTGTCTAGGCAGATCTAAAAATCCATGTAGGTTAATGACTGCACTCCACCAATCTGTGCTCCTGCCAGAGAGAAACACCTACATTTTCTTGCGTCATGTGTGTCCCCTTAAAAGGTCAAGCTCAGGCAGCTGTATAAATAAATAAAATGGTCACAGCTGCATGGAAGGCATGCACTTTTTGGTTTGTGGAAGCACACAACTTTTGATCAATCAAAACATTTACTCCTGGCTCCCAACATGTGAGTGGAGCCGAAGGCACTCTCCTGGTAATTCTTAAATGATTGTCTGGTGGCATCTGTGCTCTCAAGCCAGTCCATATAAAGTTGAGTGAAGTTTGAGAAGGATGTTTGAGAGTTCATAGTAGTCAGACAAGTTTGGGTTGAGTCTGTGAGAGGAGCAGTGGGACAAAAGTTAAATGAAGTATTTTTCTTAAACAATATTGAAATAACATACATAAATGTAAACATGGCATTTGGTAAAGTTTTAGTGGCTTGAGTAAATCCCTTAATATGAATATCCATATGTAAATAGAAACCACAATAATTACATAGTCTGATGTGCATGTTAATCTTGTGGTGAACTATGCATATTTTTTAAGTAACTGTAATTAAACTGCATATATACACATGACATTTCATAAAGTCTTAATAGTAGGTACAAACCCCTCCACATATGAAGCTATAAGTACATAGTAGCAATTATGACTTAGTCTGATATGCACATGCATCTTGGGCTGTAGTATACATTTTCCCCTTAAATAAATATATCCGCTTATAACAGGAAGCATAGTTCAATTTACAATAACACAAGTATTACAAAACCATAGTTTCATTCCTAGAGAAGCGTAGTTTAGCATGTCTGAGTATATCTTGTGGTACACTGTTTTATTGTGAGTACAGTCGTTGTGTGAGGAAGAGCCAGCTCTTTACTAATCTTCAGATGCTGAGACAGTTGAAAATGGGTCCTATGTTTGTGAGTAGCAAATTCATTCATTCGGCTGTTTGAACAGAAATATGTTCCACCTATGATGTTCTTGTATGTAGACATTTTGAGACAGGGAGCCATTCTCAAGCAGAAGTTAATTTGTTGTATGTATATGGTGATTTTCTCCCTGATGAAGAGAGTTCTTTTGCCATGTATTGCTTTGTGTGTGATGCAAAGCAGCTTTATGGTAGATCTTCTGATAACCAGTGTAGGTCCCTCAAGGCAGGAGAAATGTGTGCTTGTAGCTTTACTTGTAGGAGGAGTCCAGCGTTCTGAATTCTCTGTAATTTTCTCATAATTGACAAAAGTCAGCTGTGATACAGGACATTAGCCTAATCTAGTTTTGATAGTACAAGAGAGATGGTGGCTTTAACCATTTAGAGGAATCCTAGATGCAGGAAGATGCACTGGAGTGTTTACATTATGAAAAAGCTTGATGTGAAACCTTATGCATTAATTGACAGCTTGACATCTGTGGTAATTCCGAGGCTTCTTACTTCCCAAGATTTCCAGCCGCCACAGATGAGTATTTCAATATTAGATGACTTCAGTTTGATGTGGCTCCAGGTCATCCATTGGTCAATGGCCCAAAGGGAACAGAAGATTTTTGCTGTCCTTCGGGCTTTCCAATTTCAGAAGTATCCCTGTGTCATCTGCATAGTTATAGCAGGTGAAGTCAAGCCCATCAATCAGATCTGGTAAAGATTTCATATGTATGTTTAAAAGCATGAGTGGGAGGATTGAGCCTTGAGGGACTCCTGCTTTAATGTTGTATGGTTCCGAAGAGACTAGAGGAGTGTGTATAGTATTTGTTCTATTGTATATGTACAACATCATCCAAGTGAGAGCTGGGTCCTCTAATCCAGCTTTCTCAAGTCATTGGATTAGTGTGTCATGATCCACTGTGTCAAAGGCTGCTGAAAGGCCCAAATGAAGAAGGGCAGTGACCCCGTTCTGATCTACTATGTTTTTAAGGCCAACCCAGATAGAGATTAGGGCTGATTCCGTGCCTCTTCGTGGACGGATTCAGTTTAGAAGTTGGAAAGTATGGATTACTCTTCAATGATTTGTGACATCTTGGCAAAAGCTGCTCTTTCTATAATTTTGCCCAGAAATGGATAATTTGCTATAGGTCTGCAGTTGTCGAAGTCTTGATTTTCCAGGTTAGGTTTTTTGACTAAAGGGTGTGTGTATGCCTTTTTTTTTTAACCATCTGGGATACCTCCTGTTGTTTTGAGGAGTTGTTGATTAATGTTCTGACTTGAAAGGCTGCTGAAGTTAGTGAAGATCTGAGGTGGAAAGGGTCAGAGGGGCATCTGGCTGGTGTGCTTTCTTTGACAAGATCCACAAATTCAATCTGCGTTAGTTCTTTAAAGGAGCATAGAGTCTGTGTTTGCCTTTCCATTGAGGGTTTTGCTGGAAAATGGTTGGGGTAGTTGGTTTCTTGTTGTTTAAGTAGGAATCCAACATGTTTGCTGTAGTTGTATAGTGATTTGCTAGTTTGGAACAACATTTCTGAGAAATGGGTTTGGTAGCTTCTGTGATTTTTGATTTATGGAATCTCTGAGTACTTTTTAAACCTTTATTGGGTACGCTTTGGACTGTGGTTTCAGCTGGAATAGTATACAACCCCTACTTACAGTAAGTCTCAATTAGGGTACATTCCCACCATATATGTGAGAACAAGTCCGGGCCCACTCAGCTCCTCAAACTTCCAATGCTGCGGGGAAAATCCTCTGTGGGTGTTACAGAATCATATAATTTGAAACTTAATTTATTAAGCTGACTCCCTGTATGGGATAATCCTGGAGGATTTATGAATATCTAATCTAATTATTTCCTATCCCGGGGACGTTTACTGCCACTTTTTTTGGTATCCCTCAGTTTTTCCCCCTATTTGTTCTAAGTTAGTTGCTTTATCTTGTTCACTGGTGATTAAACTAAAGTTATTTACATTCACTGCTCGTAAATCTTAGCACCTTCATAGAATGTTCCCCTTGGGCTTTCCAGATCAATGTCCAGTAAAATAACAATAAGTTTAATGCATAGATTTGTTCTGCTCTAAACTCCATTGCTCCTATAAAAGTCATTGTTATTCACCTTAAGTCACCATCAGAAACCTAGGTTACTCCAGCTCCAATTAATGCTGAACGTGCTTGTTAAGTATTGGGAAGACCCTCATGGAACATATGTGCAGCTAGCTAATTAAGTCAACCCTTCCATCCACCACGTTTGTTTTACTTGTACACTACTGTATACAACAAATTGGTGGACTAAAAATTGATGGATGGAATGCTTGAATTAATCTTAGCCGCTGGTAATTACCAGGGGCTGCATCCCTTTGCACACCATGACACCTAAAGTTGGATCCAGTCATATTCTAATCAGTCTTGACACTGCTCCGATGGGAACCGTCCAGCCCGAAGCTCAGGAATTCTATTCATCACATTATTGTTATTGCATTTGATGCCCTGAGTGCAATGTGTATGCTTGGACGAGGGTCCCTTGCTCATTGTGTCACTGGAATCTAGCAACGCCCAACTAAATCGCCCCAATCAGGTCAAAACTGTTCTTGGGTTGCTGTGTTCTGGTTCAAGGGGGATCTGGCCTGGCACTTCGGACTGGACTGTTCAACCTGAGATGGCATGATCAGAAACAAAAACAGTGGTCTGGGACGTGGCTCAAGTGATTGCCAGTGCCTGAGATTAATTCAAGCATTCCACTCATCACATTGTTGTTGTTATTTTGGTTGGCATTTTCCTGCCCTTCTGCTAGTGTCCAGGGTCACATAACTGTTAGTGTCTTTCCTGTGTTGTGATGTGTATTTCTACCAGACCTGGTACAAAAGCTTCCTGGGTGTTGGTAAGGCTGTTCCTCTTCTGAGCAAGATGGCTTGGGTGGGGTTGTACCAAGCAAGTTCCTGAGCTTCAAGGGGTATCCTGAGAGCGATACCCAGCCCCTTCCTGAATTCACAAGATTCCTACCCTGTCACTGGCAGATGCAGCTCACACCTGGGCCTTGCTGCCCTTTGTTTCACTAGACAGGATGGAGCCAAATTCAGGAAAGAGGAGAACTGGCCAGAACTGTGAAACCTGGCATTCTTGTCATTGTATACCCCCTAACATTTTGCTACCAACCCTCCTGTTTGACTGACTTTGTATTTGCTGGCCTTAGGTCTCTGTACACTTTACTACTGGTAATCAGTGCTAAAGTGCTTCTGCTCTCTCCTTAAAACATGGTAGAATTGATGTATTCCCAATTGGCATATTTAATCTACTTGTAAGTCCCTAGTAAAATGGCACTACCTGTGCCCTGGGCCTGTAAATAAAATTCTACTAATGGGACAGCAACACTGATTATGCCACCCACTAAGTAGCCCTTTAAAGAAATCTCAGGCCTGCCATTGCAGACTGTGTGTGCAGTTGTAAACTGCCATTTCGACCTGGCAAAAGCTTCCTTTTCAATACGTTTGTCACCCCCAGGGTTGGCCCTGGCCAGCCCAGAGAGCAGGGAGCAGTGTATTTAAAAAGGTAGGGAAGTACTTTTATGTACTGTCTAGCCACTCAACACTACTTTTGTAGCACCCACTGATTGTCCTGTTGGTGTTACAAACACAATGTAGAATACTAAATATTTTTGAGGTATTACCCCATGACTGTCTCTTTAAACTTGGTAAGAGTTTGTGTGTATGTGAATTTATTTTTGCATGCATAGATCCCATTTAAATGGACACCACTTTGTCTAATGTGTGAGTTATTGTAGTCCATCAGTGAGACAAAAAAGAGAAAATAGCAAATTATGGATTATAACATTACGTCTACCATCTGATATTAGTCTATAATTGTTTTTTAGTTGTAACCATCTGGATCTTTTCAAAGATGGGCAGGTGTAATTTGAAAAGGTTTTGCTGGGAAATACTCATAACCTGCAATGAAATGTTTAATTTAAAATCATAGGCTAAAGAAGTTAGATGAAACATTATCATCATCATCAACCTCATGGAGCAGTAAAGACACTGAGGCAACCAAGCACTGGGAAACCTAGATCAATTAAACCATAAGCAGAGCATTTTGTTAGAACACCCATGTCTTCAGAGCTCTGATTGGTAGCAATTGATCTATATTCCGTAGTTTATCTGGCAATGCATGCCTTTCACAATGCACTATCCTGAGTCAGGAAGGCCCAGCCACTGCACTTGCAAGCTTGATCTTGGGTTTCATAAGAAGTAATCTGCTGCTAGATTGCAGGTCTTTGCTTGGTTTAGAGTTAGAGATATAGTTTTATTAAAAAACAATCTGGAACATGTCCATAAATGTAAATATGCATCAATGTAAATGTATTACAACTTGTTTCCTTGTGGATCTAAAATTATTTCTTACCATCGGCGTACCTTTGTAGAAAACTTTAATTTATTGAGGCAGTAGAGAGCCGGCTGAACATATCTGTGAAGCTAAACATTACTTAAATATATGATTATATTTTCCACTGATTAGCAAATCACTGACACAATTAGTGGTAGTTTCAACCTTTCATTATGCCATGTGCTGCACATGAAGGCAAGTTAAAAAGTAATGGTTAAAAAGGATCTGTTAATCAGATAAGTTCAACACTCTCTTGTTAGAAGGTATTATGTAAATACTTTCTGAAATCAGTATCAAACTTGTGCTACATTTAGGAGATATCACGATTTGTACCTGTGTGAAATGTCTGAGACCTCATCTGTTGGCACTACTAGACTCATGGGGGCCTATTCACAAAGGTAAATTTACACATGATTGAATCTGCACATGTAAATTTACACTAATGCTTTGCAGTACATGCACTACTTCTGGATATTCACAATTTCCTGTAAATTTACTACAAAAGGTAGGCTTACATGCTCCCTATCCCTTGAAACCAGGGTGTAGGGCCTAGTTTGCGAGTGTAAAGTTACTGTTAGTAACTTCTGCAACAAAGGCAGTGGTCTCTGCCAATGGAACAGTGATTTCCTACTGGTAAAATACAGGGAAATGTTAAAAAGTTGTTAAAAAAAAAAAAGAAAAAGTACAAATATTTTATTGTTAAATATTAATGTAAATGTATTGCATATATTTATTTTAAATGTAGAACAAACAAATTCCTATAGCACTATCAACTTGAGTTTTATTAATTTTAAAATATTAAATTAAATAAACATCTGTTTTCAGAAACTTATTATAACTAAAACCTCAGCTGAAGTAAAATGTATGTATTTATGTTGTAACATTACTAAACATTATGGTGCCGATTCCGATCCTGTAAAACCCGGGTACGAATGGTCGTACGGAGCGTATTCTCCGTACGACTCGTACCCGGGAAATCCACCTTACAAACCAGCAAGTACGATTCGTACAGAAATACCATTTCCGTACGAATCGTAAAAAACACTGTACGGCTAAAAAATACCTACTATTCTGATCCTGGACAGCGCGTACGCGACGTCCGCACAGAGTCAGGCAGCGTTTTACGGACCAGCAAGTACAATTCGTACCTACAGCACTCCGCACGGCTATTTTTTTATGGGAGCCAAAAAGTGCCGGAAAAGCTAAGTACGCTGCGATGCACGACGAAAAGGGGGCCCGGTAAGTGACGTACACGCCATCAAGCACATCGTACGTGTCACCATGTACGGTGCGTACCCCAACATTGCATATGTACGGTGCGTACATACGCGCTGTTGGGGTACGCACCGTACATAGGCCAACAGTGCGTATGTACGGTGCGTATGTCCGCACCGTACCCCCACCCGCGTATGTCCGCACTGTACCCCAGGCATACCCCAATCCTCACGTATGTATGGACCGTACATACGGTGGGGGGTACGGTGCGGACATACGCGGGTGAGGGGGTACGGTGCAGACATACACGGGTGGGGGGGTACGGTGTCGACATACGCGGGTGGGGGGGAAGGCTGGGGGGGGCGTACGACTCGTACCCCGGGCACAAGTGTACCCGGGGTAGGGGTCGTACAAAGTTCGCTCCGTACGGGACGTTTTCCATACGCTTGTGTATTCGGAACGCCGGTACAGATCGGACTTGTGCGCTCGGACTTCAGTTTTACGACTCGTACGTAAAACTGTCCGGGGACGTCTCGTAGACCTTTTCCCGATACGATTCGTATGTATTTTTTAAAGTACGAATCGTACTTCACCGGTTGTACGGATACGAGTCGTACGGTAATTTTTTTTAACGGATCGGAAACGGCACCTATGTATAGAATTAAAAGAAATGAATGTAATCATTTTACAAATAATTACATTTATTTTTAAAATATTTTTATTCATGTAAAATTTTATATATATATTTTTTCGAACATTAAAATAAATAATATATTGTTTTTTTAAATTTGAAATAGATCAAATTATTTTAGGTATTAGTTCCTATGCAGGGTTGTTTTAAGCCCATGCCTCTACTATTTTGTATGAGAGGGTGTTGCAGTACCAGTGGTTGACCATGTGTGGTGCTGGACTTACTTCAGATCTGGGCCGGAGTACATTTAGTACTGTTTTGTGCCCTTTTTGGCTGTGGAAGTTTTAGCAGTGCTGATTGTGAATAGAAATGGGCTCACTCTTTTGTGAGTGGGTGCATGCCCCTCCCTAACCCCCTCATATTTGCTAGTAACTATTCTCCATTTTCCAGCCACTCCCCCATCGTCCCACATTTACTATAAAAACGTATTCTTATGTTTGCGGCGATCTCTGCAGTCGGGCAGAGATCTCAGCACATAAAAGATAACAGAGACTGAAGCAGAGACCCCTGCATATAGATTTGTGAATAGCATTTTTTAGTATGTGAGTAGTACTACCAAGCATACTACAAACTGCAGTTTGTGAATAGGCCCCCTGGACTGAAAAAGTATGTTTCTAATAAATTGGGTATCTCTCTGCCCACGTGGAGTAAAGCTATAAGCTCAGTAGATAAAGTTGTACAACTCCCACATTTTGACATCTGTTTGTGGGAATGGCAACTATTGAATACCGTTTTTTAATGCAGAGATTTAGCAAAATGCATCTGCTTGATCTATGCTAAGAATATTGGTTTCCCATCTGAAGGGAATGTTATGTATTCAGGGGCATCGTGAATCCCCACTTTATCGGCTAGAGCGGGGTTGGAGTTCTTGATGGGCCTCTTATGTCTGCTACTGGGTAGACAAAGGCTCATAAATAACGTGAAAGGGCATGTGGATGTGTGAGTAAGTGAAAGCATGGATGGATAGATGGGTGTGTGAGTGAAAGGATGACTGGATGGGTGAGTGAAAGGGTGGATGGGAAGATGGATGAATGAGTGAAAGGATTGATGTAAGAATGAATGAGTGAAAGAGGGTGGATGGATAGATAAAAGGGTGTCTAGATGAATGAAAGGGAAGGTGGATGGATGGAAGGAAGGATGAAAGGGTGGATGGATGAATGAAAAGGTGAATGGATGATGAGACAAAGTATGGATGTATGAGTGAATGACAGTATGGATGGCTGAGTGAAAGAATGGATGGATGGAGTAACTGGGTGGGTGGATGGAAGAAGTGAAAGAGTGGAGGGATAGATGAGCAGATGGATGGATGAGTGAAAGGATGGATGCTGGTGAATAATGATCCCCCAACTTTAGCAGATACCGCAGGGGTGAAGTCTGACACTTGTTAGACAAAGGTGAGTGAGTGATAGGATGAATGTGAGTGAAAAGGTGAGATGGATAGGTGAGTGAAAGGATGGATGGGTAGGTAGATGACTGGATGTAAGATGGATGAGTGAATGAATGGATGGATGAATGAAAGGGAGGATAGATGGATGGATGGATGGGTGAATGGATGGAGGATGATAGAAAAGGATGGATGAGTGAAAGGATGGATGGATGGGATTAATGAATGAAAGGGAAGATGGACAGATGGATGGAGTGAAAGGGTGGATGGATGAATAAGTGAAAGGATGGATATGAGAAAGAGAAAGGATGGATGGATGAGAGAAAGTATAGATGAGTGATTGGATGGATGAGTGAAAGCGGTAGATACAATGATGGTTAAAAGGGTGGATGGCTGGATGAGTGAAGAAAATGATGAATAGGTGAAAGGGAGGTTGGATGGATGGATGGATGAAACGGTGGATGTAGGATGGACAGATGAGCGAAAGCGTGGATGGAGAAGTGAGTGCATGGATGAATGAGTGAAAGGGTAAATGGTTGGATGGATGAGTGGATGAATGGGTGGGAGGGTGGATGAATTAGTGAAAGGATGGATAGTCGACTGTAAGGGTGGATGGATCGATGAGTGAAAGGGAGGAAAATGGATGGATGGAGTGAAAGCATGGATGGATAATGAACAAAAGGATGGATTGATAATTGACTGAAAGTATGGATGAATGGATGAGTGAAAGGGTGGATGGATAGATCTATAGGTGAAAGAGGATGGATGCATGGATATGTTTGGAGATTGGATAGGTTTGGATATGGATGGGCAGATGGCCAAAATGGTGAAAGACTACATTCTGTCATCCATTCATTATTTCATCCATCATTCAAAGGTGAAGTAGTAGCTATCAGCAGGTTGATAGAAAAAAGAATGGATGAACGGATAGATACGTAGATGATTGAGACAATCGACCTCTTCTGGGGAGGGTCATGATGACTTGCTTCGTTTGCTTGGTGCCATAAAAGCTTTGGTTCGAAGTAGGGGGTATTTTATTATTCTGGCTACTCCCTTGTATGTTTCGTCTGCTCTCATGGTCTAAGCCTACTGAAGTGGAGAGGCTGTCCCTGAAGTGTCACTGAGAACACAATTTATTTCCTTGAGTAAATGAACAAGACTCTCTGTGCCACAAGGTAGGGCAACAAATTATGCACAAAAGAGCCTTGCACAGAGCATCCATATCTGCATTCAGGAATACGGAACAGTGAATTCGTTTGTGGCACTGACTGGTGGTGGATTACCTATTTATAGTACTTATGATTGGAGTGAATTGGCATTTCTAAACCTCTTTACTAACCTTTACAAGGCCCAAAATGCTGAAAATAGTGTAGTCCACGCAGGCGCGCCACACCCATTGGACTCAAAAGGCTTCAGGCCCCCCCCGTCGTATGTGGCAGCCCGGGATGAGACAGATTCCCCGGCACACACAGCCGCACCCGAGCACTTCACAGGTCTTTAAAAGACCATTTGCATGTTAATGAGGCCTCGCTGTTGTTTCACCCCTTCTAAGAGCCCCTGCAGCTCCACTCTGCCTATTGCTTAAAGATTCAGCCCCCCCCCCGACATTTTTTCTTAGCCATCGCCCCCCCCCCCCCCCCCCCCCGAAATTTGGCTCTAGTTGCGCCTCTGAGTCCACGGTTCTTGGAAATTATTGATACCCTTAATTGGATGAAACAGTGCCCAGTGCGCTGTCTTGAAGGAAGAGTTTCAGACCTGATCTTCAGCGTGGTTAGACGGTACAAAAATGGGCACTGTTGTTTCTTGTAGAAGGGAGTAATTCTGTAGGTTTCTTCAATGTTTGGGAATGCTTTTTGCGAGGTCAGGTACATTTTTCAGTGATTTGGACAGAGGTTCAACAGTTGGGTTCCTATAACAATGATAGTCTTGGGTCCTTTTATTAACTCTACCTAAACAAGCAGATTTTCATCACTAAATTCCCAGGTGGACTTGAGAGTATAGTTCAGGATCAGTGACGGAAGACATTTTAGACACCAGCCCGCATGATCTTTGAAGAGAGTGCCAAAGAATGCTGATGACAAATGAAAATATGAAATTCGATGTCTGCTTTGGACAAGCAAGTCACCCACAATAGCGTCCTGGGTAAAAGCACAGTATCATATTATAATTAAGGCACCCAGTTGTCTGTTTTTATTGATTTTTACAGATAAAGACAGAAAACAATTCTGAAAATTCTGCTTCTTTTGAGTGACTCTCCATGCTGTTTTTCATGAATCACAGGCCAACAGCTGAGCAGATAGTATGGCGAGTTAAAAAACAGGCTAAGATTTCCTAAATACAGGCATATGTTAATATTTATTGAAAGTATAGTGGTAATATTTACCTGTAGGTGTAGTGTTTTGTTATATTTGGCTCCTTAATTTGCTAAAATGTGAAAAACATCAAAGTAGGAATGCATGTTCATCAGTTAAACAAATGTGGAAATACACCATTTTGCAACTCAATTTTTTTCCAAAATACAAACTAAATGTGGATACAGAGAGGAATGTAAAAAATAAATAAATACCATAACTTCGGGAGCCCTCATTATAATCGACAGGATGTATGCTTTGAATTTGTGGAAATCTAAAAGTAGTAGTTTGTCTTGATATTTTCCCTCAGAAATGTCATCGACTGTTTTTAGGTTGCTTGGAGGGGTTGTGTGCTTGGAGTGAAGTTATGCTCCGAATGATAGAATGCATCAGGAATCGCATAATACGATGCAGTTAAGAGTAAAACGCTGTTAGCAGGTAGAGTCTTTTAATCTTCTAACGTACTTATTTCTTTACCTTTTAGATTCTAATTGAATTAGAAACCGCCCTTTTAGACGACGAGCCGCACTGGTACAAACTTCAGACGCACGATGTCTCCTCGTTGCCCCTTCCCCACCCTTCTCCGTTCATGCCGCGGCGGCAGACGCATGGGGAGAGCCCCACCCGGCGGTTACAAAGTAAGTCTTCGCCGAGGAGCAGCTCTGTGTGTATTGGGGCTCTCTGAAGCAGTGAATGGTGGACAGCGGTCTAATGGGCTGTAAAGCCTTCAGCTGCCGAGGCAATGTGCACGCACTTAGCTGTAGTCTTATCATGGAATCCCTTTCAAGTGCTATCACGATCTGTCTGAATCATACATTAATTAGCTGTATATTTTGATGTGGGGTATTCTCATGGTGTGTGTGTGTGTAGTTAATTTTGTTGCTCAGTGCATTAGAAAACAGCCACGTGGTAACTGTTATTAAAATGTGTGCTTGCAATGGTCTCTAAATTACGTGGTAGAAATGTAACCCATATCCCATTCCACAAATTGGTAACTGCTGGAGAGATTTCTGGCATTGCAACTGCATGGAACGTTCCCTGAACCTGCCGGACGTCATTCGGGTACGTACGTACTCTCACAGTTGGGGCATGCACGAAAAAACATATGGCGCACATTTCATTTCACAGGGTTGCATGAGTCCTCTGCAGTCGTGGTCCATTGCTGTTTTGCAATAAAGGGATTCTAAAACGTACCGATGTTTTCTACAGTGCCCAGGGTGTATCACCTAAAAAAGAAAAACGAGATCATTGGTACATCGCCTAGAAAAGAGATCATGGTGTATGCCCAATCTTTGAACAAAGGTGTGAGTGACTGCACAGTGTCTCTCTTATAAATGTAAAAAGAATCCACCAAAACGTTTACTAAAATTCGTGTCCCCAGGAATGTTTTCTCATTCGCAGTTATCGAGGTGTTTGGTGTGATCCGTTTCCTCTGCTCCTCAGTCATATTTTTAAAAGATCCCCTTCTGACAAAAAATAACTGCTGAGTGCTTGTTCGTTAAGGTTGTGGTCCATTGACACTGCTTCTACTGAAAATAGATACATTATAAAGAAATCATGAGGGATACTTTTTGATTTCTAATTCCTTTTTTGTGTAGGTATACATTCATAAATTCATGTAAAGTTTCTATTGATTTAGCTTTTTTAAATGTATTTTCTTTTAGAATGAAGCAAAATGGTTGTTGCTTATTGCCTGATTTAACCATTAATGTGTTGTGTGGCGCAGGTGGTAGTGGGTTGCATGCAGTGAATGTGTGATTCACAAGGTCATGAGAAAAAATGTCTTTCTACATGGATTGACGTTTAAATCCTTTTGCAAAAAAGGTATTTAACATGAAGCAAGGATGTCTAAAAGAACCCTAACGTATGAATAATGCCTACATGCCACTGCAAGCAAAGCGCATTAAGCCTTTGCAATGCAAAAGAGCTAAAAAGGAAGCTGAGAACAACATAATCATTACTGTTGGGTCATAGTTTGCAAACATCCCTGTTACATGGGTAAAATTCATGTATATTGTCCTTGACATCACTTCATTTTAATATTTGTTTTCCAGATAAAGGCTCATATTCATATAATTCAGGTAAATTTTCAGCATGCCTGAAAAGAGCAATGCATGCGTACATATGCACAGTTTGGTGTGGCATCATTTTGATGTGTTTAGACTACAATATTGTGCATATGTTGATATCCCAAAGAACCCTAGCTTCTCCTGCTTGCTTCTCAGAAATGCCCTACCTTACCCCTTTTCTGGCTTTTTTAATTTCATGCCTCGGTGTTTAACGATATGTAGGTTCAAATTTTCTTCGAAGTAGATGAGTGGAAATGTATCAATTATTTTGCTGGCTTACTTGAAATTTGCGTAGTACAAACGCTTTGGAAACAAACTTTGTGATGGTTTCTTGAATATTGCAAAAATGCACATGTGTGTCTATGATACTTTGTGACTTGTGACTTTAAGTTTTACGTTTCAAAGCCATGGTAAGTTTGTTCACTTAACAATCATACCATTGTGCAGGCACTTTATTTGTTTCCCATAATTCCTGCATGTCTTGGTAAAAGTAATTTCTCCTTCTCCATCTGTGATAGAAGAACAGAAAGGAGGTTATTATAGTTTATATAACTTGCAATGTATTTATGTAATAGCTTTCTAAACTGCTACTGTGACAGAGCAGGTATATGTTTGCGCTACAAAGAACATAAACGAATACAATTGAATGGTAAGCAATTGTAGGAGTTTGAAAAGTATATCCTGACACATAGCGTGACATTAGATACAGTTCAGGTGAAGCTTAATCAGACATGTCTTTAAGGAATTCCTGAAAGAAAGATGTTAGGATAGAGATCCAGGTTAACCGGGAGGGATTACTCTAACCACTTTCATATGTTTTTTTTATTTGAGGACATTTGTTGTCCGGTAATGAGTTTGTCGCTAGGTCTGCCTCGCCACCACACCGCCAAACCCGTGGTCGGGCCGCCCACCATATTACGAGTGTTTTTCGTGTCTGGCAGGCTTTTTTTTTACATTCCCAAGGTGGTGCCTCATAAAACAGGCACTGCAATAGGAACGCCAAAAACAGTTCCTGCACGGCACGGACTGTAAATTCCATGCCATGCAGAAACTAGTGTGCCTGCTCACAGGAGGGCGCTACTTGTGCCCCCTGTGTGCATTTACATGGAGTGAGGCACCAGGGAACCTTGTAGGTCCCCCTTTTTTTCCTCTGCACAATGGTTTTCATGGAGGAGGAACGGCCATGAAAACTGTGGCAGACAGGAAACTTGTAATATGCGTGGCCAGAACGCGGTGGTCCCGCCAAGCATATTACTGCCTCTACACCACCGCACCACCACCAGGGAACGGCTGTTCGCTGACAGCGGCTGGGCAATGGTGGTCCTACCGCCCTAATTGTATCCACCAGCCCCCCGATAGTCTGACCGTCTGTGGACCGCCAGACTTGTAATCAAGTCCTTAGAGGATTGCATCATTGCCCGAAAATCTCTAATATAGTACATAAAGAGCGATGGGAGGCATGCTTGCAAATAGTCTAACCACTGGCAGACGCACAGAGTAGCATTCCAACCCATCATTTTTGACCCACTGTACCACTCTAGACAGTCGCCCACCTTATGCAAATCAGCACCGATTTTGCTCCTCATAGGAATAGTCTATCCCGAACTTCCAGACGAGGCACCCACCTGCAGGAGCAGAAACAATCACAGACCAGTTTCTACCTTGTTATGCCTCTTTGGTAATGAATAGATTGGTTGCTGGGGCAGAGCGAGAAAGGGACCCATTTCTAGACATACACTTGGCCACTAAGGGTGTTACATCAAACACACAAAAAATAATGGAAGAAATTCTTGAAAACAGTCTAACCACTGGAAATCACTTGGGGTAGCATTCCAACCCCATGTTTTTCATCTAATGTGCCAGTCTAGACAGAGGTCCGCCTTATGCAAATCAGTACTGATCCTGCTCCAAATGGGAACAATCATCCTTATTTTGGGAAATTCTGTAACCTTGAATTCTGCATCCAGTGGGAAAGAT
This sequence comes from Triturus cristatus, assembly GCF_964204655.1. Taxonomy (NCBI): domain Eukaryota; kingdom Metazoa; phylum Chordata; class Amphibia; order Caudata; family Salamandridae; genus Triturus; species Triturus cristatus. The sequence continues at coordinate 397,442,878 of NC_140587.1, read as the reverse complement.
GAATGTTTCCGCACTTATTCTTTATACACTGCCAACCATACACAATAGAATTAGACCAGGTTAAAGTGACACTGACTCCTCACTCTCCTGGGCACTTAAGTATACTGGTCGCAGTGGATATCTTAAGACAAGATTAATGTCTTTACGTGACTTACTGTATCGCTATAGAGAGCTATCTATTCATTGGCATACAAATTATATACCTTCAGATTATCTCCATAACTCATATTCTCTGTGTTTTAGTGGAATGCTGACTTGGCTGGAACATAAACCATATCAATTGAATCAATGTTATTTTCAGCCTTTGACATAAACTCTCCCTCTTCGTTGACTAAGCTTACTATCTTCGGATTTACATTCAAGGTTGTCTTTTTGTAAACCTTTAATATAACAACATTCATCTGAATTATGTCGCTCACACTGATAGCAATTTATCTCTTCACTCAACATAGCACAAAACACAACCTATGCAACATAAATATTTCAACTCTCTTTAAAGGTGAAGTGGATTCTAAGCATTTCCTCAAGTAATTTAGGATCCAATAATGTGCAACAAAATACAGTTGTATGCTCCTTCAAGCTAAACTCAGATTTAGTATTTCAAATGATTTAGCTTAAATCCTTTGAGTACTTCTCTACATTTAGCTCAGGTCTCCAAACAAGCTTTCAAAAGATAACAAACTATCACCAAGATTTTCAAAAGTTTTGGTAATAAATTCCTAGCAATAGCAGCAAAGTATCTAATTTGCCTCTAAAGTGCGCTGTAAACCATGAGGAAATTCTACTTGAAACTTCAATATGGATGCACCCATTTCCAAACAACATGAGTTCAGCCGACTCAAAGTAAATTTTGTTTGCTCCTGGGCATCTATGTGCAGTGAAAAGGCTTCAGGGATGTGAACCCCTTTGCCAAGCAGCACTGATATTCTGGGAGCACTGCTCGTTTTTGCTTCACCTGAATGAACCCAGTGGCAGTGAGTTTGGGGAGCTGCGCTTGCCTGCTGGCTGAGTGCAGGAAGGAGAGCTGAAGCCACAGATGATGGCACTTTAAGTCTCGCCTCTTTAAAGAACACTACATCACAATGCATCAACCTGCGCCTGGGTCGACTCCGCGCTTCCCAGCCTTCTTGGGAATCAGAGCAACCCCGCCTAGCTCAAGGAATTTTATGATGCCATGTGCCTCATATTTGGAAGGCCTGACCCTTGTGGTGCGCCTTTGGACTCAGGGGCTCCATCGGGTTCCCCACTAGCGGCTCCGGCCCTGGCGCCGATAACCCCCCAAGGATCTGGCATTGGATCTGGACTTATACCACTCATACCACTGTGACCTTTCCCAGTGCTGGTCCCAATGCCGGAACTTCCAACACTGCCAGCGCCCACTGGGCGCATCAGCCCCATTCTTCTCCCTGATGACCCAGAGCCAGATCGGTGCTGATAGAACCCTTACGTTCTAGGTCGCTTCCTCAGCCCTATTCTGAAGAGCTAGGAATGGTGGAAGACTGGGAGGGGTCGCTGGACCCTTTACAAGACCAGCCTTATCAAGAAATGGATGGGTATAAGGAATTGGGTGAGGCCAGCGGACTGGATACTCCTCCAGGTTCTGGCCTGTTTTCTTCTCATGCTGTGGCTCTGGAGAAAGGAGCTTCATATGCTATGGTGGTGAGAAGGGCAGCTGAGGTCCTGGGTCTTCAGCTCCCTTCTATGGCAATCAAATCGAATATCTTGATGGAGATCCTACTGCCTGGTGTCTTCTCCTCTGAACCCTTGCTGCCTTTCAACAAGGTCTTAACTATTGTCTTACTGGGTACCTGGTCCAAGCCCAGCACAGAGTCTCCTGAGAATAGGACAATTGCCCGCTGCCATTGCCCTGCACCGGGTGATCCAAAGTTCCTCACCACTCAGCTTACCCTCAAGAGCTTGGTGGTCCAAGCCTCTTCCTCCCAAAGTGCATTCCCTTCCGCACCCCGGATAAGGAATCCAAGAGGCTGGATAGTTGCGGTAAAAAAATGCTTTCTTCCACCAGCCTTGCATTGCGGTCGGTACACACGACATGCTTTTTGGGCCATTATTCCCACACTTTGTGGGAAATGGTTGCGCAAGTGGTGCCACAGGACACGGAGGAGGCCCGGGCCATCCTGCATTTCTGGACATGGCTGGAACAGCAGGGCATATCCTTAGTGGTTCAACACCTGGCAGGTTCTCTGAACACCAGGGTGGATGAACTCAGCAATCGTTGCCTTGTGGATCACGAATAGCATCTCCATCCGGGCGTGGCACAGGGTCTCTTTCAACAGTGGGGAGAGCCTTGGTTAGATTTGTTCGCTTCTGCAGAGAACGTACAATGTCAGCAGTTTTGCGTGCTGGAGTTTCCAAGGTGGCTCTCGCTGGGAGCGGCTTTTCATCTCGAGTGGAGTTTGGGCCTCCTGTATGCCTTTCTGCCTCTCCTGTCCAGAGTGCTCAAGAAGATCAGAAGCAACCGTGCCCAAGTCATTCTTGTGAATCCAGACTGGGCATGGAGAGTCTGGTATCCTGGGCTTCTCCAACTGATCTTCGATCCTCTGATCAGGTTGCCCCTTTGGTTGAATCTTCTGTCGCAGCAGCAGGGTAGAGTCCTCCACCTGAACCTGTCAACTCAATCCCTTCTTGCATGGAGATTGAGCAGGTGGTAGTTGATACCATTCAACCTTCCTTCTGAAGTCTGCAGTGTTATTTTGCCAGGTGTCCCTCTACCAGGACTGTGCATGCCTGCCAAAAGGTCTACTGATCCACTTTCAGCTTCCCTTTTTCACGTTTTGCTTTTTATTTTGACCCTTATCCAGCAGGGCTCTGCACTTGGCACTTTCAAAGGGAACATTTCTGCCCTGTCTGCTTTCCTGAGGCTGCCAGACCAACCCTCATTATTCAAATCTCCCACTGTAAATAGATTCCTCAAAGGACTTGTACATATGTTCACACCATCTCCTTTCATTATGCCTCAGTAGGACCTTAATTTGGTTCTCACCTTTCTAATGTGCGCTCCATTCGAACCTCTGCACAGTTTCCCCCTCCGGCTGCTTACTATCAAAATAGACTATTTAGTGGCAATTGCCAGGAGGGTGAGCGAATTGCAGGCTCTGTCATCTAAGCCTCCTTATCTGACCATCTTCCCTGATAAGTTGGTGCTTCGCACTAAGGCCTCTTTCTTACCAAAAGAAGAGGAGCGACTCCACCGTCTGGACCCAAAAAGAGCATTGTCATTCTGCCTTGACCGTACAAAGAGTTCCAAGTGGACGACCAACTCTTCGTGGGGTGTGTTGGAACAAAGAAAGATCGTGAGGTGCAGAAGAGGACCATCTCTCAATGGGTTGTCCTGTGCATCAAAATGTACTACGTTCTGCCCAAAAAGCAGCCTCCTGAAGGCTTAAGGGCTCCTTCCACCAGAGCTAAGGCTGCTATCATGGCGTTGCAACGTGGAGTTCAGTCCTCTAAATTTGTCAGGCAGCAACGTGGGCATCCCTGCACACATTTACCATGCACTACTGCCTGAACACTCAAGTCTGCAGGGACGCCATTTTGGCTGATCTGTCCTGCAGGACTTCTTGGACTAAACTTGTACTCAGTCATTCTGCCGGGCATGATATTGCTTGGGTATCTATTAAAGGTTAGAAATCTGGCTAGATGTCTCTATCAGGATGGACAAGTTACTTATCTTCTGTAACGCCTTATCTGGTAGAGAAATGATCTAGCCACAGATTTCTTACCCCCCCATTGTCCCCACACTGTTGACAGGTTTATAGGGTCAGAGCTGATCATTCACAGTTGTTCAAAACACCCTTATTTCAGTGCACTTCATGGCTCCACGTTTGACGACGTCATGTAGAGCTGACCAATGCTACTTACCAGCGCGCAGGGGTATTGCTCGAAAAAAATCTTCCAGATCCAGTCTGATGCCTGGGAAATTCAAAGGTAAAGATTCTGCGTCTAGATCACAGGTACTCTCAAACATTTGCCCATGGGCCGAAAAGTACCGTCTGTGGTGTGACCGAGGGCCGCATTTATGCCAGCAGTGTGGCGGTAGGGGGTCTGGATGGGTCGGGATTATGTAAGGAGGTGTAAACACATGTTAAATATGCAGGCAAGCATTTATTTGCAGGTTAATAGATCTTTGTCAATTTATTTAACATTGTTTTCTGAATATTGTTGCTCATCAACTAAACATCAGTTTGTGCTGATGTTCACCAGAGGGGCCACATGTAAAGCTCAAGGGGGCCCCAAGCGCCCCCCGGGCCGTACTTTGAGTATCACTGGTCTAGATCATGTCTCTACCAGATAAAGCATTACCTAAGGTAAGTAACTTGTCCTTCAAAACTAAAGGAGCAAACAGTTTTAATGCTACTTTGTCCTTCAGAACTTTTTACGTCTGGAATTTAGGTGCACCTTTCTCTATTCCTTATATTTTCTGTAGGCTAATCTGCTTCCTTATGATAGGAGTTGTTTTTGCCTTAAACATATTAAATTGAAGGTCAGTAAATGTACAATTAAGCCCTTCGTGCTAGGCCTTTTTCCCCCCTGTGCTAAGCCTTTTTGTTTTGTCTATTTGGGGTAGTTCACGCTTAGACCTCCATAACATTTTGGTGCCGATTACGATCCGGTAAAAACCGGGTACGAACCGTCGGTCGGAGCGTATTCTCCGTCAGACTCGTACCCGGTTGTAAAACATTACAAACATGGAATTACGATTCGCACGGAAACACCATTTCTGTACGAATCGTAAAAAACACCGACCGACGAAAATATGCATACGAATGTGATCCGGGAATGCTGCGACGTGACGTCGGGACGCTTCTAGGCAGCGTTTCACGAACCAGGAATTACGATTCGAACCGACAGCAGTCCGGACGGCAATATTTTCACGGCACCCAAAAAGTGCCGCAAATGCGAAGTACGGCGCGAAACAACCAGAGTAGGTGGCCCGGTAAGTGCCGTACCCCCCCCAGCCCCCGCATGTACGCGCCGTACCCCCCCCCAGCCCCCGCATGTACGCACCGTACCCCCCCAGCCCCCGCATGTACGTGTCGAACCCCCGTGTATGTACACCCGAGTACGTGTCGAACCCCCCGTGTATGTACACCCGAGTACGTTCGAGTCGTACCCCCCCGTGTATGTACACCCGAGTACGTGTCGAACCCCCCTGTGTATGTACACCCGAGTACGTTCGAGTCGTACCCCCACCCGTGTATGTACACCCGAGTACGTGTCGAACCCCCCGTGTATGTACACCCGAGTACGTGTCAAACCCCCCGTGTATGTACACCCGAGTACGTTCGAGTCGTACCCCCACCCGTGTATGTACACCCGAGTACGTGTCGAACCCCCCCGTGTATGTACACCCGAGTACGTTCGAGTCGTACCCCCACCTGTGTATGTACACCCGAGTACGTGTCGAACCCCCCGTGTATGTACACCCGAGTACGTTTGAGTCGTACCCCCACCTGTGTATGTACACCCGAGTACGTGTCGAACCCCCCGTGTATGTACACTCGAGTACGTTCGAGTCGTACCCCCACCCGTGTACGCACCGTACATACACGGGTGGGGGTACGACTCGAACGTACTCGGGTGTACATACACGGGGGGGGTACGACTCGAACGTACTCGTGTGTACATACACGGGGGGTTCGACACGTACTCGGGTGTACATACACGGGGGATTTCGACACGTACATGCGGGGGCTGGGGGGGGTTCGACACGTACATGCGGGGGCTGGGGGGGTACGGCGCGTACATGCGGGGGCTGGGGGGGGGTACGGCGCGTACATGCGGGGGCTGGGGGGGTACGGCGCGTACATGCGGGGGCTGGGGGGGGTACGGCGCGTACATGCGGGGGCTGGGGGGGTACGGCGCGTACATGCGGGGGCTGGGGGGGGTACGGCGCGTACATGCGGGGGCTGGGGGGGGTACGGCGCGTACATGCGGGGGCTGGGGGGGGTACGGCGTGTACATGCGGGGGCTGGGGGGGGTACGGCGCGTACATGCGGGGGCTGCGGGGGGGTACGGCACGTACCGGGTCCCTGTTTGGACGTCTCCATGGTTGTTATAGGAGTTCGGTGCGGACGGTCTTTTAACCATACGGTTGTACATTCGGACGCCCGGGACGGATCGTGATTCCCCGGTCGGACTTCGCTTTTCACGTTTGTACGGTAAATCGTACGAGGACGTGTCGGACACTTTTTCCGACCCGAGGACGTGTGGGGAATTATTCCCAATGCGATTCGTATGGTCTTTTTCCCATGCGAATCGTGATTGCCAGTTCGTACGGCACTTGTACGATTCGTACGGTAAAAAGACCGGATACGAGTCGCACGGGGAATTTTTTTACCGGATCGTGATCGGCACCTTTGTCCACATAAGGTATCCACGCTAAATATGCATCCTTTTTTCCAACACCCTGAGGACTCTAAAGATACCCAGGGGTTTTGGATTTCTCTGGAGGGGACCGAGAAATTAGCCAAAATACAACAAATATTTCGGATTTTTGGGAATAATTGGAAAAAAGTGCTGCAGAAGAAAGTGACTGTTTTATTTCCTGCAAATGGCATCAATTAAGGGTTTGCAGTGCTAAAATCACCATCTTCCCAGCTTTCAAAAACAAACAGACTTGAATCAGAAAAACAAAATTTTCAACACACTTTTATCATTTTACTAGGAGATATACAATTTTTCGTATTTTTTTGTGCCACCAACCTTCTTCCAGTTAATGGTTGAAACGGGTGTGAAACACATGGTGGATCCCGCAATCTATACGTTTCTAAAAAATGTAGACAAAATTCTGATTTTAGCAAGGGGCCATTTGTGTACATCCTTTAAGGTTTTCCTATAAAAAGTAACAGTTGAAATAAAAAAATATTGAAATTGAGTTGAAAAAACAGCCACTTATGTCTGCGTTTTCATCTGTAATTTTTAATATGGCAGATTTTCGAAAGCAATATACCATTACGGACACAGGACTCTTCTGGTTGCAAGGATATATAGGGCTTGTAGGTTCACCAAGAATCCGAGGTACCTAGAGCCAATAATTGAGCTGCACCTTGTAATGGTTTTTCATTGTGTACCTGGTATACAGCAATTCATTTGGTAAAATATAAAGAGTGAAAAATAGGTATCAAGGAAACCTATGTATTTCTGAAATGGGCACAAGATATTGAGTTTAGAAGCAATGATTATTTGCACATCTCTGAATTTGTGGGTACCTATACTAGCATGTGTAATAGAGGGTGTTTCTCGAAATGACATCTTTCTAGCACACTGTCTTACATTTGGAAGTGCGCAAATGGAGAGAAAAGCAATTGGTAACAACACTGGTTCTATGATTCTGTGTTTCCCTAAATCTCCCGATAAATATGGTACCTCACTTGTGTGGGTAAGCCTAGTGCCCACAACAGGAAACAGCCCAAAACGCAACGTGGACGCATCACATTTTTCCGGTATTCGGACAAAATATAGAGTAAAAACTATTGATATGCAGAAATATCGAGTTTTTAATATCGTGATCCACAAATATCGTGATGCAGGAATATTTTCCATAAGAATATAATTTTTTTTAAGGGAAGTAATATCAATATCAAAAATATCTATGTTGTTAATATCAATGTTAAAAATACCTGTTGAGAATATTGTTTTCAAAAAGTTCGTTGTTAATATCGTTTTTCAATTATTTTATGAATATTAGTATATTTTTTAATTGTATCCATTGTAAATTGTTAATGTTTTCATTAGAGTTTGAAAATATTTAGTTTAAAAAAAATGTATTTTAATTATATATTGTAATTTGTAGTGTTGTAGCAGGTTGTGGGGTTTGTAGAGGTAGAGAGTGGGAAATAAATATTTATAATTAATTAATTTTCAATTAATTATTTAATTGATAATTATGTAAATGGTCTGATTAATGTATTTTTTAAGTTTTAGGTGCGGGTTGTGGGGTTTTTAGGGGTACTAGAAAAGAAGAAAATTAACTATAATTAATAATTAATTTGTAAATAATAATAATGATTTAATTTATAATTATGTAAATTGTGTCATTAAGTACATTTTTTATTTATATTTTTGGTAGGGGTAAAGAGTGGGGAGTTAATTAAATATAATTAATTGATTAGGAAATTATTATTTGTTTAACTTCTAATTAATTTTGTAAATTGTATATTTATAATTTTGAATATATATGGTAGATGTGGGTTGTTGAGTTTTCAGGGGTACAGCGGGAAGAACTTAATTAAGAAATACTTTATAATTATTATTTTGTTAATTATTTAGTTGATAATTATGTAACTTGTGAAATTGTCATATTAAGTTATATTTTAGGTCAGTGTTGTTTAGTTTTTAGAGGTGTAGGTTAGGAAGTTATTTAATTAATACATTTAAAATGATTCACTAATTATTAAAAATGTGTTTTATTTTAATTGTTAGGCTATTTAATTTGAATTACATTTTATTTGTTGGTTATGATTGTGCGACTATATTATGTGGTATTTTAATTACATGAATATTTGTTTGAATTGATACTAATTATTAAACATTTTAATAATTACGTAAATTGTTTAATTTTGTGTTAAAAGTTAGACATATAAATTTTAAATGGACATATCTATATTTTTTGCTAATTAAGAGAGTTGTTAAAATGTGTAATTTTTTTTAAGTGAACTACTCTCTTTCTAGTGTTACACCGACTGGAGTAGGAATAGTACATTTTACCCCACCTGAGTCCAGTGCTTTCCCTGTTGTTTCACAGACTGGAGTGGGATAGTAAATTTTATTCCTCCTGAGTTTAACGCTTTCTCTACTGTTGTATACATTGTATACATTGGAGTGGGACTAGTATCTTTATTATTGATACAGTTTAATATTTTTTTTATATTGCTCAAATATATATATTTTTATTAAGAGTTTGTGTATTTAATTATATATTTTTTATATAGATACATTTATGATTTTTTATGGTGTTTTTAGTAAAAAGTATTTTTATATATTGTTAAATTTTTATGTACAATGAAATTGGAAATATTTTTTAAAAATTGCAGTTTATTTTTCTTATGTAAATATATATATATATATATATACATATATATATATATATATCAATCCGCAAAAGTTACCTTTAAGAGAGAGCCCACACTCGGATAAATATGCTTTCAGATTTATTCATGACTGCAGCACAAATTCGTAGGCAATGCAAAGTCCAAATTGTAGCCAGACGCGTTTCAGGCCCCCGCCCTTAATCATTGGCTTGGATGACTGGAAATGCACGAACTTGAAGGTGCACTTATGGTTGTTTAAAATCCCCGCCCCCCTGGGCGTAGTCGCTCACACGGCCTTCTGGGATTTGGAGTGCACCTTTGTGTTGCTACAGTGAGCCTTTCTGCAACCAGCGGTTAGTTCATCAGTATTTCCCAAGTGGGTCACTTTACAGTCTTCGAGGGTTCGTGCAAACACCTTACTGTCACGAATATCGGCTCCGGTCCTGCTTTGAAGGTCGTCGGTTGGCGTCCTGCAGGTCTGCTAAAGATGCAGCGGGACTCTCTCACGGCTAGGAAGGCCGTAAACATCAATCCGCAAAAGTTACCTTTAAGAGAGAGACCACACTCGGATAAATATGCTTTCAGATTTATTCATGACTGCAGCACAAATTCGTAGGCAATGCAAAGTCCAAATTGTAGCCAGACGCGTTTCGGGCCCCCGCCCTTAATCATTGGCTTGGATGACTGGAAATGCACGAACGTGAAGGTGCACTTATGGTTGTTTAAAATCCCGGCCCCCTGGGCGTAGTCGCTCACACGGCCTTCTGGGATTTGGAGTGCACCTTTGTGTTGCTACAGTGAGCCTTTCTGCAACCAGCGGTAAGTTCATCAGTATTTCACAAGTGGGTCACTTTACAGTCTTCGAGGGTTCGTGCAAACACCTTACTGTCACGAATATCGGCTCCGGTCCTGCTTTGAAGGTCGTCGGTTGGCGTCCTGCAGGTCTGCTAAAGATGCAGCGGGACTCTCTCACGGCTAGGAAGGCCGTAAACATCAATCCGCAAAAGTTACCTTTAAGAGAGAGCCCACACTCGGATAAATATGCTTTCAGATTTATTCATGACTGCAGCACAAATTCGTAGGCAATGCAAAGTCCAAATTGTAGCCAGACGCGTTTCGGGCCCCCGCCCTTAATCATTGGCTTGGATGACTGGAAATGCACGAACGTGAAGGTGCACTTATGGTTGTTTAAAATCCCCGCCCCCCTGGGCGTAGTCGCTCACACGGCCTTCTGGGATTTGGAGTGCACCTTTGTGTTGCTACAGTGAGCCTTTCTGCAACCAGCGGTAAGTTCATCAGTATTTCCCAAGTGGGTCACTTTACAGTCTTCGAGGGTTCGTGCAAACACCTTACTGTCACGAATATCGGCTCCGGTCCTGCTTTGAAGGTCGTCGGTTGGCGTCCTGCAGGTCTGCTAAAGATGCAGCGGGACTCTCTCACGGCTAGGAAGGCCGTAAACCTCAATCCGCAAAAGTTACCTTTAAGAGAGAGCTCACACTCGGATAAATATGCTTTCAGATTCAGATTAAGGGCGGGGGCCCGAAACGCGTCTGGCTACAATTTGGACTTTGCATTGCCTACGAATTTGTGCTGCAGTCATGAATAAATCTGAAAGCATATTTATCCGAGTGTGGGCTCTCTCTTAAAGGTAACTTTTGCGGATTTATGTTTACGGCCTTCCTAGCCGTGAGAGAGTCCCGCTGCATCTTTAGCAGACCTGCAGGACGCCAACCGACGACCTTCAAAGCAGGACCGGAGCCGATATTCGTGACAGTAAGGTGTTTGCACGAACCCTCGAAGACTGTAAAGTGACCCACTTGGAAAATACTGATGAACTTACCGCTGGTTGCAGAAAGGCTCACTGTAGCAACACAAAGGTGCACTCCAAATCCCAGAAGGCCGTGTGAGCGACTACGCCCAGGGGGGCGGGGATTTTAAACAACCATAAGTGCACCTTCACGTTCGTGCATTTCCAGTCATCCAAGCCAATGATTAAGGGCGAGGGCCCGAAACGCGTCTGGCTACAATTTGGACTTTGTATTGCCTACGAATTTGTGCTGCAGTCATGAATAAATCTGAAAGCATATTTATCCGAGTGTGGGCTCTCTCTTAAAGGTAACTTTTGCGGATTGATGTTTACGGCCTTCCTAGCCGTGAGAGAGTCCCGCTGCATCTTTAGCAGACCTGCAGGACGCCAACCGACGACCTACAAAGCAGGACCGGAGCCGATATTCGTGACAGTAAGGTGTTTGCACGAACCCTCGAAGACTGTAAAGTGACCCACTTGGGAAATACTGATGAACTTACCGCTGGTTGCAGAAAGGCTCACTGTAGCAACACAAAGGTGCACTCCAAATCCCAGAAGGCCGTGTGAGCGACTACGCCCAGGGGGGCGGGGATTTTAAACAACCATAAGTGCACCTTCACGTTCGTGCATTTCCAGTCATCCAAGCCAATGATTAAGGGCGGGGGCCCGAAACGCGTCTGGCTACAATTTGGACTTTGCATTGCCTACGAATTTGTGCTGCAGTAATGAATAAATCTGAAAGCATATTTATCCGAGTGTGGGCTCTCTCTTAAAGGTAACTTTTGCGGATTGATGTTTATGGCCTTCCTAGCCGTGAGAGAGTCCCGCTGCATCTTTAGCAGACCTGCAGGACGCCAACCGACGACCTTCAAAGCAGGACCGGAGCCGATATTCGTGACAGTAAGGTGTTTGCACGAACCCTCGAAGACTGTAAAGTGACCCACTTGGGAAATACTGATGAACTTACCGCTGGTTGCAGAAAGGCTCACTGTAGCAACACAAAGGTGCACTCCAAATCCCAGAAGGCCGTGTGAGCGACTACGCCCAGGGGGGCGGGGATTTTAAACAACCATAAGTGCACCTTCACGTTCGTGCATTTCCAGTCATCCAAGCCAATGATTAAGGGCGGGGGCCCGAAACGCGTCTGGCTACAATTTGGACTTTGAATTGCCTACCAATTTGTGCTGCAGTCATGAATAAATCTGAAAGCATATTTATCCGAGTGTGGGCTCTCTCTTAAAGGTAACTTTTGCGGATTGAGATATATATATATATATATATATATATATATATATATATATATATATATATATATATATTCACTTAAAAAAACATAGGTTTCACACATGTTATAGTTAGGTGGATATTTCACTCGTAAAAAACCAATGAAATTCCCCCGTTATAGTTAGTTCAGATAACTATAACTCGCACGCCCGCAATCCTGCTCATGACGTCACATATTACATCACTCATGACATGGTCAGTGGCATCACTCATGACATCACTGATGACATCATCCTTGTGATAGAGTGGCGGTCGCGAGAGTTATAGTTATCTGAACTAACTATAACGGGGGAATTTCATTGTTTTTTTACGGGTGAAATATCCACCTAACTATAACATGTGTAAAACCTATGGTTTTTTAAGTGAATTTGCAAGGTTTTTCAAATGCTAATTCCTAACTATAACGTGTGTGAAACCTATGGTTTTTTCAGTGAATTTGTACGTTTTTTTAAATGCTAAGTTATGTATGTATTATTATATTTTTTATATATTTATTTTACAATAAACTACGTATAAAAATTTATTTGTTGGTTTTTTGGCGCACCCCCGCGATTTAAAAAAAAAGAAAAATTAACAGTTTTTTTCTGCCTTCGGGGTCCTTCAGGGACCCCTTGACAAAGGCTATGGGGTCAGGAACTCTCTACCCTGCCCCCTTTTCACGTTCGCCACCTTCCTTTTTTACTCTCGCACTGAAAACAAACAAAATGGCGGCCGACACTTCCTGATTTCGACCGATTCGAACGTTGACTAACATGTAACCACCAATCAGAATTACGCTCGCGCACGTTAGGGTGCTCGCACGGTGCGCGGCTATAGATATGTTTGTGCTTTTAACTGCAATTTTCTCAGGAACTACTGAACAGATTGACTCCATATATGCAAAAGGCACATCCCTGACCTGAGGACTACCTCTCTGCCAAATTTCAAGTAATTCTGTTCAACCGTTCGGGCTGTACCTTCGACTAAAGGTCCTATGGGAAAATGCATGGGGAAAGCGCGTTTTGGGACCCCCCTTTTTTCTCGGCCCCCGCTTGACGAATCCCCCCGAGACTTTCAGGATAGGAGCTGAGCGGAGCGCCCCATTAGTTTTGAAAATTTCGCGAAGATTCGTCAACCGGCGCCAAAGTTATTCAAAATAGAATTTTCAGATTTCCTATGGAAACACGGTCCTATCTATAACTATCTACTGGCGACCGCCAGTAGATAATATAGATATAACTATATATATATACACACATATATATATATATATATATATATATATATATATATATATATATATATATATATATATATATTCACTGAAAAAACCATAGGTTTCACACATGTTATAGTTAGCGGAAATTTTACTGATAAAAAACCAATGAAATTCCCCCTGTTGCAGGGATTCTGCTTATACACAGAACTATGCTTAGAACCCCAGGACCTCAGTGAATTGTGGTGTACCAGAAACTCACCTCAGAACCCAGAACCCAGTATCCGGCTAGCATAAGTGTCCCATTCGTTATCCAAGATTTAGCTCAGAGATCCCAATGAATAGACAACCCAGAACAAGCGACTCAGTGTACTCTCAGGAATGGTGGGAATCGGAAATACCTGTTCGTATATTATTCTCACATCAGTCCACAACAATAATCAACAGAGACACGTTGTAAATAAAAGGGGTTTATTTTTATAGACCACGTGTCCTAAGATGCAGTACTTTGGCTAATACAAGCAGACAAATGATTAATATCAAAACCAGCAACATAGTTACAATACCATAGAATATAAAAGGGGTGATCATATTATAATGACAGTGGATACTACCACCTTCCCTTTACTAAGAAGCTAATATTATTATTATGCTAATAGAAGGTCTCTTAGGCTTGAATAGGGGACCCCATACCTCAAAGATCAGCTTAGTGAAATCACATCACAGGAGCATCAGGAGTCTTCTCGCAGGAAGGCTCGTCTTCGGTCTGAATAATAAACATGATGTCTGTGATACTAAAAGCACTAATTTTCAGGCATTTGCAGCTGCGCGTGTGTTATGGCTAAATAGTGGGCCGATCAACCTAGAGTGAAAAACATGCATTGTGTAATAACCCAGACTGTTTGTCACACCATGTACAGACCAAGGTCGCTGCGCAGAGCTTGGGATGGTAACAACAGATTGCTCTTGTGTGAAGCAAGTCTCGAATCAGCAGTTTGTTTTAAGAAATAACATGTAAACGCAGTGCCGTGTGCAAAAGCAAAAAGATGGCTTTCTAACATCTAACGTGGTTATGCTAACTTAACAATGCCTGTACGTATTCAGAGAGAACTCACTGCACGCCCCCTTGATCGAAGCACTATTTAGTAGGCAAGAAAAGAGAGAACGCAGAGTTCAGTTTCGTCAGAGCAGAACAAGGCGTAACCAATCCAAAGGTTCAGCATGAGTCAAAGTCTGAAACGAAAAAAATTGAAAAGCAAAAGGGGAAACTGTGGTGTCCGGAAAAAAATATAATCAATTAAAAAAAACTCAAAACAACCATCAGGGAGAAAGCAAAAAAAAGAAAAAGGTAAATGCCGTGGCAGGGTGCTGTCCAGGAGCGTCAGGCGCCAAGGACGACAGTGCAGTCAATCCATGAATGTATAGGCAGCATATGTGGCAACCGCTTCCAACAAAAAATCATTTGCAGGGCCAGCGAAAGTCTCAGCCATCCAATCCATCAACGAAAAGGAACACACGTGTTCTTCAATCAGCGGAGCTTCCAGCACGATCAGAGGGCACCCGGAATGTTCCTCCAAATAGCTCATAGCCAAGAAGTTGTAGGCAGCTGTAGAGATGTCCCAATTACCCAGGATCCCATGTGCTGCTCCACAAGCCATTATCCGGACACCAGAACAGGTCAACTCGTGAGACACTAAGGGCCTCATTAGTCGATCGAAATCCGGCACCGGAGACACCAGGCTGGTCAAGCACAAATCCAAAGGCCATTCAAAGGGACAATCCAGGCAGTGAAGCACAGGCTGCACGCAGGTGAAGTAGCAATACCGGAAAGACAATCCATATGCCAGGCTTAAGGTCGCCAATGGCAGAGTTCCATAAAAGTCAAGCATCCTATCTCGAAGAAGATGCAGGCGGGACAGGTGCACGTGCGGCACAGAAGGAGCAGCCATTCCGCAGGATGAAAAGGAAAAGCAGCACACCCGCCACTAGCGCCAGAAGCAGCGGAACACCTCCAAAGATGCTCGAGAAAAGGGAATGAAAAAAGCCCGGAACCACACCAAAAATAGTTTGGAAAGAGGTCACGAGACCCGAGCCCACAAGTTTAAAAAAATGGGCCAGGCCGGTCGTGGACGAGGCATTGAAAATAGTTTGGATCAAAGAGCCGAAATGCAGGGGGAGGTCAGTATTCAGAAGCGCCTGTACCTCTGTGCGCGTATTAGCAACGTGAAGGTCGAATGTTTCACGAGAGGAAGTCAAAGACACCTCTTTTTGGGACAATAAGGCTCTTATTCTGCTCAACTTGTTGAACTCTGCTTTCAAGGTTGGAATCGAAGGCCAGATGGAAGCATCCAGCCGCCCATGCGGGGGTGGAAAGAGAACATTATTGCAGCAGACCACTTTCTGCGAGACAGTTACAATATACGGGATTCCCACTAACATCCCACAGCAAGCTTCACTATTCAAAATCAAATAACTACCGTTAGCAAGCAGTGTGAAAGAAGGCGTAATCACAGGCACTGGGACACCCCGTAGGATGCATGCTAAGTTCGGTGCTTGTACATTGCATGCGCCGTGTAATTGAATGTGTCTACATATCAAGGAATGGTCAGGTGACGTGGTACATTCCTCGCCCTTCAAATAAACCTCAGTCCCGTCCCTAGTACATCTATACGTAAAGGGGAGGGACCAAACCTCATGTATGAAAGCGGTGCCCAGCGGTTCATATCTACCCAAAGCATAATGTTTCATACAAGACGTAAACCTAAAAAGCGCAAAAGGTAGAGTTATCAATCCGTGGACTAACCACGTAGCCGAATTGATCTCTGCTACAGAAAAAGGCAATGGTTCCAACTTTTCAATATGTAACAATGAAAATGTAGCATCCTTCATGGACATAAATCGCTGCTTGTCAGTAAGGTTAAAGGGAAGGAACAACGATGAAGTGTTAAGATAGTCCCAAGGGACTCTCCCTGCCTTTAAAGTCTGCAATGTCCATGCAAACTGCATAACAGAACGCAACTGGTTTTGACCATGATATAACACAGACATATCATCATGCACAATATCAACAACTGACGAAACAATATTATCTAATGTATAAATCCTAGAAGAGAGAGTGCTAATGCTATTATCTATAACGGCTAAAACCTTTTCCATGTTTGCTTGGTCAATAGCTCGCAATCTGGAAGCCGCCTCAATCTGTGACAACTTCCAGACTTCGTTGTAAATAGCATACGCCCACCTCTTGGTTCTGCCACCCACAGGACCCTTAACAAAATCATTCAAATCTATTTTGTCATGTAATTGTGATAAATGAACTTTGACAGACGCCAAAGTGGAATGTTGCAGCCAAGATTGACATAACTTGCCCACAGAGTATGTAGTTACAGTATGTGACGACTCAAACCGAGGGTCTACGCGTTCCTGAGTATACCCCGGTTTTAGTCCCAGAAAACGTCGTTGACAGAAATCTGAACTGCTTTGCCAAATTAACCAACCCTCATCATTAACTTTCGAAATATTGAAAGACGAATTTGAAACTAAGGTATGCAAAGCAGCAAGGGATAGATCTGTGTGGTTATCCCAATTGGGATAAGCGCCCAGATCCGGCACAGAAGGTGACTTTAATTGTTTAGAAGTAGCCAATCCAAAACAGGTGGTTTGGAAGATGGATGAATTCAAAAATAAAATATGATTTGGTATAAGACAGGCACGATGTAAAGCCTCTGTACCCTGTACCTGCCACGGCTTGGAACCCCAAACCGACTTTAGATCAATAGTAGCCTTCCATACATCATAACCTTTGATTGACAACTCGTCCATAAAGGACTTAGAATAAAGTAGCTTCGTGTGTGTCAGTCTAACCTTTGAGGCAGACTCAGGCAGCACCTTAAAATAAAACGCTGCCGGGTTGGAAACACTGAAACCGGTAAAATATGAATACTTGTTAACTAGTGTTTGTGAACTTCCGAATTCGGGAGTAGGACAGTGTTCCCATTGGGTAAAATTTACAAAATTTCTAAATGTATTGGCTTTATGCAGGAAATGATTGCCATAATGTTGAAAACAATACTGTTCCGCATAATTAGCCGCATTTTCGTATAAATCTTCAGCATCAAAAGCGGCATAATATTTCAAATCAGAAAACAGTGATTCAATGGCGTGTACATCCCAATCATCAGAACGTATGTTCTGCCTAACCACATCACCCATAGAAACACGAAATACATTAGGTACATTAATGACCTCTGTAGGCCCATGAATTTGGAATTTAACAGCATCCCATGCGATTCCATCCAAGACGGGCCAGGCAGTAATATTCACAAAAGTCTGGTCCCTCTTCATGATGTGGGACGAGGAGTGGGGGGCCAAAGTTCCATTGATAAGTCTAATTGTCGATCTTTCACTCAGATAGTGGCCATCCACAAGACGGAAAAAAACTATTACGAATCCAATGGACATAAACAAAAAAACACTGAAAAGCAACAGCCAAATGTATGTCCAAGGGGCAATCAAAAAATGTCTCTTAAACCAGCTGAAAAAAACAGCAATGTTCGATGGGGGGCTTGAGGGCAACGAGTTAGTGTCAAAGGAGAAACGGGACTGTCCAAGCGCCGTAGATTGTAAAACAGGCGAGGGACCACGTGTAGGATAAGCATACTCAGTCCCTTCGGGCAAACCACCAGCCGATGGTATCAACAAGGGATCAGTAACCGATTGCATCTCGATGGCAACATCAGGCAAGGTGTTAGAAGCAAGAGTCAACATTGAATTTCTTTGCATCGTCTGGCATGAAACTGCTGGAGTCATGCTAAGAAGTATCGGCCACTCGCTGAAGTTTGACATTGTCAATAGAGATGTACCTGTTTTCTTTGCGACCAGGAAGTGGAGGTAAAATGACTGTTCTTGTACCCTGCACTCCAAGCACTGGAACTGGTGCACGATAAGAGGGGCCGAACTCCTTCTTGTTCTCCACCTTCTCACGGACCAGATCTCCAACTCGGGGTAGCCAGCCGACTACCGGAACCTGAACTTCAACTTCAGATGTGGAGGGCAGGTGTTCCTTCGATAGAGTGTCTCTGGCTTCTTGTAGAGTCTGTAAAACAGCACAGTGATCATCTACGTCAAAGGGTGCGGTCGACGCCGCCATGTCTAGACCATCAAGGTCTGGTACAAACATTCTGATTCCGAAGAGCATCATGTACGGGGTCCGCCCACCCAGAGACCTTCTAGGGAGATTATTAAGTGCACGTTGAACGTTATACAAATGGGCTAGCCAGTTCCGGCCTGTGCCTAAAACACGGGCTGTCAATGATTGCTTTAAGTCATGGTTCATTCGCTCCACCACACTATTACCCTCAGGTCGGTAGGGGGACGAAAATTTGACTAGGACCCCCAAATTTCTCATAGCCTCCTTGTAAGCCTTAGAGGCGAACGCAGGGCCCTGATCAGAATGGAAGGTACCACACGCAAAGGTTCCCACAAAGACACGCAAATCTCTGATGACAGTCCGCGAGTCAGCACTCCTTTGTGGCCATACCCACAGAAAACGTGTGCACGAATCCACTGCAACCAAGATGTACTTGTACGCAGTATCAGAAGAAAAAGGACCGCAGTGATCCAAATAAACACAACCAAATGGTTTATTGGATATGTACAACTGTGTTTGTGATGGGCGCGCAACAGTAGAAGGTTTAATCTGTTGGCAAATGTCACAATCAAGAACATAAGCGCGCGCTTGTTTATATAAACCAAACCACCAGTAACGTTGTTGTAGCAGAGATATTGTGGCTGACACTCCGGCGTGGGCAGACGCCAACCCCTCATGAGCAGCCAGAATCAGTGCGGGTCTGCAGTCCGCGTTGGGAATAATTCTGTCACCAACGTCGTTAATCCTCACTAATGGGACATTATCAGGACTTAAATGGTAAATGTAACGAGAAGGAAAACCCTTCGGGTATTCTCCTCCCTTCTCTGTAGCAGCAATAGCTGCCAAGATGTCATCATCAATCTTACTCTTTGATCTGGTAACTGCTGCCACTAAGTATGTAGCCACTGCTGTTTTTGCTGCCTCGTCAGCCAAGCTGTTGCCGACAGCATGGACACCAAGTCGCTGGTGACCAAGAGTGTGAATAACATTCACGAGAGGGAGACGTTCTTTAAAGTCTGCCACTCGAACCCAAAGCGTTTTATGCTTAATTGTGCCACCTTTTGTGTCTCGATAGTCATTCTGAGACCAGAAGTGTAAATTGTCATTATAGGACTGGACACAGTAGAAAGAATCACTCACTATTAGAGTAGTGACTCGGGGATCAGCAAACTCCAGTGCAAGCACTAGAGCCCGAAGCTCCGCCAATTGCGCGGTACAATCGCCCAATGACTGCATATGCACTGCATCAGATTGGAATTCACCATTTACGAAAGTACCTACGACAATTGCGCAAGCCGCTGAGTAAGCGTGCTTTGATCCAATTGCGGGCTGCGCAGACCCGTCAGTGTATATGACACAATGGTATTCTTCGAGCGGGCGCAAAGACAGAGGAGCCGGATGAACGAATTCATACTGCAAGAACTCTTGAGTCTGTAATGAGGCATCAAAGATGTAGGTGACGTCTGGCGACGTCAGTGTTGTGGCCCATTGTATCCACCGAGGATGCAAAGCTTTAGAATTTGGTACACTTGCTTTTGTCACCGCTTCTAAGGCAGGATAGGGTGTTACAACCAGAATCTGTTTCCCATGTGACAGTGCGCGTTCTTTAAGGATCGCCATCTGTACAGCAGTCAGAACTTTTTCGACCGCGGAAAAACGTAATTCAGCAGAGGTGTACAAGTGGGATTTGTACGCAATGGGGACTGTGTCGCCCTCATTAAACGTCAAATACGTGAAACCCACGGCGCCTGGCACTATTCTTATTACCAGGTTAGTGCGGTTATCACGTGTCAGCAAATATTGTGAAGCAAGAAGGTCAGCCTGTAAAGACTGTAAAATTTTAGAATGTTCCAGCTGCCAGCTAGACTTCGAAAATGTGGGTTGTACCAAGGCGTAAAGCGGCTTGATACGCTGGGCATAATCAGGAATGTACGTACGGCCGAAATTCAGAAAGCCCAGCAGAGATTGTAATTTCTTTAGCGTCGTTGGCGCACTCAAGCATGCGCACTTCTCCAGAAAGTGGGGAGCTAACCCCTTTCCTTCATTATTGAGCTCGTAGCCCAAAAACAACACTGTATATTCCGCGATGTGAGACTTCGCAAAATTGAATTTGTAGCCATAGTCAGCAAAACTCACTACAATATTGTCGACTCGAGACAGATGCGGCAACAGCTCGTCATCCGTGAGGTAGATATCGTCAACATAGGAGTATGCCTCGGGGTCTATTCTTTCTAAGAGAGAAACCACGCGAGCGGAAAAGACGCCAGGGCTATTTTTGTAGCCCATGGCTAATCTCGTAAACTGTTTTTGTTTTCCGCCCGAAGTAAACGCTGTCCACTGGCTACTCAGTGTGGACAGGTTATGGCTAAAAAAGCCATTGGAAATGTCAAGTGTCGTTTTAAACCGTTTACGCACGAGACTGTCGACTAGAGCCGAGCTATGTGTATTTTGTACCGCGCAGGTCCGGCAATGGGAGTTTAGGTGCCGGTAATCCAAAACTAAACGGTACGAGCCGTCAGGCTTCGTCACAGTGAATAAAGGGTTATTCATAGGGGACACACATGTTTCAATTACACCCTGATATTCCAATTGTTCAAGGATCGCCGCGACGTGGGGTCTAGCTTCACGACGCATGGGATATTGGGGCTGAGGCTGGGGCATAGACCGCAATGGAATCTCATGGCAGGGGGACAACCGGTCCCAACCCACTTGAGTACGATATACCGCTGGCGCAAGCGCTAGCGCCCACTCACCAGCGTACATTTCAGCTTGGTCCTTAGGCACCGTGTGCGCAAAGGACGGGAGGATTTTCTCCTCCCCTCTAGGAGCTTCCAAAATGAAGGCTGGGGGCCAATCTGCCTCCGCTAGGAGGATATCATAGGTGGTGGTCAGATTATCCCAAAAAATCCCTTTTATAGTACGTTGTATGTCACCCTCTATTAATAAGACTATTTCATAAAGTCTATCAGGGGGAGCCACTCTGGTGTCAGCTGTTTCAACAGTAACCAATACATCAGTTGCTGTCGCCGCCAGAAATGGACGCAGAGCTTGACGGACTATGGTAATTTCTGCCGCGCTGTCCAGTAGCGTCAGCGCCCATGTCCGGTTCTGAAGCTGTGTCCGCACTATCTGAGGCATATTTTGCCGTCAGAGCCGCCACTTTCTTCTTCTGAAACGGGGGTCTTTGTCGAGCAAACTCGTCCTGCTTGCCTTTACCCTCAGTCTGTCGGGGTTGGTCACGCTGTTGTGGAGCACCCCGACCTTTGCCACCGCCTCCGCCACCAGACTGTGTAGCCGATGTTTCCTGTGAAGAACGAGGAGAGCGCGGTTCAGAAACCTGAAATCTATCAGGAGACTTAATAGTAGCACGATCTCGCAGATCATAAGTGCGTTCACTACTTGACTGAACGGGAGAGGCAGGCCGAGAGCCCTGTTTCTGCTGCTGCTTTCCCTGTTGTTTAGTCCGCCAAGGTTGTTTAGGAAAAATTGGCCGACCATCCTTACCAAAAGTTTCTGCCTTACCCTGCTGCTTAGAATCGGGATTTTTGATCACAGGCTTAACTCCTAAAGAGCTACGACCCAAATCACGATATGCTTCTGCAATTATTTTTGCAAATTCCTGCGGCTTGTCCTCTTCAGCAACTTTCTTCAGTTCATTACGAACCTGAAAGTGCAACGCATCACCCTTAAGGTTTCCCATTATCATGGTAGCCACCAGGCCAAAATCTCCGAGGAGCCGCATCCCCAATTCTATCGCAGACTCCGCTCCATGGTCCTCTTGAACCTGTTTAATTATGGAGGGCAGCTGTAACATAGACGGAGTGCCGAAGCACTGCGCGTACGTCGCAGCAAAAATCTTACCCCAGGATACACAATCATCTATATGGGGAACTAAGTCTTTAGGCAAACTAATGGTGAGGATCCTGTGTTTTTCCACAGGAGTTGTATGCGGATAAACCGCCTCTATTTGGTCAAATTTTTCAGCAAGCCAAAAAGGATAAGCATCCCTTGTGAGGGGGCGCTTGCCCACAACAGAATTGACCATAACAGGACTAATGACCACCGCGTGACGATCACTAGGCTGTCCCGCACCAACAGGCGCCCCCGCCTGTACAGTGCGCGACACATACTGCACCAACGCCCGATATACTGATATAAGGGCAGTGTGTAGTACACGCAATTCAGCCACCGTCACCGTGAGGTAACGGGGATGAGGCGTAAATCCGGCTAGTACCGGCCAAGTGGCCCCCGCAATTGATAAAGGGCCCATTCTCGGCGGTATAACCACATGGGGGAGGGCGCCATTAAACCAAATCTGATGTTGCCAAGCAGATATTGGTATCTCCTGTGTCCTATACGGCGCATAGTTAGCAGGCACGGCAGTAGCAGTGTAAGAATGAAAGGTATCGTCATCCCCACTGACTGCCGGAATCGTCACCCAGGAATAGAACAACTCAAACGGGTGAGCCGCATCGGCTCCCACCACAAAGATGACGTCCATGCCCGTGTCCGGCACCCCGTACTGCGTCAAATGACGTTTCAGAGCTGCACGGCTGTGCGCCGCAATGTCTACTGCCATAAGGACAAACTATACATCAAGTATTTAGTAGCACAAGGGTTCAACAACCTTTTTAATGATCAAGCTTGAAGGAACCTATATCAATAGAACTAGGTAGGTTTAAATCCGTCAGACTTGTTATCCGGAAACAAGAATGAGGGTGTTGTGGACTAAAATGTAAGCACTACTAAGGCGTTTCAACTCATAGACCAAACGTTAGGTGCGCCATGTTGCAGGGATTCTGCTTATACACAGAACTATGCTTAGAACCCCAGGACCTCAGTGAATTGTGGTGTACCAGAAACTCACCTCAGAACCCAGAACCCAGTATCCGGCTAGCATAAGTGTCCCATTCGTTATCCAAGATTTAGCTCAGAGATCCCAATGAATAGACAACCCAGAACAAGCGACTCAGTGTACTCTCAGGAATGGTGGGAATCGGAAATACCTGTTCGTATATTATTCTCACATCAGTCCACAACAATAATCAACAGAGACACGTTGTAAATAAAAGGGGTTTATTTTTATAGACCACGTGTCCTAAGATGCAGTACTTTGGCTAATACAAGCAGACAAATGATTAATATCAAAACCAGCAACATAGTTACAATACCATAGAATATAAAAGGGGTGATCATATTATAATGACAGTGGATACTACCACCTTCCCTTTACTAAGAAGCTAATATTATTATTATGCTAATAGAAGGTCTCTTAGGCTTGAATAGGGGACCCCATACCTCAAAGATCAGCTTAGTGAAATCACATCACAGGAGCATCAGGAGTCTTCTCGCAGGAAGGCTCGTCTTCGGTCTGAATAATAAACATGATGTCTGTGATACTAAAAGCACTAATTTTCAGGCATTTGCAGCTGCGCGTGTGTTATGGCTAAATAGTGGGCCGATCAACCTAGAGTGAAAAACATGCATTGTGTAATAACCCAGACTGTTTGTCACACCATGTACAGACCAAGGTCGCTGCGCAGAGCTTGGGATGGTAACAACAGATTGCTCTTGTGTGAAGCAAGTCTCGAATCAGCAGTTTGTTTTAAGAAATAACATGTAAACGCAGTGCCGTGTGCAAAAGCAAAAAGATGGCTTTCTAACATCTAACGTGGTTATGCTAACTTAACAATGCCTGTACGTATTCAGAGAGAACTCACTACACCCCGTTATAGTTAGTGCAGGCAACTATAACTCACGCGACCGCAATCCTCTGCTGATGCTAATACTGTATTTAGACACTTATTTGCCCATGTCTTCTTCCATAAATTTTTAGCTATACATATATTACAAATATTTTTTTTTCATAAAGACACATATGTCATCAGCAGAAGATTGCGGTCGCGTGAGTTATAGTTGCCTGCACTAACTATAACGGGGGAATTTCATTGGTTTTTTATCAGTAAAATTTCCGCTAACTATAACATGTGTGAAACCTATGGTTTTTTCAGTGAATTTGCAAGGTTTTTTAAATGCTAATTCCTAACTATAACGTGTGTGAAACCTATGGTTTTTTCAGTGAATTTGTACGTTTTTTAAAATGCTAAGTTACTTTACGCCATTCGTGGCGTGCGCGCCCACTTAACGCAGTTCGTTCCGTGCGCGCACGGTGCGCTACGCGCACCGCGTGCCCACGTCACGCTAGATGGGCCATGTACGCACGATGCGCTTCGCGCACCGTGCGCACATGGAGGACATATGATGCACTTCGTTTTGAAAGGTAATATTTTAATTTTTCACACCTGTTATAAGCAATGCACAAATGGTGCCCTTCAGGCACCATTTGCACACGGGGTGGGGAGAGTGTGGATAATTTTTTTTTTTTAAATATTTTTTTACCGTACGCGTACGGTAAGCGTAATCGGCGAAATTAGCGAAAAAATAAAAATTCCGTTTTTGGCCTTGGGGGATCTTTGGGGACTCCCTCAACATGGCTAGGTGTTTTGGAGCTGTCCAAACAGCCCCTTTACATGTTTTTGTGCTTTGTATTTTAATCCACACTCTCAGTGCGAGAGAGAAAATGGCGGCCGCCGCTTCCTGGTTTCGGCCGATTCGAATGTTTACTAAGATCTAAGAGCCAATCAGAATCGCGCTCGCGCAGGCCACCGTACGCGTACGGTAAGCGTACCGTAAGCGCACCGTAAGCTGGCTCAGATATATATATTGATTTAAAGGCTATTTTCTCAGAATCTACTGAGCAGATTTACACCAAACCTACAAAAGGCACTTCCTTGACCTGAGGACTACCTCTCTGCCAAATTTCTAGTAATTCTGTTCAGCCGTTCGGGCTGTAGCTGTGTCTAAAGGTCCTATGGAAAAATGCATGGGAAAAACGTGTTTTGGGACCCCCCTTTTATCTCAGCCCCCGCTTGACGAATCCCCCCGAGACTTTAAGGGTAGGAGCGGAGCGTAGCGCCCCACCTATTTTGAAAAATTCGCGAGGATTCGTCGACCGGCGCCAAAGTTATTCAAAATAGAATGTTGCGGATTTCCTATGGAAACGTGGTCCTAACTATAACTACCTACTGGCGACCGCCAGTAGGTAATATATATATATATATATATATATATATATATATATATATATATATATATATATATATATGTTATATTGGTAATTTTAAAACCCATTAAAAAATATAATATAAGTGAAAATTAATATTTGTAATAGTTTTCCATTATATAAGTGTATATAAACATACACCCTTTCATATATATATATATGTGTGTTTGTTTAAATTAATAAATATTTTTTAATATTTAAACCTATTTAATTTAAATGATATTAATGTTATATGTTAAAATATTGAGGTTATATTTATTTAAACTATATATATATATATAGTAAAAAACAATATTTTGAATACATTTTCGATATTAGTGTAAAACAATATTTTTCCCAATATTTTTGTACTTACCATTATGGGGCCGATTCCGATCCGGGTCGGAAGGGCACCGAATGCGATCCGGGCCAGAAAAACTACGAGCCATACGGCATCTAGGGAAAACTAGCAAACCTGTACATTTTTTAAAACTAGATTCCTAGGGGAATTCATGAGGGGTTAACTTGTGTGGCTCTCACCAGATTCGGCTATCCAGAAACCCTTGCAAACCTCAAACTTTGACTAAATAAAACACATTTGCCTCACATTTCGATGATGGAATGATCTGGAATTTGAGGGGAGCCACAAACTTTTAATCACCCAGTATTCCGTCACGTCTTCTGATAAAAATGGTACCTCACTTGTGTGGGTAGGCTCAGTGCCCGGTACAGGACACAGCCGAATACTCAGCAAGGACACATTTATTTATTTATTTATTTATAGTTTTATATCGCGCTAGAATCGACTCTTGCATAAGAGTATCTCTGCGCACAGAAAAGAAAAAGAGAGAGAAAAGTTGGCAGCTACAAGAGACGGGAGGAAATAGCTCAGCACAATGCAGCATTTAAAACTAAGATGGCAGAGGAATTACTAAAATAGAAACGTTTTGAGTTTTTTCCTAAAAACCAAGAATTCAGAACATTGCCTTAGCTCAAGAGGAAGTTTATTCCATAGGGTCGGGCCTGCCACAGACAAGGCTTTCCCACCTTGTCTGCTCCTCTTGATGGTCGGTACTTTAAGGCGAAGTTGGCTACTGGACCTAAGGAGCCGAGTGGGATTATAGGGAATGAATTTCTCTTTCCAATAAGGAGGTCCAGAGCCATGTATGGTTCTATGGATGAGACAGCATGTCTTAAACGTAATCCTTTTATGAACTGGGAGCCAGTGTAATTGGTCAAGGAGTGGTTTAGAAGGAGTTCTTGGGGGGGCATTCATCACAAGTCTTGCCGCGGTGTTTTGTATCACTTGGAGTTTTGCTAGGACTCCCTGGTTAGCTGACAGCAGGAGTCCATTGCAGTAATCCAAGCGACTCAACACTAGAGCCTGGACCAATGTTTTTCTAATGGAATCAGGCAATAGTGGAAACACTTTGCGTAAGAGTCCAATAACATGAAAGCATTGGCCAAAAACCCAATTGCCATGTTGCTTATAAGTGAGCTCACGATCAAGACGGACCCCTAGGTTTTTTACGACCAATTTGGGTTCAGGTACTTGGCCCAGTTCACATGGCCACCACTCTGAAGTCCACAGATTTCTGATCTCCCCAAAAAGCATTACTTCGGTCTTACTTACGTTGCATTGGAGATAGTTAGATTTCATCCAATTTGCAACAGCTTTCATGCCATCTGAGAAGGCCTCCCTCACTTCGTCAGTCAGATGTTTAAAAGGGAATAGGAGCTGCGTATCGTCAGCATAGGAGACAGGGACAAACCCAAAGTCTCTCAATAAATTGGCCAGGGGTGCCACATAGATGTTAAACAAGGTAGGGCTTAGACAAGAGCCCTGTGGCACCCCCTTGGTGATATGAGTTTCTGTCGACCTGAATGTGCCCATGCTGACAGTTTGGGTGCGGTCACACAGAAAACTCTTTAGCCAGGTTAACGCAGTGCTCTCAATTCCAATTGCGGTCAGACGTTTGATTAAGATATTGTGAGATATAGTATCGAACGCCGCCGATAAATCCAACAGTACCAGGATCACCGAATACCCTCGATCCTGATACATGTGAAGGTCATCTGTCACCGACAGCAGAGCGGATTCAGTACTGTGTCGGGGTCTAAAGCCAAACTGAGAACTGTCAAGCTTGTCAGACTGTTCTATGTACTGGGAAACCTGCTTGTTGACATGTTTCTCTATGACCTTCCCTAAAAAAGGGAGTAACGAGATAGGCTTCAGATTGGATAAGTCAGTCCAGGGAATGGAGGAGTTTTTCCTAATGGGCCTTACCAATGCTTTTTTCCATTCCCTAGGAACTTGCCCCTCGGTCAGGGAAAGGTTAATAAGGCTTTGAATCAGAGGACTCATGCTTTTTCCAACAATCGGAAAAATTCTGGCTGGAATAATATCTGAGGGACGTCCGCTTTTAATCTGCCCCAGATAACATTCTGTCTCAATCAAGGAGATAGGGGAAAAGGATTGCAGGTGTGTAACTCCTATCTCTTTATCCAGTTCCATAGGTGATAGAATATCCTCAATAATGGGTGGATGGGAATTTAGAATATTGTCATTAATCTTATTTATTTTGTCTGTAAAGAACTGAGCAACTTCATTACAGAGTTGTTGTGAAGCCAATTCCAGAGTTTCACAAGCTGATGGTTTCACAAATGAGTGTAGAGTTTGGTATAAGATTCTGGGGGTATTTCCTGCAGCTAAAAGAAGGGCCTGTATGTGGGATTTCCGGGCATTGCGAATTTCCTTATGATATTTAGAAAGAGCTGCCCAAAAGTGATTCTTATCCATTTTGTCATGGGTTAATCTCCACACCTTTTCTAGTTTCCTCGCCTGTTGTTTGAGAAATCTCAGGTGTTCCGTAAACCATACCTCTTGTTTACGGGCTAGGCTAGGCTATCCACTGATAACTAACCTTTTTTTCAATGTGCTTAGCTGTGGGATTTGGGCCCTAGCTCAGCCGACACCTTGAGAAGCTAAGGCAAACCGGTACATTTTTTAAAGCTAGACACCTAGGGGAATCCAGGATGGGGTGACTTGTGTGGCTCTCACCAGGTTCTGTTACCAATAATTCCTTGCAAACATCAAACTTTGACTAAAAAACACATTTTCCTCACATTTCTGTGAAGGAAAGTTCTGGAATCTGAGGGAAGCCACAAACTTCCTTCCACCCAGCATTCCCTAAGTCTTTTATAAAAATGGTATGTCAGTTGTGTGGCAAGGCC
Organism: Triturus cristatus; assembly: GCF_964204655.1. NCBI lineage: Eukaryota > Metazoa > Chordata > Amphibia > Caudata > Salamandridae > Triturus > Triturus cristatus. Next base: position 397,414,057 of record NC_140587.1, on the reverse strand, counting down.
TCTTACCCAGAATCCCCTGCAAACTTCAAATTTAGCTAAAACGCTATTATGCTCCTCAAATTACTGTGTGGGAAAGTTGTGGGATCACCGAGCCGGTGCAAATTTCCTACACCGAGCGTTCCCCCAGGTCTCCTGATAAAAATGCTACCTCACCTGTGTGTGTGGCCAAGCGCCCATGGCAGTGAAGGGCCCAAAATGTATTGTGAAAACATCAACATTATCTAGCACAAAGCAGCCTGGTTTTGCAAGGGGGGCATCTGCGTTTTTGGCCCCGGGCTTGTCGGGCATCTAGTGAAACCTACCAAATCCAGACATTTCTGAAAATTAGACACCCAGGGAGTCTGGGGAGGTGTGGCTTGTTTGGATCCCCCAAAGTTTTCCTACACAGAATCCACTGCAGACCTCTAATTTAGCTAAGGAAACTTACATTTTCCTCAAATGTCTGTGTGGGGAAAGTAGTGGGATCACTGGCTCGGCACAAATTTTCTACCACCCAGCATTCCCCTAGGTCTCTCGATAAAACTGCTATCTCACCTGTGTGGGTAGGCCATGTGCCCGCGACAGGGAGGGGCTCAAAATGTATTATGGAGACATCAAAATGATCTATAAGGAAACAACCTGGTTTTGCAAGGGGGAGCGGGTACCCACCAAACCCAGACATTTCTGAAAGTTAAACACCCAGAGGAGTCCAGGGAGGTGTGGCTTGCTTGGATCCCCCAACGGTTTGGTACCCAGAATCCCCTGCAAACCTCAAATGTAGCTACAAGATTCACATTCCACTGCCATCCTTGGTGGGGATGTTTAGAATGGCCCCCTACAGGGAAAGCACCTGCGCTTCTTTCTCTATGGGTGGGTGTGAGGACAGAACCATTTCATCCTCAGCAAGGAAGGAATTATTGGAACAGGATAAGATATAGTAAGTGAGTTTCCCGTAATCCACTCAGAGATAAATCCTTGATATCTTTTTTCAACAAAAAGAGAAGAATTGGAAAAGAAGAAAAGGGTCTTTGAATAAAGCCCTACTCCAGGTTTCCTTGTTAACAATGCCACAGTAATAGTTTTTTTACCTTGATGGTTGACTTTACCATTCCCGTGGAGAAAGCTGTTCAGCCTCAATAGGATAAATTATACTGCTAGTCTTCTAATAATGTATGTGGTTGGATGAAGTGGGTGTACAAATATGTGCAGTTCTTTTCCACAGGATTATGATCAATAGTCTGAATTGACCATCCATGTGCAGATTCCCGCAGCACTTTGCGAATATATATATATATATATATATATATATATATATATATATATATATATATATGCGAAAGTTAAAGATCTTCGTCTACCCTCATCTGGAAGATTGGTTAATAAAGGCATCCCCTCCAGACCTATTAAGAAAACATTTCTATTTGGCAGTAAACGGATTACAAAATCTAGGGTTGAGGAACAGCTTTCATTAGTCAACGATTACCCTAGTGCATTATGTGGGAGCGACATTATACACCCTTGTTGCAAAAGTTTTTGGGACAAGGGACTCAAATATCCAACTGAAACAAATGCTATAACTGCATAACAGAGTAATTCATTATTGGAATTGGCATCTACAACCTGGAAGAGTAATGGAACAAAAGATCAGAACGTTGAGAGAACAAATTAACATTGTCTCAATATACACTCCTGTTACTACCTTCATGTTGCCAAGAAACCAAACTTCTAACAGGGATTCCTTTTCATAAAGACATTCCTTCACAAACCAATATGACCACAAGGATGGGATGTTCACATGGACCATCTACAGACACAGGGAATATGGACAAAGCGGAGAAGTCTTATCACATCTATCTGTTGGAGTTACGGGCTGTCCATCTTGCTCTGGAATCATTCTTCCCTTCTTTCAGAACAAGTTATATTCTTGCTCAAATGGACAATACAACTGCAGTGTATTATCTGAACAAGCTAAGGAGAACAACACCACTAAAAACCATTGTCTCCTGAATCTCAAACCATTTGAAAATGGCTTTTGGCTAGAGGTCTAACTATTACATTAGTCCATTTGCTAGGATTCACAACACTCATGTGGATTCCTGTAGTCAGTTAATATAATAAAATCCCAACTGGATCCTCAACGAAGAAGTACTGCAAAGCAAAGAAAGTGGTTTTCCCTCAAATAGGTCTGTTTGCAAATTCAAACAACCAGAAAATACCCAAATTTCACCTCAAGATAATACCAACCAGGGTCCATAGGGAATGCAACTGGTAAGTGAGGTTTATCATTATTTTCCACCCAACCCACTCATTTAAACAGTGTTGATCAACCAACAGCTTTCCAAAACAAGGATGATTCTTGTAGCCCCGGAATGGCCTGCTGGTTCACAGACCTTCTCCACCTCTCAGAGAGACCAAATTTGAAGCTGCTGTGCAGACTGGACCTTCTCTACAAGTGTGAATGCCGTATTCTACATCCCAGCCTACCATCTTTGAACTTAGCAGTTTGGCTTCTGAATTCTTGCAATCTGGACATTTAAATGTCAAACAGGACTGTATGGACATCTTAAAAGAGATAAAAAGACCTTCCACCTGGGCATCACATGCATTGAAGTGGAAAAGGGTCTCCATCTGGTGTATATAGATTAACTATAATCCTATTGAATGCCAAGAGGAGGTGGTTAGTCCATATATTTTCTACCTGGCAAGACTGACCTTTCTTTTTCATCCATAATGCTTCACCTTGCAGCAGTAATTGTATATAGTAAATCTCTTTCACAATCTTTTTTCTTCAAAATAGCAGCAGTGAAGAATTTTTTAGCAGCAATGAAGAAGGTTTTTCCTCTAATTCGGGCCCCTTCTCCACCATGGGAGTTTAATATAGAGTGCAGACTGGAACTTCTCTACAAGTGTGAATTCCGTATTCTACATCCCTGCCTACCATATTTGAACTTAGCAGTTTGGCTTCTGAATTCTTGCAATTTGGACATTTAAATATCAAACAGGACTGTGTGGACATCTTGAAAGAGATAAACAGACCTTCCACTCGGGCATCACATGCATTGAAGTGGAAAAGGGTCTCCATCTGGTGTATATAGATGAGCTATAATCCTATTTAATGCCAAGAGGAGGTGGTTAGTCCATAAATGTTGTACCTGGCAAGACTGACCTTTTTTTTTCATCCATAATGCTTCACCTTGCAGCAGTTACTGTATATAGTAAATCTTTTTCACAAATCTTTTTATTCAAAATAGCAGCAGTGAAGAATTTCTTAGCGGCAATGAAGAAGGTTTTTCCTCTAATTCGGGCCCCTTCTCCACCATGGGAGTTGAATATAGTGTTTTCAAAGTTATGGGTCCACCCTTACAGCCAATACACAAGGCAGCTGTACAGCATTTATCATGGAATACAGCCTTCTATGTTTACCTCTGTATGTAGAGTCAGCAAAATTCAAGCCTTATGTTCAAAGGACTCTTATACAGTTTTGCAGAAAAACAAAGTTGTAATGTGAACCCACTTTGCCTTTCTCCTGAAAGGTGGTGATGGATTTCTTTGCCTGCCTTTTTCCCAAAACCATCAAATCCAGAGGAGAGTACCTAATTCTCTGGAGGTTAAAAGGGTGCTAACATATTACATAGACAAAATAAGAAATCAGATAAACGGTCCATCTGTTTGTAAACTATTGGCCTCTTAGAACTGATCTCTCCACTTCTAAGCAATCCATTTCCAAGTGGATTGTTTCTTCTATCACATTCTGTTACCAGTAAGCGAATAAATCCCTCCCTAGTAAACCTAAAGCTCATTTAGCCAAGGGGAAAGCATCAACCAGGGCTTTGTTAACAAATGCATCTTTTTCAGAGATATGTAAAGCTACTACATGGCGATTGATACATGCCTTCTTCAGACATAATCATATGGATTCTGATTCAAGAGTTTATGCCCAAGTGGGTCAGGCCTCTTTGAAGAATCTTTTTGGGTAAATGTGGGAAACATTCTGCTCTTTTCTTGTTGTCAGTGTGGAATCATCAAAGATTGTTTCCTCCATATAAATGAACTGACTGAACTGTTACCTCTAGTCATGATGGGACAATGGATTAAGATGTGACCCTAAAAGGCAGAGTCACTTTTGATGTTCCTGATGTGCAATCTGTGTGCTAGCACTGTCCAGCACTCCTTTTATTTTTGTTTGTAAAAAAAGATGATAGTTCCATACAATTTAGACATGGTGACTATTCTAATACAATCGGATATATTTTTAAAAATGAATCCTAAATTAAATTTGCCCATTTCTCGGCTGCACAGTATATTGTTTTTTATGTAAATGCACTTTGTCTTCAAAAGTACAAGCGACCATGCGCAGTGGGGGTTGTATAACATACAGTAAATTCACTGAAGGAAACAAAGGTTACAGGGATGTTATGGTTAGGTTGACGTTTTGCCCCCACACAACCATAGAAATTCAGCAGTTATAGTTACACTTATACTTATCTGAAGAAGCCATAACTCTTGCCGTTAAGTAAGTTTAGGCCTCGGGTTTCAGTTTTTTAACCTAAGTGTAATTATAACTGCTGAATTTCTATGGTTTTGCATGGGTAAAATGTCAACCTAACTTTAACATCTCTGAAATCTTTGTTTTTTTCAGTGAATATAGCTGTACAAATTGTAAAGCTTGCAAAGTTGGTGTTAGCACACCATCGTACAGAACTCCCTTCCACATGACTCCGAGATTGATCACGAAGTTGCTCACATGCAAAACGGAGTTTGCTGTGTACGTGCTGGAGTGTCCTTGTGGCCTGCAATATGTGGGCAGTACCAAGTTGCAGGTGCACAAGAGGATACTCCAGCACCTCAGAGCTTTCACGAACAGCGATCCAAAATATCCAGTCGCCAGACATTTTAAAGAGTGTCATGGCAATGCAGTTGAGCAACTCAAGTATTTTGTGATAGATTCTGTATTGCCCCTTAGACGTGGTGGCAATCGCAAAGCAATTCTACGCAAACTTGAAACCTGATTAATACTTGAATTAGATACTAAGGGGCCCATTAGGATGTAGGGCGGATCGCCACCGCCGGCATTGCGGTGGCGATCCGCCCTACATCCTTCCCCGCCCGCCACACATTTCCCCCCGCCATATTAGTATGGATGGGGGGACCGCGGCGGACAGGAAGACCGTACACAGCTTTTCCGTCCGGTCGACTCGTCGACCGGGCGGAAAAGGGTTTAATATGGTGACGGTGTCTACTAGACACCGTCATCCATATCAGGAGGCAGGCAGGGGCAGCCTTTTGCCACGGAAAGGCATGCGGACTATGAAGTTGGGGGCCCGTTGCGAGCCCCCAGGATACTGGGGTGGTGGGGGGGCACATGTGGGGTACCTACCCCCCTCTGCATGTGCATGCATAACATGGCAGGCACCGCATGCATTTCTGACATTGCGGAGGGTGCTGCTGAAAGCACCGCCCGTCGCAATGCCAGGAATGCGGGATGCGCCCGCCAGTATGGCGGGGGCATCCAAATGCCCAATGCGGGACCGCCGCATGCATAGCGGGCGGTCCCCGTTCCCGGGCCTATGGCGGGCGGACAAAGTCATACTAATGAGCTCCCAAGTCACCAAACGGTTTGAATGCCAGTGAAGACTTTTTTACTTGTTTATAGAGTGCATTCGAATAATTATTGCTAAGCTAGCAGTAGATTAAATGAGAGTAACATCATTTATGATACATATATTTGTTTTAGGTACATCATTTGAGCCTCCTCTAAATCCATTGTTTGACACTTTTATCATTATATTTTTTTGCACATTCTATTTTTAGTATAATTAACTGGGTAGCACTTTTTTGCATAAGCACTTTTTTCAGATATGACTTGGAAAAACCGAATAAAGCCCATTTGGGCATGGGGTTTAGATATAAGCACTTTATTTGACCACAACCAACTTCAACAGTAACACATTGGGTATGGGTTTTAGCATATGACTATGTGATTCTATATATATTTTGTATATACATAAAAAGCAGAAAATTTTGATTGGTGGATTTTTTATACAATAATGCTTTATATAAATTATTCAATATGCCTTTTAAAATATGTACAGTGTCTTAAACTAATTTTAGAATATATACCCACTTGGGTTTTATTCTGTTAGCACTGCTAATATTTATATTTATATTTTTTTGGCTGCATCCAACATGATTTTACTGCTTTTCAAGTCATAATGCACTTTATAGGACTAATATATTGTCATTAATTAATTTTAAGTCCTGGTTTTAACCCTCATTACCTTTCAATTGAACTGTTGGGTTTTAAACTGTTATAGATTTATGAATCAAATGAAAGCATCCTGGTAACAGTTTTGGGGTAACACCCCTCATCAGCCAGGCTAGCTTGAATCCAGTGGTAAAATGAGCAAGGGACCCACGTCTGTGCATACCCTGCCAATTTAGGGTGAACATGTCAAAAACAAGCAGATGATGGACAGAGCTCTGAAACTTTTCAGACACTCACCCCCAGTCACAGATCTGGGTTTAATCCATCATCATTGTTTAGCTCACTTATCCACCCCAGTTCGGACCCAGCCATTTGCAAATCAGTCTTGACCATGATGCTTGTTTCCGGTCCAGGGGAGTCCTGGCTTGGCAGTTCGGGCTGGACTGTTCCCATTAGGCACAGGGTCAAGACTGATTTGCCAATGACTTGCAAACTATTTCGCAAAAATACAGTAATAACAAATATTACTAACCTTAAATACATTAAAACATATAGAAATATTACATTACTTACCTGCACTACACAAAATAAACTTGTGCGCACTATAACATGTAACCCAGCCAAATTTAAACAAAATGCGACTTCTGGTTTTTGTGCAACGCAAAATGTAAAAGAGTATGTTAAATATATTTGATTTAGGCACTTTTTGGTACCCCCATTTTTTCTGTACACCCCCTTCCGCCAAACCCACCAAAAATATGTACTCCTTCCTGTATCAAACCAGTGAAAAAAGTATGCTAAAATGTTCGGACATTCCTCAAATGGGTGCAAAGTTATTCGAAAAAATGTAAAGATCCATAGGTCGATAATATATACAATTTTTAAAACAAAAACGTTAACCTATTAATACTTCATGAAAGTGGTAATATGTTATTAACAATAATAAAACTTGATGAACTATATGTAACACCCTAAACCAGTGGTTCCCAAACTTTTTTGACCCGTGGCTCCCTTGACCTAATTGGCGGTTGGCCGTGGCTCCCCACCATTTTTTTACCGGTGGGTGGGTTGGGGGTCTTGTAAGCCCGACCTCTGGAGTACTTCCTGTTGTCTCCCTTAAGTTAATTGGGATGCAATGAAGGTATTATACTCATATTTGTAACAAAATAAAAAGATAACAGTTGTTTAATAAAAACTTGTTAAGTGAGAAACAATACAAGATTAATAGCAAAATGTGTTTCCATGCAACTTTTTTTAACCACAAGGCAGCAGATGCAACAGAGAGCACACACATGCTGCAGTGATGCAAACTGTGTGCCTGGTCCCAAACCCTTATGTATGCCAGCTGCTGCTTTCAGTAGCTTTTGGTGCTGAGACCCACTCTGAAAAATTGGAACATTGGGTTTGGTCTGTCGTAATCCGTATCACCAGCATTATTTTTACACTAAAAAGCAGGGTCCACGGAGCTCGTTAAAATAAAGAAATCGTGATAATAAGGCTTATTCTTTTACGAGCTCCATGGAGCCCGCCTTTTCAGTGGAAAAATAATGCTGGTGATACTACTATTATTTAAAATGCCATGCCGATCTTCTGCCCAACCTCAGTTTTTTACTTGAACTAGTCTTGATTTGCGCCATGTTGTTTCTAAACACAAAGTCAGAGCATTGCATGCCAAAAAAAATCTAAATGGCTTCTTCCTTTGGAAAATTCCAGCCTTCGTGGAAACATCAGGGGCCCACTGACTGCTGGAGGACCCGACAGGTGAGGACAGTCTGAATACCCCCACCGCATTTACGGTTCCATTCCCACCCTCCCTCTCACTCCTGGAGGGGGCTTGAGCCATCTGCAACATCCTGGTGGGCCTTACTACTGGTCGAGAGGGCCCATGCCTCCCCCACCGAAATTGAGTGAAGAGATGTGTGGGATAGATAGACTGCAAAGGAACGTCATTTGGTAAAACCACATGCTTACCACACAGCAGTCAGCACCGAAACAGGGCATCAGGGCCAAGTACAGAAGGCTTGCATCAGTGCAAAAGCAGGGCCAATCTATTGCGCTATTTTTGCTGTTTGTGCAATACTAGAACGAGAAGTCTATGATTCTTCTCCATGACCCAGAAAGATAGTCGCACAAGAGAAAATTGAGACAGCAGATAACACAACCATCTCGAACACTTGTTACGCTTATAAGCCTTTTTTCTTTGTGAATCATACAGATTTTAACACAGAAATCCAGATTAATAAACAAAATAACATCCTTAATAAAGAGCCTTCGGGCACTGTGCGTGGCACCTGTCATAAAGCAACAATGGGAGCGCAGCAGAACATCTTTGAGCCGCAGATGGACTGGAGTCATGAACAGAGAGCATGTTCATCGAAGTATTTATTTTATTTTTTTGCATATTTATATAGTGCGAACTCGACCCGAAGGTATTGGCGCACTGTACATGAGCACCGTATTTACATTACACATTCAGGCACCGGGAGATTAAGTGATTTGCCCAGAATCACAGGATGTGGACGCGACCCGAGGTTTGAACCCTGGTTTTAAGCACCAAAGTTGGCAGTCTAGCCGACGGACCACATTTTCTCCCCAAGTATTCCTGCACGGAGGCACCCCGGGACATGGTGGCCCCTGGATCGGCCGCAATCAGTTTACCAGTCACTAGTTTCACCAGGGAATGTCAAACTCGCCCTTCTTGGGGCCACTGCTCTCCGAGAAAAAACTTTTTTTCTGAATGTGTTCAGGCACTGCCATAAGCTCTGAGAGGTGATAAACATCCCCTGCCTGAGGGATGCACGCCGGAGACACACGTCTAAAACACCTCCAAAGCTTCCGTTTCTAGAATTACACTCAGCACCCTGCGGAGATGGGCAAGCAGAAGCCTCGATAGGGGAAAAGTATGAGGGACGTGTCTGTCCTGCAGTGCTTAGTTCTCCAGGTCAGAGAGGGAGAAGTGAAAGATCACAGAGCGAGGGAAGAGAGAAGTAAACAACAGCTGAGGTCACGGGGGGTTGCTAAATTAGATAGCTACGGGTCAAATAAGTTCAGCGAGAAGAAGAGGAACAAGGGAGAGACCAGAGAGCGCGTGGAGAAGAGAAGGAAAAAAGGAACAGATCATTTGAGAATAAGGGAGCTGAGATGTGGTGGAAAGCAAAAGAAGAACAAATGAGAGAACACGTGGTGAGGACAGAAAAAGGCGTTCGGCGAAACAAGAGAGCACAAATCCCACATTTACAAGAAAGTGCGCATAGGGGGCGAGGCACTACAAGCCCTTGCTTACTTACCGATTTCCTGGTGAAGAGGGTCCCATGAGGCACGGCACAACACGGGGGTCAGCAACAACGATCCTTGAACGCTCCAAGCTTGCTATGGCAGTAATGCTTAAACTGCGCATCTTAAAGCACGTACGATGCGTGCGTACTGTACGCACGTATGCGTATGGCGATGCGTATGGCGGCAGCTCGCTCTTGGCTAAAACCATTCTGAAGGTGGCATTTCTAAACCCCCCGCATGTTGCACTGTGGCTGCAATTTCCATGACCCACATCCTGCGCGGCAGCGCAGCGCCCCTGGCTTCTCATCACGGCGCACCAGGGTGCAGCGGCGCACACTTTGGGAACCACTGCCCTAAACCAAAAGTCAACCACATGCTGACCATACAATAATGCAAATTTGTCATGAAAACAACATGGCTTATTTTTACCTTTGGTAAACACAGGCATTAGCCAATCACATCACCAGTCCTAAGCCGCGTGTACTGTGGTACACAGTAAACTTCGCACGGTATACCATAGCACAATATATAACTAGTCGCCACACTGCATATAACTCACCACTTCTCCATTCACTATCTATACCCTTGCATATTTCAGAAATTAGAGTATGGGAAATTATTGCATTAATAGCAACACTTATCACATCTCAAATTACATGATTTGCCTGAACACACTGCACGATACAGTGGCAAGTTAAAGTTAACTTAGTGTGGCAAGTGAGGTGAGAAGACTGTGCATGAAGGTCCATGAGTTTTCTGAATTTTAAGGTGGTAAGTATACATTTAAATGTATCTTTTTATACTTATGCTCGATAAATTAAAATCATTACAGATATTTACCTTAAAAGTAAGAAAGAGGCAAAAAAGTAAGCATGCAGTACAAAAGTGTGGTATAAGAATACTTAAATTTTTTTATTTTTAAAAAGTAATTTTTTCCTTCATCAGGATCAGTTAATCAAGGCTTATAATTGCTTCACCATAGATCTCGCTGGTCTTAGTCGTGTTCGGCCCAGTGGACTGTGCTGTAAGCAGTGCGGCTTGGATAATATCGATACATTTCCCTTACCTTGCAAGAGACTGGAATATTGTTAGAAAAGCACAAGTCCGATGCCTCCCTGCAGCGTCTAGGGCGATTGCCTCGGCCGAGAGGAATTAGGCGGCGACGTCGGTCATTGACAAGGTGGGGGCAACAGCACAGCAAGTGTAGTCAGGACTCGAGATAGTAGTTGCATAACCTGCATGAGCTAGCCCGTCCCTGCGTGCTGAGTGTGGATTGAAGTCAGCAATAGGTAGCGCTAGAAGCCACAAGTGAGTGATTTTGTTTCGAACCTGAGGAGACAGTGAATACTTTAAGTATGGCTGGGCTTTCCCCTAAATGTAGGAAAAATCCAGGACTGTGAAGAGTGGTCTGTGTTGGAGCCTTTTAGTGTCTCTTTCAAATGAGGGTTGAATAACCTCCGCATTCACATATTAGCAGGGAAATGTTTGGATTTGTAAAGTTTTTTGTTTCTGTCTTCAGGATGCTGATGGCTTGGAGTAACTGTAAGCGTCATTGAGAGCCCTCATCTACAAATATTGTTTGAAGTTGAGCTTTCAGTGATGGAGCTGGGCACACAGGGTTCTGATGTAGTATTTCATTAGGTCTCCTAGGCAGGAGAGGTCTGGGCTTACCAGTCCCACCTCAGCCTGATCCTGCATCTCCTTGTGTGCCGAGGATAGGTGAAGATTTTTATGTATACCATTGTTAGAAAATTCATGAGGCATGAGTGACCGTAGTTCAAAGGGGGTACTAGCTTGACTCATAAAACATTTAGTATAGGGTCAGCTTCGGGCTGTGTAGTTGATGGTTTTTAAGTTTCGTGCTATAAATGACCCCAGCTCCTTTTGTCCTAATATGTGTGAGGTGGGCCCCTGCGTTTGCCCCTTCGTTGAACCAGACTCCCAAGTAATTATAGCTCGTGCAGGTGGAGATTTGCTGTTCACCTATTAGCCATTACACACATTTCTTGCGGGGATGTTTGCCAAACATCATTACTTTGGTCTTTGCCTGATTCACCTGGAGTTTGTATTCCAAGTTGTAACTCTGGAGGGCATTTAGGTCCCTCTGCAGGCCAGTTTGTGTGGGGTTCATGATGATGCTATCATCTGCATATTGCAGGATCTACAGGTGAGATCTCTTCAGTCTAGGCATAATTAGACTTGCGCCTTCCAAAAATTCAGGCAGATCAGTAGTGTAAAAGTTAAAAATTAGCGGGGCCTTGTATGACGCCTTTGTTAGATGGAAGTTTTGGCGTGGCTTTCGTAGCACTAGTTGTGCTCCTGACCCATGTGCCCTGGTACAGGGACATTATGGCTTTGAGAATTTGGGGTGAGATCCCCAGGAATTTAGTTTGTGCCATAGGATGCCCAAGGTCACTGTATCAAATGCTGTGGTGTAGTCCACAAAATAGCAGAATAGTGGTGGTTGTTTACCCCGTGTGGCTCGTCTGGACAGGTAGGCCAGTGCTAGAATGTTATCAGTGGTTGAGCAATCTGGTCTGAATCCTGACTGTGAGTAGGGGAGAATGCTGTTTTTGGCTGCCCAGATGTCCGGTTTGCCCAGTAAAGTGCGAGCGTAGGCTTTGGCTTTGAGGCCCAGTAAGGCTATCAGTCGATAGTTCACTGGGTTTGTGTGATCTGCCTTTTTGTATATTGGATGGAGTATTGATCTTTACCATGCTGGTGTGATTGCAAAGCGGCATGAGGACACCTGCCCAAAAGGTTTAGGCAGATTGAACACTACTGCTGGAATTCCGTTGGGTCCCGGCGCTCCAGCGTTTCTCATTTGTTTGATGGTTTCAATGACTAAGGCCTATGAGATACGGAAAACCTGCCTGTGTGGGAGGATTGGGGGCAGTGTGGGGCTCGATGTTCTTGTTTCACCCGGCTCTGAGGAGTAGAGCTGTTTGATGTAATTGACCCATACGCTGTCCGCTGCTCCATTCTCCTTTGACTGGCTGTGGTTAGTAAGTTGATTGATGTGCTTCCAGAACTGGGCATGATTCTTCTCTTTAAGAAGGCTGAAAATGTTTAACCATTCAGCTACTATTTGCTTAGTTCGATACAGCCAGACTCGTTTCCTGTGCAGAGGGCTGTGATGTCTTGGCCATGGGATGTATTGTTGGATCTCTATATTTCCTTTAGGGCCTTTTGAAGCCTCTGCTTGCTTGCCAACATCCCCTTGGCTTCTTTGGACGAAGCTTGGGTCTGAGAATTTTGCTCCTGCAGTGTGTAGGCACCCTTCATTGCCAGTTGTAAGTCGACTAGGAATCGGTTTTGACAAGCGGTCTTCAATGATTTCAGCAAAGTAATCTAGGGCCTGATTTTTTGGGTGAAGTGAAGGGTTGACATAGCAATTGACTAGAAAGTGACTGTTTTTTTTTTCTTAGTCCTCTGATAAGTAGGGCTTGACTCACCATGGGTGTCTCCTGGCAGGCACTGAAACTTGACCCAGGCAAGATCAGCTGATCTCATGTCGGCCAAGAAAGGTATATTAGGCAAAGTAGGTTGGCACTGTTCAAAATATTGTGGTGGCCTTTGATATCTTGGTGTTAGTGCCATCTCATAAGTGCATTGCTGTGATGTTGGGGGGCTGTTGCTCTGTGGGATAGTGGCCAGGGCATATCCCTGGGGGACCGCTGAGCCTCTGGCATTTAGGGAATGTCCGTGTGTTAGTGTTAAGTGGTGCTTTTTGACTAGTTTCAGTATTGTAAATTTGGGTTTGAACTTTCAAGCGGTGGCCGAGAAAAAGGGGGCTCCAAAAACACATTTTCTCCATAAATTTTTCCATAGGAATTTTAAGACACAGCTACAGCCCAAACCTCTGAACGTATTTACACCACAATTGGCAGAAAGCTAGATTGTGGTCCAGAAAGAGTGCTTTTTGGGTTTTGGTGTCAGAGTATACACCCTGTACAAGCAGGAACCACCACTCTAGTCAGGGTAAGCTAGATACACACTAAAAGATAACCTGTGCTCAGCCCCTGGTAGCTTGGCACAGAGCAGTCAGGCTTATCTAAAATGGCAATGTGTAACTTATTTGTGCAGCGCACACACATATTAACACAATAAAAACACCAAAAAATACTCCATTCAGAGTTAGAGAAAAGGCAATAATTATGTAGGTAAATCAAGACCAAAACGACAAAAATAAATACAATCAAAGTTATGATTTTGTAAAGCTTAAATCAAATGTTAGTGCTTACAGTCATAAATCACCATAAAGCGACAGCTGGCTGGACCTGGGTAAATCCAATGTTTAGGCCGACCGCGATGGAGGGCAGGCTGGCTACAGGACTCTCTCAAGTCCAGCTGAAAAAGTACCTTGGATGGAGGAAGTGTAAAAGACTTGATGCAAGGAGCAGAGGAGGCAAGGCTTCGTTGTTGATCCCGTGGATGCAGGCGATGCTTTGGTTCCGATCCACTCAATCTATGAAGGGTTTGTTGCCGAACACTTTACGATGCAGGCGATGCTTCGTCGTCGAGCCGCGGAGTCTGTTGTTGAGCCGCGCAGTTCGTCAAAGCGATGTTGTTAAGCAGCAGCCACGTCAAAGGGCGATGCATCGGTTCTGATCGGCACAGAGTCATCGATGCATCGGTTTTGATGGATTAACACAGCACAAACCACCTTTCAAGGAGCCAGGACCGGATTGGTACCACTTGGCTGGACAGGACTCACAGATGGAAGAGTCTTGGTGCTGTTGCAGGGTTTAAGGAAGTCTTTGATGGGCCTGAGCCTTCAGAACAGGGGGCAAGACAGCAAGCCCTTGGAGTCACTTTGGGTTCAAGTGAGATGGATCCAGTCTTTGTCCTCAGCAGGACAGAGATCAGCAGGCAGCAGAGAAGCACAGTAAAGCAGAAAAGCAGTTCTTCCTGAGCAGCAGTCAAGCAGAGTGGCAATCCTTGTTACACTGCAGTCTTTACTCCTGGCAGAGTTCTTCACAGGTACAGTAGTGTGCTATCTTGGTAGGGTCAGAGCCCCAGTAATTATATCCAATTGGACCTTTGAAGTGGGGGTGACTACAATGTAGCCAAAGTTAACCACAAACATTACAAGCATAAATGAGTAATCGAGTTTTAGAAACACTTTGAGAGGGGTGCATAATGGTTATAGGACCCTTCTCCCTAACGCCCAGCTAATAAATATATAATTTCCCCTGTGCATAACACACACTGTTAACAAGTGCAGACAACCAGCAAGTTAACTGACTACTTGTGGCAAAGTGAACTTATCAGATTTCAGGAAAGTATGCAGTGAGGTATGGAGAGTGAAAAAACATCTAGAGAAGTTGTCAGTGAGATATATCACATCCAGCTGTTGGTCTATACCCACAACCTCGAAGGTGACAGTAGTTGCGAAGTAGTTACTGCCATGCACTTTACCTTGCCCCAGTCATAGTTTGTCTACAAAACCACTGCACAATATAACTTTGGTCTCCAGACAGAAAACCTTCTGTTGGCGATGCGGGTAGGGTGACAGCTATGATGCCTGACAGCAATTTGTTTAAAAAGAATGTTGGAGATCCATCTTTACAATTCGCCATTGTTAGTACATCTTCTGCCTCTGCTTTGGTAGACACCCTAAAGTTAGGGACTTTGAATGTCAACACTGAAGTGTGATTAACATTATTTTTTTTTGATAATCAATTTTTATTGAATTTTTAAAACACAAAATCATAGTGGCATCACAATCAGACAGAATATCATACAGTGCATGCATGTGTACAGCGTCCAAGATCGGTGAATCAAATAGCTGGGTGAATTCGTACAGTGATTAACATTATTACTACTCAAAATGACACTGTTGAATATGGTGGCCTGATTGTCATAAAATATGTGCACTCTAGTAAAATGAAAGTTATTTAAAAGCAAGTAAGAAGAAGTATCTTTTATTTTCCTCAAGCTTACAGGAGCAGTAGAAAAATGATATAAATAAGTTATTTGTATTCATTAGGCTGTGTTTCCTTTGTAAGCAACACATACACTCTACTTCCTCTATTGTTTCTACTCTCTCCTGCTCCAGTGTTATGCTTAGTTTATAACAAATTTGATTAGTTTTCTCAGGTAGATCTCTCAATCTTGATCAATGTTGTGTTTTGTTTCCTTCTTTCTATTAATTTTCCTGGAACATTGTCCAACTCTGACTGAGCCACCTCCCTCCTAGTCCCTTTCTTTATTTGTCTTATTACTGTGTGGGCAGATGCCACACACCTACCACAAAGGCCTACAACCCATTTTCTTTATTTTCCATTCACTCCTCCATTTCTCACTTACCCCTTCCCCCATAAATTAAATCGAAGAGTCTCTCTGTGCATAGGCCTTATTTATGGAAGGACCCTGGGTCATAAAGTGTTCCTGCCTACTTTTTGCACCTCTGGTGAACTTTTGTATTGCAGATGCAGTTGTGCATACTTATGCTGGCCCTTCTGTAAATACAGATTTTGCGCCTGTGCAATCTAATGGGAAGATTACCTTATTAACTGCGGGTGTGGCATTGCAAATGAGAGAACACTGATGGCTTTGTGTCAGTGCCATGTAACTGACAACAAGTTCTGTCTATAAACCACCTGGAATCATGGGCATTCAACACATATGAAACAATGGTTGCTTGTGGGATAATCAGTTATACATAAACAATTAGGAATTGTTCATTAATATATAAAGAAAATAGTAAAAATTGAATTTGCATGCATAATACTTATTGATTCTTGACAGTGCTCAGTGCTCAAGTGATCACACAGAGAATAAAAATTATAAGAAATATATAAGTGTGCATGTTACTGATAGGCAACGGATCAATGGATATGTTGTTGCTGTTTGAGTAATTAATATCAAGACTGCAAAAGGAATTTATGAATGGCAGGTCCAATAGCTTCTAGCGTCAACTGCGTTTCGACCCTTTGGAATATGAAGGATCGTCATCAGGACATACGATTTAAGGAGCATAAGTCATATGTGATGTACTTATTTAGAGTAAATTCAGATATCATTTAAGTTTTTTATGCTCTGTGTGATCACTGAGCATAGTCGAGATGTATTAAATATTATGTATGCAAATAAGCAGTTTATTTTCTTTATTTAATTTGTTGCTTATTGATGAGCAATTCATAAGGGTATATATAAAATGTAATATCCTACAAGGAACTTTAATTTCATATGCCTATATTACCGTCACAGATACACAAACTTACTCCTAGGAGGATACTGATATTTCACCCCTTGAGAAGTGCTAAAATATGAATGTATCCCCGAGAGCGCTTTTTGGAATAGAGCTCACAAACCACAACCACCTTTGAGGTACATATTTTCCTCTTCCTCAGCATCAACCAGTCCAGTACTTACAGTGACACATGGATTGACAGTCTCTGTGTGCCTGAGGAATTTTCCACAGTGCATGTGAGTTTGCATATGTGCTAGGGATAGCACTATTTATTTTTAAAATTATCCAGCTCATCTATCCTGGTCTGTGCCCTATGCACTCAATGAGTATCTACCACTTGGACAGGGAGACCGATTTGGTTTTTTATTGCCCTGCTCTGGCACCCATGGTTTCCTCCATATTTAAGATTCTTAGTATAAATAGAAAAAGCTCTACTACAAGCCTTTTTTTTATTTTTTACAATTTTCTTATGTCACATTTAAAAAAAAGATCTAAACTACCTTTCATTTCCTACTTTTGTGCTAGTTGTTACACGATTTTGTGAGTTTTTTCTAAAATATCCAATTATCGTTCAGAACTGATGATGATTCAGGCTTGTCATGATTTTGTCCTTTTTTACCCTATGAAGTTTACTTGTGTTTTTCTTTCAATATTTTATAATGTATTTCGGCAAAACAGATGTTTCAGAGAAAATGCTTTTGTACATGCTGCATACTATCCTAATAGACTTTCCAACTAACATATTTTCTATCCCATGACTCCTTTGATCTGGAGGAGGTGTAGAAAATACCACTGCTTATTGACCTCCGCAGAAATGTCTGTATAGTGCTTTTGCAAGTATTGTAATGACTAACATTCCCTGTGTGCTACTGTTGGTCTAGTTTTAAAGTTGTATTTACAAAAATGAGCAATATTGTGTGTGAAACAATGTCTGGATTAGTTAGTTACTAGTATTCTCTTATAGGGTCCAAGAGAATCAGTGACAGTGAAGTCTCGGACTATGACTGTGATGATGGTGTTGGTGTCATTTCAGGTATCAGTTTTCACAATTTTGTTTCAGCAGTTGTAATTTTGACATTGTTTCATTTTCCGCTCTCTACCTGTATGCTCTTTGGCAGTATTAAATGTTAGTTTGTACCCTAGGGGGCCAATTGGGGATGTCGTTCGGAAACTCTTCCGACCGAATTGTTTTCGGAATCGTTTTCTACCAAACCGGGTTCCGACCGACCGATTACGATGCTTCCCAACATTGTTCGGTTGTACTCGCATGGACTTCAAGGGAGCCTGTGTTCTGAGCGAGAACACAGGCTCCCATTGAAAAAGGGGTGGTTGGGGAAAACCTTGCACCGTGTGGCGGGCACCCCATGGTGTCGCCCACACTGTGCATGGTTGGAAAGAGGGGTCCCTTGGGTACCGCCAAGGGCCCCAACCGGAGGCCTTAGGGTGAACGGGGGCCTGCAAAGGGCCCGCAAAGTCAGATTCTGACAGCCGTTTCGTGTCGGGCAGACCGAATGGAAACGACTGTCTGCATCGGTCATCGTAATCGCTCGCTCAGAAACCGTGTCCATAGAGCTGTACGATTCGGCTCCGAAAGACTCGGCTGTCCGAATACATTTCGAAACCGAATCGTACAGCCCGAACGGTTTCCGGGCACTGTCATCGGTCGGTTGGAAATGTGTACGATTCGGTCGCAAACATAGGTTCCGATTCGTATTCAGAGATTCAGAATCCCATTCGGAGCCTTTCCAAACGACATCGTAATCGGCCCCTAGGTTTGCTATTGTTTTAAGCCTGTAATGAAATGTGCACCTAAAGCCAGGGGCTTTCTATCAATAGGCTGTAGGATGTTAGTTACATGAATTTCTTACAGGTAGATGTGCCTTATCACTCATACCACAACATGGTTATCCCAGGTCAAAATTCCACACATAAGCCCTATATTAGACCATGAATAATTTAGGAGAGGGGTCTCCATTGGCTGGCCTCCTCTGACAAAAAAGTAAACTCTACTGTAGAATACTTTTTTCTTGCTACTGCCAGATAGAAACTAATCTAGGCATCCATGCTCGCTTGGAATCTGATAGTGTATTTTCCAATATGGTGTCCATTGTATGATATCAGGTTCCTTTTTGGATGCATTGAGCACCAAGCTTCAGGAGAGAAATTTAATGCCAGGATCCTCAGGTTCAGGCCTTTCCAGTACCATTCTTCACACCCCCTGAGCTCATACAGTTGAGGAGCACACTGCATTTGGGTGTGGAGGGTAATCCCAGAAGTGTAGCAAGAGAAGGCATGGTATTTTGTCTCCTCATACTTTTTTTCTGGATTCATTGATAGGCTCCTTTACATTGGCCTTTACCCCACCTTATAAGAAGATGAAATTTACTCATCCGTATCCAGATAATTAAAAACTGAGGACATCTATTTTGTTAGGAGATAGCTTTTATTTCTGATGAATGCTCTTAAAACCCTGTCCATTGAAGGACCATTCTGGCTGCTCCAGCTCTTCTTCACTCTGTCTTCATTCCGTATGGACATAAGTCTTCCAATATGCTTAGATGTTGAGGAAGGAATCTCCAACCAGCAAGAGAGGATACTATGTTTCCCTTACTGACAATTCTATTTTTCTCAGTGAGAACTCCACCACCCTCTCTGTTGCAGTTGTACCAGCCACTTTAAAGAACACAAAAGGTCCCTCTCAGTAACTCAAAAAATATTGAGAAGTATGTAAAAAAAAAGAATTTGAAAACCTAATGTCACAGACCATGATAATACCTTCTAATTTTATATTGCTTTTATATCAATAGTTTTGGCATTTCAACGTGCTAAAAGTAATGGTTATTGCTAATAGGTATTGCTATGACCCACTTTAGTGGTTCTCAATTGATCAGCTTCAGAAGATGATGGCCAGCTGTGTGTGTCAACTCTGGCATGATTGATTGGTATGCCTCTTTACTTCTAATCTATGTTGAAGAAGAAGATATGTTTATGCTCTGTCTGGTCAAGTAGCAAAATATTGCTGATGTCTGTGGACCACTGATCTAACTGACACTGTTGCAACAACCATATACAGTGGCCTGTCCCTGCACCCACAAGTCTGGCTTAAGTCTTTGGAGTTGAAAAGGAGGCCCATAACAAAGTCATTGATTTTCCCTTCAATAGGAATACTTTGTTTGGTCCTCTTTAAGAAGCACTGCAGTGGTAGGAAACAGATTTGATTAGAGTGAAATTGCTGAGGTCCATCGGTTGGTACCAGCGAGACCCAAACCTCCTTCAGACCAGCCAATAATTTTTTGATGTTTTATGGTCAGAGCTTCCTTTGTTCGAAGCTTTTGACCAGACCTTTCACTTTCACTACCTTGGTCTCTCAGTCCAAAAGGAGATGCTTCACAGCAAAACAGAGCCACTCTACAATGAGTATCCTTCATCAAGGACCCAGCAAATCTTTTCCTGGAGGGTAGCATTATGATGGCCTAGTCATTACTGATGTATCTATGGTTGCAAGTGTCTTGCTTCAGTTTTGTCACCCACATCAAGGTAAAATGTTTCTACAATTTATGTGCTCTTATAAGGATTTCCTGATGTACAAGACCCTTTCCTCTAGAACAGGCAGAGCACCAGAACTACCTTCTAGGCCACAATTACAAATGATTTTCAGCTCACTCATCGCTTATGTCAAGTTTTATATGGTGATCCCTTGAGCACCTATTGGATGTGATTCCTCTTTTGCCCACCAAAATCACAGTTTGCAGTTACCACAGACTCACCAGTCTATGGCAGGGGAGTTCGGGGCAGAGGAGGGTCATACTATAATAATCTGTCCATCAGATTGAAACCTTCACTTAATAGAGCTGGGGTTAAAGGCAGTCCACCTCGTCTCACAAGCTATTCTGCCTCTTCAGAGACCACAAATGTATGTGATAGGGAATATAGAGAGCACGCCGGTCAGGCTGTATATCAAGAAGCATAGGGTGCCCATTACCCATATTTCTTTGGTTGGAAGTAGACCTGTGACAATAGAAAATTGTCTGCCATATATTGTACTTGCTCTCCCATACTGCAGTAATTTTGATCCATTGAATAGCCAACATGAGATGGTGATTTCCTTTTCCCATGAATGAGATACAGCATAGGCAGTGCTCAACACCTTCTTTTTGAGGCTCATGGAGATCAAAAACAAAATGTTTTAGTGACATCTGAACAGAATGGAAACAACTTGCCTCTTGGATTGGCTCCAGTTTCGTATCCACATGTCATGGGCAGATGCTGTACTGATGAGAGAAGTTTCTATACTTAACTCTGAACCTCTCATTCCAAAAGTAATTTAATACATGTAGGATATCCGCAGTTCTTTTGTCATTGTGGTGGCTACAATCTGGCCTCACTAGTTCTCAAATGCCTGTAAACATCTCTTCACCCTTACAGAACAACAGATAAATTCAGTTCTTTACCAAGAACCAGAATGAGTCAAGAGTTTAGGAATACATCTGCAAGACACGCATGGTGGTTATTTGGGCATGCAGAAATTGACTAGTAGAATCCTTTCCATTTCTCACAAAGTTTTCAAATACATCTCTCCTCACTTCAGATGGCTGATGGTGAGATGGGGCCTTAATATACCCTTTCTCTTCTGCACATGCTTTTTGAAGCAATGGTATCCTTTAACTTGAAGTTGCTTTCTTGAATTGCATGTTTCCTCGTTAACATTCACAAATGGCTTAGAGCCTGACTGTCTTCACCTGAGATGTACCCTCTCTTTACCCACGTCCTTATCAATTTTCATATAAAGGTTTCTGCTGCAGGACAGTTTGCATCTCACTGTACGTTTCCACCCATTTCTACAAAGCCTGGGTTTTTAAAGTACCTCGAAACGCAGGGCAAGGTGCCAGATTTTGAAAGGATCTTAGACTACACTACATTTGTATATGTATCTCTTGAATAGCAGATTTTGTATGTTCAAAGCTCTGTAAATCACTGGTGTTTCATTACCAGCTGCATAGTTTTCAATGAATGAAGGAAAGGTTCATCCTCTACCAATGTTGACTTCATGTTGCAAGTGGGTCTCTTCAGTGGGCACACTAACTGAGAAAGTGGAATAGTAGATGAAAATATTCAAATCACCAGCTTAATAGTGACTGTATAGAGTGAAGATTTGGGCAATGAAGTATTTGAAGCAAACGCGACATTACATTTAGAGAAGGGATTCAACATCTTGTTACACTCCATAAATAAGAGGAGCATTGAGCATTGACCAATCCACATGCCAGAATACAAATAATTGCAGACATATGAACAAAATCAGAACATAGATGTATCAGAGATCTCCAATGATAAAGAAAGAGTTAAATTAATTTCAGACTGGTTGATCGTTAGGTCAAGCAAAATCAGAAGACTAGACAGTTTCTTGTAAGTTAGTAAGATTTGCACTGTTTCAGCAGAATGTGGCTGCCAAAGGCAAAATTGAACAGGAGATACGAGAGTCCGATTAGGCTAAAGATAGGGTTCCTCAAACGATCAAAGGGATCCTCATAAAAAACTGGAAGGATTTTCTTGAAAATCAAAGTTTCCATTAGCATGTCCAAGAGCTTCCCATTGAAAGAGATCAACCTTCAGTGAAGTTTAATATCTTACATGGCTTCTAAAGAAGCGTTTTGCACAAACCTAGTACAACATATGGTGGAAAGTGCACATAATCGATGTTTAGCCTGTTGCTGATTTAATCATTGTATATGAGCGAGGCTCGGTGAGTGGCTTGCTGTATACTCCCAAGAGTAAGGGTTGCATGTGATTTCAAAGAAAAACGATTTAAGTGAAATGAGAAACCAGTTCACCTATATGGTTTAAATGACATTTTCAGGATGAATGGCATTACCATTTCATAGAAATCAATTAATAGAATGACTTTTATTCGAAATTGGATCCTGCATACTGATTTTTTAAGATGTAAATGAAATTTGTGCGGATCTTATTTTCAGAAACATTCTTGTTGAAGAATTTATTTAAATCCTTTACATCAGGAAACATTATTTTGGATTGCCATCTTTTACATTGTCAAACAATTACTTTTAATTTGCTGAACCGTCACTGCCCTTTAACACCATCCATCTCTGCCCCCTAAAAATGCCTCCCCACACATAAGCCACACCCATCCCTGACCTCTAAACTCCACCCATCCTTAAACCCTAAAAACCCCTCACCACACCTAAACTCCACCATCTCTGACACCTAAACTTCATGAATCCCTGAACCCTTGGGGCACCATTAGGATGGCGGGCGGATCCTTTTGTAGAATGGGACCGCCCGCCATTGGTGCAGGGTCCCGTTGGTGACATTAGGATGCGCCCGCCACACTGGCGGGTGCATCCTGCATTCTTGACATTGCGGCGGGCGGTGCTCTCAGCACCGCCCGCCGCAAAGCCAATAAGGCATGTCGTGCTGTTCCATGCACAACGTGGCAGGCACCGCACGGTGCCTGCCATGTTGTGCATGGAACAGCAGGGGGCTACCATAGGTACCCCCCTTGTGCACTCCCCAGAATCCCTGGGGGCCAGCTACTGGCACCCAATGGCGAGAACCGCCTGCCGAAAGGCATGTCTCCGCCTGCATACTAATATGGATGCCGGTGTCTACCAGACGCCGCCACCATATTAACAGCTTTTCCGCCCAGTAGGCAATCGGGCGGATTGCCTACCGGCGGATGGTCTTTCCGTCCGCCGGGGTCCCCCCGCCATGGTAATGTAGCGGGGGGAAATTTCAATGCGGGCGGTGGTTTTTGGCAGGCGGATCGCCTGCTATTCTAATGACCCCCTTAGTTTTTAGTCTCAAACTCCATCAATCTCTTAACTTAACACCCCTCACCATCCCTAAACTCCTGCATCCCTGAACCCCAAAACACTTTCTACAGGCAAACTCAACCTATCCCTGAACACTTAAAACCCCACTCCATCCTACATTCCACCCATTCCTGTACACTAAAAACCCTTCCTTACCCCAAAACTCTAGTCATCACCAGCCCTAATCTCCATCCAGCCGTGAAACCTAAAAAACCTTAACACCCGTACACGCCACCTATCTCTGAACCCTGAAAACCGGTCAGCACTGCTAAACTCCACTCAGCCATGAACTCTAAAAACCTCTTACCACGCTAAACTCCACCGATGCCTGATCCCTTGAAAACCCTCATCCCCACTAAACTCCACCGATCCCTGAACCCTAGCAACCATTGATTGCTCTTGAACAGCACCCATTCCTGAATACAAAAAGCACTAACTAACCCCAACCTTTATCCAAGGGTGTGATTTGGGATGCTTCCTTAAAAGGGTCCTCCTTTTATTTTCGATTTATTTGGATTTACTTAAAATTGTCTGTCTTAACAATTGTTTTTCCATGATTTGATTTCCTTCAGTGTGGTTTCTCAGTTCTCCTTTTTCCATTAATCAACAGACATAAAGAGTAATGACTGTAGTGAGTAATTCTGACGTGGTGAAAGTGTCACAATAACTTACTGCTCATATTTATTATTCCGAGGTCAGTGTTACTCGGTATAAGCCTCTCAGAACCTGGGTATATCCTTGTCTCATGCATTTTATCGCTTGGCTATAAACATGATGACCAATGATCTAAACAATTTGTGATCTCTTCAGAGGGAAGGTTCACCTTGAAGGGTATGATGCAGAAGGTTAGACTGACGTATTTTACTTAATTGGTTTGAAATTCTCAACAAATCCTTTATATTCTAATTTGATTAAATAGTCAAACAGTGGTTAGTGGAACTGTATTTTCTTTTTAAAGCATTTTGAGATAAAACGGGTGCATTTTCAGTTCAGCATGATTAAAGATTAGTGACTGAGTGTGTTATTGAGGCTTCTCTTGGCTATCTGCACGTCACCTCACGTTACCTCCCACCTTCAACCAGCACTATAAGTCGACTGTTGCCATGATATTAAACACAAGGAAAAAAGGCCTAATTTCATCATTGTTAAAGCTTGTCAAAATGACACTGTTGTATTTCACACCTTAAGTCAATAAATAAAGTTTCCTTGTACAATTAGAGGTTTGTTTTTTTTTAGCAAAAATTTATAAAATATGCATCCATTTCTTTAGAACAGATTAATGTGCTTGTGACCAAGTTGCCTAGCGTTGTTTATTTAAATGTATATTTTTCTTTGTCATTTTGTGTGTAGAATATCGACATAATGGAAGAGATCTTCAAAGTTCAACATTGTCTGTTCCAGATCAAGTCATGTCCTCCAATAACTGTTCTCGATCAGGGTCACCTCAACGTGGGGATAGTATAGGAAGGACGAGATCGTGGTCTCCCAGTGTGCCTCCTCCTCAAATGTAAGGCATTATTGTATGTATTAGATAGAAAATTAATATGTATAAATAGCGAGTCAGTTGCTGTTTTTTAGAAGTGACTCATGTGACTAAAGCTGCCATATAAAAACAATGAGGACCAAAGCTGCTATAGAAAACGAAATGGCACTTTTTGTTCTGCTTTTTATGTTGCTGTATATTAGAAACTTAGTTTCTGCACTGGTGTGATTCTTCACTAAATGTAAAAATATTATGAAGTGATTGCATGCCTGTATTATTCAAGAGCTAAACAATAACAATTTTTTTTTTTAAAAAGGTAGCAAAGAAACGTTAAAGTACAAATGTACAAAATTAGGAACCTAACCTGTAGCCATACAAAGCCTATAGAAATCCGTAATGCAAAAAACATTTTAGCTGTCTTGCCAGACTCATGTTTTAACACAAAAATGTGTTGTGTGTATATATATATACGTTCACTTACAACAATTTGTTTGTTACAATGTTTAAGACGTTTTATTCTTTGGCTGTGCCAATATTTTACGCATGTCTAGTGGCTCCCCACCCACTGCAACAGGCAGCTCTCTTCTCCCGTTGCCATTTGATGTGCTGCGCTTCATATGCTTGCCATGCTTTTATTGGTGGCCATATTTAAATGGTGTACCAATACTTCATCATTGGTTTACCATTCTGTGTTGCCTGAGTCAATGCGTCTAAATGTACCCACAATCTTGAAAGGTTAAACCATTAATAAAGTATTGATAAACCGTTCCGAGATTGTGATGTAGTCACCCATCTTTCAAAGTTTTTCCCATGTTGTACCAAATGCTCTTCCTTCCCAGGCTGACATGTTGCTTCAAATGCATTGTCCATCCTGGCACGGTAAACCTATAATAAAGTATCTGTGAACTAATAAAAGATCACCAGCCAGACTTAAATATGCACAGACCACTATCCTTTAATATGTTTGTTGAAGTTTGTCACTACATTGCACTCTCCTGATGGCCGAGGCGTTGCTTCTAAATGCATTTAATTATGTAGTTAAGAATGCAGGGTTCCAGATAAAACAGGTTTCTAAAAACACATTCTGGCTAAATAAATTAAGAGACTGTTGAAATTACTGACATCAATGGAGAGTTAATAATGGACAATGATTCAGATTTCTAAGGGGCTCATTACGATGATGTCCGCCCGCCATCTTTGCGGTGCTGGGACTGCCTGCCAGACGTGCGGTGGTCCCACCACTGCAATTAGGATGCGCCCGCCATATTGGCAGGCATCCAGGGCATTTAACATAGTGGACGGTGCTGTTGGTTGCATCACCGTACGCAATGCTAAAATGCCATGCTGTGTATTTCCCTGCACTACGTGGCAGGCACCACGCGGTATATATATATATATAATATATATATATGAAGCTCCGGTGGGGATGTGACCAAAAAACGAGTCGCACTCGGAAGCAAGTAGCCTTTGCCCATGGCTTTTATTGGTATGAGCATGCGTGGTAGAGGTAATTAAAAGCACCTGACCAGTGCCGACGCGTTTCGTATGCTTACTTCTTCATGGGCAATTACAGTCAGAAAAGGTGCATGCTGGTCCTTTGATTTCCGTAGTTCGGCATAATCGTTTGCCTAAATAGGCCGCATAATCCATTTTGCACGTCGCCTTAAGGAAACAAAGGCAACATGCAAAATGGATTATGCGGCCTATTTAGGCAAACGATTATGCCGAAGTACGGAAATCATAGGACCATCATGCACCTTTTCCGACTGTAATTGCCCATGAAGAAGTAAGCATACGAAACGCGTCGGCACTGGTCAGGTGCTTTTAATTACCTCTACCACGCATGCTCATACCAATAAAAGCCATGGGGAAAGGCTACTTGCTTCCGAGTGCGACTCGTTTTTTGGTCACATCCCCACCGGAACTTCATATATTAGAGGCTGGCCTGCCGCTGGGTCTGCACCACCCCGTGTTCTGGGGGCCACAGGCTTGCAGAGATAGCGAGCCTTTGAAAGTGGGAAGCAAGCACGGATTGAGAGCGTGCGTTGGTGGAGGGGTTCATGTGAGAGCTTCGATCTGCACAACATTGCGAGGTGCATCCATTCAGGACTAAAAACTGACTTTTGTTTCCTTAAGACATCGTGAAAAATGGATTATGCGGCCTACTTAGGCAAACGATTATGCCGAACTACGGAAATCAAAGGACCAGCATGCACCTTTTCCGACTGTAATTGCCCATGAAGAAGTAAGCATACGAAACGCGTCGGCACTGGTCAGGTGCTTTTAATTACCTCTACCACGCATGCTCATACCAATAAAAGCCATGGGGAAAGGCTACCTGCTTCCGAGTGTGACTCGTTTTTTGGTCACATGTCCACCGGAGCTTCATGTATTAGCGTCCGGCCTGCCGCTGGGTCTGCACCACCCCGTGTTCTGGGGGCCACAGGCTTGCAGAGATAGCGAGCCTTTGAAAGTGGAAAGCCAGCACGGATTGAGAGCGTGCGTTGGTGGAGGGGCTCATGTGAGTGCTTCGATCTGCACAACATTGCGAGGTGCATCCATTCAGGACTAAAAACGGACTTTTGTTTCCTTAAGGCGACGTGCAAAATGGATTATGCGGCCTATTTAGGCAAACAATTATGCCGAACTACGGAAATCAAAGGACCAGCATGCACCTTTTCTGACTGTAATTGCCCATGAAGAAGTAAGCATACGAAACGCGTCGGCACTGGTCAGGTGCTTTTAATTACCCCTACCACGCATACTCATACCAATAAAAGCCATGGGGAAAGGCTACTTGCTTCCGAATGCGACTTGTTTTTTGGTCACATCCCCACCGGAGTTTTTATATATATTTATATATTCAAACAAACACAGTTCGCTGGTCTCCCTGCCACTTTCACGGTGGCGGGCTCAAGCGAGGTAGCGATCCTCCAAAATTTCCAAAACGCCTTTTCGTATCCAAAAAGCACTCCTGAGCCCAGCTCCATATGCGTGATATCTTTATTTATAAAATGGCAAACAAACGCCCGACGCGTTTCGGTGCAGCCGTGACCAAGGTGCGGCTGCACCGAAACGCGTCGGGCATTTGTTTGCCATTTTATAAATAAAGATATCACACATATGGAGCTGGGCTCAGGAGTGCTTTTTGGATACGAAAAGGCGTTTTAGAAATATATATATATAAAACTTTTAAATCAGTTAGTGCTGAGTGGAACTAGAAAGCTGAAATGGATGTAAACATTCTCTCTGTAATTGTGTTTCTGCTAGAAATTAGGTTCAGTTATTAAGTACAGTTCTTAGAGTCCTTGAGCTGTTTTTGGTTTCATGCCTTAGTCTGTAACTCACTGGCGGTTTTGAACCTGGAAAGCTGTGGAGTGCATGCAACTTATGACATGTATAGGGCAAAGTGAGTGAAGCGAGAATTCCCAGCTTCCTTTAGGAGGTTTGAGGCTCAGGGTTACCTCCAGAAACATTTTGAAAAAAAAGAGCCAAATGGCACCTTTTTACGGCCCTGTTCACATATAAAATGGCTTAAAATCATCGAGGGTTTGGGAATGTTTTAATAGTCTTATGGTATGCTAGACTTACACTCAGAGGATGTTAAGGCTTATGTTATCCAGATCAACATCAACTATCCCACAATTCAGAAAAAGCTGGAGGAATATTGCCCGTGATCTGTCAGTGTACCCTTCACCTTCCACCACTGATCTTGTGTTTGTTGCTCTTGAGTTTGGTTCACGTTCTGTAAATACCAACACATACACAGAAAAATACATACATGAAGTCTTTGAAAAAATGCAGATTAAACATTGGGTCTTTAAACATAATTTAGTTCACAATTGGCTAAAGAGCTATATGTCTTATAGGCATTTAAGAAAAATCAGATTGTGCATTTTCTCATGGCCTATAATTTTTCAAAATGGATATACCATTTTCACTATATCTATGTAGCCTGTCCTTCAAACTAGCTTATTAGTTATGTGTTATGTGAACATGTTTGGAGGCAGTATGGCAAAATCAAAAGTAAAATCAATCTCACATTAAAAGGCTGTAGACAACAGAGCTAGACAAATGTTGCAGGCTCATACAATAGTAATGCTGTTAATCATACAAAGCAGTGCTCCTACATAACATTTACAGGATCAGACATAAGAAAGCTTGCTCCAGTCTTGCATGCTCTGGTGGCAGTGTACCTGAAACCACCTCAGTTTGTCTGTGGACTGTTCCATCTTGTCTTCCCTGCACCAAGATAGCCTTCTTCTTTCAGTGAGTGACCCCTGAAGATGGCTGTTCCTGTCTATTAATTTCTCTCCTAAACTAATGTTTTTTAAAATTATTAATCATCTTTTTGACCACATTTGATCAATGCCTTTATTCTGATGTTCACAGTGACCTTTCCCTTCTGTTTAATGACCTATGAAGTGGTGCTTTACTGATTTGTCCAAGAAGAGAGAGGAATAGTTATTGTCTATATTAAATGATTTGACTATTCACTTTACTTGGTATCTGGGTGGTTTCCCCCAGATGTACCTCACTATTGGTTACAAAACGTTTAAGAAATAGATATTTTTTTGTACCTGTTTATTGTTTCTGTCATTTTTATGATGTAAGGACAGGTTGCTTTTTCTTTGGGATTCAGGGTCTGGTTAGACATTTCTGTGCACTAAGGCCGCAGTGGCTTTATGCATGAGCAAAACGAGCAGATACCACTTGGTACACACAAAGAACAGTCAATTTGTACCTGTATGTTGTTATCCTTGTGCTCCGTGTTTTTGTGGCTTTCACAATAATTTCCACATTACAGCCCCTTCCTAGCTGTTTGGCAGTGTTGTTGTATATTTGAAACTACCTTAAAAGAGTATTTAGGACCATGTCATGAACTTGTGTGGAAAGAAAGAGCTGGGTGCCTGCGTTTGAATATTGCACTGTTTAAGGTGCATTCATTTAACTTGGAAATTCTGTGAGTGCTTGAGCTGCGTACAACACAGTTCATAGACAGTCAGTGGTGGTTGCATTTTAGTGTCGTAGATCTGTGCTATCTCATTTAACTGCATTCCTGTGCCGACATCATCACCTTACACAATCTAGGTTTTCTCTGCATCTTGGTTTTCTGAACATTCACTGATTTTATTTTTTAAGGCAACCTTGTGTCTGAGGTTCATTGTAGTTATGAGTCCCTGGTCAGTTCCTCCAAATGTTTGAATCTGAAGTTTAAAATGTAATATTATGAGTATTCTTTTTTTTTTTTTTTTTTTAAATGATTGCATATATTTCCAGAACAGTGAAGAAAGTTGAAAAATGCATTTATCAAACTGCGTTTCCTTTTTTTAAGGAGGGTTGTATCTTGGAATCACCTATCTTTCAGGTTAAATCTTAATATTTGTTGTTGTTTGCATTTGTTTAAATGATGTTTAACATTTATATTGCTGTTTACTGGATTGAAGGTTCTCACACAGAATCTTGTGGCCTACGTTTTTAGTACTTTATTGTAAGAAAGCAAATTCTTAATTGGGGTTGATGGTAGTCCACCACAGAGTCACTAACCTATTATATCCAAGCAAACGTTTCAGTAATTTAAACCTGAGCTCACTCCTTGGTTGCTATGGACCACAGCAGACTGACTTAACTTAGAAAAAATGTGTAAAGCATTTATAAATATCAAAACAGCTACACAATTCAAAAACACTACCCAGTAAAAACTAGCTTATAGAAAAGAAATAAAGTAAAAGTTAATAAACAAAATGACATCAAAACAACAAAATGATACTAAGGGGAACTAGAGATATACATTTTAGCAGTGTCAAGAAAATACAGTGCCAAAAAGCACTGATCTCCAATGATAGTCTGTGGTCGCTGTAGAACGGGACCTATGCACAACTTCAGGCTGACCACGTGGTCAGATTCCCAACCAGGTTTGTCCTGCTTGGACATTTTATCTTGGGACTTAATCTGTGAAATTTAATTCGAAATCCTCCAGCAGGGCAAGGTTGCATGCTGTATCTAGTAAGTCAGAAACAGTTGGACAAGGTTCTGCTGAACTGTGATCATGTATGCTTGAAAAGGGTCGAGCTCAGGGAAGATCCTTGCAGAACAACACATATGAGGTTGTGGGTGTCTGAGGTGTACGGTGCCAGGCTGACTGACCAGGCCCTTCCAGTCAGGAAGGAGCAGGTCTATTTGAATTCATGTCCTTGAATTTCAATGTCTTGTTGGCATAGAATGAGGATGGCCTGAATGACCATGTCAAACACTGAGGAGAGGTCCAGAAGAATGAGGACCACATTGTCACCTTCATCCAGAGTCAATCAAATATCATCTGTGGCGACGATGAGGACAGATTCTGGGCTGGGGTTGGGTCTGAAGCCAGAGTGGTGCCGAGGAGTTGGTGGTCAATGAGGTATTTGGTGAGGTGTCCGTTGATGATTTTGTCTCAGACCTTGGCTGGTAATGGTAGCAGGGAGATGGGTCTGTAGTTGGCTCGTGTTGAAGGGTCCGCCGAAGGAATCTTCAAGTACGGGAGGACAGTTGGATGTTTCCAAGCATCTGGGAAGGTCATAGAGGAGGTGGAGGAGTTCAGGATAGATGTGAGCATGGCAGTTAATGGGTTAAAGTCCTCTGGAGTTGGCATGGGGGAGGCTGGGGTTCTATAGGGCCCCTGAGTGGATGGATGTCATGATGGTGGCATCTTCTGAGGTGAGGATGGGCCATTGGTTCTTTGAATAAAGTCATGGGATAAGTGTTGATGGTGAGGGCAAAATAGCAAGTATTCCGGTCATAACCCCAACCTCTGAGGTGTTACCCCTATATATCCAGGTGTCTGAAGTTTAAAAAAAAAAGGGGGCAGTTACCTTCATGGTTATACCTATGCCCTACGGTGCATAAGACAGGGCGTAAAACAAAAGAGGTTGTTCGCGTCCAAGACTTTGTTCAGGTTAGGAAAAGTAAGATCAACACCACAAGGCGTAAAACTCGGGACAATGAGAAATGGCGAAGTGAAGAAATGTGGGATCTCGGGTGCCACCCAGGACAAAGGTAGATGTGTAAGGTCAGGTTCAGATAATACCGGTGGGAAATCCAGGCCACTAAAGAATACGCGTCCCACCCATGCTCAGGGGGTGGATTTGGTCAGAGGTGCATGGGATAGGCAAAGTAAGCAAAAAGATCAACAGAGGTGTAATCATAAGGGTCCCTAAGGAGAGGGCCCTAGAAAGGTGAGCTGCAGGGAAAGGGAAAAAGGATCTAACATATATAACTTGGAAGGTAGGTTTAACTCAGAATAGGGAAGTAAGTTTGGGGGTATCCAGAGTGCAGGTACCGTCACGTCCAAAAGTAACAGTGAAGTACAGAGGAAGGATGTAAGTTAATTATGGGTATTTTTAGATCCTGTCTCTGAACGCACGCAGAGGAAAAGTCACAGAAAGTTAAATCCTCTGAATAGATCTCGTCTGCTCGAGATATTATCCATCTGCCCAAGTCTCCATTCAATATTCTCCTGCAATATGAACAAGTTGGCTTTTTGGTGAATTAAGAAGGAAAAGATGTAACAAAGATCCTGTTATACTCGGGTTGGTTATAGATGTGCTACTTAACGCAGAAAGCAAATTAAATTCTCAACTGTTAAACATTTCTCAGGAGATGGAGTTGGATCGGAAAGACTCCCCTAGTGTGGGCTTTTTGCAAGGCCATAGTGGGCTCCAGCTAAATCAAGTTAGACTGGATTCGCACAGAGATCAACTTAGGCCCAGGCATATAATGGAAAATAGAGAATACAAATTGAAAATCACTGTGCCCCAATGGCGGGGAAATACGGGAGTCAAAATCTATTTGGCCAAAATAGGTATGCCTGTCTAGGTTGGGACAAGAATGTCAAGGAGGGTTGGGACAGTCTGAGTAATGTAGACTAAGGATGGGAATCTTTGCACATTCAAAACATAAAGTGTATACTAGGGTCTAAGGGAAAAAGTTTTAATGACCTGCCACAGTTCTATTCCCCTAATCCTATAGTTTCAAAAAACAAGTGGAACTGGGGGTCTAACAAAATCATATGTATATACAGTGGTATATGCAGATGTGTATGTCAAAAGATGACAAATCCAAATTTCTTGATTGTTTCTGGTTGTCTTTTTCTCCTTTCTCCTTGTTCTACTCCTTGTTTGTAAATCTTTGCACATTACCTTGCTTTCCTGGAATACAAATGGATTTAGTGCTGTTTCGAAGCAGCACATTTCAAAAAGAATAAGCGATCAGTATTCAATCTTGTGTTTCCAGAAAACATAGCTGTGCATGGAACTCTACAGATAAAAGGGTTTTTGAAAGTCCATCAGGGTGCGTATATATAACGCTTCAGGGCGTCCCTCGGGGAGAGGGATGGGAACCCTGATATCTACTAAAATTACTTCAAGGGTGTGGGAAACTAAAGCCAGAAGTAAAGGGGTTCCAACTTGCGGTGTAAAACTGTCAAAGGTTAAGATGGCCCAGAATGTAATATTGCTGACAATATTTATTTGCATGCAAGATGCCTCCTCAATTATAAGGAAAATATGGAGTTGTTAAAGAAGATGTGGGTGAAATAGATGCATCATACATATTATGTGTTAGCCTTAATGGGGCATTTTAACCATAAATTGGTCCCCACAATGGTTGACCAAAGGTATGATGATCTATTGTCTGTTTTTAATACAAAATGTGCTTGTTTCCCAGTAAGTAATGTGACAGGAGGAGATATAGCCCTGCTAGATTTCCATACATCAAATGGATTTTTGAGTCTTAATGTTCATGTACCAATTGACATCCCAGCAAGGAAAACCTTCCTTTACGGTAATCAGAACTGCCCGATAGATTATGTGTTTGTCCT
Source organism: Triturus cristatus (assembly GCF_964204655.1). Lineage (NCBI taxonomy): Eukaryota > Metazoa > Chordata > Amphibia > Caudata > Salamandridae > Triturus > Triturus cristatus. The sequence continues at coordinate 397,380,226 of NC_140587.1, read as the reverse complement.
TGCATAGGACTTTAGCTACATTAGGAAATGTGAGGTGGTGGAGGGGAGTGATCACCACCCTTTAAGTACAACACTTAGTCCAAGCATTGCTTCAGACAAGAAGAAGGTACTACATGTAAAAGTTTATTATCTGAGATGGTTAAGGACAGGAATGTCTGAGAAGCACTTAAATCAACTGAAGGCTCTCCAATACAATTATAGAGAAATAATAGTAGAAGAGATACTCCAAGATGTCATAGTGTGATATTCGGACTTACTTAAGCAAGTTGTGGCATGCCTGAAAGTCGAACTAAAAGCATTCAACAAACTGCAAGGCAAGAACAAGGTTGAGAAATATTCTAGGATTTTCTGGTTTGACAATGAATGTAGACTTATAAAAAGAAGAATAAATAGATGCGTAAGATTTTCAAGAAATAAAGAGGGTATACGCCGACTCAATGAACACAGAAAACTATTTAAAGGTCTGGTAGCTAGCAAGAAACAAGTAAGTAGGGAGGAATATTGGAAAGTCATGCTTGAGACAATAGAGTCAAATAACATCAAAATATTTTGGAGGTTGGTACAAAATGGGATGGGAAAGCCAGAGAGGAAATTGACTTGTTTGGTGTGAGAGGATGCTTGGACTGATTACCTGGAAAAAGTTTACAATATAGAGGCTGTAATCACTCAGGGCCCAGTAAACTTTCATATTAACGGGAAATAAAGGAGAGGTTTTCAGCACCAATAATTACGAAGACAGTTGTTCCGCTAAATCTTACAAGAGCAGATGAGCCAGACAACCTACCCGCAGTAATAATAAAAACAACTATCGCCTGGTGGACCAGCTTGCTCTATCCTCTCGTTCAGAAAATCCTGCGGACAGGACGTTTCCCAGATAGCTGGAAGGGGGTGGTTATTAAACTTGTGTACAAAAAGGGTGAGTACTCCCTCCCTGGAAGCTATTGGCAAATAAACCTGTTAGATGTGAGTGGGAAAGTTTCTCAAAAATCCTCTTGGGGATCTTAAAAGAATAAGTAGAAGCAAACCCAGTAATTCCCTTAGAGCAAGGATGTTTCAAAGGGGGACACTCGACAACAGAGCATTGCTTTAGTTTATGGGCATTAGCTAGGAAGTCAATAGAGCAATGTGGAAGATTATACTGCTGCTTTGTGTATTTCCCTCCTCATTTGACTCTGAAGTTATGAAATCCTGGATGGTCTACTTCTGATTTTCCAAGACTTGCATACAGAAAATTGGGCCCAGGTGGATTTCGATCCAGAGGGATCTCTTTCAAGAAGAATAGACATTAGAAACGGCCTGAGACAAGGGTGTGTGTCAGCCCCCATTAGGTTTTCTTTATTCCTGGCTGACTTACTAAAAACTCTTAACCATTCAAATAGCTTTAGCCCCAAAATTTGTGGTAAAAATGTAAGCTGTCTCTTGTATGCAGGCCATCTAGTAATTCCAGATCTGACAGAAATTGGCCTACAGAGGATGCTACACATCATCTCTGATTATTGTAGGAAGAAAAAACTAACAACAAAATATGGAAAAGACTAAAGTGCTTTCATTTGGGAAGAAGAGGATAAAGTCGGTTTGGGCTATAAATAAGGTTAAAATGGAGACAGTTGGAAAGTATTAATATTTGGGGATCTGGTTGTCGAATAATCTGTTGTGGAAAGAACATATTGCATCTCTAGATGCAAAAACACTCTCATCTGTAGGGGGGGGCTTAAGAAATGTGATCATTTGGGGGCCGCTCCCTAAGATCGGTGCTGGTAGCCATCAGGGAATGATACGGCCGCAGTTCCAGGTTGGTGCTGAGATGGTCTGTATCAGTGGGAAATCAAATTGGGTCCTTGAAGAGGGTTGGTGTTTAAAAAGATTACTCTCTCTTCTGGTACTATGGTTCAGGCTGTTAAAATTGGAACTGGTTTGATGGAATGGACTCACCTAGCATACGCAGAGGTAATACAATTCTGTACAACAATAGATAGTGAAGAACTCCACAAAATTGCATCGCTATGTAAAAAAGAAATTGTGATGAGGGAGCTAACTTGGGCAAGCTTAGCTACATGGACGTTCCTCAAGTGCTGCCAGAAATTATAAATAGAATGTGACATTGATCAGGCTTGCATGAGTAAATCCGAGCTCAGAAGAGTAACTAAACGGGTGTCTAAGGAGGAAGACTCAAATTATTTAAGGAAGAAGAGATCAGTATCCCTCCTGATGTATTCGTGGTTGGAGCAGGAGGAGACATTTTCGTATTTGGAAAAGCTACCTAATGCACGGTTAAGATGATTTATATGGAAATGTAGAAACTTCAACCCCTGTACCCCGATGGATCAGCAGCTCCCCTCCATCCATTCCTAGCGCCTTAAGACGCTAATGGGTGAGTAGCTGCACGCTATACAAACTCCTGATTGATTGATGCAGGGTAAACCAGGTCTTAAACTCACGGTTCATTGCTTGACAAGGAGAAGACTTGCAAACTTGGCCTTAATATGAAGGGGGATTTAAAACAGGTTTCAGTGGATTGTTTGTGGTTTGTAGCTCAACAAAAGTCTTTATTGAAGCCAGTTTTACAAAAATATGATATTAGGGAAAGGGGGAAAACAGTTAACCTACTCTTGGATCTGCATTTTTTCGATGTAACCTGTGGTTTGGAGCAATTCTTAATGTCTTTGGATGAAGTTTTAGGAAAAATAATATAATTTTATTGTTTGAGGGATTGGGGGTCTGATTTTAACTAGTAATTTTAGATTCAAGTATATGGGTTTTACTGTGCTTATGTTTTATATACCACGGTCTAAAATAAACACGTTACACTCACTGACTGGTTCTTTGGATAAGATCGAATGTGTTTGTCGATGTCTGTCGGGTCCAATTGCAGATCAAATTTGCTGTAAATTGAAGTGAATTTGATGCTGAAGAATTGCAAGAGATTGTTGCAGAAGTTCTGTGCTGGGTTGATAGGGTTTAAGGCAGCCTCTTGTGAGGTGAAATCCTTCATAATGGCAATGATTTCTATGCTTCTGTTGGTGTTGGTATTGATGTTTGTCAGAGTGACACATTTGGTGGTCTGGATCATTTGGTGGTAGTGTCTCAGGGCGGATTTGGCTGCACTTCTGTCTGTATTGTCCTGGATTATTCTCCATTTGCGCTCCAGTTGTTGAATCAACTGAATGTTGGAATTTAATGTCATGGGGAATACCTGGTTCATGTTTTCGGAAGTACTTTGCATTTGTATTGCTAACGATGCTGTGTCCAACATTTAAAATGGATCAGCCTGTACCAATATTTGTATGAAAATTGTTGCCCATGCTAGCAAGGGTAGATTTCCAAGTAACTTCATTTCCCCCCCTCTGAAATGTGATTTATTGGCTCTTTATATATTTGAAGTTTAGCAATGGGTAAAGAATGCTTGTCTGTGAGTGAATGTAGCATTAAATAGCTGAAGTTATCTGTGTCCGGCTCCATTAGGCTTGAAGAATCTGTGGTCGCATATAGCGTGTTGCCCATTGTCGGAATTTTACTTTTAGCTTTCTACTTAATGCCAAGGGAATGTTTAGATCAGTGATTCCAAAATGAAAAATAGCACAAAATTGTAACTCTACAGGTCCAAGTAACCTCTGCCTCAAGTAGTTTTCCAAACTCCAAACTCAATATATCCTTGGGTGTTTTATTATAGGCAGTAAGTGGCTTCCTCTTTTCTCCTTAGTGAGCAAGATCTCTGTGTGCAGTCTTATGAGCTATGTACAAAGGGTTTGAAGTTTCCATTTCTATATGATCCCAAAGGTTTTCAGTCATTTCTTTTAGAGGGAGATGGTTACAATAAGGTCAGCCATGAAGGGATTATATAGCCAGAGTGGATAGAAAGAAGGGATGTTGTTTTTAAATGATGTAAATATGCTTTTTGGACTATTGTGTAATCAAGAGGCTGAGTATAGTCAGCCGCCAGCAGTTCTTCATCTAGCCGTATAAAGAACATTGTGTCTAATGAATGCATTAGTTCTTTTCGGGGTTTCTTATTCATACATGGAATATTGTACTATGTGCATTTTTTTAATAGATGTGCATTAAAAGAAACTTGATCTAGCAGTGGTGAAAGCAGCTGTTAGGGTATTTGTTGGAATTATTTTTTTTACAACATTTGGGTCAATTCGAGTAACAGTGAAATTTCTGTCAGTAGACAAAATGTCAGAAACCTATTCCTCCAGTTATTCGCCTGCCAAACTCAAAGCATTTATGGTAATTGAGCAAGTGTAAGTGGTAAACAACACTTTAAAGAAATATGAGGAGCTTATGAGTGTGTATAATAAGTCCTATGTGTACCATTATGATTCTTTAGTTTTCTAATACATTGTTGGGAAATGTGTGGTTTGAGGTGATGACTTGCAGTTTGCTCAGTGGGAAAACACCATTACACACATGGACACAGTCATTAATGCAACCTCAACTTTAGATGCCAGTCGAAATTTCACCAGATCATGTTAGCTTCAGGAGACTCCTCAAGACCTGGCTGTTTGAGCAGTAGCAGCACCCCCGCCCCCTCCAGCGCCTTGAGACCCTCACGGGTGAGTAGTGCGCTCTACAAATGAACTGATTGATTGATAATATGAGTCAGCCATTCACTGTATAAGTACATTTAAATCAATTATCTCATTGGGCCCGATTTACAAAGTAGAACATCTGTACTCATATCTAACTGCAAGTGTATATATTTACTACTTTCTGAGATTCTCAGAAAAGCCCAGGAATTGGCTTGGACATCTAAAGAAGCCACAGGTTGCTTTGTGGATTCCTGGAAAGGTCATGTGACATTCCTTTCTGGATTCTAATCCTGTTGTGTAAATTTCTCCTTAACAGAGAACTTTGCACAGGTGAGACTAGGAATTTTCTGTGCAAGCACACATATGTTTTTCCTCGCAGGCAAAACTTCTTTCCTGCATGAAACCTCTAAAAATACATCTAACCAAATCAGGGGGTGATCTAGTCATACATGCTTGTGACAAAATTCCAAAGCTAACCAAGCCTTAGAATGCCTATTTTGAATGAATGGGGTTTACTGGTGCGAGAACTCAGCACTCATGGAACTTTGACTAGATCTTTTAATTTAAGATCTGTTGTGAAACTAATTGATCAATAAGGGAAGCTTTCTATGCTATAAAGAAGTTTAATTGAGCATTAAAAACATAAAATTTAATTTTTCATTCCAAAGTGTGCTGGAACTAGCTAGAGAGGCTCCATTACACATGCAAAAAATATTTTGCGAGAGAGCATTGTAATTTAGTGCTATAAGCATAGAGGAGTGAGGACTGGTGCAGGCAAATGGAAGGCTTTAAGGTTTGGGCTAACAGGAAATAGGACCTCCCCTGTTTGAAAAAGGGCATATGGAAAATAAAAACTTTATTGCTCCACTAATAGAGAAAATTGCCAACACCACATACAACTAAAAGAACTAACTTTTATTATTAGTCAATATTCTTACTAAAAGCTACTTTCCAGTGTTCTCTGCTTTGATCATAAACTGGGTATTTACTTCACTGCTAGTTTCAGAAGCCCACTTATGGTTATGGTAACCACTGCCCAAAAGATTCTGCTTATGGTTGGGTTATTTCAATTCCATTATTTTTCCTGTTGGAGTGTTCTTCTAAGACTGCTGGAAACATGAGATAGCTTCCAGGTATAGGCCTCCAATTACTAAAATAGCTGTTCTTTTATTAATGATTTACACAATATCATAGTACTTGCTGCTTTCAAAACTTTCTTTCACCTTTTTGTGCAGTTTGTTTACATATCATGCCAGAGACTCTTAGGTTATGACTATTAGAAGTTGGTTTTGAGCCCTTAGTGTAATTTAGTTCTTTAGGGATACATTTATGTTTCGCTTGTCTCTGTGACCAGCATTCATTAAAAATAGTCATGCCATCTTTGAAGAAATGCCACACTCATGCTTCTCTTTTTATTTGAACTTCCGCAACCCGACACGAGTCTCACCTCCATTGGAAAGTCAACTTATGAGGTAACAATGTAAATACCACAAAATCTTCATTCAGCCAAGTAGACATTTCGTTGGTCAAATATGCAAACGCTCGGTGAACCTATGATGGCCATGTTCTCCATGTTAATCTCCCACCAAAAGACTTGTCATGGCACCAGACTTATAAATATGCACATCCCACCAGACTTATAAATAATAATGATTGGGTGAAACTAGCACATAGGAATGTCAACTTAAATAATTCGCTTTGAAATGAAGACAAATCCTGCTTTCTTCTGAAATGCCAGAATATTTCCTCATAGTTACACAATTCAGAAATAGAGTCAAATGATGCATACTCCTCTTTTAGTTTGTTCAACTGATCCTCAATTGTTTTTCTCCACAGTCCAAGGTATTGGACAACCAACATTATGACTGCTATGATAATAAGTTCAAATCATGTAAAATGTCTGTTTAAGCTTCGAAGAAGAACTAGTAACCATACAAAACTATATATTTTGTACATTGTTTGTTTTCCATCAAATCAGTTTCTTGGCAATGAGAAGCTATTCTTATCCACCTCCATCAAGCTCAGTTTTACTGACCAGTCTAACAGTTGATATTCAATTCTATAACCACACTGCTAAGCACAAACCCAAGTAATAGATGCATTAATCCTCTGAGCAACTAGTCCAGCTCAGAAATAGGAAGGGAGGGGTCTATATTGTATGTTGTGTATGACAAGAGTGCAGGGAGCAGTGCTATATAGAAACAAGTTGCTCTTGCAGGGTAATACTGTGGTTCATCTTAGATCTGAACAACACAGTCTTAAAGCAAGCAACAAAAAATTAAGGTGGGTATTTTTACGTCCGGTGTTCTTTGTTCAAACAAACTTGATGTACACTGTGATTTCAGTGTTAGTACTTCTACAGTTCAATTAGGGCAGGTCAAAAATGTTTTCTGAAATGCATGACAGGTTTCACCTCTAAACTCAAAATACGAGCTGCAGATAAGTTCCCAAGATCTTTCAAAATATTATCAGCACTTCATCATCATCTCCAAGTGACACTCAAACAAGCCCATCTTACATATAAGTGATGAATGAACTTTGTAGAAATAGAATTCTATAAAGGTATTGGTATATTATATCTGCATCCCATTCTGTTAAGACATTCAGACACCAAACAAGTCCCATTTATTTTTCAGAACATGGGACAGGAACTCGTTTGTTATTCCCTCTCAATGAGCAACATAATTTGCATATTACTAAATTTCACACATAGATCTACAATATATAATTCACAACTCTCATACCAAATGATGTCATCTTTATTATTTCCCTGCTATGCACAACCTCTTTTATACACATCATATATCCATTGTATCCTATAGGTGTATAAGTACATTAAATAGTTCTGGGGCACCTCTCTGGAAGCTGCTGCTGTGCTTAATAAATGGCTTTTCGTTGATTCAAATACTTAATCCCATACTTCACCTGCCACATATACGTTTTCAACAATTTTTCCCAGATGACTCACCCCTTCTGTCATACTTTACCTGCAGCAGAGCTGAATTCATATCTTGTCTCATTCTCTAGCCAATGTACTGTAATCCCTACAATAACTTCTAAACATATGTCTTTCAAAAGCTACTGGAAACCCCATTCCCAAACTGATTACTGATCTCAAAAGAGACTTAATTTTACTGTTCAAATCAAAACCTGGTTATCATTCACTTCCCTGCTCCTGTTTGGTATCCTAATTCCAAATGGTTATGGTCTACTTCATAGAGACAAACTTAATCCAAACAGAGGACGCTTAGCTGTCATACACAAGAATAACTGAAATTGTATAACAGACACATAATGATGAAACCCTCCCCTTGTACAACATATGCTGCCCTTCAGAGTGCCATACATCCTACCTGGACCGTTTGAACTCCTCATCATTTCCATAATAATATCCTATTCAAACAATTTCTTTTTGATGAGATTTCAGTATTTGAAGAAACCTAAATTAATACCCACTTACAAATAAATACTAAAGAAATTGGCTACATGGCCTCTCTAATCTTGCCTTTTTCCCTGCTCACAACAAAGAAAATACGCTTTTTCAAATTTTTCTTTTTCTTTTCTATATATATTGAAAGTTTAAAAAATAAGAAAAAAAAGTTCCTGAGAGCTCTTAAAATAGGATCAAAGACACTAGCATAGTACCTACATAAATGACAGTCTAGTGGTAGCTACAACATCCAACAACGTCCAATAAATCTCCCAGCAACCCCCAAATTAGCATCATCAGTAGAGAAGATCACATGCATATTCAGTACAGTGTAGCAACAAATGTATGCAGGCCAAGCGATGTTGCAAATCAACCATACTCATTGTTTATCTTGACGGTCACAGTGTCAGAGGCATTACCATAGTCCACTGTGGAATTCGACAGGAGGTCCCTAGATATCCTTGGGCCTCGATTGGACCAGCATTATAGTATATTTATGTCTCTCAATCAGTCTTTGAGTCTGCGAGAGAGAAGGCCACAACCCCAATGTATTGTTACTCTGCTTTTTGCCAGCAATAGTATCAAGGCACTATATTTCCTGATAGAAGATGAAATGTCCTAAAAGTAGCCCGAAAGGGCTAGCAGAGGAGTATTCGGGATACATTACATCCAATTGTTTCAGATAATGTTTCCTGCCCTTGAATCAGCAGTTGTTGATCACAACCAAACCAAAATAAGAAATTCTGCATTTTTGGCACAGCATCTAGTCCGAACTGAGTTGTCTCTGAGGACCAGTTTGTGTAGTGTTGACAGAATATAATATATTGTGTATACATTGAATGCTGATCAGTTGTAGCATATTGTTAGGTGTGAGGGAACCAGTCTGAGAACAACAGAATTTCCTTTGTTCATCAGTTATTGGCGCGTCATCATTTGTAGTCAACTTTTCTTTGGCTGCAGGGATGCATATGGTGTCCTTTTGTTGTCTCATGATGTATATTATGCGATAGAGGTTTCTTGTGAGTTGGGGATAGCTCCAAGACGAGCTAGTAGAGCCTTGCTAGAAGGTGGCCATCTTGCAGATATAGCACTCTTGCACCTCTTTCTCCACAAAATCCTAAAACTCCTGATTAGAGACGCACTCACAATGCCAACTACATGTCAAAAGTCCAACATCTCATGTTTCTTCCACTGTTGCAACCATTCTTGCAAACGTCGCTAAAAAGAGATTAAAAGTACACTAGGTAAGGAAGGTTTACAGTAGGCACCCTACTCAAATATGCCACAAGGTATCACCACAATATGGGCACCCTTTAAAAAACTAGACATCGATCTACCAACTTTTTTTCTACCAACTGCAAGCAACCCAATACCAGTTAACATGATCAGCTCTAATGCCAAGGAACAACTCTGAACAGATCAGTATACAATAGGATGATAGTGCTTCCAGATATCCGGGCATACTACTGGGCCTTACAACTCCTCCCCGTCAATAAATGGAATTTTGCCCCAATTGAGACAAACCTGCAATCAATATAGAAAAGTCAACTATACTAACACCCACATACACACACTACATATAGAAAGGATCCTTTCAGCAACCCAAACATTTCTTACATGGGAGTAAGCAACAACCTATTTAGGATGGAAAGGAAGAATCACCATGCAACAGCCTTGTGGGAGAGGACGATATTAAGGGAAGCTGGTAAACTGAAAGGGTTCAAGACATAGGACCACATAGGGATCATGCAAGTGGGGGATATGCTTGAAGGTAGTGAAATAAAATCATTCCCTACTCTACAGGTGGAAGATTGGCATGGCACATCATCAGCTGGACAAATATAACAAGTTGAATTACAGCCCTCAGGTGGAGAGTGTGACATGGAGGGAAATCCCTTATGGGTCCTCTCTAGAGAATAAATTGCTGATGGATTCAATAGATAGTAGGAGGATTTTGTTGATCTATAAGACCCTCAATAATAACAGCCCAGGCAGACTGCAAATACTGACACACAGATGGTAAAGAGTTACAGGAGATATGGAAGTCATAGACTGAGAGACAGCCCTAATGCACCTTAGAGAGGTAGCAATAAAAACATTATTTGCTTGATACCATTGAAAATCCTCCATAGAATGTATTACCATAGGTCCAGGTTACACAAAATGCGAAGAGTCCAGTCTGTTACATGCACAAAATGCGAAAGGTGGGAGGGCACTTTTTTCCACATAGTTTGGACATGTGCATAAACACAGCAATACCGGGACATAATACTGGGGGTTCTCGGGAGGATAATAGAATGTGAGATACCATCAACACCCAATGTGGTCTGCTGGGGATCCCCAGTGTAAATATATATGAAAGCATCAGTCTCTCCCTGAGGTAACAGCACTAGCTTTCTCTTGAATCCAGACAAAAAATGGCACATGTCACACACACAGCTTTACATTGTGACCTAACCAGCTAACTGAAAAACAAACTATGCATTACAGTAGAGAAAGAGACACTAGAGGCAAATATTTTCTCCTACTTGAAATCCTGAACACAAAAAATCTAAATTTTATAAACATGCATTTCTCTGCGTATCACCTATAATATTAAACCATTTACACATAGAGCTCAGACTCATTTACTAACCTTATTGAAAAACCTAGAAGTCCAGCTCTTCAGAATGAATCTAAAAGGTGAGGCCCGAATGTAGAGATTGGTGGGCAGACAACTAGATGACAGAGACTTTGGGAGAAAAACCTCTGTCACCCCAGCTACAGCCTGCCACAGTGTTAAGAGTCCCCTTCCTGTATGGTGAAGATTTTTCAACTGAAGTGCTTCTGCCAATATGGCAAGTGCACATTTAGTGAAACAACACTCTGCCGGTCACCCGCCATGCTTTGATCGCCTGGTGAGCCATAGGCAATTGTTTTTACTTTCCAAGTCAAATCACAAGTGTTTTTAGAACACAAGAAAATCAATATCCTTAACTCCTTGAGAATTTTCTCCCACCACATTGGAAAAATAGCACATGAAGGTCTTCCCTGTTTAGGGCGTCATGTCTATGACGAAATTGTAGTGGTTGCCCAGTGGGATGATGGTTTTCACAGCTGCGGTTTCAGGAGGTAAGGCAACTGATATGTTGGTGTATGGGACATCTTTTCCGTTCTCCTAATCTCACTAAATTAGGCTTTTAAAATGGAACTTATGTCCCATGTAATGTGACAATGTTTACATTAGTTTGCTGCATTATTGTGTTATATGTGAGGCTCTTCATTACCAAAAAGGCTAGGTCTGCACTATAGAAACATCATTAATTAATTTAGTCTGGGTTTACCAATTTGTGAACATTCCTGGAATGGAGAGGGTTATCAAACATATTAAACTGAGTTTGGATATGAATTTGCTCTTGTATTCTACAAGATTCAAGAAACATAATAACTTTATAGGGCCTGTAATAAATATAAAAGGGTCAAAGGTTTTGTTTCTTTCTTTTTTTACTTCCAAAGCTAGATTTCCCTTCATTGCTAACATGTTAAATAGTCTAGGACAGGACGTTGAGCCCCATGAAAAACATATTGAATACTGTTGTACTTGATTGCATTCAACTGGGGACATTCTTAAGACTTCAAATTTATAAGGGTCATCTAGATCAACAAACAGTTGATAATAAATCTATTGTGCGGAGCTGCTTAGTGGTCCACACTGCCAATGTAAAACCTGTAGTGTGTAGAGATGAAAAAACTGAAAATGTATTTAAGATTGATTTGTTTTGATGATGGCTAACAAGCAGATACATTTTCCAGAAAGTATGGCTTCAGCTGCTGAAGTTAGAGACAAGCATTAGATATTATCAGTGTTTATAATTCTGTTTGTGACAGTAACTCTAATATACAAAGGATTGAGTTATGCTGCAGTAGTTGTTACATTTTTAGTTTGGTGTATGCACTTGACTCAGAATGTATCCTCTGACTTGGTGGCTTGGCTTTTCTTTCTTCAGTAGGAATGTGGAACAGGGATCTCGAGGGACGCGGTCTGCAAATTACAATACCGTGGGCCGAGCGGACAGGCATCGGGTAGTAGACGACCACTACTCTCCGGAGAGAGAGAGGTAAATTAATTGGGAAACATTATGAAAGACAGCAAGCTATGCAGAATAAGCTTTCATGGTGTTTAGATTGCCACTTTGCATGTGGCAAAAACATTTTCACCCCATTGTGCATACCAGACCTACTTTGGACACAATGGTTGTGGTAAATTACACTTGAAATACTTTCTCCTATCAATAGTCTTTGGGCTTGAATTTAGAGTTTAATGGATGGATTACTCTATCTCAAAAGCGATGTGTTACAAGTGCATTATATCCAATGGCACTTTTATTACAGCGGATGATCCGTCCCGTTTGTGGTGGAGTAACCAGTCCATTGAACTTTAAATCAAGCCCTAAGTTCAAAAGATACTTAGGTGAGTCAAAATATCAGAAAAGGTGTGGAAAGGTTTACTAATATTTTCGTTTGGTGTATTCTATATGCTATGTATTGAAGTGGTTTAGGGACTCCTATTAACTAGGAGTTCCACTCAATTACAGATCATATTCCAGTTATTCATCTGTTAGCATGTAATAAATATCAAACATGTTGGTGTGCAAGAAGTGTAAAAAACTAAAATAGCAACATCAATGTATGATTAATGTCATTCTTGCACTTCCTGAAAAGCCAAGTGTTCACTGATTAATGTAATGATATGACCAGACAAGAAATGTTCTTTGACCATGGTAGACTAGTTACTAAAATGAAACTCAACTCCAGCATTTTTTAGCAATAAATGTATTTGGATGGCTGAAAATGTTTTACTTGCTGGACAGTATATAAACACTTACTATGTCCCTTCAATTGCTTTGTGTTATTTTTCATGTATTTCAGACACGCAAAAGATGATAGAAGGAATGCTTGCAATGGGTCTGTCCACTGGCAATCGCTTGGGTTAGCATTCCAATCCATCATTCTTCTGCCCACCTTAGTTTGGACCCAGCCATATGCAAATCAGACTTGACCTTGCTCCTGTAGGAACAGTCCAGCCCAAATTGGCAGGCCAGGTCCTCCCTGAAATGGATCACAAGCAGCCCAAGACAGATTTCGCCCTGATTGGCGCTCTTAAGTCGGGTGTAGCTTGGCTCCAATGGTGTAGTGAGCATGGGACCCAGACCTGGGCATGGACAATGTCCCATGCTTGTATTAGGTTGGTTGGCAAGTCAGGAAGTTGGAGTAAGTCAACTCCTTGCACAAGGGGGATCTCTTTTATATTTCAGTCTCTGGTAGTTTTTTCTTTAAGTGTTGGAAAAAAGCACTGGATATTTTTTCTGTGATGTTTTTCATTAGTAAAATGTAGTTAAGTAACAGTTATAAGAGATGCTATCAGTGATCAAAAGATGAGGAATAGCATAAGTATTGTAATGCTACAATAACCTATGTCTGACTATGGCACCTGCATTCCATAGATGAGATTGACATTAAGAAAACTGGCATGAGGTCTTTGGATTGTCTGGACTCGTAGATCAAGCTTAATGACTGAATATGAACATGTTTTCCATAACACATTATAGTTTACATATAAACAGAAACACACATGCTTTGGTACAGAATATCTTCTAGGAAATTGTGAAAGAATGGCAAGCAAATTTAAGGTCTAAGTCTTGATAAACATTTTCAAACGGTTGTTAAAAAAACTCCGATACTAGTATGATACTGACATACTCTTCTAGGATGTACTAAAAAGAATTGTCTCTGGGCACTTTTAAGGCATTGTAGTTACTTCACACACTGGCATTTGTTTATTTCCTTTTAATGTGTGAGACTAACAAGGTAATATTAACATTGTTGCCATGTATACTTGTAGCCATGCTGCTTACGAGAAACTGAACGGAGTAACAAATGGACATTACAAGTTTTTCAGTAAACTTAAGGTGTACTTGCATAAGGCCTAGAAAATTGTCCTTTGACAAAAATGTAAATAAAATGTTTGTACTTCACCACAGATTAAGCTCTCTTTCTGCTGACAAAATCTCTGTTTAAAAGTCAGGCCCACAATGAGGTTACCCCTAACTACCGATACCCCTGGTAATTCCTCATTTCATTTTGGACATTTATAGTTCAACTCATCATGGGTTGGATTTTTCCACCTTCTGAGTTTCCAGTAGCCCTGTTATCAGTATCTGTAGGGGGATTAACTAGTCCATTTCCCAGTACACTCATAATGATAGATATAGTGTGTATTAAATCTCACTCATAGAAATTAATAATAATAAATAAGGCAAGTAGCATACCTATGTCTTCATGTGACCTTATAATTTCAAAGAGAGAGGACAAGTGATACATGGCTTCACATGAGAAGCCAACATCAAAGTTGAAACAATATTCTCACTGCCCTCAAAACAAACTTCTCAGAGGTACCCTCATTGGAATGGCTTCACCATAATAAAAATAATCTTTTCCCCACACTATAGCAGAGCCAGAAGAGGGGCGCTCTTTTTCATCTTCTTCAGTGGATGTATTTATTATGGAGAAGCTGGTTCCTCATTAAATCCAATTTCATCTTGCTAAGGACTCCCTTGAGCAAGTGAATATTGTTGACCATGTTGGATATCTTCTGTCAAAACCCTAATACCTTTGGAATCCTCTGCAGCCACTACTGTAAATTTTAGTCCTGTACTCCTACTTCATCGTTGTTATTTGGTTCTTTTTTGTTTGCACTCACTTCTCTGTCATGCAAGACATGGGCATAACACAGGCCTCTGCAGCCTTTGCGCTGCAAAGGGGCTTCTAACCCTTCAGTGATAACTCAACCGTTGTGACAGGCACCCATTCAGTTCAAGCTCAATGAATATCTGTGAGATATTGGAGAATAAAGGGCCCCTCCTCATATTCTGCAGTGGGATTATTTTTCAGTACACCACTGATGCAAGAGGATTACTGTTAAGGCTTTGAGGCTTGAGGGCTGATGCCAGCACCAGGTCTAGGGTCAGCTCACTCCTAATATGTTATGTTATGTTATGTTATGTTACATACATTTGTAATGCGCACTGCTGCCCCAGCAAAGGGGCGTCCAGGCGCACGGCAGGTAAAAAATGCAACACCACAGAAAACACAACAAAACAGAGGAAAGAAAAATTATTAAAACAGAAAAGTTTTTAGGGCTTTACGGAAAACTAAAAGATCATCTAGAAGGCGCAACTCTGGGGGAAGGGAGTTCCAGAGCTCAGCTGCTCTGACCCGGAAAGAGCGGCCACCAACCCGACACAGCCTGTATCTGGGGATCACAGTAAGTGCCTGACCCAAGGATCTCAGGGGCCGAGTGGGCGCGAAACAGTATCAAACGCGGCGCTCAAGTCCAATAAGACGAGCGCTGCTGTCTGTCCCGCATCCATCACCGTGCGAAGATGTTCAGCCATGGAGAGGAGGGCGGTCTCCGTGCTGTGACCAGCACGGAACCCATTCTGGGTGGGATCCAAGATGTTAGCATGGATAAGGTGGGCAGAAAGAACTTTGTTAACATGGGCCTCCAACACTTTAGTCGGCCACGGAAGTAAAGAGATGGGCCTATAGTTTTCAGGTTTATCTGGATCCAGGGACGGCTTCTTCAGGATGGGAGAAACCACTGCCCGCTTCCAGCTAGCGGGTACCGTGCTCGATTCTAACGAGATGTTAATAAGGGAATGAACCACGGCCCGCCCCACAAACGACTGCTCTCTAAAAAGCGTCGCTGTAAGGGGATCAGCGGGGGACCCTGATTTAACCTGCAGGGCCAAGAGGTCAAACTCCTCTGATGTCAGCGAGGGCAAAACGTGCAAGGTGGTACCGCCATAAATGTTGGTCGGAGGCTCTGCCGGAGGCCCTGTACAGGGGAACGTCCTATAAATGTTTTCGACCTTTTCCAGGAAAAATCGAGCAAGAGCCTCACAGTGAAAGGTGGAACCAGTAGTCGTGGTGCAGACACGCTTGGCCAAAAGGTCCTTCATCACTTTAAAGATGGTTTTAGAGGGGTTGGAGCTGTTGCCAAATTCAGTGGTGTAGTAAGCTGCCCGAGCTTGGCAAACAGCCCGATGGTAAGCTTTGACGGAGGCGAGATACAAAGCTTTCTTCCCGCTATCGTACGCCTTCCGCCAAGCCCTCTCTGCTCGCCTACAGCCACCCTTGAGTATACGTAAGGCACCATCGTACCACGGACTGGAGTCCCTGGAGCTGACTTTACAGGCGGCAATAGGAATAAGGGCGTCAAGCGCCTTGGAGATCCAGGAGCAGAACTTCTCGTAACCTGAATCAACCAGCATTACAGGTTCTAAAGGCTCCTCAGCGAGGACACGATGTAAGTCCTCCAGCCGTAATTTACTCCATTGCCGCTTTGTAACCAGCTTTGCCGGGGGAACAATAACCATTCCCGGCAGAGGGGTGCAGATGGTAACCAAAGAGTGGTCCGTCCAGCCAAGAGGTGTGACGGCGGAGACCACAGCGTCTGTCAGATTGGTGAAGAACGGATCTAAGGTGTGGCCGCCTGAATGGGTAGACTGACGAACCAATTGCACCAATTGAAAAGCCTCCAGGTCAGCAAGAATACCGCTAACCGAGGGGGAGGTAAGGTTCTCAAAATGTAAGTTGAGGTCTCCCAAAATCGAGAAGTTAGAGCAGCCTACCACCAAGGAACTAACCACATCGGGGAAGGCCGCTCTAAACGCCACATCACTCCCAGGGGGGCGGTAAACCACCATCCCTGAGAATGTAAAATGTGGGGTGACCGAGATCTTGAACACCGCACTTTCACATCCCGGAATGGTCAGACCCGACCAGCTGCCAGTGAGACCAGGTCGCAAGGCCAGCGCAATACCCCCACCCCTCGTAGATCGGTTAAGAGTGAAAACCGAAAAATCAGAGGGAAATGCCAAGTTGATAATGGCCGCATCGTCATCCTTCAGCCATGTCTCGGTGATGGCTACGATGTCCGGAGCCTCTTCCTGTATCAGGTCAAACACGGCCTGATAATGCAGCACCAGAGACCTGGCATTGGGTGACTGACCTTATTTCTTAATAGGTCTATGGAAAAGCCTACATATTATTTAAGTGAAGAGGAGATTGGCTCTGTTTAGAAGTTGGTGAGCCACCAGGATTTGACTGAGGGGCTCTTGTTCTTTATGAAAAACACATCTTGGCATGAGGTTGAAAAAAGTGGGGCAGACAGTTTCTCACCCACAGATTAATCAGAGATTGGTTTCCTGCCAAACATCAAAAACTCGAATGGGCATGTCAGTTCCCCTGATAGGAATTTGGCTACAATGGAAGTTCAGTTTACAGACAACACTTCCTATGCCATGTCTAGCCATAAAGGTGGTCATTTGGAATTTCCCTCTGCACACTTCTCAAGCCAAATCCAATCCGTTGATAGATATTCTCTCAACCAGACTGCAAGACTTGGAGCCATAGCTGCTGTTTAATTATTTTCTTCTTGACTTAATATATGCTAAGTGGGAAGAACCCAGTCTGCATTGAAGTTGAAGATAGCCCCTTCAGGCATTACTTTTTATTAGCTTCCCTGAAAAGGTAAAATTAGCTACTTTGTTGTTGCCAGAGCATCATCGTTGGTCATTTACACAACATTTGAAGAATAGGAATGAAACAGCAAAGAAGGCTATGCCTACAAATTGATTAGGTACCTTGCACAAGCAGCAAAATCAATGAGGCTTTGTGTGAAGCTATGCATGGATGCATCCGATGGGGTTTTAGGAGACATAAAATTAATATTGCCCGTCATGCCCTTTGATGAGCATGCCCCATCTTGGTGAAAAGACTGGCCACTTGCTTGAGCTCTTTAAACAAACCATAGGCACTGCCTGTGCCTGAAGTTGTTTTCCCGAACAGATCTTTTCATGCATGCAGGGTCAAATGATTGGTTTAAGCCAACCTCAGATGGACCACTTCTCTTTCTTCTCCACCTTCTCAAACTCAATCAGCCTTTAACCACTTTTGATAACTTCATCCAGAAGGGGCATGATACCCTGTTGAAAAACAACAACAAAAATAATCTCAACCACTGGTAATTACTCGGACTGCATTCCAGTCTATATCTTTTTTTTGACACTCTAAGCCTTCTGCAAATCACTCTTGGTCCTGCACCAAAAGGAACAGTCTAGCCCAAACTGCTTGGCCACATCCCCACCAGACAGGAACACAACGAACTCCAGACGGGTTTCACCCATTTTCACCCATCAGTTAGATCTAACTTAAGTTCAGTAGCACAGTGAATACTGAGACCAGGTCTGGGCATACTCATTATATACAAGAAAAACAAAATATGCCCTGCTTGGGGGGGGGGGGGGGGGGGAGGGGGGGGGGGAGGGAGATTACCTGAGACAAGTGAGTTCATCTATTTATTTGTAAATACCCACCTGTCATACTCAACACCCCCACACAAATATCTTGATGACAGAAGATTACAAATCAGTTGATACTTTACTGTTTAGTACTCATAGACCTTTCCGAGGCATGGGAAGCTTCCAAAGTGGACCTTTGTGGATCTTTGCGCAAGCTCTTAACAAAAGTTTGATTGATTGTGCTCTGTGAAAATCCCTTATGGCTAGACCTTATTGAAAGCCTTATCATCTGTATTTTAAACATTTGCCCTTTTTCTAAGGGTGAGTCAAAAGTGGCCATTTAGGCTAATTAATCTTCCTTGCGACACATTAGGCATGGAGGTCTTGGTGACCGGATTTCTGGAGATCTTCTCAAAGCTGATGAAGGATAACATTCGCTCAGGATTTAGGGGCTGTCCTGCACCCAAACATGAATCGTTTTAACATGCATACCTGGAAGTTGAGTTACCAGCTTTAGAGATTTATTCCCGACTGTCATATGTAATGGATGTATACCTAGCAGCATCAACTTCATTTCCATATTCTAAAAGATGATTTCTTGTGTAAAATGCTCAACAGAGCGCATTGAACTTATTTCCGCCAGCGTCCTGTCCATCTTGCATTTTGCAGTATTATTGGCAAGCATCAACGCTTGAAAACTATCTGCAATGTTTGCTTTCACCTGCTTACTACATCATGTTTGCTTTTTATGATTACCTACCCTGTCAACATTTGTGAGAGGTTTAAGGAATCTTTAGAATTCTCCACCATTTTTGGTGCCACTGTGGGATGTGGATTTACCTCCAATGTCTCTAATGGGTTCTTCATCTGACCATATGCATGCTTGTCCCTTTGCTAAATCTTAAGATAAAGACCGTCTGTCTGCCTCATCCAACCAGGATGGTGGATTAGTTGTGGGCTTTTTTTTTTATCTGCGCCTTATGTTTATGTTTATGTTTATGTTTGTTGAATTTATATAGCGCTAATCACCCAAGGTCTCTAAGCGCTAATATTTAGACAACTGACAAACAAGGTAACACTCTGAACACGGCCCCATCCCGTAAGCCTACACAAAGGCCTCAGAGAATAGCATAGTCTTCAGCCTCCTGCGAAATGAGAGTAGATGAGTGTCCTTTCGGAGCACCTCAGGGAGTTTGTTCCACAGCTGCGGGACACAGACAGAAAAGGCACGACCCCCGAGTGTCGATAAGTTGAAACGGGGGCAGGTAAGAAGACTGGCCTGCGAAGAACGGAGGTGGCGACCGGGAATGTAGGGCTTCAGACGGTCTTTGATATAGGTAGGGGCTTCACCGAATAGGGACTTATGAGCGATGCACAAGCCCTTGAAGCATATCCTTTGTTTAATGGGGAGCCAATGTAACTGCCGCAGCAAAGGGGTAGCATGTGTTTTTCGTGGCAGCTTAAAAATCAATCTAGCTGCGTCGTTCATGACCACCTGGAGTTTCTTCAGAAGTGATCCAGGAAGCCCAATATAGACTGTATTTCCATAATCAAGCCGAGACAGTACCGAGGCAGTTACCACCGTTTGCATGGTAGTGAATGATAAGGGGGCTGATAGTTTCCGGAGCTGACGCAGTAGTCCAACACAGCTTCCCACCACAGCAGAAACCTGGTTCTTCATTGTCACTCCGGAATCCAATATAATCCCTAGGCTCTTCACGGTAGGTACTGGAGTGGGGGCAGGGCCCAACTCTAGAGGCCAGAACAAATCAGACCAAGGAGAGGAGTCTGGGAAGAGTACCAAGACTTCAGTTTTGTCAGGATTTACTTTTAACGAGTTCAGAGTCATCCAGTTCATGGTGTACCTAAGGACGTTCTGAACATTCCGTTGTGAATCACAGGAGTGGTTAATGCGAACTATTAGCTGAGTATCGTCCGCATAATTGAATACCTGACAGTCTAGCCCAGCCAGGGCCTCGATCAAGGGTTGGAGATAGATATTGAAAAGCAGGGGGGACAACGCCGAACCCTGCGGGACCCCCCAAGGCAGAGAGCCCTGTTTGGACATAAGAGCCCCTAGCTGGACCTTCTGCTGGCGATCTTCCAGAAAGGAAGAAAACCATTGGAGAGCCGTACCTGTAACTCCCAGCCGCTGCATACGGGAAAGTAGTCGCCTTATCCACATTCAACTCTGTCAGGGTTGTCCAATGATAATTTTTGAATTCCATTTTTCAAAAAAGATCTTGCTTCAGCTTTATGTTCATATGCTCATCCACCAAGTCAGAGGAACATATGCATAGGTTGGACCACAGGTTAGACCACAACTTCTACTTACAGAAAACCATGGCTTTTGTATATATAACTATTAGTTGATAAGGTTTCTGACCTGAAAATAGGAAAGATCACTCGCAAGCAGTACTTTTTGCTACAGATCTTCAAAAATCTTAGAAGGAGCCCCTAATGGTTTGGGAGCACACTCAACTAACTGAAAAGCCACTTTTATAGATTTGCCATCCAGATATTCACTAAATAATATTTCCTTGAGACTGGGTCTCTGCTTCCTCATGTTTGTATCCTTTAGAACAAGTGATTTACTTTTGGTAACATTCTTCCTAATAGACACACAGTTTCCCAAACTCTTCAAATCCCCTCCCACATTCCTTCTTGCTTTGGGCAGGTTATTCTTCAATAATTTCTGATGTCATCTGCTCTAGTTAATGTCTTTATCAACCTGTTCCATTGCTTCCTGAGAATAAGTGAGACCGATATGTGGCTGGTTTCTTAAGAGCATTAAAAACAACATTTGCTCGTGTTCTGTTGTTCCTGTGTGTTTGCAGTAATTTGTTTGCATGAATGATGTGCATTATTTCCCAAAGTGATGTAGTGGTGTAGTTTTGGGAATGTTGCATAACAAGCATAACACAAATTTACAAATTTTTTTTTTTTTTTTTTTTTTTTTTTTTTTAAACCTTTATTGACATTTCAACCAAAGACAAGTATGGGCCTACAACCCCCGGGGCCGGCCGCTAAGCAGTTGGATTAACAGAACAAATTTTAATCACAGGCAGCACCTCGGGGAGCAGAATCTCCATGCTAGTATACTCTTGGCCACTTAGCAGCCCAAGTAGGAAACCAGGATATAAAAGGTTTTCATTTTATAATAGAGAATGGAAGGATCAGGTGCCAAACAATTTCCCAGTAGCGAAAAATGGCGGGCAGAATAGTAAACGTCAACAATAAACAGCAATCTATCAAGTCAGTGGCGCTAAAACAGGAGGTTCAGGATGTGGAAGAATATCACGAGTCATGTGCGCCTACAGTCCCCTGCCCTAAGACCCAGAAAACACCACGGAAATTGAGGCACAAATGAAAAAGCAGTGTTTGACAGCGAAGGAAACCTACCGTACTGACCCCAGAAAAGAAAGACAAAGAAAGATAAGAGAAGAGAAAAGAGGCCATAGAAACAAAGTAAAAAACGAAAAAATCTCCTCCCCCAGCCCCCCACCCTGCACCTCTGCAGATGACTACGGCCCCCCCCCCCCCCAGCAGTGTGCCTGTCGCCCCAGAACCAGACCCGAAATATAGAAGAAACAGAGAAAAAGGAAAAAGAAAAGAAACCCCACCTAACGGGGGAGTGGAGAGAGTATTAATAAACTGGAGGAGGGCCTTCAAACATGCCCCCGGCTTCTCCCTCCCGCACAATGTGTTCCTCCCCAAAGCAAACCGTAATCAACAAGAATTTTTCATGTCAAAGAAAAATGGGGAGCGTTATGCACCTATTACACTATTAGTTATGCCGTGAGAGCACGCAACCCCTGTGCCCGCCCGCCTATCAGATGACAACCTCTGAAGGATCAGTCTTATCCTTGGCCTCTCTTTGCGAATCCACCGATGCATACCCATCGACCCAGTGCCATGTCCAATGTTACGAGGAAAAGGAGCGTCCAAGAAATAACCGGAAGCGACACACACATGTAGGGTGGACGTCTCTGAACACCAACACAGTCATCATTATGGAGGATCATCTTTCCCAGTCCTGCCCCAGGACATGCACTGCACACAAGGTCCAGGATGTAAGAATCAGCCAGAGCAGGCGACCATTGCTTGATTATTGCCTGAGTCGCCGGAGGCTGTGCGTGGGCCAAAGCCACCACCTTCTGCTCAAGTCTAAAACCACCGGAACAGACCCGACCTACAGCCAGCCGACCACACGTTGGCACATTGTCAGGAATTTCCAGCTTCCCCCTATTGACAGGGGCGGCCACGACCCTGTCCTCCTGTGTGAAGTAAAACAAGTCCCTGGTTACCTGGGGACAGGCAGATCGCAACTGTTCCGACGCTGACGCAATACCATCAAGCTTTCTCCCCAGTACCCAGGCGCCGTGAACCAGGGTGGAACGAAGGGCACCGAGAGCTTCGAGTAGGTCACCGTACCCCAGCACAGCTCCTCGCGCCCGCTGCGCTACACTCCTCTTAGCCACATACTCCCAATCTTGCTGCGACCCAGTGTACAGGATGATAGAATCCATCCTATCAAGATGGCCGCAGGGTAGTTCCACCCCAGATTGGGACCGGGACTCAGGCACAAGCGCATCAAGGTCCATGGTACTGCAAACGGGTTCCGGGGGCAGGCAAAATATGTATCCGGTGTATGGTCACAGGTAACAGTTATCCTCACCCTGGACGAGCGCCCGCAAAAATCCGGGAGCAGCCCGCGAAAATCAGGACGAGTTACAGGCAGCGTCCGAGCCGCTCACTGGCGAGGGCTCAGGCGACTACCGAAGAATCTTGGAATTGCCACCTCGGGCATGCACTCGTTCCGCTACGCCCCAGTGGTAGGAATGACCACGGCGAAATTCAGGCCAATATCCGCACCTCTCCGGTATTCCGACTCCACCCAGTCACCAATGGCCGCTGTTGTTGAACTGCCGCCCGGCCATGTTGTCCACTCGAGGTCCCGGTTCCAGGGTTGCACAGGCCGCAAACTTCAGGTGAACATTTCTCCGGCGGTACCGCTGCCAGAAACTTCAGAATCACGCGATCGGTTGCCGCTCTCAATCACCAACACGGGCATATAGCGCAGGCTAAGGATCTCATGCAGGATATCTGTGCGGGATGCGGAGGTTCACGGAGCCGAGAGCCTACGCTGCCGTCCCGATCGCCATCTTGGCTCCTCCCCCCAAATTTACAAAATTATTCAATTTATACTGGCGGAATTTAAATTTCACCCAGGTCGAACGTTATATATGTTTACATGATCGGATGTTTAAATATGTAAGTATGTAGATACAATGTGGTGAAAGTTGATACAAAGGGCCCCATTAGTATGGCGGGCAGACAATACCCTCGGGATACGGGACCGCCCGCTGAGGGTGCGGCGGTCCCGCACTCCCGATTAGCATGCGCCCGCCACACTGGCGGGCGCATGGCACATCTGCAACATTGCGGCGGGCGGTGCAGAGAGCACCGCCCGCCGCAATGCCACAAAGGCAGCCTGTGCCTTTCAATGCACAACGTGACAGGCACCGTGCGGTGCCTGCCACGTTGTACATTGAAATGCAGGGGGGTACCAAAGGTGCACCCCCCAGAGTCCCTGGGGGCCCGCAACGGGCCCCCGCCAATAAACTCTGCCTGCCTTTCCGTGGCGGCAATGCCACCATGGAAAGGCATGTTTCCGCCCCCATTGTAATATGGCTGGCGGTGTCTAACAGACACCGCCACCATATTGAACCCTTTTCCGCCCGGTCGACATGTCGACCGGGCGGAAAAGCGGCGGACGGTCTTTCCGTCCGCCGCAGACCCCCCAGCCATCGTAATATGGCGGGAGGTCCTAGCTGCATGGATGGCGGGCGAATTGCCCCCGCCGGGGCGGCGGTGGCTACCGCCGTCCCGGCGGGGGCGATCCGCCCGCCGTCCTAATGGGGCCCATAGTTTCTATTTTAATATTTCTAACTTCTGTTAAATGAAATTACTGCCTTGTCCTTTCAAATAGCTTCCTTAAGTATTACCCTCTCCACCATTATCAATATTATTGTTTGGGATTTCTTTCCTCTCATTAAACGTCTGGCTTCTCTCCAGTGGTTAATCAAATACTTCAATGCCTTAGCTATATTCCTGGTTCTAACAAATGCCTCTCGGAGAAAATTCGGATTTTTATTTGTTTTTAAGTAATGATTATTTAATTTACCTTCCCAACATTACCAGAGTGCATCTTGTGTTTAATTTCTGCTAATTTTCGTTTTTTGTTCGGTTTCCTAGACCCCCGTTGGAAGGGAAAGTAATATTTTGCACAATATTACAGGACACAGTTCTGATATATATTGCACAGAGCTCCTCCCTGGCATCTTTCTCCATTGACTTAAAAATTCCTTAATGAGTGGTTCAAGATTTGTTGGTCCAGCACAAGTAACCTGAAGCTGATAGAAATGTCCTCTGTGGGTCTGAGAACTTTTGTATCTATTTTAATCAATCCTGTATGGTATGTGTTGTTCCATAAATCAGTCGAGATGATCCAAAATGCTTCACACTTAATGACCAATGACTGGTAACAAAATACTTAAAAATTTGTAAGGGTGGTTGTGCTCCTTATAAGACTTTGTCACAGTACGATTTCCTTCACATAATTTACCATAATTGTGTATTACAGTCACTAACCTTTGGTATCACATACACAAAACATTGTTAAAATGTTAAATATTGTGTACAGGTTGTATTTGTGTGTTCCTTTTAATGTTAGATCCATTCATTTGATTTTAGTGATAATTGAACATCAAATATTTTGGTGGTCACAATATCTAATCTGTACGTATGTTTTTCGCCTGCTAGATACACATGGACCAATTGTTCTGTAGTCAAATGTGTTGCGGAAAGCAGATATTTTGCACATAGAGGCTTCATATCGGGCATTGTGTAAATATTGTATCATTATGATGCTATCAATAGTTTCTGGTGACATTATAAAAAGCCACGGTACAGGTAGACAAGTGTTTTTTGTTACTAGAAACCTAAGATTGCAGTTTTGGACCACACTTCAGATATTATACTCTAAGTATTTTTATTCAGCGACTACATTCGGCTTTACATTGGTTGAAATCTGTGATGCACACGATGAGCTCCATTAATTCCACTTAGTTTATTGTAGCAGAACTACTTCGAGGGTATGACTTCATTCCTGTGTATTACAATATCAGCAGTGAGCATAAAATATAAAACAACTTTACTTTTTTCTTCACTTCTATAGTTATCTTTGGTGCCTGTGATGTGTGTGCTTTTTAAATGTAATGATCGATACTTGGTAGCCTTCCTTCCAAAGGCTGCCTACTTTTGAACTCAATGCAACTGAGGTACAGGGCAGAAAGTGGTTTCACCAGGATAATTTGCTCTAATGGAGAAGCCAGCTTTACAATCCAGGTCTCGCTGTTCCTAAAGTGGGTTACCAATAGAACACATGTGGTGGAACAGATTCTTTCATTAGTGCTTAACTCCTCACAATTCTTTCCTCGCGTGTTGAACCCTGAGTTGATTTGCTATTGACAAAACGTTACTACTTGCTTTCAAATGATTTACAGACTGGGGGTTTAAGAGGTTACAGAATACAGAAGCACAGAATATTGCATGACATTGGTAATGTACACCATGTCCGCTTTCACCTCTTCCCTTGTGAATCATACCTCACTGTGGTGTTGCTATTTACATGACATGCCGAGGTCTTCTAATTCCAGGGTATATCTTTTAATGAGGAACGTTTGGAGAAACTTGTGAATATTCTTTTTCACATAAGAAAACATGAATGCAGTAACACGTTCTTTTCTACTTTGCCAGAATTTCCGGACTATATCTACAGCTCCATTATGAAGCAAATCCAAGTTTACTGTTTTCTGCATTAATTTTCATACAAGAGTTCGTCTCGTTACACAGCATTGTTAAAGACAATTCAAGCTGAAGCTGTTAAGATCCTATAAAACATAGTGACGTAATAGCATAAAAGGTTTTACTCGATTGACTATGTTCTAGTATTCAGAATATTTCAATGTAATCTCCTTATTGTCTAAATTTATTTCCACTGAAAATGAGTCATCCACATTTGGACTGTTTGGTAGTGGCTTTGTGTGTTTCACTTCCCACTCAATACTCAAAACAGAGATAAGCTCTGCAACATTTATATTTTCCAACGACAACGAGATATAGAGCTGGAAAAGTTTTGTAAAATTGGGCTGTCGTTCAGCTTTCTATTTTTAATCATGAGTGGATTTTTACGAAAAACGGACGGGTTTTGAGCTTTAATGAAACCAAGCATTTAGCCATCAGAGGATTAGTATAAGTATGTAATAAATAGACAGCCTACATCTTTCTAGTCACAACTATGCATTCCATATAGCTACATTTTAAGTACCATGACAGCATGTGGAGTTTTATTAATCAGTCTAAATAATATCAAAATAAGTCTCTTGTCTCAGAAATGTCAACTTTTCATATTCAGACATGTACCTGTGTATTTCATTTCATTCTCATCTTTGTATTGTTCTTATTTCTGCCATGGCTGCAGCCATTTTCTCACGCTTCCTCGATCCAGAATCAGTCACTCCATTGGTCAACACTCGAGGAATTCAAGGTATATGCATTATGGGTGTGTGTGTGTGTGTGTGTGTGTGGAGTGTGGTGAAATGCATGTGAATGTTTGCACATTCACATAGAACATTTCCATTTCACTTGCTAATTTTACTTAGTTTTTCATATCTATAGACTACGTGATATTAAACTGCATTACCTCTTTAAACATTGATGGGATTTTTGCCTTCTCTTTTCTATGTGATTGGTGCACAGATCCACAGAATGCTATATTTTCTATTGATTCTTGTTGTGTGTCTTATTTAACGTTTTAATCTTCAAATGCCTTATGTACTATAAAAGCGTACTTTTTAGCAATCCACATAACATTTACATATATGTCTTTAAAATGCTCTTCCCCATCTTCACTTCTAAGGTATGCCCATAATTGCCCTTATTATCTCTCTTAAAAAGTTCATAATTGAAGCTAGCTGGTGGACGTCTTTTACGTAATACAATTCATTGAGTTTTCATACTCACTTTTTTCATCAACTTTGTTTATAATTTTGAACATACATAGTACAGTTAACATGTAAGAGTAACAATACTGAATGACATCCACTGAATGCTCCTTTTGGGAAATTGCCTTGATTTATTGCTGCTACATAAACGTTAATCATGTACTTCAAAAGTCTAGGAGTAAGCCATCCATTTCCCCAGAACTTACAGTGTTTTTCCGGTCAGCCCTGTGATGTATGCACAACGTATTCTGCTATGGCACAGTAATTCATCCCTCATGCACATTCAGATATCAGTGGTGGGGATCCTGATCTCAAGTGGCATGCCATGTCCCTCTTAGCAATGTGGAGACCCATTGCCACTAGGAGTCGTGTGTCGTCTTACCCCCACATTTGTCCAACTGTTCCAACAAAACTAGTTTTGGTTCGGGTTGCACTGAGCTGCTAACTACCTCTGTGACGGTGTTGTAAATATTGTGCCAGCAATGTTGTCAGATCAGGCATTCCCAGATTGCATGGAAAAAGGTCCCCAGAGTTGTCTTACATCTCAGGCAGTGCAGATCCAAGTCATTATTTATTTTTTGCAATCTAGTGGGTCTATAGTATTTCCGGTAAAGATATTTAAGTTTGATTAATCATAATCTGATGGAGATTGCCAACACCCTAGGGGACATTTTTGACTTGAGCCAGTCTTCATCTTCAAATGTGCCTTCATCTATTTCCCAGCGGTTCCACAGCACCCCACAGGATCCGGTGTATTGTTTGCTAGTGTATGGCATAGGGTGGGGATCAGTTTGTTCCCCATTCGGGATTGTTATGTGTGCCTCTAGGGGATTGTAACTCAGAAGAGTTTGCCATGGGGTGAGAGAAACCTCCAGCACATAGCGAAGCTGCAGGTATCGGTAAAACGGTGATTTGCGCATCACGTGTGTGTCAGCTAAGTGTTGAAATGAGCATATAGAACTACCCTCAGAGACAACCTTGAGCTTGGATAACCCTATGGCGTCCCATGATTTGAAGCCCTACAGTTTGACTGTGTTTTTCAGCTAGGTTCCTCCCATAGTGGTATTTCAGCTGTCGGCACACCTTACCACTTAATCCATTGTAGTGCTTGGTGCCGGCACATACCAGATGCTTCGGTCGCTGGAAGGAGGGTTCTGTGGATGCAGGGGTTGGCGAGCAAGTCTAGTGTTCCATATTGCTTGAGGGCCCACAGCTCTATTGCTGTTTCAGGGTCTTCCTGATTAGTGTAGAGCCCGCCATTAATTGGTAATATTTGGCTGGTATAGGAAAGCTAAAATGCCCCCGCGGTCACTGCGTTTCCATGGAATGGATTGTCTCTGATTTATGTCTTTGGTTTTAAGCTGAGTAGTTCTATTATGGATCTTTTCATCATGAACTGTTTTGTTGTCAGCATAAATCATCTATAGTAGGTGGAGATTTTTATTTCACTTAAGTTAGGAAGCCTCAGTTGAAACTGACAGTGAGTTTTTAACCACAGGAAGCATCAACTACTGTCTATCTTACTCTTCTTTAGAGCGTGGGTCACTTGCCTAAGTATCAATAAGGTCAGTGGGTTCTTAGGTGCCAATATGCACTGTGTGTCTCTACAACCACTAGTAAGAGACATTGTGCTATTGGTCAATAAGCCTATCTTCTCTAGTGGTAATAAGTTTGATATAGGCTCCTCTTTAAAGATCATAATGTTTTTGAGGTACAGTCATTCACTACGCTTCTCTTTGGTTTGTCCCCACAGACTCCGAAGGCCATTCTTGCTCCATTTCTGAGAATTACTATCAGATTGTATTCATTTGTTGATTTTGTAAGTTTGCTTATCTTAGCAAATTTAGTTATTTTAGCTTCACATCCAGTCTAAACAGTAGCACTGGTTCACATCTTTTTTCCACTTCTGCACTAAGTCGGTGTATGTCCTTTTTTCAGTCCAATGTCCAGGGCAATAAACTATCCTACAGCACATTACCCTTGTTTCTCTTTATTTGCACTTCTGGTTTCCCTGGTTTTATTCCATGGACACATTTTTCTCTTTTAATTTTTCCTTTTTTCACATGTGTTTTTTCTTTTTCCACAGTTAGTACTTGTTTGACATATACAATTTATTGGATTATTCGTTTGACATTGGGGTCTTCAGTCCACATATGAACATTTTGTCCTAAAGATGGTCTTACAGATGAAAGCATGAAATAAGACCGAAACATCGATAATTCAGCCGATTTTCATGCATAAAGAAAAACCTTTTGGAAAAGTTCATTGTTTTTTCAATGAGGTTCTCCTCACAGGAAAATATTTGAAATGGGTTACAACAAAAGTGTTTGAGAAATTAGCTGATGTTTAAACAATCTATCTGAACCACTTTTGTATTTATGTGATTTGCATTTTGTACCCTTATTTATAAACTGATTTTTCTACATGAATTTGTATATTTAAAGTATAGACCCGTTTTGCTCCCTTTTTTCTGTTAATACACTCACTTTGAATGAATATTAGAGATTTTGCCACTCTGTTTGCTTAAAGTCACTGATTAGGGCTTCATTGATATAGCTCTTTGAATCAATAAGATTTTCTATAACTAAATCCCTTGTAGGCCTGTTTACCTTATCTTGATCTAGATTTACCCAAGCCTCCAAGGTTTATTGGGTTGTCCATTTTGTTTTTGTCAGTATCTTATGCGCAGACGGTTGTCTGTTTTGGGTCACTTGTTGAAGTGATTATTGTTAATGTTTTTGTTTATCTATCCCTTGTTATAGTTTTGCGTTAAGTTTCATCCTCTGTCATGTCTGAGGCTCAAACTTTGTCATATACAGATGAATACATTCTTAAAATAGCAAGCAGCCCTTCCCTGTTAGGAAAGAGAGGCTCTTCAACACAATTACCATATGAATCAGATGTAATACAACTTGAAAGACTCAAGAAGAAACTAGTTAGAACAGAACTACATGCAAAGTTTCGAACAGACTGCCTCAATGCTAACATCATTCCTACAGGTTTACAATATAGAAACAATTCCCTTAACCTTCACAGAAGACGAGGATTTCAAAACAGGCTTTAGTTATTATGCGAATAAATGCTCTTGAACCTGGATGGTTCCTATCATTGAAACAGCACTAAAACACATCAAATCATTGACCAAAGAAATAGAGACCTTGGAGAATAAAATCAGCACAGACTCCAACATCACTAACGCCAAAACTCTTTTAGAAAAAAATGCTTCTACAATTAAAGAGTTTGAACAATTCAATTCCCATAAAAACAGATAAATTACAAAAAGATACAGCAAAGATCAGACTTGCCAGTATCTGAAAAGGGACTTCTATCTTCCACAGGGTCCGAATAGAACTCCCTTAAAAAAAATCACTCTCTCTGACACTAATTCTGACACTGATAGTGACCATCTAGCAGACAATTCATATCCATGCCACTACGATGATCAGCCCTCTACTTCCAATCAGGCCATTTTAAGGCAGAATCGGAGGGGCACAGGACCCCCAAGGAGACAATGAGTCATGAAACTGGGATGGTTTCGCAAACAATATACTCCGGGCTACAGACAGACAAGAAATCAATATTCCGAATGGTAGACTCCTCACAGACCATTCCTATTTTGAATCTTTCTCAATATGTTCTATCAGAATCGGTGATCTCAGTTTTATCATCAGGTCTTTCCTTTGTGCCTACCTATAGAAATGAATTGTTTCAAACTAAATTAGAATTGTTCAAATTCTATCGAACAATGAGATTAAAGAACTTTTTTGCGTCTCGCGAAACTATAAAACATACTGATACCACAGGATTAAATAATCTCTCAACGTTCTTTCCTGTCTAGTCCATGGTGTCAAAGGATTTTCTCACCTTTGAAAATGCTAGGATGACAGAAATAGAAAATCTATTTAAAGACTCACATTTTTTCAAATACAATCTTTCAAAAGATGAACCTAAGGCCTTACAGAACCTGCAAGCACTTCACAATACCATTATAAAGCCTGCAGATAAGGGTGGTGGGATTGTCCTCTGGGACAAAGATTACTACAGATCTAAATTATTAAAACAGTTATTGGTAACAGATCACTACAGAAAACTCCCCAAGAACCCCTCTGCAGAATTGACCAAGACCATCTCTAAACTCAGTAAAGAAGGTTTTGCTGGAGCCTGCTCAGTGAAAGAAAAGTGGCTTTTTTAGTCAACAAATCACCTACAGTTCCGGTGATCTATGTTTTACCAAAAATTCACAAGAACTCAAATACACCACCTGGATGTCCTATCGTCTTAGGTTGTATCTCTATACTCAAGCCTCTTGCACAATATGCAGACTTCTTTATATGATCATATGCTACAGATCATCCAACTTACATTAGAGATACAACAACGGTGATCAATATAGTAGAAAAACATCCCTTCAACCCTACTCAGGATTGGTTAGTCAGTATGGACATTGAAAGTTTTGTACACTAACATACACCAGAATGAAGTACTTGACATCCTTACCGAACTATTAAAACCTAGACCAAGACCCCATAATGTACCTACGGCCTTCATCATGGCATGCATTGAGATATCCCTATGCCAAATTTCTTCTTATTTGAGAATTACTTTTACCAGCAACTAAAGGGAGTAGCAATGGGCGCAGTTTATGCTCCAGACATTGCGAATATCTATGTGTCCTGTTTTGAAAAACAATATATTGAAAACATAACCAATCCATTCTGGTCCCACATTGTTAAATGGCTTGGGTACATCGACAATGTCTTTATAATCTGAAGGACAATAGAGAAAGTCTGAATATCTTTCATCAACGGGTAACTCCCTAAACCCCAATCTTAGATTTACCATAGATTGTGACCAACATGTAATGAATTTTTTAGACATCACAGTGAAGGTGGACAATGATAATCAGCTTTACACTACATTGTTTACGAAACCTACAGCAAGGAACACATTTCTTTAATACAAGAGTCATCATCCACAGCATTAAAAGATGGATTGCCCTTTGGGCAGTTTCTGCATCTTAGCAGAAACTGCTAAAAAAAAGTAGGATTATTTTATTGAGGCAAAAAAAACTCAAAGAGAAACTCCAAGCCCAAGGTAATCCGGCCAGATTGCTAAAAAGATCTCTCAAACGAGCTTGGTACTACAATCGAGAAGCATTGTTGAAGGTTGGGAGACGGTCAAGAAAACCACAATTAGTGTGTGTTTCGACATTTGGCACTCAATCGAACAAAATCAAAACGATGATTAACAAACATTGGACACTACTTAAAAGACTACCTGAATTCAAAGAGAAACCTCTCTGTGCTTTTAAGAGAGGACCAAATTTGAAAGACCATCAAGTTCATGCCTATGACCTCCCAAAAATAGCAACAGTCGACAATATGATTCAACTGACACCTGTAATAGGACACTACAGATGCAATATGTGTGTGGCATGTAACACCACCAATATGACAAAAACATGTACCATCAATGACCAGCAACTTACTCTCAAGCAATTCTCGAATTGCAATACAAGCAATGTGGTGTATTGTATCAGATGCCCATGTGGTCTCCACTACATAGGTAAAACCACACAACAGGTTAAGAAACGAATCCTACACCATCAGTCGAGGATCCGCTGTAAAGTTGAAAATGCGCCTCAGGTTGAACATTATACCAGAATAAAACATTCCGAAAAGGCTATGTTTTGGTGGGTCTTTGAAGTAGTCAAGCCCTGTAAAAGAAAAACGAATGTGGAGCAAGTTCTGACTATCAAAGAAAACCGTTGGATTTGTCGGATGGACAACATAATAAGAGGCTTGAATATAGCTGTTGCATGACCAACATTAGTATCTATTCTGTAACATTGTACACTGTACTCCCCATCTGATGATATTTTTTCTTGATATAAGTAATTTTTCCAACTGGCTTATTTTCTAAGAACACTGTTGATGGATATGTCATTGCTAAATAGATACACCTTTTCATGGCACGAGCATGTTGTCATGAATAGATGTTGCCCTAGGTGTTATTGCATAATAGATACATTTGTATTGAACATCATACACAAAAAGATGGACATTATATGTTACAGTTAAGAAATAGCTCTTTGTAGAATTTCATCTACAAAAGGAGGGATACAAGTGTTAAATTGATACAACTGTAAATTTTTCTTATTTTCCACTCTTGGGAAGTTTTTAATTGTTGATTACCTACGATCAATAGCCAATGCTAGTCATTTTACCATCAAACAACTGTACATTCTTTTGGTCCTCCACTCTTGGGTAGTTTTGATTGTTATTATCGCTAACTAATAACTAATGTATGCTATTTTTCAATGACTATCTGAAAATTCGGTTTCAGTGAAATTTTGTTTTAAAATTTGAATTGTATCACAACTGTTTAAAATTGATTTAAAAACACCTGTTTATGATATATCATCTGCTATAAAAAAAAAGGTTTCTTTGCTATAATGAAATACCTGAGTGCACACACTTTGGCAATTGATGTAGAATATGTTCTGACATTAATCTGTTTCTTTTTCTTATCTATCATACCCCCCTTCTTTTGAGGTTCCAATTATTTTGCACCCTGTCAGATAGTAGTTAATGTATATAACATCTAGGTTTCCTAACTATTCTATATTAGATATGGGATCACTGCTCCCCATTAGAGAGTTTATATTACATGCAGTGTAATCCTTTCTGAATTCTTTCTGAAATCCAACCAA
The DNA here is from genome assembly GCF_964204655.1 of Triturus cristatus. Taxonomy (NCBI): domain Eukaryota; kingdom Metazoa; phylum Chordata; class Amphibia; order Caudata; family Salamandridae; genus Triturus; species Triturus cristatus. Next base: position 397,346,141 of record NC_140587.1, on the reverse strand, counting down.
TTTTGCAAATATATAAGGTTCCTAGGAGATCTCGAACCCATTGTAAGGATATTGCACTATTAATGTCCTGCCATCTCAAGATGGCCACCGAAATCACCATGCACATACAAGGTGAGGTCAGCTAGACCCAGAAGCTCAAGTTGTGCTTCCGAGTCATGTTACCCACAATCGAGACCTGATCTTTGACCTTATCCCGATGTGGCAACTCACTACAGTAATTTAGTATGTACCGATCAGCTAGTTGTCGAGGTTGCACACTATTGCAAAGTGTGAGTTTGAATCTTACTTTTCCTAATTTATTTTTTCATTGCCGTCCAGATTGATTCTGTTATTCGCCCTGACACTACCTGTAAGACGGTTATGGGGGTGTTGTTCATGTTGTTTTGTGAAGCAATTGTGGCGAGTTTTGACAATTGGATTTCAGCCACAGTATTAGTTTAGGTAAGTGGATCTGCCACAAATGATACTGTGTCTCATCACCTTACTTTTCCTTCTTTTGCTTTACTCGATTCACACTTCTGTGGGATTTTGGAATAATAGTATAGAAAAGCTAAAATGCCGCCGAGGTCACTGTGTTTCCATGGAATGAATTGTCTCTGATTTATGTCTTTGGCTTTAAGCTGAGTAGTTCTATTATGGATCTCTTCATCACAAACTGTTTTCTTGTCAGCATAAATCATCCATAGTAAGTGGAGATTTTTATTTCACTTAAATTAGGGAGCCTCACTTTAAACCACCTGTGAGTTTTTAGCCACATCGAGCATCAATTATTCTTCTTTAGAGCGTGGATCACTTGCCTAAGTATCAATAAGGTCAGTGGGTTCTTAAGTTCAGATATGCAATGTGTGTCTGTACAACCACTAGTAAGAGACATTGTGCTGTTGGTCAATAAGCCTATCTTCTCTAGTGGTTATGAGTTTGATATAGGCTCCTCTTTAAAAATCATAGAGTTCTTGAGGTACAGTCATTCACTACGTATCTATTTGGTTTGTTCCCACAGACTCCGGAGGCCATTCTTGCTCCATTTCTGAGAATTACTATCAGATTGTATTCATTTGTTGATTTTGTAAGTTTGCATAATTAAGCAAATTTAGTTATTTTAGCCTTACATCTAAACAGTAGCACTGGTTCACATATTTTTCCACTTCTGCACTAAATCGGGGTATGTCCTTTTTTCAGTCCAATGTCCAGGGCAACAAACTGTATCTCTTTAATTGCACTTCTGGTTTCCCTGGTTTTATTCCATGGACACATTTCTCTCTTTTAATTTTTCTTTTTTCACTGGTGTATATCTCTTTTTCCATAGTTAGTACTTGTTTGACACAATCAATTTATTGGATTATTGGTTTGACATAGGGGTCTTTAGTCCACATATGAACATTTCGTCCTGAAGATGGTCTTACAGATGAAAGCATGAAATAAGATCGAAACGTCGACAATTCAACCCATTTTCATGCCTAAAGAAAAACTTTTTGGAAAAGTTCATTGTTATTCAATGATGTTCTCCTCACTTGAAAATATTTGAAATGGGTTACAACAAACGTTTTTATGAGAAATTTATCTGATGTATAAACAATCTATCTCAGCCACTTTTGTATTTATGCAATTTGCATTTTGTGCCCTTTGTTATAAACAGACTATTCTACATAAATTTGTAGTTTTAAAGTATACTCCCATTTTGCCACCTTTTTTTCTGTCAATATACTCGCTTTGAATGACTATTAGAGATTTTGCCAATCTGTTTGCTTTAAGTCACTAATTAGGGCATTATTGATATAACTCTTTAAATCAATAAGATTTTCTATAACTAAATCCCTTGTAGGCATGTTTACCTTATCTTGATCTAGATTTACCCAAGCCTCCAAGGGTTTATTGGGTTGCCCAATTTGTTTGTCAGTACCAATAATAGAGGCAGACGTCTGCTATTCCTAAGTCCTTGTACAGTGACAGAACTAATTTCTGGTATGAGATGCGCAGTTGTCCCCTGCTCATAAGAATTTTACGATAGACGCTTGGAGAGTATTGATAAAGTGTGCGGTGTACTGTGAAGGTAGTCCTGCAGTGTGTACAGTGGTCTTGGAAGGGAGCTCATCTTCAACGGAACTCCCCTTCCCACTATAGTCAGTGGGAGTCTCTGCCAGATGTACAAATCTCTTTTTGTTTTAGCTACTAAGGGTCTAATATTAAGGTCCCACATATTCTGTTTAGGGAGTGCTATGTGCAGCCATAGGTATTTGAAATGATGAGACTCCCAATGCAAGGGAGTGGTGGCCTTTATATCATCTTGTTCACCTATCAGTGGGATGTAGGTGCATGTGGACCATTTTATCATCAGTCCTGATGCGTTTGCATATATTTAAAGCATGGAAATCAGCCAAGGCAGGGAAGTTTCCAGGTTGCTAATATAGACAAGGAGGTCATCGGCATAAAGTGACCAGGGGCGGCTCTAGGCTCATGGTGGCCCTGTGCAGGGAGCGCAGGTAGGGGGACCCGGAAGAGGGGGTCCGGGCGGGGCGGAGCTCAGGAAGGTGTTTTAATAAAACGTTCAGAAAAGGCGTTAGATGACCAGTAACATGGTAACAGAAAAACGACGTTTAATTTTTGAGTGCTCATCACTTGGATACTTTGTTTTAGAATCTGGGTCTCTGGAGGGACCCCTTTCAACAAGAAAAACACGTTGCGCATCCGTAAGAGAGTTCGGCCACAAAGTAGGATCCCTCCAATCACATAAATCATATTCAGAACACGGGTCTGTAACATGGTCTTGCTCTTTGGCTTCCTTTTCAATACCAGCATCATCCGTCTGTAAACTCTGTACCTCCTTCAGAATGCCAGATGTTCATGGACCGATGAATGATGTTTGAGTTTCTCTGTCTGAGGGTCTTTTGTAATAATCCTCATCCTGAGTTGGTAATTGCTGCATGTTTGTATCAATTTCAGAGTCACCTTGTTCATTTTCATTGGTCTGCTCATGAGTATCATTCTGCTCATGGATATCATCATTTTTTTGTTCTTCTTTATGGTCGTCAGCGCCTGTTTTACCTAGTGCATCAGCAGTACTCTGGCCAGAGGATTCTCCATCTTTAGGTTTCCCTTGGGTGATAAAGTTTAGGATTGCTCCTTCCTGTGACACTACGAAAGGCTGCTGAGCCACCTTTCTCTTTCGTTTCGAATAACCAGATTTGTGTACTCGAATTCTCTTCATTTTGCTTGCAATGCAGCGGGCGAGGCTAGCGGTGGGTAGGGAAAAAAAGAAGACAATCAGCAGTGGCGGCTGCTGAAAGATTTTGATGTGCCATTTTTATTTTCTTGCAAAAACAACAGTTGGTGGACAGAATGCAGAACAATGTTATACATTCACCCCAGTACAGAGATCTGGGCCTAAATCCATCGTTTTTTTGCTCACCACACCACCCCAGTTCAGACATGGCCATATGCAAATCAGCCTTGACCCTGTGCCTCATGGGAACAGTCCAGCCCGAACTGCCAAGCCATGTCTTCCCTGGACTACACAATGAAGGACCAGCATACCTTAATGAACGAGTGAAGTTCCACCAACCTACCAGGAAAATATGTTCCAGAACCATCTCCCTAGCAGACACCCAATGCAGCCGCTGATAAAACAGTGGAGGCCGCTACTTCTCCCACCTGGCAGTGAAGAACTGAAAACCCTCCCCCTGCACCTCAGAGCCTCACCATCGCTCCAGCAGTTCAGGAAGGACCACAAGACCTCGCTGTTCAACCAACAAGCAGCATGATCCAGCAGCATGAATCCCACACCGCCTCGAGACCCTTATGTGTGAAGCAGCTGAGCTTTACAAACCCTGACTGATTGATAGTAATTACCCTTCCCACTACATGTATGACACATTATGAGGACTAGCCACATATGGAAGGTTTATTTGAAGAGTGTTATAAAACTATAGGGTAGATCATGTGACTTGGCATACAAGGTCTGTTTTCTCAGTCCACTGAGAACAGTAGAGCCTGGAGAATAGTTCATGATCTATTTGGGAAGTGACCTTAGCAGGAAGAGAGTAAGGTACCTTGAAATCATGGCACACAGAGACCTGTCTCAGTACGTCACTAACTGAACCTGAAGACAGCCTACAGGTAACCAAAGACTCGTCCACTTTACCACATTGTCAAAAGACAAAATACAATATATTTAATTAAGGTTTCTTGTATAGTGCCATATTCCAGCAACCAGTTCTGCTCGCTTTCAGAGCACCTATTAAACAAGGATTAATTACAGTGAGTCCTAAGGCTATGAAAAGGCACTAGAGGTTCACTGAAGAAAAATTAATGTGCAAGGAACATCCAGTCAGGAGACAACTTTCAAGCAGACGTACAAATCACTAGCACAGCGTACCAACGACCCCATGGGCCGTGGCATAAGCAAGGAAAATGGCCCCTTTTGCTGCTGCTCAGGAAGTAAAATATAGCAATTATCAGGGTTCAATGGGCCCCTGAGGGTTTTGGGTCTCAGTACCACTGTACTTGCTGAACCAATGGTAACTATGCCCCTAGTATGGACAGAGAAGGCTGCTTCACCAATTGCAAACTGAGGACTAGTTAAACTAGTTTTCTCTGCTAGTCACATGACAAGCACTGGAATGTAATTAAAGAAATGATCAAGAAGCCAGTCTCCTACCAAGGTCTCTGCAAAAGGGCATTAGATTGAGTTAACATGGGTAGGCACTGCCATCCTATTCCAGACGTCCATCCATAGGTGCTTGCATTTCATGTCTGCCTCAACACCATATAAACAGACATAACCAAATGCCAAGTACATTCGAACACTCGATGTTTTAAAAGATTTGTGCAGGCAGATCCACTCATTAGATCACAAGTATCAGCTTCATACTCTGTTTTCATGATTGTTGATAAGTAATTGTAATCATTTTAATGAATCCTTAACATTACGTCTAACACCTCGTACCCTGCTCTCCTCTTCCCCCCAATACGACCGTGCCTCCCAAGTTACACCTCCCAAAAGTCACCATGCTTCCCCTCAGCCACAAGTAAACACCGCCCCTGCACTCCTGACTCACTCTTCCCTCAATATACAGCGCCGATCTGTACCACTCCCTACCCCTGGCGTACGGAGACCACCTCTCCGACCCGCGCCCTCTCAGAGATGAATCGTGAGAGAGAGGCTCTCTCTCACGATTCATCATGCCCTCCCTTCCCATGACCACCAGAATACCTCCAGCTCGCCACCTCACATGGCTTACCTCCACCCATACCCAAAGCACACACCATCTACAATAACATCCTCACCCAACCTTCCCCACGCCCCCGGCTCCTCACCCCCACGGGCTGGGATACATTCCTACGCCTGATCTGCCCTCCTCCCCAGGGCTCCCCACACCCTCGTCCAATGGCTCACCTTCCCTCGGGTTCACTCTGCAGTGGCACACGCTGACCTCCTCACTCCCCCTCCCCATGCCCTGACCCTCGGGCTGCTCACCTCGCAGCTGGCACCAAAGGTTGCACACTGGCATGCTATCCTCTGCAAGGCGGCCTTTCTTGCCCAGGGTCTCTAGGCGTGCCGGTGCATGGCCTCGGCCGGTCTCGGTGCTGCTCGCTGCACGCCGGGCATGGGTGCTGCCACCCCTCCTGCCGCCAGTGATGCGTGGTGCTTCTGTAACCCCTTCGCTGCGGGCACTGTGCATGCGCGTGCATACGAGCCTCCGGAGGTGCCAGACCTGGACTATTAAAACAAGCTCGATTCTCCTGGAAAAAAAGTTCTAAACAAGCACAAGACCTACCAGAAGAGCCCGAAACAAGGCCGACCCCACACAAAGACGAGACTGGGTTAGAAAGGAAAAGAGTATAAGAACAACCATTCAGCGTGCATCACATTGGATTTAGCACGCCTCAGTCGTTCATGCGCCAAATCCCTGCCAGGGGCCACCACGAATATGTATTGTATCCGATTCCTCATGGTGGCCCCTGGGGGGTTTGGTGGCCCTGTACAGCTTGCACATGCCTAAGGCCGCCCCTGAAGTGACACTCTGTCCTCCAGGCCCCCTAGCCAGCAGAACCTGGTGAGCTTGGCGTCTCTCCTGAGCCAAACTGCCAGTGGTTCAAAGACCAGGACAAAGAGGAGAAGTGATAGCTGGCATTCCTGTCTGGTGCCTTGTTCGATATTAACAACAGGGGATTTCTCTCCATTTACCCTGACTCTGGCCCATGGTTTATAGTAAAGTATCAAGATATATCTGCTGAAAAGAGGGCAGAAATTCATAATCTATGGAAGACCATGGCTCTGCATTTGGTCACTGTATCGGAAAGTGTTAGGATGTAATTCAAACGGTGAATGCAGTGGCAAGTACTATGTCCACGCATAAAGCAATTTGGTCAGGGTTAACCAGGGTCATAATAATTTTCACCAACCTGTTTGCAATCACCTTTTTAAAAATGTTGATCACCATGTTAAGTATGGAGCGGGCCTATACGAGTCGCATTTATTTAGTGGTTTTTGTGGTTTCGTATTATCACAGTAATAGTGGCCCGCGAAGGTCAGGATGGGAGTTCCCCTGTCTTTAGGGCCTCATTGTGCACGTCAAGCAATGGTGGGGCCAGTTGCGATGCATGTCATTTTAACATTTCAAATGAAAAGCTATTGGAGCTGGTTGTTTTCCCTTTAGTGAACGATTGAATGTCTTCTAGAATTTCCTTGACAGCGAGTGGTTCTTCTAAGTCTTTTTTTTAATTTAATTTTTTAAACTTTGTTTATTAGTTTTTGCATGTGAATAACAAGAAAAAAAGCAAAACAGCCAGTCACTGCAGCATATCTGCAAGTAATACAGACCAAATCAATATACATCATTAAGATATGTAACACAGTACATGTACCCCATGCTCATATTAGTGGAGTCAACGGCTTTCGGACAAGTCCATAGTCCATCATTCCATACTACGCACATGTCCTCTCCAGTGGGCCACATAAACATAAACATTAAGACATTTCAGAAGGGGAAGCTCATTTCGCGACCACCATCCCCGGCCTCCCACACAGGCCCTCACATACAGACTTCAGCGAATGCCCACAACACCGGGGAAACAAAGCATCACAGCGTCACCCTACCTCCCCTCTCATGAGCCACTTAGAGAGCCATGAACTTATTTCCCAGCAATTATCACATCAGGATCAAGATAGCAGCTTATGTGGAGTCTTCAGGGGTGTGTTGCAGGAGGTATTGTTTGAGAGGTCCCCATATATCCTTGGTCTGGATCTGTGAGGTAACGATTCCACATATATGGCACTCTGGTCTTGACTATAAATCAAATCATCAAGCCACTCTTTAAATTTGGGGGCACGTCCCCTACCCCATCTGCACGCCACCCTTCTTTTAGCTAACAGTAACGCAAGTAGGACATAACGGCGATAGGCCCGTGGAAGCTGCTCTGTGTATCCCAGCAGTGCCAAAAGTGGACTACACTCAATGACCTCTGACGTCATTTGTGTGAGTGCCTCAAAGACCTTCACCCAGTATTCCGAGACCTGGGGGCATTCCCATGCCAGATGTAAAAAAACGCCCCCTGGGCTACCACAGCGGTCACTGTTATCAGTGTCTCTCAGCTTGAGTCTGTATAGCTTTGCGGGTGTGCAATATATACGTTGGATGTATCGAAAATGGATAATACGCAATCTGCAGCTGGCGGATATGCGTGCAACTTAGATACAACAGTACCCCCATTGCTCAAGTGTTAACGCAAAAACCCAGATCAGTGGACCAGTTATGCAGTGCCGCATGCGTAGGCTCCGGCTGGTGAGTACGTATAGTATGATATAACATAGAAACCCTGTGCCCTGGGCCATCAGCAATCAGCATAAAATGTAACGGCGCTAGGGGCTCTGGTTCCTTGGGAAATGTCGGGATAATGGTCCGCATACCCTGTTGTAATCGTGAATATAAGAATGTATCTAACGGAGTGGGAGTCGTCTGTTGGAAGAATTGTTCAGCAGAGCAAAACTTCCCATGTATAAAAAAGATCCCCCCATGTAACAATGTTCAGTCGGGCACATAATTTATGAAACCCCTTATCTTGTAATAATGGCATCTGTGGTTGATAGGAGAGAGGCATTAGTGGTAAATTTAGGAGTGTGGCTTTAAGATGACTACCAACGCTAGTGGTGGATGGCACGTTTCTGGCCGGTGCGGGTTCATGAATCATCCCACTCAACGGAATCGGGTCAGCCAGCCAACTCTCCGCCGCAATTTGAGGCATACAGCGTGGGGGGTTCATCCAGCAATAGGCGTACTGTGCCTGCGCACATTCAAAATATAGTTCAAAATCTGGTAAATCAAACCCACCTTGCAAATATGGCCTCATGAGTACTGTCCATTTCAGGCGGGGCTGTTTGCCTCCCCAAAATAATCGCAGCAATTCTGTTCTGAGGGAGGCGAAAAAATGTCGCCCTGGAGGATACGGAATATTCAGAAAGAGATATAAGAACTGTGGGAGAATCACCATTTTAATCAAGGAGGCACTGCCAGCCATTGATAATGGCAAAGCTATCCAGCGTGTGACATTGCGGGAAAGGCGTTCTATGGCCATGCCATAATTAAGGCGTAGAATCTCGTCACGGGTATTTCCAATTTGAATCCCTAAGTAGCGTAGATCTGTATCGCACCAGTCCAAGGGGAAATCAGGTGTAAATTTCGTCACTGCAGCCGTGAGGGGAAAAATCTGCGACTTTGCCCAATTAATATGTACTCCCGAAAGGTGTCCAAACACAATAAATTACCGTAATATTGGATTAAGATTATTTTGCGGATCTCTGACATACAACGTCATATCATCTGCATAAAGCGATATTAGGATTTGTCGCAAGTTACATTGCAACGCACGTTCCTGATGGTGTTGCCTCAATTTACAGGCTTAGGGCTCTTTTGCAAGGGCGAATAGCAGGGGAGATAAGGGGCACCCCTGTCTAGTGCCCCGGGATATGGGAATTTTGGCAGACATGTGGCCATTTATGAGAATTCGGGCAGTGGGACAAGTCTATAACAGGCGTATCCATGAAACAAAAATCGCTGGGAAGCCCATTCGACACAGTATGGCATTGAGGTAATCCCATTCCATGGAATCAAATGCCTTAGTGGCATCTAAAAAGACCGCAGCCATGGGTACTTCCGGCGCTACATTCTGGAGGATAGAAAATAATCTACGGAGATTATGTGAGGTGGCTTGCCCAGGTATAAAGCCAGATTGATCAGGTAACACCAGTTTATCTATTAATAAAATCAGTCTATTGGCAATGACCTTGGCCAGGATTTTAACGTCGCAGTTCAATAGGGATGCGGGCCTATTGGAATCACATGAAGTAGGGGCCTTACCAGGTTTAAGTAGTGACGTTATCAAAGCCGCCCTCATGGATGGGGGAAGTTTACCATCCTCCATGGATTCAGCGTAAACGTCCTTCAGCACTGGGGCCATGATGTCAATGTAAGCCTTATAAAATTCAGCTGGTAGACCATCGAGCCCCGGGGCCTTACTAGATTTTTGTTGCATAATTGCCTCTCGAATTTCGTCAAGCTCAAAGGGGGCGCTGAGGAAGTCTCTGTGGTGGTCCTCAAGCACCCCAGTGTCACATCGCCCAAAAAGCTGTCAAGTTCTATTCTGTCCCGGCGTTGCGAAGTGTACAGAGTAGAGTAGTGTGTTGTAAAGCAGGCTAATATGTCAGGAGTATCTATGTAGGCCTCCCCGTCAGGGCCCTGTATTTCCAGAATGTTGTGCGAGCCTCTAGGTTTCTTAATCATGTCAGCTAAGGCCCTCCCAGGACGTTCCCCCTCTCCATATCTTCTCGCCTTCCAATATTTCCCGCCTAAAATTGGATTCCCGAGCTGCAGTATCTGCATAGCTGGCCAATTTCTCCTTAAACCTCAGCTGTGTTTGCGCGCCCCCTCCCCCTGCCATTTCGCGTTCTAAAGCTTTAAGCTCAACTTCCAATTTATACAGCGTATTCTGCAGATCTCTTAGAACCCCGAAACTTTTCGAGATACAGAAACCACGAATGGTGACCTTGAAGGCCTCCCACAGTATTTCTATGGAATCAACCGAGTGCCTGTTTCTACGGGAAAAGTCACGTATCTCCTCCCCCAACTCCATGTGAAAGATTGCATCTAACAGGGCCGTGGGTTGTAATCGCCAATGCCGTCTGGGTGTACTGTAGCCAGGCATGGTGATCTCCATCTTAATAGGTGAGTGATCGGAGAATGTTTTAACCAAGTGGGTGATTGTTGTTATGGTGGGAGCTAGATCTCTCGACAGCAGGTAATAATCTAATTGCACCCAGGAACCTGCGTGTGTGTTACTATGTGTGCCCTCTCTAGTTTTCGGGTGTCGAAGACGCCACGCATCTACCAGGTTGCCCTCCTGAAGGATCTCCCGTAGTACAGCCTGTGCCTTGGTATAGTGATGTGGAGCCGGGTTTGATCTATCCAAGGTCGGGTTAAGAGCTACATTAAAATCACCGCCCCAGATCAGCTGCCTACAGCCTATCTCCATAATCTCCCCCCACAGCACAGAGAAGAATTCAGGTGCGTCAATGTTGGGACCGTAGCAGCAGACCATAGTGATTGTGACTGTACCCAATCGCCCCCATACCAATACATATCTCCCCTGTGAGTCCGCTAGTGAGCCACCGAGCGTGAAAGGCGTATGTTTTTTTATTAGGATAGCAGCCCCTCTTGCATAAGAGGAATACGACGCAAAAAATCTGTGGTACGCCCATTTACCGGCAAAGACAGGAGCTTTCTGAGGGTCCATGTGGGTTTCCTGCAGCATAGCCACCTGAATATTGTGGCGATCAATGTAAGAGATAAGTTGCCTACGTTTTCGCGGGTCTCCCAACCCCTGAATGTTCCAGGAGAGGAACCTTAGGCATGTATCTTGTGGACTATCATCAGTTAAGTGTGAGCCGTGTTGGGGCATTATTCCCTCATCAAATGACTATCTAATAAGCTACATGTATGTGCTACTATGTCTGCAATTACTGTTGATACATACATTAGACATGGCCAAAACCATCCAACCACCCCCCACCCACAATGACATCCCAATCATGCCATTGAATTCTACCCTCCCACCCTTTCTCCCACTCATCAAAAACAGTACTATTGTAAAGTGAAACCAGTTAACCAAACATTCCATTATCTCGTATTTTACCAGGGGTTTTCCCTTATGGGGGACCTTTCTAGGTGGCCTAGCCCGGCCCCACCAACCCTGAGGCAACGAGATGGGGGAACCTGCCTCTGCCAGAGTCAGTGGGGTGTTCGGCCCTGATTAGCCCTTGAGCAGGTATCATAGGGCAAACAGCACATATTGTCATACCGCACATCCTATGTGTCGTAACGATCCCAGGCACATAGCCTGATCTCTCACCCCTTTCTGTGGAGTAGCATAACCGCAGCAGGGACATCAGATGTGCAGAGCAGACTGCCAAACTATGATTAGTCGATCTCATCAAGACTGTCCGAGGCAGGTGCAGTTTCCTTAGGCTTCTTGAGGCGTTTCAGGAATTCCTCAGCTTGTTGGGGCTTAGTAAACATCATCTGCTTTCCTTGATGCGTAATTCGTAATTGTGCAGGATATAACAGCGCGTATTCTATTTTGGCTTGGCACAACTTTGCTTCACCGGGAGAAAGCGTCGCCTGTCCTCCTGAACTGCAGCCGTGAAGTCTGGGTAGATTGTGAATGATGTGCCTTCATAATGTAATGTTTTCTTCTCACGGGTGACCCGCAGGATAGTATCCCGGTCCCTGTAATTTAAAAGACGGGCTATAATGGGACGTGAAGCACCGCCCGGAGGAGACCGGGGGCCTAGTGCCCTGTGCGCCCGTTCCACGATGAATTGTGGGGACAGTGCCTCAGACCCAATGGTCTCCAGCAGGAGTTTCTCTATATAAGACTTCATCTTCCTCGTGTTGGTGCTTTCAGGTATTCCTAGCACACGGATGTTATTTCTGCGACTCCTCGCTTCCAATTTCTAATTTTTAGCTGCTATTATTTTAAGGAGTTTATCCATTTGGGTAACATTGCTTTGGAGTTGCGCCGTAACATCCTCGTTATCAGAAATTCTGCGCTCAGTTTCCGTAATGCGCTCGCCATGTTGATCAAGCTTATGTACCATGTTATCTATATGAGAGTTCATGGAGTCCATTTTGTCCGTTAGCGCCGTCAGGCCCTGCCAGACCTCAAGCATAAGCGCCTTCACTTCCCCGTTGGCACCAGCGTCAACTCCCGTGGAACCAGCTTCAGCCCCCACTTCCATCTCTGGCTGTTGAGAGCGCATAGATTTTTCATTCTCAAAGTTGATGCATGGTTGTTTCGCGTCTGGTTTCCCCATTATAAGCGTGCTCTTCGGCGCCAGTGGCCACCAGACCGCCAGGACTGACTGGTCAGATGATTCGTAAGTCCAGTATAGAAGCAGAGCACACCGCTGGTAGCACAACCTCTCAAACACTGCTCCCCTACTGCTCCCTCCCAACAGACACCAGAGCACTGTTAGGTAGTGATAGGCCCCCAGACCCTCAACACACAGGAGCCTCCATCGATCACACCGACACAGGAACCAACAACCATTGTGCCATGCTGTGGGTCTTGCAAGCAGCCCAGGCATATCCCATAAAGTCCCAGCTAACGCAGCAGGCCCAGGCAGATCAGCGCACCGTGAGTTTTGTCGCAGGCGGTGTGTCTCTCAGACGGCTGTGAAATCTGGGCCGCTCATCTGATGGCCGTGGTTCTTCTAAGTCTCATTTGTTTCCCTCTGCGAGTGTGGACACAAGTAGCTCTTCAACTATTGAATTGTTCTTTTCAGCTGGGCGTGCTGGGCACTCGGTATAGAGGTGGGTGTAATAAGTCTCAAATTATGGGAGGCTGTTAAGGTTGACCTGCTTTATTGCCTAGTTTGTATAATTTCTATAGTGTTGCCCTCAACCTTTTCTAAGGTCTAGCATGCCGCTCCCCGCTGATGCTCCTCATAGCACAGAGGCACCATTACAGCATCGAGCTTGCTTCAAACAGCAGTTCAGTCCCAGGTCTCCCCTGTAATTGTATTCTGCCATTACTGTGCCCACATGTATAAGCATTGTTTCTACTGTTCTTACCACTGTATACAGCCCTACTTTACATTTCTGTTGTGTTTCGATTTTGTTTTGCTTTCCGTTTTTCCTGCGCCGTTTCCCACCCCCTGGCCTTCCATGTCCCTGCCAGCCCCTCCCACCTACCAGGACTACCTATGGAGGCTACTGCGCAGCTTCACCACAGGTGTGCCTAAGGTAAGCCTGTCTCTGCCCGTCCGTGCCTGGATTGCGCCCAGCACCTGTAACTGTGGCCCTTCCACTCTACACAGCTACACTGCTGCCGACCTCCGAGCCCTTAACCATGGGCACCTGAACAACCCTGGCTGCTACACATCCCCACGCACCACCAAAGGACCGTTCTCATGCCGACATTGCAGCTTCACCTGCAGGACTGAACCAGATGGCAACACACGAAACACAGCAAACACAACCACACCCATGACGCCGACCGAGACCACCACAGACAACCTTCAGTGCATTCCACTCAACACATGATCAGCAAACACAGAAGGAAAATTTAGGTCACAATCTCATCCCTCTCCCCAGACGTCATCTTCTCCACAGAAAACTGCCTGAATCCTGCCTCCACACCAGACATCGCATTTCCCGCCACCAAATGATACAAATTAACACACAGGACCAACAAACATGGATTTGGAATATCTGAAAGAAACACGTTAGTTAGATTCCTCACCTTAGAATATCCCCAGGCGTCAGATTGGATCCGGAAGATTTTTTGTCAGCAATACCCCTTGCGCGTCGCTAGGCGTCGTCTGCGGCTCCGTGTCCATCGTCCGGGCGCTGACGTCAGTTCTTCTTTTTTCCGTGCCAGTAAGCGCCGATCCGGGAGAGCTACCCCTTTAGTCAATTTTTGACTAACTTTTTCGACTCTTTTTGGTCACTTCTCGACTCTGGTGCCGGTAGGATGCCTGGTTTCAAGGCCTGCGACGACTGTCACCAACTGATGTCGGTGACCGATTATCACCGCCGGTGCCTGTACTGCTTGGGCCTCGACCACGACGCGGCGTCGTGCTCCGATTGTATGGCCCTGACCTCGAAAGCTAGGCGGGAGCGGTCCCGCAAGCTTCTCGAGCTTCGCCACTCGGCTCCGCGCCGCTCTCGATCCCGGTCCAGGAGGAGGTCAAAGGATCGGTCGCGGAGCCGCACTCGACATCGTCACTCGTCTGGCTCGAAGTCTTTGGGTAAGTCGAGGCACTCCAAGAAGTCCAAGAGGCGACACCGCTCTTCGGACTCCCCTCGCCGGTCGCGCGACTCGGCCGAGGGTCTGGGTGGTACCACCCCCGCGGCGCCGCGCAAGTCCCCATCCCCATACCCGACGGTCCCTGGGACTGACGCGACGCTGGCGGAGGTCAGTGCCTTCCTCTCGGCCATGAGGAGCCTGGCCCTGCCGTCGACGCCCGCCGGCGCGCCTTCGGGACCCGCGGACTCGACTGGGCGACCTCGCGTGCCGGCGGCTCCGGCCTCGTTACGCCTCCTCCGCCGGCGCCGACACCGATGCCACCCCCGATGCCGGCTCCGGTCGACGTCGATCCCCGGTTCAGCCCCTGTCCGGTCCCGACGCCGATGCGGCGCCGCGCCGCCCGACGCCGCTAGAGACACATATTGTCTATCGACCGGCTCCGATCATTCCTCCTGTTTACCAGGAATCGGATGACGGGGGCGAATGGGAGGGGTCTGACGACCCTATGGCCTTTCAGGGCCAACTTGCACAGGACTGGGCAGATGAGCTGGGGGAGGCCAGTGGTTTGGATACCTCACCGGACACTGGATTCATCTCTCCTCCGACTGTGGCTTCGGAGGAGGGTGCAGCTTTTTCTGTGGTGCTGCGCAAGGCGGCCGAAGCCCTTGGGCTTGAGCTGCCTGCCGTGGCTGTGAGGACTAACATCCTCACTGAGGTGCTTCAGTCTGCTGCATGCTCCACTTAGCCTCTGCTGCAATTCAATGAGGCCCTCACTGACGTTCTGCAGGGCACCTGGTCCAAGCCCTCCACAGTCCCTCCTGTGGATAGGAACGTTGCCAGGCGCCACCGCCCTGCTCCGGACGACCCCAGTTTTCTGTCCCAACACCCCACCCCCAAGAGTCTGGTTATCCAGGCCTCTACCTCCCAATCCTCCTTCCCGTCCGCTCCTCCGGACCGGGATTCCAAGAGACTGAAACAGTTTTGTAAGAAGCTGTTCTCCTCGCTCAGTTTGGGCCTGCGGTCTTTGAACACCGCCTGTCACTTGGACCGTTATTCCCACTCTCTGTGGGATGCGGTGGAGGACGTGCTGCCACTGTGCCCGGAGGAGGCCCGGGCGCGGCTTTCCTCGGCTCTGGCCGATGGGAGAGATGCAGCGCGCCATGCAATCCGATGTGGACTCGACACTACGGACTCGCTGGGTAGGGCGATTTCTACCACGGTGGCGCTTCAATGCCACGCCTGGCTGCGGTCCACGTCCTTTTCAGGGGATGTCCAGAGCACCCTCATGGACATGCCTTTTGATGGCGCTCGCCTTTTTGGTGAGAAAGCGGACAGTGCGCTGGCTCCCTTCATGGACTCCCGGGCTACGGCCACGTCCTTGGGCCTCTCGGCCCCGCGGCCACAAACTTCCGCTTTTCGCTCCTTTCGTGGCCAAGGAAGGGGCACCTCCTCACGTCCGCCTAGCCACTGGCCGCAGAACCAGCCTGCACGCGGTCGCGGACGTGGTTTTTGCCGAGGCGGTACTGGAGGACGACGCGGTCAGTCCACATCCACCCCGGCAGCATCCGCCTCAAAGCCTTCCTAGTCCGAGCTTTCAGGCCCATTCCACGCCAGTGGGAGGCCAGGTTCGCCATCACCTGCTCCACTGGCGTACCATTACTTCGGACAGGTGGGTGCTGCAACTCGTCTGAAAGGGCTACTCCCTCCTCTTCGAGACGACCCCTCCAGCCATGCCACCGCAGCACCCCCGTATTTCGGAGGATCATTTGAATCTTCTGCGAGAGGAAGTTTCGGTCCTCTTGGCCAAAGAGGCCGTCGAGCGCGTTCCGAGCCCAGAAGTAGGTCGTGGTTGTTATTCCCACTACTTTCTGGTTCCCAAGAAGGGCAAAGGGGGCCTACGCCCTGTCTCGGACCTCTGGAACGTCAATGCCTTCCTCTGGAAGGAACGGTTCAAAATGTTAACTTTGGCTCAGGTTCTAGCTGCCCTCGACCCTGGAGACTGGATGGTAGCGTTGGACTTGCAGGACGCAAATTTCCACATCCCCGTCCTGCCGGCTACCGGCGTTACCTGCGGTTCACGGTGGGTCAGGAGCACTTTCAGTTCACCGTGCTCCCCTTCGGCCTTACCAGTGCCCCTCGGGTGTTCACGAAAGTGATGGCGGTGGCCGCAGCTCATATGCGCAGATCAGGGGTTCCAGTCTTCCCCTATCTCGACGACTGGTTGTTGAAGGCGGGCTCGCCCCAGGCAGTCGTCTCCCACCTCCAGACTACGGCGGATCTCCTGCATTTGCTGGGGTTTTCCATCAACGTGCCGAAGTCACACCTGAGCCCCTCTCAGAAGCTCCTTTTCATCGGAGCGGTTCTCGATTCGGCGCAGTTCCGGGTTCATCCCCCGGAACAGCGGGTCCGGGATATACAGGCCCTGATTCCCATCTTTCGGCCTCTATCCTGGGTTTCGGTCAGGCTAGTGTTGCGGCTTCTGGGGCTGATGGCCTCCTGTATCCTACTAGTGCATCAGGCCAGGCGGCGCATGCGGGCTCTGCAGTGGGACCTGAAGTTTCAGTGGGCCCAGCATCACGGCAACCTGTCCGACCATGTCTTGATCTCGGAGGGCACTGCACAGCAGTTGCAGTGGTGGCTCACGGACCGCGATTGGGTCACGGGCAAGAGCCTCTCCCTACCGGAGCATGTCGTAGTGACGGATGCGTCCCTCCTGGGATGGGGTGGCCATATGGGAGAGGCGGAGATCAGAGGCCTCTGGTCTCCGGCGGAGTCTGGCCTCCACATCAACTTGTTGGAGCTGAGAGCGATCCGACTTGCACTGAAAGCCTTCCTTCCCTCTGTCCGGGGAAGTGTCGTGCAGGTGTTCACGGACAACACCACCGCCATGTGGTATTGCAACAAACAGGGCGGGGTGGGGTCGTGGACCCTTTGTCAGGAGGCTCTGCGCCTCTGGACATGGCTGGAACACCAGGGCATCACCCTGGTGGTTCAACATCTGGCGGGCTCTCTGAACGCCAGAGCAGACGAACTCAGCCGCCGGTGCATGATGGATCACGAATGGCGTCTGAACTCCGAGGTGGCGCAAGGTCTCTTTCAGCAGTGGGGAGAGCCTTGGTTAGATCTATTCACCACCGACGAGAACGCGCAATGTCAGCAGTTCTGCGCATTGGAATTTCCAAGGCGGTACTCGCTCGGCGGCGCTTTTCGTCGCGAGTGGAGTTGCGGTCTGTTGTACGCCTTTCCGCCTATACCACTTCTGCTCAGAGTGCTGAAGAAGATCAGGCGCGACCGGGCCCAAGTCATCTTGGTGGCTCCGGATTGGGCACGAAGGTACTGGTATCCCGAGCTACTCAGTACGTTGACCGATCCTCCGATACGTCTGCCCCTTCGGGAGGATCTTCTGTCGCAGCAGCAGGGGACGGTCCTCCACCCGAACCTGTCCAGCCTCCACCTCCATGCGTGGAGATTGAGCGGCGGCAGTTGATGCCATTTGACTTGCCTCCTGAAGTCTGTGATATTATTCTGGCAGCCAGGCGTCCCTCCACAAAGACGGTATACGCCTGCCGGTGGAACAAATTTGTGGCATGGTGCACAGCAAAGGCTGTGGATCCCCTTTCCGCCCCTCTTTCTGAGGTTCTCCTCTTTCTTCTTTCTTTGGCCCGGCAGGGCTCTGCCCTGGGCGCCTTGAAAGGTTATCTTGCTGCCCTCTCTGCCTTCTTACGGCTTCCTGATCAGCCCTCTCTTTTCAAGTCCCCTGTAGTGTCACGCTTTCTTAAAGGCATTACTCACACGTTCCCTCCTGTCCCTTTCGTAATGCCTCAGTGGGACTTGAATCTTGTCTTAACATTCCTGATGTGCGCTCCCTTTGAGCCTCTTCACAATTGTCCTCTTCGTCTTCTAACTCTTAAGACTGCTTTCCTGGTAGCCATCACCTCGGCTAGACGGGTGAGTGAGCTCCAGGCTCTATCGTCCAAGCCTCCTTTTCTATCTGTTCATCCGGACAAGGTTGGACTTCGGCCTCGTCCTTCCTTTCTACCGACAGTGGTGACCCCCTTTCATCTTGGGCAATCTGTCACCTTGCCCACCTTCTTTCCGCCTCCGCATCCTTCCAAAGAGGAAGAGCGGCTCCACCGTCTGGACCCAAAACGTGCGCTCTCCTTTTATTTGGACCGCACAAAACAGTTCCGAGTGGACGACCAGCTTTTCGTTGGCTACGTGGGTGCAAAGAAGGGAAAAGCTGTGCACAAACGGACCATCTCCCGGTGGGTCGTTTTGTGTATAAAAATCTGTTATTCCTTGGCGAAAAAGGACCCTCCTGTTGGGCTGCGAGCCCATTCTACTCGGGCCACAGCGGCTACTACTGCTTTGGGACGGGGAGTCCCTTTGCAGGACATCTGTCAGGCGGCGACGTGGGCTTCGCTGCACACGTTTGCCAGGCACTATTGCCTAGACAGCCAAGTTCCGAGGGATGGCTTCTTTGGCCGTTCTGTCCTCCAGGACTTTCTGGTGTGATCTTGGTTCGCAGACCCACCACCGGGGTTGGTATTGCTTGGGTATCTATTCTAAGGTGAGGAATCTAACTAACGTGTTTCTTTCAGATGAACTAGCTACTTACCTTCGGTAACGATGATATCTGTAAGAAACATTAGTTAGTTAGATTCCTCACCGACCCACCCATCCTCCCCGTTCTGCGAACTGACATCTAGGGTTAAGGCTATCCCTTTCAGGGCCCTAGAATTTTTTGGCACCAGTGTCGGTCTCTTGCATGGCTCTGCGTTCCTGGCGCGGAAAGCTATGTACAAGAACTGACGTCAGCGCGCGAGGGCGGCGTCTAAGTACTTCGACGACGTCATTCCGGCGCACGACGCCGACGACGAACGCGGAGCCGCAGGCGACGCCTAGCGACGCGCAAGGGGTATTGCTGACGAAAAATCTTCCGGATCCAGTCTGACGCCTGGGGATATTCTAAGGTGAGGAATCTAACTAACTAATGTTTCTTACAGATACATCGTTACCGAAGGTAAGTAACTTGTTCTTCTATCATTTACAAGGACACCATCCGATGGATGGCCCTACCCCGACCTCGATTATGGAACATCTCAACTTTCAACTACACACAGATGAAAAAAGCACCATCACAGGCACCCTCGCCTGCAGACCACCCGGACCATGCCTCAGCTTCTACAATGCAATCCCGGACTGCATCACCCTGATTGCCATTGACTTTGAGCACTACATCTTCCTAGGGGTTCTCACCTTCCACCTTGACAACCCAGCGACACCAACATGACTGGCCTCCTGGAGAGCATGAACAACTTCAACCTCAAGCAACTGGCCATCGACCCCACCCACATCTCAGGACACACACTCAACTTCATCTTCGCTTCCAGCTACAGAGTCAAATACAGCCACGCCTCACAACTTAACTGGACAGACCATTACATCCACTTTACCATCTCAGGACCCACCAACACAGGTACCAAGCACCACAGCTCCACATGCAGAGACTGGAAAAGGATATCAGAAGACCAGTAGAACAACGCTCATAGCTCCCACCTCCAAATCCCAACACTGACCCAGATCAAGCAGCAAAAAAACTTCTCCCAATGGATCACAGAATGTGCCAACACAGTCACCCCCACTAAGACAGCCAACACAAAAGGACTGACCAAAAGTGCCAGCTGGTTCACAGAGGAACTGAAATCCACCAAGTGCATCAGCCGGCAACTAGAAAGCAAGTCGCGCATCAGCAGAAAAATGGCAGACCACGCCACCTTCAAGCCAGCCCTTACACAGAGCCACCGTCTCCTGAAAGAAACAAAAAAGAAGGCCCTAATAGACCACATTGAGGCCATCTCCAACTGCAGCAAGAAACTCTTCACCATCGTGAAGGAATTCTCCAATCCCACCGCTGCAGAGAACAACATCACACCCTCTCAAGAATTGTACAACACTTCTTCCACAACCAGATCTTGGCAATCTACAAGATCTTCGAACTCCAACCCTCTGCTGTCAACAGATAAACAGTATCTACCAGCCCACACTCACAAACACAAACCTGTAACACCTCTGCACCCAATTGTGCCTCCTCACCATGCAGGACACCATCTCTATCATAAACCCTCCTACACTCAGGAGCACCACAGATCCCTGCCTCC
Organism: Triturus cristatus; assembly: GCF_964204655.1. Taxonomy (NCBI): domain Eukaryota; kingdom Metazoa; phylum Chordata; class Amphibia; order Caudata; family Salamandridae; genus Triturus; species Triturus cristatus. Next base: position 397,325,679 of record NC_140587.1, on the reverse strand, counting down.
ACCCTGTCTTCAACCTTGAAAACAGGACAATTGGCAGCAAAACTCAAAAACGTCCTAAACACCTCCATCATATCTGCCTCCTTCCCTGAATACTGGAAACATGCCAAAATGAGACCCCTCCTGAATAACCCTCCACCAATCCAACTGAGCCCAAGAACTACCAGCCCATCTCTCCACTCCCATTTCCAACTAAGAGCCTTGAGAAAGCGACCCACCAACCACCACCTGGAGCACCTCAACCTCCAAGAACCCTCCCAATCTGGATTTCTATCCAACCACAACAACGAGATGGCCCTAATAGCAGCCACCAACGACATCTGAGCCGTCCTGGACTGCGGTGAAAGGGTGACCCTCAAACCTCTGGACCTATCAGCTGCTTTTGACACAGTCTCCCATCACATATTGATCAACAGACTCCACCACATTGGTTTCCAGGGGCACTTTCTCATATTAATCGCATTATTCCTCTCTAGATGAACCCAGAAGATCTGTCTCCCACTATTGACATCAGTGCTCAGGAAGATCATCTGTGGAGTCCCCCAAGGTTTGTCACTCCAGCCTCTTCAACACCTACATGACTCCCTTGGCACACATCTTCAGATCACAACATTATCTCATACACCGACGGCACCCAGGTGATCATTTTGCTGACTGCTGACCCTTCCACCTCCAAAGCCAACTTCCACACCTGCGTGCTAGATGTCACCAAATGGATGAGAGAAAACTGTTTGAAACTCAACACATACAAGATGAAAGTCCTCATCTTTGGAAAGAACACCTCACTCTGTAATGACAAATGTGGACCCGCAAGTCTCGGTCTACCACCGGCCCCAACAGACCATGCCCGCAAAGTTGGCATCAACCTGGACAGCAAGCTCTTGATGGAACAACAGGTTAATGCAGTCTCATCCACCTGTTTTCATACCCTCCGCAAGATCTTCAAGTGGCTCCCAGTCAACACCAGAAGGACCATCACGAATGCCTTCGTCACCCGCAGGCTGGACTACAGAAACGCAATTTACATGAGAATCATGACACGCCTCCTAAAGAGACTTCAGACAATACACAGTGCAGCGGACAGACTCATCCTCACTGGCTCCTGATACAAAAGAGATGCCAGTTCAAGATGCGGACCCATGCCTACAAAAAGCCCTACACAACGAAGGACCAAGATACCTCAACAAATGACTGACATTTCACCAACCGACCAGACACCTCCGTTCTGACTCTCGCTTCCTCACATACACTGCTTGGATCTGCCGAACCAACAGAGAAGGATGCTCCTTCTCGCACCTGGCAGCCAAGACATGGAACTCCCTACCCCTGCACCTAAGGACCGCCCGTCACTCCAGCTCCAGGAGAGAACTAAGGACCTGGATATTCGAGTTAGAACCCACCATGCAGCAGCTACAAGTGCCTCGAGACCCGCCACGGGTGATTTGCCACACTCTACAAATGTTTGATTGATTTATTGATTGTACACTGAGGATGCCGAGTCCAGCATCTTCTACTGGAGTGCCATTCTCAATATGTCCGTTTTGTGTCTATGAAAGTCATCCAACATCCCTTCCTGAACCACCTCTGCTTAGTGTATGGTATTTTCCAAGTGCAGAAGGCCCCAGCCTTTTTGTTGCCATCCGGCCGGATATTATCTTTCACGCAGCCAAACTTATTGACTCCCAAAGAGTAGCCGTGGAGTCTACTATGCTTCTGTTTGTGGCAAAATAATCCATTATTTGTTGTCTTAGGGTGCCAATAAAAGAGGGATTCTTAAGCCACCAGATGCCAATTGACCTACTGCCACCATTGAGGTTGTTGATAGTGTAAGTTATCAGGGCATGATCCGAGAGGGCGCATGGCAGGATGTGGGAGCCGGTCATACTGATAATGTCTTTCGAGGGCACAAAGAAGTGGTCTAGTTCGGAGTGGGATTTATGGAATTGGGAATAGAAAGTGTATTCTGCGTTCTGTGGGTGCAGCAGTTGGTAAGCATCAGTTAGAGCCAAGGAAGTGGCCCATGACTGTATCCTAAATGATTTGCATGCATGAAGGTTTCTGGTGTCCTGATCAGGGTCCATGACCGAGTTGAAGTCACTCCCGATCAGTGTGTGCCCCGAAGGGGATTGTAGGAGTATCCTGTGAGTGCTTGTAGAGTGTCTGCCACCAGTGTAGGGGAGCATAAAAGTAGGTGAGCAACCAGTGGGATTCCTTCATGTCCCCCTGAATTGCGACAAATAAGTCCAGTTTGTCATAATGGGTTTTGGCTACTTGCATCGGTAAGTGCTTATGAGACAGTATGGTGACCCTTATGAGTTATTCATGTAACCAGCATGACATACTCTAGACTAGAGTAGCATCCTTGCCGCAATACCTAATAACCTAATAAGTGTGTTTCTTATAGTATTACTACCGAAGGGGAATAGCGCTTAAATTATTGGATTACTGTGCCTCTCTTAATCTTGTTATTCAGGTTATTAACATCCCAGGAGAGAGTGGTAAATGTATCCTGCATGTCCGTCATGGGGGTTTAGACTAGCTTGCAAATATCAGGCAGGCAATCAGGCGGATTAACTTGTAATGTGAGGTGTAAGCTAACGCAACTAAACTAAAGTTGAACAGAAACGTAACCCAACTCTACCCCTCCCTACACTTCTGAACATGAAGCATCTGTCGCCCCATCCCCAACTATACAAGCAACTGGCATAGAGGGTGCGTGTTTGTTGGTTATGCCTGTTCTCTGACCAGACTTGGATATAAAACTCTCAGATCATTGTGCAGCCGACCCTGACTCAGCTAAGCATAAAGATGTGGTACTCCTGTGCAGTGATCAAGCAATAACAGTATTAAGTGTCCCCCTCCACCCGACTCAAAGAAGGCTACAGTGAACTCATGGCTTATACCAATTTTCACTATCCAGTGGGGTGGCCCCGTGCGGGCCCCCTTTCAGCTGTCGACAGTCCCTCGCTGCCACTGCATCCTCTACCACCCTGCAGTGGTGGGTTGATCTTTGTACAGTGCCATCTAAGTTTCCATATCCTTAATTAATGAAAACAGCCAGTGCACATAACCTGATTCACACAAAGCAAACCATCTAAATGGGAATATATAACAAGCCAAGATTTGGAGCCTTGAAATCCCACATTTAAGTACAAAGTCCACCCCTTCTCTCCCACCATTTAGACAGTACCTGAGCGTACGGTGGGGCGGATAGTGTTATGTATACCCACACTAATTCAACTTGTTGAGTAAACATCATCAAATGGGAAACCTTTGTAAACTGGAAAGTGTGAAAAGAAGTGAGCACATGGTTCCCAGCGCACCAGTATCGGGCTCACGTTATGAAGATCCAAGGTAGGTCACTCCCATAGTTCATCACTTGTTTCTCTATTCAAACCTTATCAGAGAGTCTTCTGGGCAGCTCGTCCTACTTGTTCCCCTAAATCTACTCTGATTCCCCTACAGGCTCTTATTATCACATCTTAAAAATAAGGGGAAATATTAAACCATAGTAAAAAATATATTCTGGAATCCTCTATCTATCAGCATTATTCTCCAGTCAGATAATCACCTCTTGCTCAGTGACCTAAGTGTTCCACACCATCCTTCTTTAGAAGGCAGATATCTTTTGCATATCGTCTAACCAGTTTCATAAACTAGGGATGGTAGCCTTTTTCCAGAGCCTTAAAAGACCAATCTTTGCAACTGCAAGCGTAGTGAATAACCAACATTTCATGTGAAAGTCTATGGGTGTGAGATCCGAGGTATTGTGTAAGACCACTATTTTAGCTGTAAGGTTCATCGTCATGTCTAGATCTACCTTTATAGTGTACCTTCATATTGGCCAGTATCCCCTCACTCTTGTAAAGTTCCACAGGATATGGAAAATACACTGTCCCTTGTTCAATGTCTCCAGCATTGTGAATGTGGGCTAAGCGTAGCCTTGTGCAGTTTAAAGGGAGCCCAATGCCAGAGTTGTGAAATCATATAATAACTGTATTTCTGGTGTGCTTCCCTCAATCCATTTTCATGTACCCTGAGGAGCGTCGCCTACTCTTCGCCTGGAAAATGTATCCATAGACATGTCTCCCACCATGTGTGAAGGGTACTGCAATTCACTGTGAGAAGGTCAAGTCTATAAGAGCTGACTAAATGCTCAATATTGTTCCCCCATATTCTTTCCATGTATGTGTACAACCTGTGGAATTTCTTCAGCTGAGCTCACCAACTCTCCTCTGCAATTTTTCCTTAAGCGGATATCTGGATTTGTCTCTGGGTAGTGGGTGTTCCAATTATCTTTGTTTACACCCCATTGGCCATTTCTGTGTCACCGTTTCCCAGTGGCATTCTTTCTCGAGATCATTGCACTCCTTTGTTTCCGGGCGTTTTCATAGTGAGTCTTGTTTGTCAGACTTGGTTTCTTGACATCTCCATATCTGTATCTTCAATTTCGTCCTTTAAGTTCTCCAAGTATTCTAGGCCTTCGTACCCCCTCGTTTTTCCATCAATTAGGATTAACAAAATTGCTGATTCCAGGAGTCCATGTAAAATTTCTTTTCAGCAACCATGGCCGGAATGCTAAGAATTGCTTCCTCTCAAGAATTTTTAGCTTTTGTAATTATCTGCCTTGCCTGTTGATGTCTGAAGCAGCTTGTAAATAACTGTCTTGGATGTGCTGTATTACCACTTTCACTGGATCTCAGTCTGTGCACTTGTTGAAATTCTTCTCCCAGATCTGGCTGACTATTGAACCTCTATTCCACACCAGACACTCTGGTTTCCACAAATGTTAATTATTTCTAGAGTTAGGTTATTTCCCTCCTAAGTGATTGTACATCGGCATTGGCGAATGCTACTGCTACTTTTACTGATCCAATTGATACTTTATAGTCTGCGAGTTCTTACAGTAGCATATTTAGAGCAGAGTCTCACACTTCAGGAGCTTTCAACATTTCTGTTGCTGGTGCTTTTGTTTTTGACATGTTAACAACTGCTTCAGAGAAAATAAGCTAATACATGTGCTTTGATTTTGGCATGTATAGTATTTGGGGACAACCCCAAGTCGTGTCCGTGATATGACAGACATCTTTCATGCTGATAAGATTCTTAGCATTGTTACAGATATTGCAATGCAGTGGTGTGAATTAAAGGTTACGATTTCTTCCTCAGTTGTATGTGCCATGTTAGTCCTTAAGTGACAATAGTAGCGTTTGTCAGGAACAACCACCTTGGGTAGATTGTATTTATATAAGAAATGCACCCAAATTTTTGCTTCGGTGGGGATATTGGGTACATTTCAATATATGTATTAGGTGTTCTGGATCAAGCCATTTTAGGATTTATCTTTAAAAGTTGAGGCATTTTTCTTTTTAGATTTGGCTGGTAAACTTTATCCTCTTTTGGAAGTGCCAGTGTATTGTCAGTGAGATCCTGGCATCTAAAGGAATCCAACATGGCCACTGTTTTTTCCTTAGTATGCACATTTCAGGAGAATCACAATTCCGAACTCCAAATCGGGCTTCAACTCTTCTTCAGTGCTTCGTATCTCTCTTCCCTCAGGATCCTGTCTGCACCCTTATGTCTTCTGTGTGTGGGGTAAGATAAGTCTTGATTTTTTCACCCTTTTCTATATCTGATTGAGTTTTGAAAACCGACATAAAACATCTTCCAGTCTGTTTGCAATAGTGCTTTTACAATAGTAAGTACAATTAGTCTTAAATTGGGTTGTGGTCGTACACAGTGATCCACTGTGATTACTATCACAGTTTGTTCAAAACATGGGACTTACTTGTTTTTTATTAGTAATATCTACCAGCGTTTCAATTAATAAGCGTGATGATTGAGTACATAACCCCATCTACTGAATGCACACACTCACATCTCTTCATGGTGATCTTACCCTCGTTTTACTACTGGTTGTGATTCGGAAAACACTGATTTGAATTACAGCATTGTGCTATAAACTTACACAAAAGAATTACTTCTTGTCCTTCCACAATTGATATCTAACTCTTAGAACATCCTGCCTGCTCACGTGGGAATTCACTTAAACATATTTGTTTCCTAAATGCATGATAGTGAGCCTTCCTATCAATTTAAGACTGAATGTATCCTTGGTAAGAAGAATGTATCCTTAGTAAAACTGAGAAGACTTGGACAACCAAAAGCTTTCACCTATTCATGATGATATCATCAAAATTCACCACTTTAAAAGGCATGCACATGCTAGTTTTTACATATAGACTGCTTCTTTTTACAACAACCTGCCATCAGAAGGGCAAAATAGAAACATACTGTCACTTTAAAGCTGTTTTTAAATGAGTTTCCAAACATTTCCCCTCCAAGTGTCGTCACTGATGAATGAACAATCTTGAAGTGACAGATCCTTTCTATAGTATTCTATCAAATGTTTCTGGAGCACTTTGTTTACTTCTGTTGGGCTTGTGTCCGCATTATCCGATAAATGTTTGATGTAACGTAAAGGCAGTAAATGGCTCACCATCATTTACTATGTATTTAGTAATGTGTCAATCCAAACACACAAAGATGTTTTATTCAAGTACCTGAACTATACTGTGGCCAAAGCCATTCCATTTATTATGGAAGCACAGTCATCTTTTCTTAGGATCCCTTCAGATGTTTTGCTGTTATTTGTTTACCATTTTGCTTTTCCTATCGTAAGTAATCTTGCCTCTCTCTTTTCTCCTTAGTGCTGCAACAGAATAAAATTCAATGTTCTTCGGGGCCCTGTTTTTTTCCCCTCATTTAGATAGGCTATTTGTAAGATTTTCACTTTGCCTAAATAGATTGTAAACTCCTGATTAGAGATATTTGTTTAGGGATTCATCCCTTTTCAAAATTGTTTGTGAGTACAAAATCTCAGACTTGCATGATATTTTCGTATCTTTCATCCATGATTTCTTTCTTTGATAGTCCATACTGACTGTTCTTCATCTACTTATAAAATTTTGTGGATACGTATCCTCTCCTAATATACTCAACATCATCCTCTTTAACATTCATAACATGAAATCTAATTCTCCAAGGATGGAACTTTTGTTCTATGGAGAAATTGGATACTAATGTATATTTTTCTGGTATATTGACATTCATATGGGCTATGTCTTACTTAAGCTGGCCTGACCGGGTCCCTCTCATCTGGCACTGCTGGCCACTACAAGCTAATGAAGCTTACAAGAGTGGTGGCTTATTGTGTCATAATACAATATAACTTCCACAATGAGGGTCACCCACTGGCAAATGAATGGCTAAAAAAAAAGTGGGATATTAACATGGTGGAGCAACCAGGGCCAGTTAGTTTGACAGTGGATTTTGAAGGAAAGAGGAATGAATCCTGATCTCCTTGATTTGCTCTGACATAGAGATTTGAGCTCCTGAACATTCTCTTTTGGTTTACCTATCAATGGGAAGGTCGATATCTTAACACTGGAGGTTACAACAGTTGCAAACATTATTAAAAGTGGTTTATGCTTAAATCTCTGATTTACTTATAAGGAGGGAGGTTTCACCACCATTCCAACATATTCTGATTTATCAAGTACCAAGGTCACATTACATGGCCTCTCAATACACTTGTTACAGAAATGTACATTCATTAAAGTGTCCACAAGCTGTATTTTCAGCATGGGTATATACACTATATTTTTTGGAGTGACTATGGTGACTATGGTGATAAGGAGTGTACTATACAACAAACATTACCAGCGTAACACTCTGTACAGTACAGAATATATCCAGAATGTGAAATCTTTGTGCTGTCAGTTTGCAAGTGAGTGAAGATTGCTTAAATGGTCCAATACATGCACAGGTTGACATATTTTCTGTGGCCACTTCCTTTTAGCATAGAACTATAGCTGTCCATTATTTCTTCATCAGATAAAAGAAAGTAGCCTTCTACCCAGTACAGACCCAGATTGTTCAACAAGCTATTGGAAAGCGATAGATTCATAACAGTGACTTTATCACAAATAGTTCACACTTAGGGGAATAAACATCGAATGTATGTTTGCAACTATGCATAATTATTTCTATATTACACCAGTGTCAGAAATTACTATTTTTTAATGAAAAATTCCATTAGTAGTTAAAACTACTTTTATTCGTAGCACAGTTCCAAGGCTCTTCACCCAGTTCAAGTCCATAGTTGCTTTGTACTGCTGAAGACTTGGAAGTCAGGTATGTTTTCCTTTTTGTGGGATACTGTTGAAAACATTAGGCCTAAACCAAGGAGCAGAGTAGCTGAATCACATTTGCTAGAGATGTGTATATATATATATATATGTGTGTGATCAAGACCGGGGAGACCCGGTCGAAACGCGTCATGCTGTGTAACTAAGCGCAATAAAGCACCTTGAACTTAGCTCAAAGTGGTCCGTACCTGAATTCCCTGGGTTGGATTGATTGTCAGGAGTGTGTTTATATATATATATATATATATATATATATATATATATATATATATTCACTTAAAAAACCATAGGTTTCACACATGTTATAGTTAGCTGGACATTTCACTCGTGAAAAACCATTGAAATTCCCCCGTTATAGTTAGTGCAGGCAACTATAACTCACGCGACCGCAATCCTCTGCTGATGACGTCAGATATTACATCACTGTATTTAGACACTTATTTACCCTTGTCTTCTTCCATTAATTTTTAGTTATACATATATTACAAATACATATTACAAATACGGCAGCGTGCGCGTATGGTAAGTTTCACCGTACGCGCACGGTGCGCGCTTATAGATATATATATGCTTTTAAATGCTATTTTCTCAGGAAATACTGAACAGATTTACACCAGGCACATCCCTGACCTGAGGACTACCTCTTTGCCAAATTTCAAGTAATTCTGTTCAGCCGTTCGGGCTGTAGCTTGGACCAAAGGTCCTATGGAAAAATGCATGGGGAAAACGCGTTTTGGGACCCCCCCTTTTTCTCAGCCCCCGCTTGACGAATCCCCCCGAGACTTTCAGGGAAGGAGCGGAGCGGAGCGCCCCACCTATTTTGAAACTTTTGCGAGGATTCGTCAATCGGCGCCAAAGTTATTCCAAATAGAATGTTGCGGATTTCCTATGGAAACACGATCCTAACTATAACTATCTACTGGCGACCGACAGTAGATAATATATATATATATATATATATATATATATATATATATATATATATTCACACACTCTCCCCCTCTCTCTCTCAGGCCCTATTTATTTTTTAAATTACATTCGAGGGACTCTCGCAAGAGTCCTTTTATCCCAACTGTCCAGATATATAAATAATTTGAGACTTAATTTCTCAAAGAGTGCTGAATGGACTTGCACCAGATCTCATCAAGCAGTTTCTGGACCAAGATCTAGTTTAATGCCAAATTTGGTGTAATTCCATTGAGCAGTTTTTGTGTTGGTGCTGTTCAAAAAGGTGTATGGGGACATTCATGGGGATATTGTTTTTTGGGACACCCCTTTTCTCCAGCCTGTGCTTGACGACTCACCCCGAAAATGTCCATGCACAAACTAGGCAAAAAAAAGGGAACTACAGGAACAGAAGTGGTTTTCTAATTAATTCTATGCATAACTCCTTTTAGTAAACCCAACCTCTCTGTGAATACTTTCCGTACCTCATCACAAATGTTCAACCCACCATTGATCTGCCTATAAGCAGAACTTGGTCTTCATTATTAGGATCCAGTTTTATCCCCAACTCTTTCTGATGTTTACATCCTCATACATTAGAATCTTCGTTTAGTCACATAAACCTTGCTCACGGTGTGTCTGTCTTTAAAAGAAAAGCACAATTTAACCTTGACCTCTAAGGGAATGGGATTTCTATTGTAATACCCTGGTTATTTATCTGGGGTTTCGAATAAATATTCTTCCCCAACTATTTTCTCATGGAATGTTTTACTGTCAATTAGGTTATAGGTAGAACACAAATCAGAATATATGTTAGCCCTAAACCAATCTAATAAAATGTTCCAAGTTGGGTACATCACTTTTGCATCTGTCTCAGCTAAGTTGACTTCAATTACAAATTTCCTGTTGTCATCGTATTGATCTCCCTCTGATTTTATAAAATGTATGTTTTTCCCCATATACCTCCATACATGGCAAAATGTCCTCTCTTGTTACATTTACTGCAAATAGCACCCCTTACAGGACATGTGGGGCTGTTAGCTAAAGTGACTGTTATTACCACACTTTAAACATTTAAGCTTTCCCCTGTTTTGAGCTTTAGTATGTGGTACCTGTACATTTCTTTTATCTTACACACCTCTTCCATCCTATTGAGATTTACCACTTCTCCGCTGCTTTTTGTTTGTCACCAGTTACTTTAATTTCATTAGCATACAAAGCAATATGCTTAACAACTTTATATTGAGGGCTTCATCTAACGAAGGATTTAACAATAAGAGTTTTTCCTGAACTTTTTGATCATTGGTACATCTGACCAGTTGGTCTGCTCTAATAAGAGAATCTTTGAGGGTGCCAAATTCACAAGTGGCTGAGAGATCCTTAAATACTGATATAGATGTTGCAACCTTGTCCTTTTTAGGTCGAGCCTAGCGCAGCGCGCATGCGCTGCTCTGCTCGGCTTTATGTAAGGGCTTTCAGAAAGCTCACCTCACGCTCGCACACGCTCGTGCGTGTGCTTTTTGTTTTGTCCCAGGCTATTGGCCTTTGCGTGCGTCTTTTTAACAAAGACAGCACACAATTGGCCAAAGGCTCTTTTTGTCCCACGGCCTAATGCTTGCGGTTACGCACAGCCAGCAGCATATGTTTCCAATTATCGTGCCCAGACGCGGGCGCGATAATTGGAAACATATGCTGCTGCTGCGCGGAACCGCGTGCGCACACCAGCAGCTCCTGCATATCGTTATTTTAGCCATGAAAGACATTTGTGCCGTTTTCTAAGAAAGCACATCTCAATGCGCAGTTATTACCCATGATAGTTCGCAGCTGAAATGCTTGTGATTAAAATAGAGAGTCACGCCGGCCCTCTTGTCTGTCTGTCTCCCTATAGGTTGCTGCCGCTTGTTTTACGGTGCTCATATTGAACCGTATGTTGTATAAATCATGCAAATGTGTGTGACTGCCATATCAAATATACATAATATGCGTATGCCCCGAGGACGCTGTGCATTGTGAACTGTCTGCAGCGTGCAAATTTAATATATCACGCTTAAAGGCTTTGAGGCGCTGTCACTCATATTTATGGAAGTGATGTGCGAATTACCACAGTCATTGGCTGCGCTTCAAGCCTCCAAAACTTAGTTCCGTGAAAATGGTGGCTGATGACGTCACAGTAGTATGCGCAATACGTGCTTGAATCCAGGCGACTATTGCCCAGCTTTCAGAGTTCGTTAAATCAAGCACCAGTATCTAAAACGCCTCTTGTTTACAGTTCTTAAAAACGACACAAGTGTGGTGTCCTCTGACCTGCTAGAGCTGGGAACTGCAATGCTTTATGCTTGTTTATTTTCATCAATGCAACATAACAGATCATTTTTTAATTAATATGTATCGTCACGGCGCTGCTGTCACGGTTGTTTGATCGATAACCACAAACTGTATTGAACTACTTTTGCCAAAGTATTGTGTGCTTTGACTCACACTAAATGAAGTCTAATCTGCTGAATAAACGATGACGTGGTATTAATACACAGTGCGTCTCAAGACCAGGTGCCCCTTTGATTCCTAGCAGAGATGGTTCCGGCTCGCATTCACCATGTTTGGTAGCTGTTTGGGTTGCGTGCGTGCCTTCGGCTTTCGATTACAACCGGAAATGCCTAGAAGGCTGGCAATCCACATACAAGCCTGAGAAGGAGTAGTAGGGAGAGTGAAACAGCCAGTCTGAGCACCTACAGGTAAACCAGCAGGACTAATACCCAGAGCGCCTGCAACTCAGTTGTTAAAAAGGTGCTGGAAATTGGGTGACATACTCTTATTTTGCGTTGGTTTCAGGCAGCGTAGATATGTGAGCTTCACTTTATCCCTGTATTGAGGCTCATCATTAGGTCATTTGGGAAAACGTGCGGTTTAATGGGTGGAATTGTGGTGGCGAGTGTGCTGATATTTCTGAAGCCCGCTGTCTCTTCAGTTAAGGGGTCATTGGGCACATAAAGATAAGCATTGATCGTTGTTGGAAAAGTATTGACTGCCTTTAGATCGGCGACCAGGGAGCCTTTAAATTTAGGGTGATTAGCAACTAATCCATGCCTAGTAATAACAACCACTATGATGTTCCCAAGTAATAATGCCAGCACAGCACTGCCTAATAAATCTGGAGAGCAGCTTCAGAAATTTGGGTGGGAGGATAGGGCTAGTGTAGGGAGGGCCGGCTTTAGGAGAGGCGCTGTGTTCATGCTCAGAAATAACTTTCAGTTTTTAAAAGCACCTGCTGTTTACTTGCGTGCCTAGCATTTTTCAGGCAGCAATAAAAATGTCAAGATAACCAGGTGATTAATGTTTCTGCTGGAGAGAGATGGGCGATTTGTCTAGTGGCAGCTTTGACTCGTCATAGTGTAGTACAGAGGGTTAATATACCTGCTGCAAAGAACGTGTACAGGCAGATCGCATAACGGTAATTACTCCTTGTTGTTTTGTGTTACGTTTCATATAGAATAATTTCCACACGTATAGTTTATTGCCTCTGTATAACTTGTGTGATGTAAAGTGCTTTGACACCGTAGGGTTGTTATGAGTAGCGCTATAAAAACTAGCATTGGCATAGTCAATAGGTCTTGCCTTTGGGCCCTTATAAGTGTTTAGTTATCCAGCACAATATCCTTGGTGCAACAACATCAAGTGTTGCATGGCTAAAAACGTATAAGCTCCCAAAGGCAAGACCTATTGGCTATGCCAATGCTTGTTTCTTTGCGTTCTGGTTAATTTATGTCTTTCTAACACCATGTTAGTTGTTTCCTTGAAATGACTTTCCAGTTTGTCCAACGTGGCTTGGAACACATCTTCATCTTCTTCACCACTTGCATAATCAGAATTATGTTCTAAAATATCCTCATACACTTTCCTACCTTGCACACCGGAATTGTGCAATTAGATGTGCTGTTTGCACACTGATAAGAACTTCTTCCCTCCTATATCTATTAAATATGAATTAAAAATCTTAATCCACCTGTGCCAAAGCAAATCTGGTTCCCCTATTCCATTTAAAAAAGGAGGAGGCTGGTTCATGCTGGCGGCAGCCATGATAAACTCAACCCTAAATGTGTTAATAAAACTCCTTAATAGAGAAGACATATGCTACAGAGCTGACAGATAACATGCAAATAGGTAAAAAACTTAAATGCACTATACTGTCTAGAAATCAACAATATTGAGTTAATATGACAGGCTGGGGAAAGTAGAAAATAATAACATGAAAGACACAATCACACATACGCCCTTACAGAACAACAGGGACACCTCCCAAAGTTTTTTTTCAACCTTCGGACATAGATGGCGATAGCAGATGCAGTCCACAATACAGACATCCACTTAGCATCTACGGGAAATGCCTTGTTCCACTTTCTACAGACTTCTTACCATTGCAAAACAGGAGGTTCCTTGCAGCTGAACTGAGGGTGGGGATTCCTTCCAATGTGCCCCTCAGAATCTTGGAGCTGCCACAGTCCTCTTTCCTTGCTGCTGGATTGGGACAGGGACTCCCTCCGATAAGCCACTGGGGCTAGGGAAATTTTGGCTTTGGTAAAAGAGACAATAGTAAAAGGATGGCCAGAAACATGATGGCAGTTTCCCAAAAAGAATTGCAGCCTTTTTGGAGTGTTAGGAAGGAGGCATCAGTGGATTATGATTTAATATTTAAGAAAGGACGAATAGAATGATAACGGAATCCAGGCAGTTAGTCATAACTGCTGAGAAACCCTTTAATACTGTATTATATGTTGCAACCTTTTCATTTTTTCCATGTATTCAGTTAAAGAATATAATGCCTTTCTAACACCACATTAGTTGTTTTCTTAAAATGACTTTCCAGTTTGTCCAATGTGGCTTGGAACAAATACATAACAGGTAACATGTAATATAGCCCTGTATTGCCATATACAGGGTTCTGGTGGAATTTACAACCAAGCAACCTTCGGCCTCTTGGTTTATGTCACCAGAACCCCTTAATGGAAACACTATTACACAGTTATGTAATCTCTGTCATGATATGTGATTTGCCACAGTATCTAGTGGTTATGTGCATGTTTTTCACAAGGAGAGTAATGAGATGTTATGAAGCACTACAATGAATGGTTTTCAATGGCTTACTCATAGAAATAAGTGCATCTGAGCTTATTTTATAGAACAAAGATAAAATGTAATTCTTTACATTTCTTTAGTCCTACCTCTAAAGGGAAGATAGATCAGTAGGGTGAAAACATAGGGCCTGATTAAATGCTTGCTGGCCGGTACCCTATTACATTAGGGTGGCAGGAGATATTACCTTAACCATCCTTGTATGCTGAAAGGAACCATCTTTACAACGATTTCTTCTAGTCTTTGGTGGATGGCTAATGTCAGTTTTGATGGCCATTCACTGAACTTTTCTGAACAAGTTTTTGTTTTTCAGTGAACAAAAAACAAATGACCCCCACAACCTGAGTTTTTATCACCCAGGGTTTGGCGCCCATGCAGTTGTTCTGCCCTTCACCATCAGATTTTTCGTGGCAACAAATTACATTACATATTCCAACCTAAATATGGCAGGTGCTGTAATGTCCTTCCACACATGACCATTACTCCTGCAGGTCGCCGAAGTAAGCTTTACATCAACTGAGTCAATGAGATCTTTGTCGACAGAAAACTTGAGTTCTGCCTAAGGGAGGAGGGGAACCTAGGGTTTAGTGGACAGAGTTCTCCATCCCCTAAACGAGACTGTTTGATCTGGGGTCTCTAGTTGGCAGAGGTAGGTACCACTGTCCAAATGGAGACCCTTACTTCTAGTCAGGGTAAGGGGCATACACTCTTTAGATAACCCCTGCTCACCCCCTTGGTAGCTTGGCACGAGCAGACAGGCTTATCAAAGGCAATGTGTAAAGTATTTGTACCAACACTCACAGTAACACAGTGAAAACACCACAAATGGACTCCACACCAGTGTAGATAAATAAAGTACTTTTATATAAACTACACAAGACCAAAACAACAAAAATCCAACATACACAGTTCAAGAATATGGTTTCAAAAGGGTTGTTAGCATAGCGACAAAATAATCCACATTAGCGTCGATTTTAGCCAACAGTACCTGGTGATGCGATAAAAGTTCCTAGCGGCGCTCAGGCGTCGAAAAACAGGCAACAGCGTCAGTCCTGAGACCCTGGGGAGGCGATGCAACAACCCCGCTGCATGCAGCGGGCGTGTGCGACGAATCCGGCCTGTATGGGGAGTGAGGCGATACTTGTATGGATTCCAAGGCGTAGCTTCTCCGGTAGAAATTTACTCGCAAAGGCACGATGCGACGATCTTCGATGTTTCTGCGACAATGTTCGCAGCGACGAAATGCGGCCTGCTAATGAGCGGTGCGACGATCTCACTCAGCGGCGGAAGGCTCTGCGACGATACTTGCAGCGATAGGAATCTTCCCGCTCCGGGGTCGATGCGCTCCGAAGATTAACGCGGCGTTGACGTTGCAGCGGCGACAGGCGCTGCGACAATCTTCGCGGCAACGGAAATTTTCTCGCTAAGCCGGCGGTGCGTGAAAAAGTTGCAGATCTTTCACTTCTTTTCTCTTGGTCAGCTTCCCAGCAGCAGGCACAACTTCCAGAGGCCCCACAATGGGATCAAGCACTCTAGGAAGGGCAGAACTCACACAGCAGAGTTCAGGGGAAGCTGGGGGTGAAGTCCTTTTGTTCCTGGGACTTCTTAACAGGAGGCCAGCTCCACTCAGGCCCTTGGAGATTCCTTCAAGCCAGGGGACACAGCACACAGCAAAGTCCTTTCCCTCTCCTTGGCAGCAACGCAACTGCAAGTCAGCCTTACAGCAGGTCAGCCCTTCTTCTTCAGTCTTCCAGCTTTCTCCTTGGCAGAGGTTCTTCTTGATTACAGGATGATCTAATTTTCTGTAGTCTGGGTCCCAATACTTATACCCCAAAATCCTTTGTCCTCTGAAGGCAGAGGGGCCTTGGCCTAGTCAGAACCAGTTCTGGCCAGTCCTGGAGCACTCTATTTACTTGGTTTCTTCTTTCCTTTGAGAGAGAGGGGCAGGGTCGTCAGCCGCCCAGCAGGGGGTGGAGTCAGCATTGTGGAAGGCAGGCACAGCCCTATTCAGGCCCAGGTGCTACTCCTCCCACCCATCTATAGGGGAATTTCCCTATTCAGCCCTGGGCTGACTCATTCAGCCTCTGGGAGCCACCCCTGTCCCTGTCACTCACAAACCAGACAGTCAATTCACAAACAGGCCATGGCACACAGAAAGGGCAGAAAAGGAAACAGACACTTTCTAAAAGTGCTGTTTTCACACACAGGATTTAAAAAACATCTTTCCTAAAAGATGTTTTATTAAATTCTGAGTTCAGGGATACCAGACTTTAATTTTCTATCTTGCTCCTATGGGAAGATATGCAGGTAAACATTATACTCAGCATTCCCCATTATAGCCTATGGGCAAGATAGCCTTTCAATAGTGAAAAACGAACATGGCTGTAATTCACTACCAGAGCATGTCACCTACACCAATACATGCTCTACCTTTCACATACACTGCACCCTGCCCAGGGGGGTACCTAGGGCCTTCCATAGGGGTGTCCAATGTGTACAGAAAGGGAAGGGTTAGGCCTGGCCAGTGTGAACACTGGTCAGGTCAGCATGGCAGTTAGCACCTGCACCCAGGCACTGCGGTGGCAGGCCTGTGATATCATTTTAGGGCTACTCCTGTGGGTTGCACAATCAGTGCTGCAGGCCCACTAGTAGCATTTGAATCACCAGCCCTGGCACACTCAGTGCACTTTACTAGGGGCTAACAGGTGAAACAAATACACCAATCATGGATAACCAATCAATGTAACAATTTACCTACGGAGCACTTGCACTTTGACACTGATCAGCAGTGGCAAAGTGCCCAAAGCATCTAAACCAGCAAAAACGAAATCCAGCACAGCGTCAAAAATACAGGAGGTAGAGGCAAAAAGTCAGGGGAAACCACGCCAAAGATGCCAGGTCTAACAGAGACCTTCTCCACAATATACCATTTGAGGATCTGTGCTTGATAAAAGGTATGTTATGGCTACTTAATCAGTAGTGTTAACTGTCACTATGAGCTGTTCTGTGTATGTACCCATTTACTTTGTTTCACACATGGCACTAATTTTACGTTAAAACTACACATTTCTAAGTTGTTTAATGAAGTAGTGATCCGTCATCAACCCTAGAATTAGTCTACAGAAAAAATCCTTTTGGGAAACTAAAGGTACTGAGTCAGTTGTTTTTCATGTTGAATTTAGTTAAATTGAGCTTTGGTATAATGTAGTACGTTATGGTATTTTTATGATGTGTTCCTTTTGGCCATGCTGTTGGAGTTGTATACTTTACTTTTTTCTCTCTGTGCTTTACATAAGAGCTTGAATTCTTTTATGGCCAGCCTACAGAGGATACAATGGAGAGATGTGGAGATGTGTATTGATGTACCTGAACGTTTTTTTTATAAGCAGTGTTTCATCTTTTTCCTAAAACGTTGAAGTTGTGTCTCTCAGCCAAGGTCCACACCTATTTCATTCTCAAACTTAGGATTGAATATAGGTTTCAGTACTGGTTTAGGGCTGTACTATTTGACCTGACATTTGGGTTAAGTCTGCAGAGTAACCACTTCGTACATTTAACTTAGCTAAACTACAAAATGAAGTTCACACTAGGTTTGTAGGGTACATGGATTTTGTTTATGATTAATATATTTTGCTATTCAGCATCCTTGTTCCCTCTCCTGTTCGTCTCAGACCCAGCCCTTCCATTCATCTGTCATTATTCATACTGGAGATGCAGGATGGTTTATGTTGTAACACTAGTACATTTTAGGTCTTCCATGTCCGCAGTATCCTCATACTCTTGGAATTGGAAAGTGGATTCCCTTCGTGTCCCAAAACATTTTAAATTTGACATTCCTATCTGGGAAAAGTAACTTTGTGGGGGATTGGCCAGGGGTCTTTTGCCATTAATTCCGGTCTACCATCAGCCCTCCTCACATGCACTCCTCTTGTAAGCTGGAACCCAAATAATGTCATCTTAAATGTTGCAATGCATTGTGAACATTAACTATTGTCCATAACTAAATAGTGATAACTACTAGGAACTAAATTGAGTTGTTATTATAATTTGCCCATAATGAATGACATTGCCAAGGTGAATTTTGAAACATTCAATCACTTAATTTTATCTGTGAATCTGTGAGCATCTTGTATGTTTTTATTCTTTTCTATGTTCAATTCTTATTGCATCTATTTGATCATTGTTTATTAATTCATTTTGTCATGACTTTTACACATGCTAGGGAGCAATGCATTTGAAATTAGAGGTGCTTAATTGCTGCTCAGCACTGTTTCTCAATATGTTTTTGCTTAACGGTGGGATTCGAGTTGAATTGTTTGAGGCTTTATATGATATTTGCGTGTCAAACAAATCATATTGCTTCATGATGTTGCCAACATTTCAATCTTCCCAGAACGGGTATGATGCTAATAAGAAGGAATGTTTGGACACTAGGCACTAAAAACACCTCTCCTTTCTGCATTATTTGCCCCTTACAATGTTTGCTTTATTGCTAGGTCCAGTAGTTTTGTGCGTGCTAGTGTGTTTGCAGTGATCTTGTATCCTAGAAGCTATGTCTGTATATTGCATGTTGATGATGTTTTGACAATTTTTTGGCAGCAGGGATTCGCCCATGTATCCTATCTTTTGTGAAGATGCAATCAGATTACTGCGTTCCCGTAAGATGTGCCGTACCTATTCTGAGGGTGCTTACAATGATCTTGAGAGGTATACATGTTGTGCCTTGCATTATTATGATCCTATTCCTTACAGTACATATCCACACGTTAGCTGCTTATTATATGAGTAGAATAATACCATCTTACTAATTAAACCTACTATAGTTGTGAGTCACCTGTTTAATTTTTAGAAGATTTTTGGCTGTATAATCAATCAAGAGTATCCACCAATGTGTATATCGTTTTATCCACTAATTAGCCTGACGTATGAACTATTTGTTTTACTTGAAATATTCCTATGATTATTCTGTTATATTGATATGTGTAACCATAGGAACACATTGGCAACCTTCACATGGTGGAATCTCAACATGGACATCAATGAGCTTATATTGCATATAAACTCAGTGAGGGTTACGAAGTGCTGCCATCGCTGCCATTGCCCGAACCAGGTCCCAGACACCACCATGTGTCTGAGGTCAGGTGATCCACTACCTTTCCCCTAAACTTCCATCACGGGACAGTATGCAAATGAAGAAATAACCCAACCTTTGATCGCCTGCAATCTGCACACAATGCACAGCGGCATAGGTTTCAGGGTCTGCCGCTGTTTTGAGATAGCCATCACTATGCTCCTTAGCTTCCCCCCACAGAACAATGATCTATAGAAGCAGAAGTATGCCCAGAGGTCCTCAGTGCATCCAAGACATCAACATAAGCCAAGGTCATGTGACCTGCAGCTTCCATCCTGAGCCAGCCAATCACGTTGCATTTTGGGCTTTAGCCTCAGAGCAGCACTCACAACTAGGAGACTGCTCACCACCCCTCAGTGACCCCAGGCATCACTGTATTCCCAAAATCATGCACACTGACGCTTTTTCCCTTTGCCAGCCAATCACTGTGTGCCCTTCTTTTCCTCTATCAGCTAGCATTCAAAGAAGGTGCCCACCCACCTCCCCTCAGCGCATACTAGATAACACTGTGTTGCAAAAATCATGCAGCCCACCATGCCTCTACTAAAATACCTAATCCCTATGCACCCTGTTTTTTACCACCTCCCCTTATTTTGGAAGGTCCACTTAGTATCTGCACTTAGATTTCCACAAGCAAATGTGAACTGTGATAAGTGACTGCACGGGAATGCATGAACCAGAATTCCTGTACCTTACACCATCAAAACACCATGTGCTTCCTACCATATTTACCATATACTATCCTCACCATCTCAGGCACATACAAAAAGCAATCGCTCATTCAATCCATATGCATCCTAACCAAGCAACCTTATCAGCATGCCCCTCTGCTCACTACATCACGGAGCAAACATATATAACAAATTTCCTTTCAAGCTGTACTTTGCTCTCCTATGCATAACACAGCAGACTATTCAGAACTCATGATTACTGATAGTCCCAATGCCAGTTACTAAAACACAGCTCTCCTACCACCGCCCACGTTCTCAGTATCTTAGTCTAAGAAGTGTACACCATCCAGCACATTGATTATTAAAAAGAACAGGAGGACGTATTTTGTTTGTCCACTGATCTTTTGGTGCTGGTCTCCACATCAGCAGTCAGACTTCTCTCTGGCTACTTGCCATTGTCACCAGTGTAGACCGTCTCCTTTCACACAGTCCACTGGCTAGCTACTACAAATTTAACTCATATCATACTCCATCACAGCATCATTGACTAAGTACACTCCACCTCCCACGTAATACATCATACAAACCCATGAAGGATTCCTTTTTTGACCTACTGGCCAATATCTCTTCACTTGTGAATCTGTTGACACACACCAATGGCAATACCCTAGATTTTATAATTTCCATGGTGACCAGCCTTCCCTGTCAACCCCGAAACACATTGACAGGATCAAGCATGTTTTCGTCCAAGTACAATTCCCAGGTAAGATCATTGTTAAAGTCAGCTACATTAGGCGCTCAAGAGAATAGGCCTCTTTCATAACAACCTGTCTGGATTCAGGCCTCAATGTGGTACACAACCAGCAACCATTTGGTTGCCTCATGATGCTTCTCTAATTCACAATTTTACAGTTACATACACAACACCTCCACATTCTTCCCCCTATGCACTTTGTACCTTCCTCACTATTTCTAATTATTTGCCGAGCTTGACTTTCCAGCCTGGTAGAAATTTTTATTTCGTCTGGGTATCTTTATGCTTTCGAATTAGATGGTTAACATTAGACACCTAAAGAAAGTTAACCTTCACCTTGAAGCAGCATCCGAAGCACTTTTGCTTAAAACAAAGGCCATTCTACTTATGGGAGCACAGTTTAGAAAAGAATGATAGCAGGGCTTAATTTGAGCTTTATGGATGCAATGATGCATGGGTAGATTGCTTGTGCTATGCGTTTTGATGTTGTGCTAAGAAGATACTAATTTGGTACTTTGGGCTTGGCGAATGCTGACTTGTGTACGAAATATGGAGAGTTGTGCTTGGTTAATGATTAAGAAGGAACACTGTCTTTGACCCTTAGTTACGTCTTAATGCATGTTGGTGCTCATTTAAGAAGTGTGCAAGTGTGGTATAGCTGACATCGCTTCTGGAACTAAAACCATGAGCTTTCAGGTACCAAGGAGCATCAGAAATATTGGACGCTGA
The DNA here is from genome assembly GCF_964204655.1 of Triturus cristatus. Classification (NCBI taxonomy): domain Eukaryota; kingdom Metazoa; phylum Chordata; class Amphibia; order Caudata; family Salamandridae; genus Triturus; species Triturus cristatus. The sequence goes on along the minus strand of NC_140587.1, from coordinate 397,304,115 downwards.
TGGGCTGCTATTCAAAGGTAAACTTCACCTTTTGTTAAAGGGTTTTTTGCTATCATAAACTCAGATTAAACAGTAAGTTTACAACTGCAGAGATTCCGCAGTCGGGGGTGTGGCTCTCACATAAAAAGATAGGTAGAACAGGTCTCCACAGTCATAAAATTACTATTAAAATTGGAGTTTCTGAATAGCAAAAAAAAGAGGAAGCTTACAACACCAAAGTCTAAGTTTACCTTTGTGAAGCAGGCCCTGTTTCGGGATTGGGCTATGAAACGCTGGAACTCGTATTCAAAAGCATACCCTTATAACTAGCCCAGATCTAATATACTGGGTCACTTTCCTCGAGAGTTAAAAACTCTCATGCTGCAAGAGATGTTGTTAGAGATGGATGAAAGACATGTGGTGGCAGTGATTTCATACCTAATGCAAAGTTTTGCGTTTTGGAATCAGGTGTTGGCCAAAAGAGCAGGGTTTTGTTGTTCAGTTGCATAAAATCCACTAGTGCTTCTACCAGAGAGTATTATTGTATGCACCTCTGAAGCAAAGACAGAATATAGCCATCGAGCTGACTTCAGATACCTTCTTGCAAACATTGTTTGTTTTGGAGCTCCCCTCTTTTAGCACGTTCATCTGAAGGTTTGTTTACGCTAGTCAGTGCTATATTCACCTTTAAAGCTCTAGTCTAGACCAGGGCTTTAAGTGGGCCGGGTCTCACCGGGTCTGAGCACCGGCAGTTTTTTTAAGGGGGCCTCGAAACGGGTTTCTATCGGGCTCTGTTTTGTGCCCTGGCACAGGCGGTCAGTTTTTTTTTTCCGGACTACAGTGACAGCAGGCACTTTATGTGCGTGTGGTGAGCCTTGTAGGGGAAGGGAAATCCTTTAAAGAGAGTCATTTTCTCTCTGGAATTACCTTCTCTTTTTGAAACTCAGGAGAAGCAACATTGTTGTGGTGTCATCATGGCTTTAAGTGGAAGTTTTTTTACAATATTATATACAAGCCATAGTTGCTGCTTATTTATCTTATGCAACTAGTAAACATTGACACAGTCAATAGTTCTGACTTGTAGGTATGATGTGACTTGTTGTATCATATATCTGGACGCAATGACAGGAACAGCAAAATACAAGTCGGGTGGCACACTGTGCTATTCACAGATTTTTAGCTTACGTGTTTTTAAGCCACACCCTTAATTACATTGTCCACGCCCCTTTGAGAGACCCCCAGTTTTTTCTTCCCACTTAAAGCCCTGCTCTAGACGATATCCCATTACCAATATCTACAGTCTTTACTTTCTCAACAAAAAGAAAATAACCTTGTTGATGACCTTCCCTGTTAAGTTAGGTGATTTATGCACAGGGAATAGACTGGGGCGGGGTTGAATGGCCAAGCAAGAGGTCTGTGCATGCAGTGAGTGACATATATATATATATATATATATATAGAGAGAGAGAGAGAGAGAGAGAGAGAGAGAGAGAGATAACACTACATTTCAAGGTGATTCCCCTACTGTGCGTCATCCGCACCTGGCTATGTTTCTATTTTTTTCTGAGCGGGTTAGCTTCTTCCAGTGTGCTTGAACATACAGTTTTTAACCTGCGATCTAATTGCTGTAGGGATAAGATTAAGAGCGAAATGTGCCGGCTCTTTTTCCTGTTTCTATGAGACATCCTAATTGTGGCTCATCAGCCGGGTCCCTTCAGACATCATCCTCAGCCACAGGCTTCCACCAAGTGCCACTCAGTTCCACCTCAGTTTTTCCAGTTTTCGCCTCTGTTTTATTTCATACACTTCACAAATACCCGTAATATTTTACACACCTTTCAATGTCAGTATTTCGACGACCTCACTTCCCAGTAGGTAAATGTGTTGTTTCTCTGAATCCAAATTCCCTTTTCTTCGTCAGTTGATCTTGCGCTCGTGCTCCACAGTTCCACCACCAATGTCACTCAGCAGCCTTTGTCTTTTAAATGCTCGCTTTTGATTCTTGTTTGGCCAAAACCCTCTATTTTGTTCGGAGAACGGATCTTATTATACTAAACATGCCTGTACATTAGTTTGGAAAATATAAATGTAAGCTATATTTTCCTACCAGAGTAAGCAAATATACTATTTTTACGTTAACAAATTCTAAAATCATAATTTGCATATTTTTCTAATGCTGAATAACTTTAGTGTTGACAATCTACATCAATGTCAAATTATCTGTTGTAAGAAGTTTGGAGTATGGGTGCCTAAATGGGTGTTCCAAAGGAAGGGGCAGATGAGCAGTATTAGGATGGTTTCTGAAAACTTTTCTAATTATTTTATGCCCAATTAGCACAATGTTATCTTTGTGTGGATGTTTATAGGACTAAGCATGAAATTAGGTGTGGAAATTCCCATATGCCAACATTTATGCAGCCGGTGTAGAGAGAGGGATTTCACTTCAAGGAAAGTATTCTTTCTAGTGGAGAAATAAAAGTGGCTAGTACATATTTTTATAATGCTCACTTGTACAGATTGCAAACCAGGTAAAATAAGTGTAGTGAAGTAAAACGCCTCATTGAAATCTACAACTTTATTTGCCTTGTGTTCTTTGTGACTGTACAAAAAATGGGAAATCAACTTAAAACATAGCTGGAAACCTTTGATAATTGTAATGGGCTACTCTGCCTTATTTATTTATTATAAATGTTTACAACTCGCGAACATGACCCAAAAAGGGTATCAGAGCACTGTACAAAGGAGGGTACATGGCAAGATGTGTAAAACAAGGGTACGGTGCAAAATAGAACACAAGAAGTATCTAAAAAAGTTACAGCAGGCAATACATCAAAAAGGACCTGTGAAGAGAAACATAACAAATTTAGAGCGACAGGTAAAAAGATTGTCAAGCTGGCGATGGAAGTGGATTAAAGATGGCATCAGGGTTATTGCTGTAGATGGTCATTCAGTATTAGCCACTTGACATGTTTTTTGACAGAGGTAGTCTATGGGTTGGGTCTGATCTCCAGAGGAAGAGCATTTCAAATTCTTGGAGCAAGACCAGAGAAGGCACGGTTGTAAGTTCTTTTCTTATTGAATTTGGGTGGTTTCAAAAATAGAGTATTAGAACTTCTTAATTTCTGACTCGAGTCTGATAGCTCAAGTTTTTTTTATAGATGGATGGGGTTGTTGTAATGAATAGCTTTGTGCGTCAGGCAAGCTATCTTGAAACAAATCCTTGCTTCAATGGATAGCCAGTTAAGCTGAATTAAGTCCGGAGTGATATGGTCATGTTTTCTGGAGCCCGTGATGAGTCTGGCCGACGCATTAAGAGTGGCTCTCAGCGGAGCCAAACTAGCTTTAGGAATGCCGGCTCGGGTCACCAAACCATATTCCAACTATAACTAGGGATTGGACTGCTGACTAGATGTCCTCAGGAGGATAGAATGACTTGACTTTACCTAGGGTATTGAGCTGATGAACTGCACCCCTAATAGTGGCACTAATGTAAGCTTGCATGTTTAGGTATTTGTACAGGGTGATGCCTAAAGATCTAGCAGAGTCAACAACATGAGAGATGCAGTTGAGTGCAGAGAGTTATTTGATCCAGTCTTGGGTAGGAGCCGAGTGGTTGCGGGGGGGTGGGGGGGGAATCGGAAATAATTCTGTTTTGAGGGTATTTAACAACCGATGATTATTTATTAGCCACTGTGGCGTTTTCCAAAGTGCACTATTTAGAGTTTTTATGTCATCAGGAGAGGAGATCTTCAAATATAGTTGTGTGTCATCAGCTACATATGGTATTGAATGTTGGAGCCATTCAGAATATTGGAAGGAGGTTCCATGAAAAGTTTGAAGAGCGTGGGTGACAGTGCAGAACCTTAAGGTGACAGGGGTACTGGCAGCAAGAGATCGGTTAACTTTAATTCTTTGGGCACGGTCATATAAGAAAGAAGCAAACCAATTTAAGACAGGGCCCGATAACCCCATCCTATGTTGAAGAATAGCAATCAAGTTTTCATGTTTAATAGTGTCAAATACTGAGGACAAGTCAACAAGGATCAGAAGACAAGGGACATTTTGATGAAGGGATCTCAAGGCAATGATGTGGGTTTGTGCGGCTTCAGTACTGTGCCCTTGTCTGAAACTAGACTGGTAAAGGTCAAGGAGCTGACATTTCTCGATGTGGTTGCAGAGCTGTGTGTGGACGCATTTCTCGAATAATTTTGCTAAAGTCATGATACTAGTGATCGGACAGAAATTATTAGGATCCGCTAAGTCAGCATCAGGCTTAGGGATGGAAGTGATTTCCCCCATCTTGAGGCAGTCAGGAATCCTCCCCTGTACGAGAGATTCTTGAATGATAAGGGCCCAGAGTGGAAGAATGGCTGGATTGAGATCTTTGAGAAGCTTAGCGGAAAGAGGATCGCTGATGTGGTTAGAGGGTTTTATAGACGCCAGGGACAGTGCCATCTACGCATCATCCGGGAGCAGGAAAGAATTCCAAGAATCGTTGTTTTTAGGAGAGCAGACTATGGGGTGTGAAAATGCAATCTCTGCCTTAGGTGCACCAAATGCAGGGGAACTCAAGGACTGCTGGTTTGGTAGCACATTGCAGTACAAGTTATATTTTCCTTGCCTTCTACGAGAAGTGAGCTGAGCAATCCTCCTCACTGGGGCAGAAGGTCATGAGTGGCGATATATCGTTTGTGGTATGAGTGGCTTGCTGTTTGATGATTTCAAACAGTTTCTTGGGTCTGTTTTTAGTGCTGTCAAGCTGGGCTCTAAAGTGATCTAATTTTGCACTGCGAATGTGTTTGTTGTACGCGCTTCTCATCCTCCTTAACTGATTGAGGCTTGTAGTGGAGGGAGAGTTTCTCCATAGTCTCTCAGAAAGCCTAAGTTTGCAACGCTCCTCATTTAGTGATCTATTAAACCAGGGTTTGGATTGTTTGATTAGAATCCTTTTGAGTTGCTTGGGAGCGATAGAGTCAACTATACTTGACATGGAATTGATGTAGAGATCCGTTAGGTCGTCCAAGTTAGACATGTTAGGGGGCGGCTGAAGCATATTCTTACTAATGCTAGTTACATTATTGATGTTAATGTCTCTCAGATTGTAAACCAGCTGTTTGGTTTTAAGCGGTTGACCTTGTCTGAGCAGGACTTTTTCCAAAATGTAAAAGGAGATTTGGTGATGATCCGACCAATCACAGGGTATAATGTCATCAAGGAGTATAATGTTGTCTCTAGCTATGATAAGTTCCAGGGTGGCACCTTTATTGTGGGTGGGACCATTGCATGCCTGGGTGAGGTTGAGGTCAGAGAGGAAAGCCTTAAAAGAGTGTACTAGTGGATCATTTGTGTCATTCCAGTAAAAGTTAAAATCCCCAAAGGAAGATATGGCTAGTGTGAAGGTCAGCGAAAGCGGAAATGGACTCCATCATTTGCTCTATGAAGAGAAGATTGACACCAGGTGGATGATACATCTTGTGGAGCACACAAACAATCTTGCCATTGTTCCACATTTCTGTGACTAGGTGCTCACAGGAGGACATCAGCACCTTTGGAGCCTGTTTCACTGTGAGGCTAGAGTGATGGATGCAGGCAATGCCCCCTCCCGTTTTAGCCAGTCTATCGCATCTGATAATGTCATAATCAGGAGGGATTAAGATGTCGAGCATTGGGGAGGAGGAGTCATTGAGCCAAGTTTCGGTAAGGATCATAAGGTCCAACTGTTGAGAGGTGATGAGTTCAGAAATATCAGCAGCGTGTTTCACAGCTGATCTGCAATTGAGAAGCATCAATTTATATGAGAAACGGTAGTGACCGCTTCTGGGTGAGACGTGGTGATCTGAAGAAGGTTATCACTATTAACGTAACTAAGGTTAACACAAGGTTCTCTACCAGGATCGGCGGAGATAGTTGGTATGTTGACTGGTGAGTTAGAGGAGCTTCACCAAGAGCCATTGTACAAAAGAAGAAGAGCGCATCTGTCATCATATTACAGCGGAGGTAAGAACCTCAGGGGCCTGGAGGAGTGGTTAGGAAGAGGCAGAGTGATCCATTGTGGGATAGTGAGAAAGGACCTATCCTCCCCGCAGTGTTTAACATTGGATGGAAGAGTAGGTCGATCAAACCCGCAGGAGGGATAGAGTTTGCAAAAATTCTCCATCTTCAGGGAGAAGTGTAGGAGGGTTGCAGGTTATTTCTGACACTTAGGAGATCCTGCTTGAGATCAGCCATTTTCTTTTCAAAGAAAGGGAGACTAACATAGTCAGTGACTGGCCTGGAGCAGTACAATGTATGGAGTCCCTTAAGTAGATGGGAGTTGGAAGATAAACTCTCACCATCACCCAGATTGCAGGCGGATACCGTAGTCCAATTGAGTTCTGTCATATTAACCTCTAGGGGAGGGAGGATTCGCATAGATGTCGTCTGGGCTCCGTGAGCGAAGTTGAAGGAGCTCCCTGGAGGCAGATAAATGTCAGTAAAGGAAAATTTTGCCTGTGAGATGGGGGAAAAAATATGTGAGGAGATAGGAAGTTAAGGGTTAGTATGTGATGTATTGGGGTAAGACATTGAGTGCAGAGTAGGTGAAGCACTAAGAGTTATGGTACGAGATTTATGTTACGGACACTTAGAGATGCATAATCAGGGCCCACAGGGTAGGGTTTGTGAGTAATACATTTGTCATTCGCATCTGAAAGAAACATGTTAGTTATTGATTCCTTACCTTAGAATTACCCCCAGGCATCAGACTGGATCCGGAAAGATTTCTCGTCAGCAGTACCTCTGCGTGTCGGAAGGTGGCGTCGGTCGGCTCCGCGTTTGTCGTCGTGGTCGCCGGAATGATGTTGCGGCAGCTATTTAGATGCCGCCCTCGCACGCTGATGTCAGTTCTTTCTTTTTCTGTGCCAGCCTGCACAGATCTGGGAAGAGCAGTACCTCAGTCATTTTTGACGAACAGGTGCACAAGGGATGCCCGGTTTCAAGGCCTGCGGTTCCTGTAACTGACTGATGTCGGTGACGGATCCCCACCATGTGTGCCTCTTTTGTCTGGAGCGTGACCATGACCCCAAGTCATGCTCCGACTGTCAGTGTTTGACGCCGAAGGCTTTACGGGAGCGGTCCCGAAAGCTGCTTGAACGAAGGCAGTCGACTCCGTGCCGTTCATTGTCCCGGTCGAGAGGGAGGCCGAGGGACCGGTCGCGGAGTCACCATCAGCCCGGCTCAAAGTCATCGGAGTCTATTACTCAGGGTCGGGTAAGTCGAAGCATAAAAAGAAGTCGAAGAAGCATCGTCACTCTTTGCCTTCTCCTCATCGGTCGGCCGACTCGACGAGACGCGCAGGTGGTGCCACTCCCGTGGCTTCGCGCACGGAGCCTGAAGGGTCGACTCCGGGCTTCCCTCCCTTTCCGGGACCTGGAGCCACCCCCGTCCAGCTTCGTACTTTCTATGAGGCGATGCATGCCATCTTTGGGCGGACCGACCCCGCCGGCGCGTCTTCGGGCCCCGCGGACTTGGTTGCGGGGCCTAGGTCTTCGATGCCAGCGGCTCCGGCCCCGGTGCCACAGGCCCCCCTTGGATCCAGGCCTGGATCCGAATCGGCGCCAGTTGACCTTATTACGCCTCCGCCAGCACCGCTTCCGACTGCACCACTACCGTGCCCGACGCCGGTCGGCCTCCCGGCCGGCGTCGACCCCAGCCTCCTTCGTGACGTAGACACGATGCAGGACCGGCGTCGATAGATGCCGGATCCGGCGCCGAGTTGGGTTTTCGAGCCCTGTTCACTTCTGGGGCCCCTTTCCAACCACAGTGGCAACCAGAGGAAGATGAGGAGGACTGGGAGGGGTCAGATGACCCTTTAAATGACCAGCTTGGTTCTGAACAGGACTGGAGAGAGGAACTGGGGCATGCTAGTGGTCTTGACACTTCATCCGACCTTGGCATCATACGCTGTGGTGTTGCGTAGGGCGGCCGACGCTCTCAACCTCGAACTTCCTACGGTGGCGGTCAGGACTACCCTCCTGACTGAGGTGCTTCAACCGGTGGCGAGCTCTTCAGAGCTCCTGCTTCCGTTTAATGAGGCCCTCACTGACATCCTTTTGGGTACCTGGTCCAGGCCCTACACACTGGGGCTCCCATGGTCAGGATGATCGCCCGACGCCACCGCCCGGCTCTGGGCGACCCCACTTTCCTCTCCCAACACCCCACCACAGAGAGCTTGGTGGTCCAAGCCTCAGCCTCCAAAAGCGACCTTCCTTACCGCTCCACCGGAAAGGGAATCCAAGAAGCTGGACCATCTTGGAAAGATTTTTTTTCTTCTGCCTGCTTAGGACTGCTGTTTGTAAACACTGCATGTCTCTTGGGCCGTTATTTGCACTCTGTGTGGGATACGGTGGCGCAAGTGCTGCCTTAGTGTCCGGAGGAGGCCCAGGCAGTGCTCTCTCAGGCTGTCGCCGCAGGGAGAGACGCAGCTAAGTTTACTATCCGTTGTGGACTGGACACCACCGACTCTCTGGGCAGGACCATTTCAAGGTCGGTAGCACACAGACGCTATGCCTGGATATGGGCCACTGGCTTTTCAGGGGATGTCCAGAACACCTTGATGGACATGCCCTTTGATGGCCGTCGCCTTTTTGGCGACAGAGCAGACAACGCCCTAGAGCGCTTCAAGGACTCACAGGCTACGGCCAAGTCCTTGGGCCTCTCCTCCCATCCGGTGCAGTCTGCTTCACGCCCCTTTTGTAGCTACGGAAGGGGTGCCCCACTACGTCCCGCCCAGGGCCCCAGGCCGCAGCAAGATGCCCAAACTTCACGCGGCTTGGGACGTGGGAACTAGCGTCGTGGTTCAGGGGACCAGCGGGTGGGCCAGTCCACCAACCCCCCCTCTGCAGCAGCCTCTAATCCCTCCTAGTCCATCCTTCAGGCCCATCAAACGCCAGTGGGTGGCAGGATTTGCCATCACCTCCCCCACTGGCGCACCATCACTTTGGACAGGTTGTGTTTTGCTGATAGTCTGAAGGGGCTACTCCCTCCCCTTTGAGACTACCCCTCCAGCCATGCCACCTCGTTGCCACCACATGTCGGAGGATCATCTGGCCCTTCTCCAGCAGGAAGTTACGGCTGTCTTGGACAAGGGAGCCATCGAGCACATTCCTGTCCCAGAAGTAGGTCGTGGTTGCTACTTTCACTACTTTCTGGTTCCCAAGAAGGACAGAGGCCTGCATCCTATCTTTGACCTCAGGGACGTCAAACGCTTCCTCCGGAAGGAGAAGTTCAAATGTTAATGCTTGCTCAGGTCTTGTCTGCCCTCGACACGCAAGACTGGATGGTAGCGTTGGACTTGCAGGACGCTTATTTTCATATCCCCGTCCTGCCGGTTCACCGGCGTTACCTGCAGTTCACGGTAGGCCACGAGCATTTCCAGTTTACCGTGCTCCCCTTTGGCCTTACCAGCGCCCCTCGGGTGTTAACAAAGGTGATGGCAGTGGTTGCAGCTTATCTGCGCAGATCAGGGGTCTCAGTCTTCCCCTATCTCGACGACTGGTTGTTGAAGGTGGACTCGCCCCAGGCAGTCGTCTCCCACCTCCAGACTATGGCCGACCTCCTGCATTTGCTGGGGTTCTCCATCAATGTGCTGAAGTCGCACCTGATTCCCTCTCGGAAGCTCCTCTTTATCGGAGCGGTTCAGGACATGGCACAGTTTCGGTCTATCCTCCCAACAGCGAGTCTGGGACATTCGGCTATGATCTCGATCTTTCAGCCCTTGTCCCGGGTTTCTGTCAGAATGACCCTGAGGCTGCTGGGCCTCATGACCTCCTGCATCCTGCTGATCAATCATGCCAGGCAGCATATGCGGGTCTGCAGTGGGACCTGAAGTTCCAGTGGGCGCAGCATCAGGGTAATCTGTCTGATTACGTCCAGATCTCGGAGGGCACTGCTCAACAACTGCAGTGGTGGCTCACAAACGAGGATTGGGTCAGGGGCAGATCCCTCTCCCTTCCCCAACCAGGATTCACAGTGGTGACGGATGCCTCCCTTCTGGGATGGTGCGGCCACATGGGAGAGGCAGAGATCAGAGGCCTCTGGTCTCCAGCGGAGTCTGGGCTCCACATCAACCTTCTGGAGCTCCGAGCGATTCGTCATGCACTGAAGGCATTCCTTCTCTCTGTCCGTGGGGAGAGCCTTGGTTAGATCTATTCGCCATCGAAGAGAACGCGCAATGTCAGCAATTCTGCCCGTTGGAATTTCCAAGGTGGCACTCGCTCGGTGACGCTTTTCATCGCGAGTGAAGTTGCGGTCTGTTGTACGACTTTCCACCTATACCACTTCTGCCTAGAGTGCTGAAGAAGATCAGGCGTGACCGGGCCCAAGTCATTCTTGTGGCTCCGGATTGGGCACGAAGAGTCTGGTATCCCGAGCTGCTCAACATGGCCATCGATCCTCTGATCAGACTGCCTCTTTGGGAGGATCTTCTGTCGCAGGAGCGGGGGACGGTCCTCCACCCGAACCTGTCCAGTCTCCACCTCCTTGTTTGGAGATTGAGCGGCGGCAGTTGACATCTTTTGACCTGCCTCCTGAAGTTTGTGATGTAATCTTGACAGCCAGGCATCCCTCCACAAAGACGGTATACACCTGCGGGTGGAACAAACTTGTGGCATGGTGCACAGCAAAGGCTGTGGATTCCCTTTCTGACCCTCTTTCTGAAGTACTCTTGTTCCTTCTTTCTTTAGGCCAGCAGGGCCCTGCTCTGGGCACTATCAAGTGCTACCTTTCTGCCATCTCTGCTTTCCTTCGGCTGCCAGATCAGCCTTCTCTTTTCAAGTCCCCGGTCGTTAACCGTTTCTTGAAAGGCATAACGCATCTTTTTCCTCCAATTCCATTTGTCATGCCTCAGTGGGACTTGAATCTTGTACTAGCTTATTTGATGTGCGCTCCCTTTGAGCCACTTCATAATTGTACCTTACATCTTTTAACTCTTCAGACTGCTTTCCTGGTAGCCAGCACTTCTGCTAGAAGGGTGAGTGAGCTCCAGGCTCTTTCCTCAAAACCTCCTTTCCTGTCTGTCCATCCGGACAAGGTGGTTCTCATGACCCTTCCATTCTTCCTCCCTAAGGTGGTCACTGCCTTCCACATCGGGCAGACCATTACTTTGCCGACCTTCTTTCCACCTCCGCATCCTTCAAAGGAAGAAGAGAGGCTCCACCGTCTGGACCCAAAACGTGCGCTCTCCTTCTATCTGGATCACACAAATCAGTTCCGGGTGGATGGTCAACTGTTTGTTGGCTATGTGTGCAAAGAAGGGTCAGGCCGTACACAAACTTACCATTTCTCGGTGGGTTGTGTTGTGTATTAAGGCTTGTTACTCTCTAGCTAAAAAGGAGCCCTCAGTGGGGCTGCACGCTCACTCTACCAGGGCGACGGCAGCCACTACTACCTTGGGAAGAGGAGTGCCTCTAACTGACATCTGTCAGGCGGCCACGTGGGCATCACTGCACACATTCACCAAACACCACTGCCTGGACAGCCAAGTCTGGAGAGATGGCTTCTTTGGCCGTTCTGTTCTCCAGGACTTTCTGGTGTGATCTTGGTTCGCAAACCCACCACTGGGGTTGGTACTGCAGGGGTATCTATACTAAGGTAAGGAATCTATAGCGAACGTGTTTCTTTCAGATGCACAAGTTACTTACCTTCGGAAATGATATATCTGTAGAAAATATTAGTTAGTTATAGATTCCTTACCGCCCCACCCATCCTCCCCGTACTGCGAACTGGTTTCTAGGGTTAAGGGCATCCGTTCAGGGCCCTAGTTTTGTGCACCAATGGTCAGTGTCTTGCATGGCTCTGCGTTTCTGGCGCGGAATGTCGTGTACAGAACTGACGTCAGCACGCGAGGGCAGTGTCTAAGTAGCTGCCGTGAAGTCATCCCGGTGACCACGACGACGACGATGAACGCAGAGCTGACCGACTCTGCCTTCTGATGCGCAGAAGTACTGCTGACGAAAAATCTTTCCGGATCCAGTCCGACGCCTAGGAGTAATTTTAAGGTAAGTAATCTATAACTAACTAATGTTTCTTACAGATATATCGTTAGTGAAGGTAAGTAACTTGTGCATCAGGTGATGTCATTTGGGTGGAGATTGGGTGCAGGGTAGTGGAAGCACTAAGGTTGCTGTAATGGGCTCTTTGAGTTGGATAATCCAGGCTAACAGGGTAGAGTTTGAAAGTATTACACTCATCTACCGTGTCTGGGGAAGTATCAGACCGGAACATAGAGAGTGAAGGGGAGGGGGACGGAGAGGAAGCAAGAAGGGAGGGAACAAGATGTTCCGCCGTAGAGGGTAAACCCATAAGATGTAGATTAGATATCGAGTTATTAAGGGAGATTTAATCCTCATTAAGATAATGTCAAAGCTATTAAGATTTAGGTCGGAGGCTTAACATATGACGTTGGCATTATTATAGTGAGAAATGGTCAGATCAGCATTGAGTACTGGAGAAGGTAATACGACTATTCGGAAGCTGTGAAGAGTTTTGCACAAGGGTTTGGAACGAAGCATAGTAGGTAAGGCTCTTCTGGATGTATAGAACATAAGGTCTGTAACCACTAAACCCTTAGACGAACAGAAATAAGTATCAGAGATGAGTGTTTCAGGACAACGTTTGAGTAGATTGTGTTTAAAGGACTTAGCTTCTGTCTTCGAAAGGTAGGGGGGATAGACAGTCTTAAACGCATTAAGGCCTAACAAGGTCAGGTGGTCCGATGCGCTCGTAGAAGGTAGAGCCATGATGAGGAAAGCGAGCAAGGACAACAGGGTAGAGGGGGAAAAAAACCATGGTTCTGGGTTAAACATTGATTACTTTACATGATTAATTGTGGACCTATTATGTGGTACAATTACCAATTATAGACTAACATACCATAGCTGTAACCTTAAGAACAGTGTCAGGAAAATGTGTTGTCTAGTGACCTAGGAACTCAAATATTGGTGTTCTGTACTCCGGGAAATACCGAAATGTTGCACATTTTGAGTCGCATTGCAGTACCCCACTCTTCCTTTGTGCAGATATTGTAGTGTGTACATGTGGAACGAAATGTCTATATCTGGTAGTGTTTCTCTTGTGGTGTTGAGGGCTGGTACAGTTTACTAAAGAAACATGTTAGGTGGTACTCCAGATCACTTTTACAACTTGTTATTCAAGGACATCATCGTTATGATAAAAGATTAATGAGGTGGGGAAAGGGCTGAAGAAATCCATGTCATATCTCACCTAGGATCTACACAGTGCGGGTATGGTGTGTTATCATTACCTATGGTGTGCTTTTGATCTTGAGTATTGTTGCATCTGACGTAGAGTTGAAGGATGTGACAAAGCTATGAGTGAGATTTACATCATGTGGCATGTAAGTCAAAGTCAAAACAAGCTTTATTCAGTTAAAAAATGCAACCATAAAAGCATCCTAAAAGTAGTAAACATCTTCACATCACAAGATATACTATAAAATTCATTTAAATAAAATAAAAGATATAAAATCTCAGCAACAAACCCCCAAAGACCATATGCATAAAGTGCTATGTACAGAACCAATTCAAAGGAGGGCTATGACCCTGGTAACTTCACTATTCTTCACAGAATATACAGTAAAGTGCATTAAGTTTAAAACGTCATCAGTATGTCTGAAAAGGCATATTAAAGCAAAAAAAAACAAAAGACCATATGCATAAAGTGCTGCGTAGAGAATATCCAATTCAAAGCAGGGATATGACCCTGGTAACTTCGCTATTTTCTTCACACGATATACAGTAAAGGGCATTAAGTTTAAAATTTCATCAGTATGTCCAAAAAGGCATAATACATAAAGTGCCACATACAAAAAATATAATTTAAAAACAAAGCTACAACCCTGGACATCATTTACCGATATGTGACCCATCTACAAGGGCCTGTAATGTTTATTTTGTCCTGAGCTTTTTAGTTATGTTATTTCAGTCTCCTACCTCGTTATATTCTGCCGGTCATCTCATGGGTCTTTCCAATGCTTTCGTATAACTAAAAAATTTCAAGGGCTTTGTATCAGTTGAAAAGTTTGTTTAATTTACAATTGGAGTCATATATTGCCAGTAAGAAGTCTCTGATTTCAAATGTTAAACTTCTACCTAGTATTCTGATTGTTCAGTTCCACTGAAGGTATAATGCTTCTTTGACTGATAAGATGGTCATGCTATTCTCAACGAGCAAGAATCGCATGTAGAAAGAAGGCTTAACTAAATCTAAAAGATTATTTGCAATAGTACCATCAAATAATCTACTACTGTGTAAGTTTAGATCTATGAGACTTTGTTTAACTCTGCCTCCTTTAAAACACCTTTACCTGCATGACATATAATACACAAATTTTACTTTTTTTGTTATTCATTTTACTTTAACATATTAACAAACATTTATCAGATAACAGGGAGTAGTGGGGAGTCAGAAAATACACGGAAATGGCCAGTACTAAAAATGTTAAGTTTGTATTGCATGCTTGTATTTCTTCATGAATAAACATGTAGTTTGTAGGTATATATCATTTATTATGGCTTGTACGAATTCATGCAATATAAAGTAAATGTTACATTAGTCTCTGAAATTGCCATTCACATATATTACATCTTGTTATGAGAATTGATATAATATAAAGTAGTAAGTACATTAACCAATTAAGTTCCCAACACGTGTTTCACGGGCTGTATCTGTTTTTTCAGGGCAAAAATATATAATTGTATCCACACACTTGCAGAGAACTTAGAGATAGAACGTAATCAAATGTAGTGATCACACACTTGAGGAATTAGATACATTGGGACATTGCAAGTATTTTGAGTGAATTAGAGCACGCTGACATTTGTTGTAAAATTTGGACTGCATTTGATTACTTTTTTCGTCTCTAAGTTCTCTGCAAGTGTGTAGAAATGATTATATATTTTTGCCTTGAAAAAGCAGACACAGCCCGCAAAACACGTTGGCAACTTTATTGGATAATGTACTTACTACTTTATATTGTCTCAATTCTCATAACAAGAATGTAATATATCTGCTTGCCAACTTCAAAGTCTAATGTACCATTTTACTTTATATTGTGTGAATTCTTACAAGAAGAAAATTCTCGTAACAAGAATGTGATATACCTACAAACTATATGTTTATTCATGAAGATGTACAAGTAAACAGTACAAACTTAGATGTTGTTGTGCATGTGATTTTTGGGTATTTTCGGACTCCCCACTACTCTCTGTTATTTATTTAATGTATATGTCAGATGGATAGCTAACACTATGGGTGAGTGTGCAGGACCTAAACCTGGGTTATCCACTGATCTTTATAGTAAACATTTATCAAATATATAGTTAGTACCAGGCACATTGCGCAAGCGGGAAGCCACATAGTCTGATCATGTACTAACAGTATAAAAGTACTTTGTGGGTCCATTAGACAGTAGAGCGACAATTTGCTAATTAATGATAATCAGACAAATCCATTAAATCAGACACCAGTATTTCAGATCTTCATTCAACCACTCTTCCATTATAACTATGGTCATTCTTGTAGCCTCTAGCACAGTCCATGCATATACATCTTTACTTGATTTTATAATCACAGGTTCAGATTTCCATAGCTGGTGACTTGTTGTATCTCTTTTATCCAAACCTGACAAAATCCTACACATTTGTACATATTTTAGCTGATTGTGGATTTGAATGAATTCTCAAAATACAGTGGCAATGTTTTGATTTAATGTGCATTTAATCAAGGTATGTGTTATCAGTCTCAATATACTTACTGCTACATTCAAGAACTTCCCTACTATTACACAATTCCACACCATTTGTTTTAATACATAGATAATCCTGCTTTTCTTTGAATTTATCAATCAATAATCGAAGACATCTTCAGTCTCTGTCTACCAAGAATCTCTAAGGCGAAACAAGCAATCTTAGCTTTGCTAGTGTGAAACCTTTTGAGATTGGTTGCTCTAGCAATAGTGGAAGGCAGTAGAGACTTTGTGTCTGATTTAGAGTTTGGTGGACCAGGTACTCAGCCAAAAATATGTCAGAGTATTCTATCCACCATACTGACGGTCTGCCAGCTCTATTGAGAGTCAGACAGCCAATATTTCTAATGGTGGGGCTCCTGCTGACTCTGCCATTGACACCCTACACCAAAAGCCCCAACAGAATAGGGAATGTCAGGGTAGGTGCTTCAAACTGTCTGCACTATTTAGAGTGGACAGGCTATGCATTCTTTTAGGTTTTTTCTTTTTTTTGACATAGGTAACAACCTGCGCCACCTCTAAATCAGGCCTTATATGTTTTGGGATTTCAATTTTGTTTTATTCTTCCGTTAGTTCTAGTTCCATTTAATTGTTATAGACCATACCCTAAATGGGACTTTGAATGTATGAAACTGTCAGACTTTCTTGATGCCTTAGGGCGGAACTAGTTTGTTTATAAAACAAGTACCTTAATGTATGTGCTCGTCCAATGTAGTTGCTGGTAGAGTTATTCATTTTGTAAGATACAGTTGTACGTTTTGTTTGGGTTAAATGGTATTTGTGAGCAATTGGACATTGTTGAGGGGTTTGATACCCTACTAAAGCAACAGCCACAATCCTTGTCATGGTGAACCACAAAAAGTCACTGAATAAACCTGTGCTTTACCCTATGGTAGCTTGGCACAAAAGCCGTCAGTCTTAACTTCGAGGAAGCGTGTAAAGTGTTTATGCAGAACACCATCAGTAACACAAAACAATCCCACTATAATTTAGAGAAACAGAGTAATTTAAATAAAGTGTTGGACACCAAAACAACAAACAATCAATTAGTAAGACCGGAGATATGCAATTTTAAAGGTTTCGGTAAAAATAGTGCTTGAAAGCACAAAGCACCAACTGTGGTTATCTGGTCGCACTGGACCAGGACAAATTAACAAGTTCAAGCCTACTGCAATGGAGGCTGAGCCAGATACAGCCTGTTGAGAATTTTACCTTAGTTCCTTGTTGTTAGGCCTTGCGCCATGCAGTGGCGATTCCAGGTAGCAGGGCGGTCTTCTGTGTCTTCTATGTTCTGTGTTGGTAACAAGGAGGTGTTCCGAGACTGCATCAGGTTGCATTATTCTGCATAGGTTATGATGGGGACCACAGCTGGGCTGACAGAGCACCTTTCTCTCCACTTCCAAGGTTCCAGGACCAGGACGACACACTTGGGGTTAGGACTCATAGCAGGCAGAGTCAAGGTGCAGGGTTCAAGATGGTTGGAGTCTTTTCTGTTCCTGAGGCTCTGATTAGGAGGCCAGCCAACTAGCCCTTTGAGTCACTCTGGTGGTCCTCGATTCAAGGTGCTTCTTACTTGAGCAGCAGGGCAGAGCAGTCCTCCTTCTGAATCTTTCACAAGTCTAGAAGTGATATGAAGAGTGGGTCGAAGGGTCCAATATTTATACCTGGTGCCCACTTTGAAGTGGGGAAGCTTCTGGAGGTTTCCCCCCAAGAGGTGTCTGGAATTTCCTTCCACCCTGTTATGGTCCCAGTCTGTCTTGGGGCAAAATAGACTAGTGTCAAGCTATTTGTGTGTGAGCTGAGACAGTGCTTTTGAAGCGCAAGTGTGGTCGGTGGCAGCTGCCCCCCTATTAAGTCAAAGATAGCCCATCCAGCCAGCACCTAGTCGCTCTATTGTGATGCTGTCTGGGAGAAATACACAAAGGCCAACTGCCAACTACACCTAATCATGTGACCAAGGTACAGGCTGCAGGCACAAAATGGTTATGACAAGAAAATGTCAACTTTCTAAAAAGTGGATTTTAAATTACAATTAGTAAGACACCAAAACTGACTTTCCTGCCATCTCCCAATCAAACATTAGTATGTATTAAATGTAATAAGGTGCCTCAGTGTTATCCTAGCGGAGAAGTAGGCCTCACCGTAGTGAAAAACAAGTTTGTGACTTTTCCACTACCAGTACATGTAATAATGAAAAGTACATGTTCAACTTTTTTAATTACAATTAGAGCTCCCGGTTTTATGGTATTTATTTTTTTAGCATTTCCGTCTGTTTTTATTCATCTTTATTTTTTGCCCACTTTATATGTATTTATCCATATTTATTTTGCGTTTTGCATATAAATGAAGTTGTAAATCTGTACATTTCCATATTTATTTAACTGACAGACGTGCACTCATACTTTGATGTCTGTCTGTTTTAACTATCTCAGCTGCCAAATATTATATAACAAAACATCCACTGGTAAATATTAGCATTATACCACAAATGTATGTTGACACATGTCATTATTTAATGAAATTGCATCCTGTTTTTTGATTTCCCATGCTGTCCATCTGCTCAGCTGTTGGACTATAATTCATTAAAGACAGCACAAAGTCACCCCTAAGAAGCCCAATTTTCTGTATCTATCCACTTTTAAAAATAAATGCAAACAGAAAACACATTGTTTCTGTAAAAATCCGTAAAAACTGAAAACCGGGAGCACCCTTCCACATGGACTCTTTAGGGCCTGCCTTAGGGGTGACTGCCGTGTTTTAAAAAGAGAAGTCATATTGGCTATTTAAAACTGCTGGTAGGTTGCTATGGCAGGCTTGAGACATGTTTTACAGAGCCCCTTAAACGGGTTGCACAATAAGTGCTACAGGCCTACTAGTAATATTTAATTTACAGGCCCTGGGTATATGGTATGCCAGCTTACTAGAGACTTAGAAGTAAGTTAAATATGCCAATCAGGTGTTAGCCAATTTTACAATTTTATAGGGAGTGGGCACAAAAACTTTAGCACTGGTTAGCAGTGGTAAAGTCCAGAGAGTCTTAAGGCCAACAGAAACAAATTCAGAAAAATAGGATGGGGCAGGAAAAAGCTTTGGGGACGACCCTGCAGAGACGGCCAGGTCCAACAGTTTTGTTTGTAAAAGCCCTAATTTTCAAGTTCAGAACTACTATGTAACAGTATATCCACATGTTCCAATAGAATTATATTGAGAATAATTCATCTGAAATATTGTTTTTTCTTATTTTATTCTGAAAAATTACATTAATCCAAACAATTTTGTGCATAACCGGATTCAATGTTTTTTCTGCGTCTTTGTAAAAGATGAATAATTATTTCAATATGTGTAAAAATGAAAAGGCATTACTTATTGTAGTTTTAAAATATTATTTATTTTATATTTAGGAGGGCGAGACAGGATAGAAGAGTGCCTAATACATATTATGAAGATCCTTCTCATTCTCCTGAAAGGTATTGTATTTTATATAGTTTTGAAAAGTTACTGATGTGCTTTGCTGTTGAACATTATTTGAAAACTGTGAGAGATTGAAACTTCTGAGAGGCTTAAGGTTTTTGCAAATTTGTTTTGTATGTCTGATTCACCTTTCACAACCTACGCTGAAAATAGTGTCTGAAGATGAAACACAATGTTACTCAGCTGATGACAATGATAATTGTTATATTGCATTTGAACAAAAATAAATCATTCAGGATGTTTTGGAAGGATGGCAAAGGATTCCCCTCATTAAAGTGCCTTTAATTTATCCATGAAAAAAACAAAAGAGTGATTGGTGGATTGTTTGAATTAAGCTCAGCCAATGGTAATTCCTCTGGGTCCCAATACATTCCATTGTCTTTTGTGCCAATCGTGCCATCTCAGTCAGCAACCAGCCATTTGCAAATCATCATTGATCCTGTTCCAATAGGAACAGTCCAGTCCTATCTGCCTCATGAACACATGCAACCCCTGGACGGTTTTGACCTGTTTGGACCTGGTCAGTAGGATCTGACTTGAGTCCTATGGCATAAGGTGCACATGGTTGTTAAGTTTGCAATGTGAGGAGGAATTACAGTCAGTTCTGCAGCTGCTTACTGTCAGAGATTGGAAACCAAATACATTACTATTAATTGGTGCTTCAATCACACTTTACCTGTTTATAACATTCCATAATTTGACCCCAAAGTACCAACCATTACTATATTGCTTGAGCTATAACTCAAAGTAATAAAAACATTAAGTTACCATGTATAGCTCATTCTAATGTCTCCTACCTCCAACCAATATAATAATAGCCCATACTTAGTTGCCAGTCCCATGTTTTCTTAGTAATAAATAAACCTCACTAGTGAGATAAGTATTAAATGAAATCCAGGCATAATGTTTTACAGCAACGCATCTACATTCTATTGAGGGGTCTCACATTTCAGTTAGATCCGAAATGTTTGTCCCAAGCAAAAATAAAGGTGTTTCAAAAAATCTTAGATTTCCTTATAACTTTTAGGGAAGTTTATAGATCTGCACACATTTAGGCCTACTCTTTGTATATTAAGTTTACGTGTAATGTATTAAGGTTGGTGCAGCTTCATCAAGGGAGGTGCACAGTTAAATGGGGGCAAAACACGTTCATTTGTTAGTTACTTTTGTCAAATCCAAACAAAATTCAACAGACATCTACATTTTTTGTATTTTGTTGATATGTGAAGTTAAGTCCAGTGCATGGATCACAATGCAAATCTGACAAGGGTGGGGTCAGGAAAATGTTAATTTGCTAATAATTTTGGTGTCTTTGACAAATATTCATGACATTCTTCATACATTTACATGTTTAGCGTTCTGTTGGTATGTCAGATTTGGTTCCGTTACACTGTAGGTGGCAAAGTTAATGGGGAGCAAACAATTATCCTCCACTAATAACTTTGGCATTAGTTAATGAATCTGCATTAAAATTAGCAGGCTATTAGGAAGTCAAGCCTATAAAGTCTGCAGGTTAGCACTCAACTCTGCAGACTTTCTGGCAGCTTTAAAAACATTCTGATGTTTTCATTAGTAGAAGTTTACATATCCTTCCATCACAATAAAATGTGTGTGTTTCTCAGCATCGTATTTGCTGCTATGGGTCGCAGCTGCATTTTACTTCTGAGCTATGGTAGACTGAGTTAAAA
This sequence comes from Triturus cristatus, assembly GCF_964204655.1. NCBI lineage: Eukaryota > Metazoa > Chordata > Amphibia > Caudata > Salamandridae > Triturus > Triturus cristatus. The sequence continues at coordinate 397,283,175 of NC_140587.1, read as the reverse complement.
ATAAGATTCCAGGTACTTTTAGTTCTTTTGTATCTCAAATAGAGGAATAATAAACATATTGAACTGTGAGATTATGGACCAAGAAAACATTCTATAGTTTGGGTGTTTTCTGTCACATTCACCAGGGAAGAAAAATCTCAGTGTTAGCTGGGTAACATGCTGATCTTGCAATCTACAGTTGAGCTCTACTTAGAGAAGTCTGTACTTCTTCAGTATCTCCGCTATGAGAAGGCACCTGAATTCAAAGCTTGAAAAAGAATGAGTGAAATTCCTATGTGACTGATTGATATATAAAAAAGATGTAAAGTTTATGAAACCAAAACACAGGAAAACCAACAAGCCTTCCTCTATATATGCTTATAAACAAAAATGGTTCTGTCGGGTTCTCAAAAGTAATTTTCACTGCGCATTAAGAGTCGCATAACCCCAATATTCATAGGACATGAATGTCACACACGCCTAACTATATAAGAATCGTTATCTGGAATCATCACAATAACACAGTGTATGCATATCCACTTTGCATTTTATCTGAATTACTTCATTCAAATATATTCATCTTTTCAAGGATACAAATAGGCTGTTCAGCAGTAGGTCAAATATATACATATAGTGCTCATGTGACATATGTGCTTGGTGATAAAATTGGTGCAGTATATACAAGGTGGTTCAGGATTTATACAAGGGAAAGAACAAAAGTTTTGAGGCCAGACTTATAACCATGAGCCCTAGTGGCTATTAATGTTCCTTTTGGCATATAGGGCCTTGGTTGGTCTAAGCCTTGTTATATCGTCAACGTTTCAACCCACGGTGTGCTCCCTTCGGCAGTCACTATGGGTCTTCATCAGGACATGGTGCGGAGAGGGGAGGAAGTAATTATTCGGTAACAGCCTAGTCTTGACCAGAATCAGATTCTGGCTGTGTATGCCCCTTAGTGGCACCTGGTAGGAGATTCTGCAGGGTTTTTGGCTTTTAATTAGCTGTAGTCTCGGTTGTCGTGTAGGAATAGTCAGTACAGAAATCGCAATGGAAGTGATTCACTTCCATTGCGATAGCAGGATGGATGCCTGCTTTTTCTGTACTGACCTGCACCTTTATATGGAGAACAAAATATTTTTGAAGCAAAAGACTGTTTCTAATTCAAGTCGATTCAGGAAAATCCATGATGAACTTGGAATGTTGGTAAATAACAGTCAACATCCCAGTGACCATCTTTACCAGATGAGGATCAGAATTGAAACTTGACACCATATAATTGATTAAAGTAGTATCCTAAGATAGGTAGTCATTTCATCACTCTAGGTCTATGAAAGAAATGTACATATTTGCAATGTGGTCTCAAAATGGTTTTAATACAAGATATTATTGGCCCAAATGGCGAGGTACTATTTTGGTAAATTTATTTAGTAATGGAAATTAAGTAGACATAGAAAAAATGCTCTTTAAGGGAACCCAACTTTTTTTGATCTTTTGCTACTGCTACTCAATCAAAAGCAGCAGTTAATAAATAATTCCGGGGCCATTTGTATAGCTGGAGTTGTTTAATAACACTGCTGAATTGTATTTCAAAATATTAAGAATTAAAATACCCCTATGTTTCCCTGCTGGTTTGATGATTCACTAGTTGTGCCAATAATTTCCAAAGTTCTCTATTAGATTAGATGGAAATGCTTAGATGCCACACAATAAATGCCCTTTCTCACAATTTGTTAAAAGAGCATTCCCCACCAGCTAACAAAGATGAATTGGAGGTTGAAGCACAAACTGATAGATTTGACTTTTGAAATGCAGTAGATTTGAGTCATAAAGGCCTTTGTGCATGTAAATTGAACTTTCTTTTTTTTTAAACAGTTTTTATTTGTTTTTGAAAGAATCAGCCAAAACAACAGCAGGCGCATCTCATATGTTACAAAAGTAGAATTATAATCAGTAACCATTCTTTGTGGAAATGGAGAGCAAAATATAAAATCATTTTGTTTGACAATTCCCCCCCACAATCCTACCCTCTACAATAATCCTGCTCTATTCACTGAGCCCCCTTGGTAATACAAGAGTGCACTACACCACTTGTTGAGGCCTCTATGTGTTAAACTGTGTCTCAGACGGGTCCCCATCGATCAACTCTAAGCCATAGTAACTCAGCCATGGCTGCCATATCTTCCTGAATTTCCTGGGGCATCCCCTCGCTGTGTATACTGTTTTTTCGGCTCCCACATATAGATCCATGTTTGCCCGCCATTCGGTCATAGTGGGTAAAACTGTGTTGCCCCAGAATCTGGCATTCTCTCTTGTAAATTAGAAGTTTCATGCGCTAATTAAATTGTAGTGAGTGTGTGAAGCTGTTAGTGATTCACACATCGTGGTTTACACTTAAATAAAGAGTTTCACACAGAATTGCTTGTGCAAGTAAACATTCTCTGACTTGTTTGAGTGGTTGTTGGAGCGTGGGAAGTTCTAGAAAGTTTTATACATCAATTTCCCCTCCTGAAAAAGAGACAAGGTTTTATGTTTGTCAAGGTCAGGATTCAATCTGTTCCAGGATAGCAGTTTGAGGCGACTACCACAAAATGGGTTCGGGTGAATGGTTTCTCCTCAGATAAAAGATTTTTTCCTTGGAGAATACTTTGTATTAATAGTTTAAAAGTGCGGTTTTAACTCATGCAAGACATTTTCCATTGTTTAAATGTACTCTGTACACATTTTCTCATGGTTCATGCCCCCATATTTTACTAAATGGGCTCTCATCATTATTCTTTTACCAGGAGTACACTTAGGAATCTGTGACTTTCACAGCATCTCAGACATAGTGTTAAAAGTTGTATAAATTCCCCCCAAAAACTTAACATTTAGTAGAAATGTAGAAGTTAAACAGAGGAGTAGATTCACAAATTATTTTTTTGACCTGTTGAAAAGGATACTATTCAAGTCTGTCTTGACTAATATAATGGCATTTGTAAAGATTGTCTAATGATTCTTTTGTAAAATGCAATGTGTTTCTTGTTTTTCAATAAGTATTATTCATAGAGGTACAATTGCTCAATTGTGATTGTCTCTTCACTTCTGAATCAGTCCTATAGCACATGGCTGTATATTAAGCACTGATTCCTCATTAATGACTGAAATGAATGTATATAAGGCCTATCCTGCACTGACCATGTGATACTTTGTTGCAGGATTAAACATGAGTATTTAACTCTGATTCACAAATTGTGGCCATATCTTATAATAACTGCCAAACCGGACCACTGTTTGATTTTTAGTTTTGAAAGGGCCTTTTACCATTCTGTAATATTGAATGTGCCAGGGATTTCAACTGCTGGCGTATTCAGATACATGATTCCCTTCCATGGATTATTCATTTTCTGAGTGGGATTAGGATGTGGGCCATTCTTAGTGGGCTATACATATTGACTGCCTCTTCTCCCCCTGAGTTCCTGTGGAGGTATATATATATATATATATTCAATGAAAAAACCATAGGTTTCACACGTTATAGTTAGCTGGAAATTTTACTGATAAAAAAACCAATGAAATTCCCCCGTTATAGTTACTGTAGGCAACTATAACTCACGCGACCACAATCCTCTGCTGATGCTAATACTGTATTTAGACACTTATTTGCCCATGTCTTCTTCCATTAAATTTTAGCTATACATATATTACAAATATTTTTTTTTCATAAAGACACATATGTCATCAGCAGAGGATTGCGGTCGCGTGAGTTATAGTTGCCTACAGTAACTATAACGGGGGAATTTCATTGGTTTTTTTATCAGTAAAATTTCCAGCTAACTATAACATGTGTGAAACCTATGGTTTTTTCATTGAATTAGCAAGGTTTTTTAAATGCTAATTCCTAACTATAACGTGTGTGAAACCTATGGTTTTTTCAGTGAATTTGTACGTTTTTTTAAATGCTAAGTTACTTTACGCCATTCGTGGCGTGCACGCCCACTTAACGCAGTTCGTTCCGTGCGCGCACGGTGCGCTTCGCGCACCGTGCGCGCACAGTGAGCACGCGGTGCGCTTCGCGCACCGCGCGCCCACTTTACGCAGTTAGTGCCGTACACGCAAGGTGGGCACGCAGTGCGCTACGCGCACCGCGTGCCCTCGTTACGCACCGTGCGCACATGGAGGACATATTATGCGCTTCCTTGTGATAGGTAATCTGTTAAATTTAATTTGTAAGTGATGACAATAATATGGCATGCACAGAGAGTGTTTTTTTTTTTTTATTAAAATTTTTAGCGTAAGCGCACCGTAGCGTAATCGACGAAATTTTCAAAAAATAAAAATTTACCGTTTTTGGCCTTCGGGGATCTTTGAGGACTCAACTAACATGGCTATGTGCATGGGCGCTGTCTAAACAGCCCCTTTATATGTTTTTTGCCTTTGTTTACAGCCCCCCCCTCAGAGTGCGAGAGAGAAAATGGCGGCCGCCGCTTCCTGGTTTCGACCGATTCGAATGTTTACTTAGATGTAACAGCCAATCAGAATCGCGCTCGCGCGCGCCACCGTACGCGTACGGTAAGCTTACGGTAAGCGTACCGTAAGCTGGCTCAGATATATATATTGATTTAAAGGCTATTTTCTCAGAATCTACTGAACAGATTTACACCAAACCTACAAAAGGCACTTCCTTGACCTGAGGACTACCTCTCTGCCAAATTTCTAGTAATTCTGTTCAGCCGTTCGGGCTGTAGCCCTGTCTAAAGGTCCTATGGAAAAATGCATGGGAAAAACGCGTTTTGGGACCCCCTTTTATCTCAGCCCCCGCTTGACTAATCCCCCCGAGACTTTCAGGGTAGGAGCGGAGCGTAGCGCCCCACCTATTTTGAGAAATTCGCGAGGATTCGTCGACCGGCGCCAAAGTTATTCAAAATAGAATGTTGCGGATTTCCTATGGAAACAGGGTCCTAACTATAACTACCTACTGGCGACCGCCAGTAGGTAATATATATATATATATATATATATATATATATATATATATATATATATCCACTCCGCTTCTCCCTAGTGCACCTTCGCACGAACAGGGACACGGACACTTCAATAGGCTGATGCCAGAATAGTTATTTATTAATATGCTGTGAACAAATGGTGCTGCCTCAGACGCGTTTCGGACACTAGGCTGTGTCCTTGATCACTTAACCAACCGGAGGCTGAAACATATTTTAAAGGCACAGATATGGCGCTTACTGGTGACGTAGATCGGCATACTAATGAACATAGACAAAATACTTAATTTAAATTGTTCATCTCCCTGAAACCACATTTACAATAACAAAAAATACACTGTGTTGCAGAACTTGCCAAGCTGATCTATGATGCAGAGACATCTACATACAATGCCTTCATCTTGTTTGGCATATGTTTGTACGATCTTTTACATATAGCTAGTTTGCACATAGAGCTAATACATTCTGCTCTATCATCTAAACGTCTACTTGTATTCATTACAAATTTTTTTTTATCTTTTAAAATGAATAGACATATAAAATACAGGGCACAATGCAAATTCCATCCTGTATACATAATATGTTATAAATAGATGATAACATAACACATAAAAACCTAATTTAGTAAAGGTAAATACTTATGTGCAAAGAGCGCTTGTGTGCAAAAAATGCAAGTAATGTGCAAATTCAGCATTGAATATAATAAAACTGGTTCGAATACCTAATTGTGTGCAAAATATCGCTATACATTTGTGCAAAAACAGCTGTACTATAGTGCAAATAAAGAAATGCAAGATAAAATAAGATGTTATGACAGGTTAAAATGCCAAGTTATTTGCAAACCATTATTATACAAATGTGCAAATGCCGCTATGATGTACAGATAAGATAAACCAGGCACTCTATATAAGGATGACCAGTACCTATATTCATATAGTATGCCAAGCTAAACATATATTCAATGTCTACAAGTTGTTCCATTAGTTTTGTTAAATTGTGTAATGGCTTGAGGGTAGTTGTCATAGAGCCAGTACAACGCTTACCAAAGTGCAAATGTGCCTATAATGTTGAACAGTGCAATAGGGCTTACGTGCTCAAAAATATTTATTAAAAAAGTGGCTGACTCATGCTACATAATAAATGATATATGGTGGCCACACTTCTTATAGAAAATAAAATAAAAGGAGGAGGAGAAATTACTCTTAAGGATATTCATATATTCAGCCTCAATATTCTAAGGTGGTAAAATAAAAAATAATAATACGGATAAGTCCTTATACCATCTTACTCTTAGATAAGGGGCTGTCATAGAAAAACCCTCTACGTTCCTCATGGAGGTTAGAAATCAAACCATATCAAGATATGCAAGTAAAATGCAATTCCTCTATCCATATATTGTTTCATACTGGATAAAGTGCAAAAAATTGAAAAAAGAGAGAAAATACTGAAAAATACCAAAACAAAGCAAAAATACTACCTACAAAGTACAGCGTGGAAAATCCACAAATAGATCTCCCAGGGGCAAATGCTTCCATGACTATTATGAAGAAAATGCTACTCAAAGTAAAATCTATAGATGCCACATAGGATAAGATGTCTTAAATGGTGTCTCACACTTATAAA